>NC_079148.1:71333991-72004356 GCF_945859685.1 Eupeodes corollae
ATATATTCTGGCCTAATTTCCTAATATCGATTTGGAAAAAAAGCCAGAAAATATTTTGCATTTTAAAAGTCGCTACTTGGTCAATATTGTAGACATTTTATCACAACATTAAAGCCCTGACATGCATGTAATTTCCGGGAGCCGATGGCTTTAGGGTCGATTATTTTGAGCTACGAAGTCTTGGATAAAACGTTAGTATGGACAGCTATAAGTAGTTAAGGATACCATCTTAAAACTTCTGTCAGAGGTCGTGCAAGTGGAGGTAGTCTATATGGCATAAGAACATTAGTCTTAAATACATACACTTTTGGCGAGTGTGAGGGTACAACAATAGTAAAATGTCTGAAGCCCACAGATGCACTATCTAATCAACATACTGAGTCTATTCAAAACGCTGCACCAAATAAAACTACAGGCACGAAGAAAGTATCTTTTAAACAAAAATGGTTCGATAAAGCCTACTGGAAAGCACGTACTAAAATTTGCCCTTCTTCGAGCCCTGCGATCTACGAATGATGATTGTATAAAAAATTGGTACGTTGAAAGTGATATATTACAAAACTTGTGTTTTCAAAAGAAAATCGAATTTGAAAATCAACAAGCCTTAACATTAGGTCGAACACAAAACTCGAAAGAATTCTGGAAAATTGCGAAGGAAATCAATGGAATGAGTTTTAAGATTGGCGTAGGTGTATCTGCTGAAGATCTTGCAGCACATTTTAGACTTCTTCTCTCCAACGATGATAATTTGACGTTCTTCTACGCTGAACCACTAACTCTTGATGAAATTTTAGACGTTGAATTATCAATTGATGAAATACAATCCGTGATATTTATTGCGAAAAATTTTAAGGCTCCAGGGGAAGACGGTATCCCATGCGAATTCTTCAAAAATGTAAAACTTACATTTTGGAATAACCTTCAAATTCTCTCAAAATCTTCTCTACAGCCGAAATACCCTCCTCATTCAAAAAATCTGTGATATTTTCCATACACAAAAAGGGCTCTTTTGACGTGGTGGAAAATTATAGAGGGATTTTTTTCATGAATGTGATATCAAAAATATTTTGCGGTGTTTTGGTAAAAAGGCTGGAAAATTGGGTAGAAATGAAAATTTTTCTAACAGAGCTACAAGCTGGCTTTAGAAAGAATTATTTAACGACTGATCAGATTTTTACACTTTCATCCATTGCCAAAGCGTTTCATGCAAGGAACAAAAAAATATATTCATTTTTTGGCGCCTTCAAAGTAGCTTTTGACCTTGTTAATAGAAATTCGTTTTTCTACAAGCTCTCTCAAATTGGCATATCCTCAACATTTATTTATGTGGTTACAAATATGTATACGGATACAACTGCAGCAGTTTGGAATGCACCTCTTATTCTGAATGGTTTGGCACAAATACAGGTGTGAAGCAAGGATGTCTTCTCAGTGCACTGTTGTTTTCCTTATTTATAAACGACATATCAAATGAACTGCCTATAGGTGTAAGGATTACGAATGTCACAGTAAATGTGTTGCTGTATGCAGATGACCTAGTCATGCTTTCTGAATCGCCGGAACACATGCAACAAATGATTAATCGCTTATCATGTTACTGCAAAAGATGGGGACTGACAATCAATACAGAAAAGTCAAAGATAATGGTTTTTGCACGATCAGGAAGAGTTCACACTGAAAGACAATGGAAGTATGATGGGCATCCTCTGGAATCAGTTAAAGATGTTAAATACTTGGGAGTTACACTGAACTCAAACTTAAATTTCAAACAACATCTAACCGAAAAAGCCAAAAGCTCTCAAAGTGTGCTCAACTTTTCATGGAAAAATGTGTTTTCAAACAAAAGAATAAGTTTATCTGCGAAATATAAAATATTTGGTTCAGTGGTTAAATCAATTCTTTTTTACGCTTTACAAATTTGGGGAGCGTATGAGTATGAAGAAATTGAAAAATTTAATACGACCTTAATAGAAAAGCTTTTTAACCTGCCCCAAAATACACCTACGAGTAGTTACGCTATTTACCTAGAAACCGGACTGTCAAAAATCCTAACATATACACTTAAATCACAAGCCGAGTTCATAATTAAGGTATGCAGTCAATATGGTGAATCCACACTTTCAAAGAAACTCTTTTTATATGAGATGAGAAATAAAGACTGGTGGGACCTATACAAGGTGGCAAATTCTTGGTAACACTTGTGGAGAAACCTTTCAAATTGATTTATGCAACATAGGTAATCTGAAAGATCAACTATACCGCATTATTCAAAAACATGAAGACATCACTCGTGATACGTTCATCAGAATGGCTCGTGAGTCTGAAAGCAGGATACTATACAGCCAACTTAATTTCAACTTGAACAAAAGAAACTACTTTCATGACTCACTTAACTATAGTGAAATATCATTGATATTTAAAGCAAGGTTTGAAGTTCTCTCTTTAAATAGCAACCCTTACAATGGAAGCTACAACCAATTTTGTTCCCTGTGTAATCTACACGCGAAAGAGGATTGCTTTCACTTTATAAGTATATGCCCAATATTCAGACCACAAAGATTGATTTTCTTAGGAAAACATTCATTATCTATGAAAGAGACTATTGATCTACTAAACACCTTCGAGTGGAAAAAAAATGCCAAAAAACATATGTATTCATATATTGTATGGCTTCTGATAACACATTTTGGAATTTGGTGCTTAAAAGATTGATTATATTAAGGGGTGCATGATGTTTGACGGCTTTAATTGCTAAGCTTATTGTTCTCTACTACCATACCAGTCTCACGAATTTGCTGCTATAACTTGAGTATAACAGGTGAGGTGAGTCCTTCTATTGCCGCTAAAACTCTTTTTCCAAATACGGTACTTTTGGGCTTCAAAGCAGATAGCTTGAAATCCTATTTTCTTTAAAGAGTCTTAAGATTGTTTTTCAAAAAATTTTGAAATGTAGGCATCTCAAACGAGCTTCGTTTTTATTGACTATCATTTTCTGTATTCCTGTTTGCTTTTTAATACATTGCATAATCTTCTCGTTCATCTAAAACGATGAAATGAAATCCGTATATCGAGATTAAAAATCTAAAAAGTTCACAAGAACATAAATTTCGTCACTTGTTTCTTATTGGTTTATTTTTGTTAACATATGCATGTGCACACATCCCATACCTACGCTAGGTGATATATGTCCCATAGTTTATATACAAGTCATAATATTTGCATTAAAAATTAATCACCACAGACATAACTCCAACCAAATAATTTATCCATAAATCAATGTTTCTACATCCACTTCCTGTTCGTTCATATGCATCTTCCTGTATTTTTATTTTGCACGGATGTATAGGTAGGTTTCTATTTTTATTCTATGGAATGAAATAATAAAAGAAAAATTATGTGCCACGAACAGCAGGAAATATATCAGCTTTTAGCAAACTAAACAGTCATATACCCGTAGCTGGTAGGTGAAGGGTAAGGTAAATTGTGTTTCTTGCCACAGATTATTTTTCAAAGAACAAACAGACAAGCTTGGAGCTACAAGAACTCACATAGAAGTTCATATCGAACCACCAGCATACGGTATGTATGGTATAACCGGTAAGTAATATTAAATTTTCAATCAAATCAGAACACACAAAAGGAAACAATTGTCGTTAGCGATATATAGCGATGAATCTGAACTGAACAGTTGAAGGATGAAATGTATCTTTACTTATACTTTCACCCACACCACCTAACTGTATACCTATCACCATCAGGAAACAAGGTTAGGTCCCGTTTATGATGGAAATCTATCTTGATTCTTGACTATCTGTTACAACCAGCAGCTGAATTCTCGTCTATTCCATTTCCCATATATCCTTCTTATATCCTTATAGTAGTTGCACTCTTGTGTCAGTCTGTATTACATGCGAAGTTCAAAATCTTTCCATAACAATAGTTGTTAATGATGGTAAAGTTGTGTGATAACGAAATACTTTTTTCCAATAAAATTACATCAAGGAATTCTTTTTTTTTTTAGCTCAATTCGTAGTTCGATGAGTCAAGTGAATAGGAATTTCACCGACCAAGAAAATATTCACTTTGATTTTTTCTTCAAACTTTAAGATGATGAGGATTTTTAGAAGTGTTCTAACTATTTAATTTGGATGACGCCCTCTCTATAGTAAAGCATTCAAGATTCATAAAGTTTTATAAAGAGTTAAAACACAATAGTTTAGAGTAGGTTTGAGTGGGTATGAGTATGTTAAATTATATAAATGTTAAATTAATATTTCGTTGTTGTTCACATTTCTATTAATTTGAAGAACGATAAAAAAATTACATCTTACCCTTCTTTGTGATAAAGACTGCATTCAAAAATCTGTATCCAATGTTCATAAGGAGGGGGTTATAAGGATGAGGCTATTGTAGCCCTTTTAAGACGAAACGTATCAAGTTGCTTTGTACAGATTCTATCCTATTCTTTTGGATCTCGAAAGAAGAGGTCCATACTTGTGATGCCTACTCAAGAGGAGGGCGGACCAAGGTGTTATATAGAGCGAGAGTAATATAGGGACCACCACAATCAATTAGATTTAAAAAGAACTCCAAGATCTTTAAACTACGAAAGTGATGTATTGAGTGCTGAGATATTTTATAACCAATCAAACTAAAAGAGAAAGTCCTTGCCTGAAATTTAATTGGTTTAAGGTTTAACCCATTCCACTTGAAGTTGTAATCGATCGTTTATAGATTGTATGCTTTTGAAGATTTTTACATCATCATCATAGATTAAAATGTTACTGTGTTTCCAGCTAATATAAAGTGTAGAGGTCCTAAGTGACTACACTGGGGAACTTCTGATTTGACAATGAGAAGGTTGGAGAAAAAACTTCTGAATTTAACACGATAAGACCTATTTTTAAAATAAGATAAAGATTATGCCAATCCCTTAAACTTAAATGTTATGATATCATGAGAAAGTTGGTGAAGAGCTTAAAAATAAATCAGTGTTAATACAGTGAGTTCTTAAACGAGTTCTAGGCTATTTGAGCAATTATGCAGAAATTCAAGTTGATTGGCAATTTCGAACGTTTTCGCAATAAACCATATTTTTGAATAAATATAATATTCTTTAAACTAACATAAACAACAGCTTAGTTTAGAAATTGGTCTGTTATTACTAATGTCAGACTTCATACCGTTTTTAAAGCCTTCTTCCTGATTTTAGAGATATTCGAAAAGGGGGAGATGCCACTACTGATTTAATACTGATAATGCAAGATTTTGTCTAACCTAATTGGGGGATGGTATTAATCTATATTTGAGATAGCAGAGTTTGATTACTGCTGTACTTATAGTGTCAGATGAAAAAATCTAAATCGATTTGTCGATGTAAAGAATTTTTAATATAGCTAACACTTACTGTTAGTTCATGGAGATATTAGTTTGGTCTAATAATAGGAGCTTCTGTTGAGATAAACTCATTGCTGCTTCCAAGTAAGTGCGTTAGACTGTTCATCCTCTCCCGTAAAAAAAGGACAACTCCAACCTGTCAAATCTCCGGTCGATAAGTCTTCTTCCGAGCATCAGCAAAGTTTTCGAAAAGATCATCAATAGGTCTCTGACTAAATGGGCTGCGGACAGCAAAATAATTCCGGATAAACAGTTCGGGTTCAAGGCGGGTCATGACACAATTCATGCTTTTCTAATATCCAATGGAATAATTCAAAACAAAAAAGCAGAGGTGCTATTCTGTGTCGAATTGGAAAATGCCTTTGACACCGTATGGTAAGAGGGTCTTTACCTAAAACTGTGTAGGCTTGGCATAAGCAAGCCATTGTTGTATATACTTTAGATATGCTTAACGGTAGAAAGTTTGTTTGCAGGGAGCGGTGAATTTGCCGATTCTCTTCAGTATTTACACCGGTGATCTGATAGGTAGTATTACAAAGGCAATTGTGTACGCCGACGATCTAATTGCGTACGAAAAAGCCCGAAAGGTTGAGGTTATAAGAATTCTCTTGCAGTGATTTCGACAAGATTCAGCAATATTGCTGAAAACTGAAAATAAATGTCCAGAAGTCGGGGACAATTCTGTTGCGGACTCCGTTCGCTAGTGCCACGAGGGAAACGTGCATGAATTGGCTCAAGATGGTCATCGTTGATATTCACGGGCAGCCATTAGCGAGCAAAATTAGTACTTATATTTGCTGCTCTTATCAGGGCCAGAGGAGCCTTCGGTCTGAAGAAACGGCTGTTTTACAGCAGTCGGCTTGACCCCAGAGTGAATGTAATTTGCTACATTACCCTCATACGGTTAATGATAGTTAATGGTTGTCCTGTTAAGTTCAACGTTGCCCCTTCCCAGATGGAGAAGTTTCGGGTGTTCGAGCGGCAGTGTTTACGACGCTGTACCGGCTTATATCGAACAGCCGAATCTTATTACGTGCATTACTATTCTAACGAGGTCCTATACAACGGGGCTCGAATCAACAGAACTGACAATTTCATGATAAAACTAGTTTGAGGTCACATCGCAAGAGCTATGCCTTTGAACAACAATTTAATTTTCGGGGCGTTCTATCCGAACGACGAGTATTTTGAGAGTGCACGCTTGAGCGGCTTCATTCCACCAGAGGCTTTCCTCTTCTTAGATAGATGCGGTCTGATACAGGATAGATTGGCAGTTCCACTAATCTTAAATGTAAAACGAAGAACCGTGGATAGGCGACTCCCGTACAATCGGGACGTCATGGCACAAGGTGGAGCAGAGCTCCTTCGGTTCAGTAGGGCTGTGTCCGAATGGGACCGAACTGATAGGGTGAAGCAGGAGAACCAGTTTTGGTGGCTTCAATCGGCACTTGATAGTGGGTAGTCGGGATGGGGTTTTAAGCCTTGGCCGGCCTACATGCTTGTTCATAGTTTTAGGGTTTAGTTCTAGTAGGCATGAAAAAATAATTACAACCAAATTTTCTAATAAACAAAAATAAATGAAATGAATTACAGTAAAATAGGCCCAAAAGGCATTAGTATTAAGTGTTATATTTGAACTTAGAGTATCCGTATGGGACCAGTAAGTTAGTGGTGAGGTTTGGATAATTAGGCTAGTTTTATGAATTTTTGTCTAACTTTAAGATAGTTTTAAAAATAAATTAATAAAAATGAATTTTAAAAAAGTAAGTTGGACTGTCATACCAGACGTCTTAGGTTCGATCCCTGTCTGTGTCATCTAAAGTTTTTTTTTCACGGGTGCCTCCTCTTGCGAGGAATTGACAAATTCTCCAAGAGTTATTCTTGTCATCAAAAGTGCTTCCTCAGCCGTTCAGATACGACTTAAAACTGTAGATCCACTCCATCCCTGACAACTGTACACGCAGTCAGGAATGGCTAAGAGTTGTAAGTCACTAGGCCCTAGTACTCTACTGACTGTAGTTCCACCCAATTTTGTTTTTAGTTAATATATGGGAGGTTAAAGTCACTTAAAAGAAGAATATTGCTTTCCAAACCAGCGAGTTTAACAAAAGCTGAGGCTGGGCTAGAGGATTGCAGACATTTAAAAAAATATGTATTTTGACTGCAGCGATATTTTAACTCAAATAATTGTAATTGTAAGGTTAAGCTTAAAGAAAAAATACTTTTAGCCACAAAGTAGAAAACACTAAAATACACAATACGATTACATTTGAATTCAAGGGAATTCCTCCGAAAATTAAATTTAAAAAAACTCTTCAAGGGGGGTTCATTACCCCTACAACATGATTGATAGTTTCTTATAAAATACTGTTTTACATTTTTTGTTTTATCAGAATTATTCATCTTCAATTACTGCCGCCAAGCAATACTAATTTCTTTCGAAACAATTTTTCTGTTGAAATTCCTCTTGGAATTCCCTTGGGTATTAATATTTTCTAATTAATTTTCGATTCCAGCAAGAACGAAGATAATGAATTTAGCTGACAAAAATATTTTTAAACCCCGATGGTATAAAGGGAAGTTGTTCTTGTCGGAACATAAACTCACGTTAGCAATAATGGAATACTTAACCCCACATCAAAAGCACATAGGACGCGATTATTTTCTCTTCAGTGGAATTTTCTTCAATTTTACACGACTTATTCGCGTAGAACATACAACATAGCTATATAGAGGGTACCTACATAGAAAGTTTATAAGAGTACCTGTGCAATGAAATAAAATATAAGAAAAAGATGCGAATAATAAAGACTCAGGCGAAATAGAGGCTAATGAGGTCTCTACTCTTGTAAGGCTCATTGATTGTTGACGGTTAAAAATTTTGCTGTTTTAGGAATTAATTGTTTATTTTCTTTTGTTTTCTGTTTAATAAAACGCTGAATCGGTTTCAATGTATTTTTTTGTTTTATTTATACTTATTTCTTTAGCGAGATCAAAAATGACACGTCCGACCGATATGACTAACACAATTCAACTGAACTAACTACTTCGGTTGGCGTGCTTTTTGATTCTCTCTCTTTACTTAAATTCTATTCTAGTGGCAGCCCTTTACATTTATTATTTTAAATAAAGAAAAGAGATCTTACAGTTGTACATTTGGTTTTGTTTTTATTCTGTTTTTTTATATTTTTTGCTTACAATTCGGCCTTCCTGACACACAATCGTCCCGATTGTCTTCCGCTAACCGATCTTGATTGATGTATGGCTTAAGGTTTGCTACCTCCCATACTCCACTATAGGGTATTTGGCTGATCTGAAACCCTTCAACGTCACCCAGCACATATCTGTCATTAGGTAATACTTGCCTAACTTCGTAGGGCCCTTTAAACTTGGGTATTATTTTCTTACAGACATTTGATTTACTAACAAAATTTTTCACCAATACATAATCTCCTACTTGATATTTCTTATTCACTCTCATCTGATCTTTCTTTTGTTTATTATACTCCTGTACTCTCATTATCTTCTCAGCCGCTCTCGTTCGTATTTTCTTTAAATCCCTATCACTCTCATTATTCACTAATCCCTCCAATACCTCCTTTAATGGATCAACAACATCTCCCCTTTGACTTACACCAAAAAGCAACTGACTTGGATGAGTTCCTATTCCTTTATGTAAAGTATTATTCATGACGAACTCAATCTTTACTAACGCCTTATCAAGTGACAATTCTAAGCCGCCGTTTGTGATTTTCGCAAGCATAGGCGCCAAACTTCTGTTCACCCTTTCGACCTGTCCATTGGCCTGAGGTGATGCTGTGGCAATTTTCACGTGCCTGACGTTGTTTTCATCTAAAAATTCACTAAAGGCAGCAGAGGTAAACGCACTGCCTCTATCAGACACAATGACTTTAGGTCTACTATACGCATTGAAGTAAGATTTTAAACAAGAAATCACTTCTTTTGTGCCTGCAGAACTTACTGCATACAACCTAGTGAATTTTGAAAACCCGTCTACTACCAAGAAAACATATCTTTTCTTGCAAGATCTAAGCGTCACCGGACCAAAGTGGTCGATATGCACAGTGTCGAATGGTACATCACCCTTCGGGATGTTGTGCATGAGACCTTCATGCTTGCCCATCTTTGCTGAAAATACTAAACATTTAAGGCAGTTACTAATGTGGTCCTTCACTTTTTTATTTAATTCTGGAAACCAATAGGATTTCAGAATGTTGTCTACCACTTTTTCGGATCCTACATGTCCTAACTCATCGTGATATTTTTGCAAAATATTTCGTTCCATGCATGATGGCACTACAAACAGTATATTCTTTCCCATTTTCCTATAGACTAACCCGTTCCTCAACTCGTACATCCTATCCTCTTGCACCTGTAACTTTTCCCTAATCTTTTGTATATTCTCATCCTTATTTTGGCAAATCGACAACGTTTGTTCGAATGTGTTATCTTCAAGTACCAATATGGTGGGTATACGACTCAACGCATCCACATGCTGCATCTTCCCACCACTTCGATGCTCCAAGACGTAATCATAGTCTTGTAGCTCGAGAGCCCATCTAGCAATTCTAGGATTTATTTCCTTTTTATTTAATGTTAACGTCAAAGAGTTACAATCTGTAACAATCTTAAACTTTAACCCGTGTAAATAAATCCTGAATCTTTTTAACGCATTGATAATTGCTAGTGTCTCTAATTCGAAGCTATGATACCGTGATTCGCACTCTGTTGTACGCTTCGAAAAATAAAAGACTGGGTGGAAAATCCCATCTTTTTTCTTTTGTAGAAGAATTGCCCCAAAACCCAACGCGCTAGCATCGCAATGCAACTCGGTTTCGTCCCGCGGATCGTAAATCGCTAATATTGGTGACTCGAGTAATTTCTGTTGAAGCACTCGGAAAGTGTCAACCTCTTTTTTTTCAAATTTGAACACTGCATCTTTCTTTATTAATTTATATAACGGTTCAGCTAACAGAGAGAATCCCTTAACGAACCTCCTAAAGTAGGAACATAGTCCCAAAAAACTATGTACTTCCTTAGCATTCCGTGGGATAGGAAAATTCTTCACTGACTCTATCCCTTTTTCGTCAGGCCTAATACCTTTCTCTGATATTACATACCCTAAGTAATGGATTTCTGATTCTAGAAACCTACATTTATCCTGACGCAACTCTAACTTATTCGCAACTAACCTCTCAAAAACCTCATACAATATTTCCAAAATAAAGAAAAGAGATCTTACAGTTGTACATTTGGTTTTGTTTTTATTCTGTTTTTTTATATTTTTTGCTTACACTGTCTAAATTTTTTATATTCAAGTCACGATTATCATATCATATATTTTTTTTGCGCATCGATTATGTTTATTATTTTTTTTTATTTTTTCCAAGGAAATTGTTAACAAACACATAATCATACATACATAAGTTACCTATACATATCCTTACTTTAGGGATTATAGTTGAGGTTATTTCCTAACATATAATATCCTTGATATGGTTCATTTAATAAATTTTATTGCTTTTACATTTCGATGAAAGAATAATATAAACACATGAGTGGTTTTTGGTATAAGAAGAGTCATTCCCTTGAGTTCACATTCAATAATGATTCTGCACATTGAGAAATATACCTACATTTATATTTTTTGATGGATGAAGGTTTTTCTGAAAATAAGTATACTATTTCTTGGCTGTGGTTTATTTGAGCGGCAAATTTATTTACTATTTTGAATAAATCAAATGCAAACGAAATTTATAAGGCTGGAAAGGATAGTGCTAATCAGACGGCAGCAAAATTCTGAAAACAAAAACGACTTAGTAAAAACGTTAGAAAAATAATCAATAAGCTTGTTATGAAGTTCTTAGACATCAATATTTAATAGTTGTTTTTTTTTAGCTTGAAATCATATAAACAATGCCGATTTACACTTTAATCTGTGACCATAAGGGAAAACTGTTTCAGCAGATATTTTACTACTCTTTCACAAAAATTCTTCAAATACAAAATTTTAACAGTCCCATGACGGGTTGAGTTATTTTTTCCTTTTTATTATGCTAAATTAAATGGTATGGAACTTCATTTTCATTCTGACATATAGGAATTTAAATAGAAAGTCTTGCATTCGTAAACAAATTTTGAAATCGATATTTTATTTCGACATGACATTATGATAGAAGAGAAGTCGAAAAAAATGGGTCCCCAGTTCCGAACGTTGTGTCTGTCTGGTCTACATTTCAAATTATGGGTTTTACGCTGTTTTGCGTTGGTAATTTTGTTTTCATTTTTTGTAAGGCTTAAAATAACACTAGTCCCATACATATTTTTTGATCAAAATTCAGAAGTTCAAATTTTATCAAATACGAACCGATAGATTTTATTTTAAATTGTCACTAAATTTGTTTGTATTAATTTGTTTGTTTGTTTTTATTAATTTGGCTTCTTTCAACATAAAAAAAAACTTTATTTTTTCGCAAGTTCTAATCAACCGATCTTAAGCAATTGCTGCTCAAGTTTTTATACTGTCTCAATAATATTTGATGATCACAAAGAGGCTGTCATGCGACCCACACTGATAACTTCACATCCCGTCTGTCGATTTGTCTTGCTTAAAAGGTTTGTAGGCTTTTGTGTTGGGTTAAAAAAGTTGTTAGTTGAAATATTCTTAAAAAATTTAAAATTACCAATTGTAATTTTTATATACAGAACTAGTTTAGTTTGAAAATCTAGTTTTGTTAAATAGATTCTTAGCCGAAAACAAATTTTTACCAATTTTTATTAATTTTCTTGTTTAGGTTTTAATTTTTTGTAAAAATACTGTCAATTCGATTTTTCTAAAAACTGTCAGTTCGATTTTTCTCAAAGTTTTGTTCGTCATTTAAATTTTTTTCAGAATAATTCAACTAACAATTTTTTTTAACCCAACACGAAAACCTACAAACTTTTAAGCAAGACAAATCAACAGACGGGATTTGAATTTTTTTTTGGGAATTTTTGTTGCACACTTTGCATAGTCCTCATTTAAAAGTAATACATGAAGCAACAAAGTTTAAAGCAGAAAATACATTTTTTTAAATATAAAAATAAATAAATACAAATATAAATTAAAAATTAAACAAAAATAATATCCCAGTGAGGGTCATGACCCCTATGACCCTCCCCTGGTCACTACGATTTTGAAGCTTACAACTTTTACCCAATTTATTTAAATATAGCATTTAAGAAAAGACTTTTTAAACCTTTTTTTTATTTAAGTTGCTAAGTTTCTATTAAACTAGCAAAAGAAAAAAATAAATTATCCTTTTGGATAAATGAATGTTGTTTTCCTCAGTTGAAACTTATTTGAAAAAAACATAAATTTTAAATCCAACCACCTGCTCTCAGATATAGATAGAAGGGACCTCTTATGCCAATATCTCATCGAACCTCTGATCTGTGAATGACACTTTTTTGTATACAAACGCGTGAAATTTTGTCGTACATAAAAACCAATCGAGATACTTTTCTTACCTTTACCAACGTATCACCTCCTAAGAGCTTACAAAAAATGAGGCTGATGCCTCAGCGCAACATGGGACACATTTAATTATTTGTTTACTCACCCACGAATTGAGAGGCCAAAGGCAGGACGATATTGTCTGGGGTGTTCTTGTTGTTCCTGGGGGTTTGGAGATATATGTGACTGTGCCTCCTAAACATACCACCCATGAACCCACATCTTCTAGCATCATAACATTAGCCACCCTTCCCAGAATGCTTAAATATTTTTGTCCTCACAGCAACCGTAACGCCAAAGCCAACGTTAGCATTAAAGCATCCTGAACTTCAGCATGAATTTGATCTTTAAATGTTGGCCTGATGGTCATTGCATTTGGATTTTTGCTCTCCAGTGTCTACACATTGGTTTAGGTTCAGATGGATGCTTTTTTCTACTATATACGAATGCATAGATAGCTAGGTTAAAAAACAGAAGCAGGCGTTCGTTATCTTCATCGTTCGTTATCGTTGGTCTTTATAGTACATTGGAATGCTCTTATACACTTTTAACCATGTTTGCTCTATGCAGGATAGGAGTGGGTTGGTGTTGCAGGATCTAGGCCACTGAATGCATCATTTTCTAAATGGAAAAAGTTCATAACGTGTGTGTAGAAAGATATGTGGGTGAATGAAGAATATATGTTTCTTTGAACTGAGAAACCATGTCGTAGGCCATGGACAAGACAAAAAGGTGTGAGTATGGGAATCAAATGAAAAATAATCTAGAAAAAAAAACATATAACGCCAGAATGGAACAACACAGAGCAGAGGAACTTTTTAGAGATGCTGTGATAGAAGATAGATAATTTAACAGTGATGTGATACATTTAAGACAGATTTTTGAATATAATGTAAGTATTCATTAGATATCTAAAGAACTTGTTGAAGCATTGACCAAATTCCTTCCTTCCATTTTGAAAACTTAAAGACCGACGACAGCTATAGTGGCTTAAAGAATCAACAGCTAGCTTCTGGTGCAGGACAAATTCAATCAGTTAAGGAGACACTTTCACTAATATTAATTTCTAAAAAGGAACTGTAATGCGACCCAAAGTAATAACTTCACTTCTGCCGCTAAAACTTCAACAAAATATTAATAATAATAAAAAGTATTTGTAGTCAAAATCATTCTTTGTTCTCATAAAACTTGAATCGAAAACAATTTCTTATCAGTTTTCTGTTGTATTTTTAAAATTTCGTATTTTTTATAAATTTTATAAGGCAATAGTTCAAAGTGAGCAACATTTTGCACATACACAGTTTTTAATCAATATCTATTTTGTTCAACAGATCTTAAGTCGAACAACAATTTGTACCAATTATATTTAAAATGCTTAATAGATTTCAATTTCTATGAAAAAAAAACTGACTGTTGGATTTTTATTAGAATTGTTCTAACTGTTAAGAAACATAACTTTGTAAGACGAAAATATTTAATTTTTGCCTAGTTGTTTGAGTAGAAAATTAAATTTTATAAACTTTTAATAGGTAATGTTTTTTTGTTTGTAGATTTTAAGAGAAAACCATTGTTCAATTTTTCTAAAAACCTTACCATATGTCAAAAACGATATTTTCTTTTATTGGACGTAATTAAAATAAATTAATTAAAATATGTATAATAGTTCAAATGATATTCATTAAATCTTCTCGATTTTATCTGTCTGACAAAAAGATAAGGAATCTGTTGTCTTAACAATTTTATCAATTTAAATTTTTGATATATATGTATGTAAATTAAACAAATAAATAAATTGGGTGTCGCAACAGTCCGTTGTGAATCAGGGCCTAGAGACTAACAACTCTCAACAAATTCCTGTGTGCGAGTACTGCTGTCAGAAATGGAAGGGACCTACAATTTTGGGCCGAATCCGAACGGCTTATTTGAGAAAGCACTTTTTCATGACAAGAATTACTCTATCCGTACGTCTGTACGGCCGTACGTATGTACGTCTGTACGTCCGTACGTTCGCGACGTTTTTTTCGTCGTCCATAGCTCCAAACCAGTAGAGATATCGACTTCAAATAAATTTTGGTTATACAGACAATAATGCAGAAAGATGATAAAGAGTTCTCAGGAAAATTGCGTTGCTGGTTTTTTTACCATAGCAGTTTCTAAAAAGGTGAACATTTTGGTTAACCCTAAATATCTCACGAACGTCTAGGGACTTGAATTAAATTTTATATTGCAATCTGATACCAAATATACATTTTTTTTAGAAAAAAAATTTGATACCTCGAAAATATTACGAACACAAAATGATTTTACCTCCAAAACAATTTTGTGCAACGAAAAATAACGATTTTTAACATCTGGTAAAATTTTGAAAAAATTAAATTTACCAGAAATATCATTACTAAAAGTTAATAAAAATTGATTTCGACACCAATATCTTTTCAAAAATTTTAGGTTATGGCCTGCAGCTAATTTTATCTTATACGAAATATAGTTTTAACACTCAGAAAAATGTTAAGATAAACCTAATTGACAGTTTTTTTTTTACAAAAAATAAAAACGCAAACAAAAAAATTAATAAAATTTGCTACGAATTCTTCTACTCTGAACGTCGAACTTGTTGAGTTGTAGAATCTGAGTAAGGGCAATCATTCTCGAGAATTTTCTCCAGATGAGTCCTGAAACTAAAGGACGTTCTTATCCCTCTACATTCCCAAAATCATCATCCATTCCCACATAAACAAAGCATACCAGTCTACGTTTGAGTCTAATGTCATCAACTCCCATTCCACCTCCCACGTTGTAAAGGCGAAAAAGCTAGCAGCGGTCCTATCTTTTATGCTCCTTTTCACTCTAGGTAACCTAGCTGAATATCTGTTACCGAATCCCAATCTTTTCCTTACACATCAGAATGATGAATTAACATCAACTGACTTCTCACTCTTTATTGGGCTGGATCTAAGGTGTTAAACGACCCGTGCCGATGATCAGCATTTCAGTAGTGGCAGAGTTGTGAAAAATGACCCTACTAATGAGAATACTTCCAGAAGTGGAAAACTCTCAAAAAGCCTTTATAGACAAAGGCGGCAAGCAGCGAAAATCTTAAAGGCCTCTGGTGCATCATCGGGGGCTGAAAGGACACCGCAGCAAACCACTAGCGTCGAATGGGCTAAAAGCATACTTGTTACAACAAGGTCCAATAAGGGATCTTCTTCCAAAAGAGAAAGGTCTCTTGAGGGGCCGCACCGACACCAAAACGGCCTCGGGTGCACAACACCTTCACTCCCCTCAATCCCATCAAGAAATAATCCAGTTGCAGTGACGTCGCGAAGGGCAAAGTCGTGGTTGCGGCCATTGACAGGAGCAATGTTGATGGCACAATATCGGCTGATCGTTGGCAGCTGGTCAAGGTTAAGCTCTCGGGTGGCTTTTTGAGCATTTTGAGGGAGCTTCTAGGAGCACTTCCTTCCATAAGCGATGGGGGTTGGCATCAAGGCCATGTCAAACTCATGGTTTGTGGCGACCAGAGGTCTTGTGACCTATACAAGCTTGCTGTCAGCCGGCAAGGTGAAGTTTGGCCAGGTGCGAAGCTCGAGGTTGTCGCTATGGAAGACATTCCCGCATTTGGATACCGATCGAACTTGCTGGTATCGAGGACATTCTCGAGATGATCAGAGTTTGTAACCCGTCCCTTCCGACGGATAACTGAAAGATAGCCAATCTAGAGGAAGTGAAGGGTCTTTATAGGAGTGCCATTGTGGTACTCAATAAAGAATCCTTGGCTCCTCTAGCCCTAAACGAGGGCTCCATAAACAATGGTTTCGAATCCATTAAAATTCAAATCTATAAAAAAGATGAGGTTAACGCGGAAAGCGGGCCTCCAAAAACAACAGAAGGTGAACTAGCGGTTGGTGGGCCTGGGAAGTCGTCTTCTCTCCTAACAGAGGGTGACGATGCACCCATGCTCTCTCCAATCGCGACTCCACTCTCTACGAAAGTCGTGGACAGTCCATCCTTAATGGAGACTGAGGACGACCTTAACATGATCATTGATCCTTCTGAGAGAGGACGAACTTTTGGGTTCATCCTCAAACTCAGAGGATCAGAATAAAACCGTGGTGGAGGTTGATCAGCCTAATTGTAGCCAAAATGCTGCAGTTAGTACAGATTAATATCCAATGATGTTTCTGGCTTGTGTCAGCGTATCTTGGCCACGACCACCTTGGCCCTCTCCCTGGAAAAAACCCTGGTGAAATTCGTCGCTGAAGCGGAAGGCAAAGGATCCGCCTAATTATTTGTAGCGATGCTAACGCTCATTATACTGTATGGGGCAGTACGAATATCAACGACAGAGGTGAGTCTCTTTTTGATTATATTCTCGGTACTAACCTCTTAGTAAGTAACGTTGGAAATGAACCAACCTTCATTAATAAAACTCGACAAGAAGTCATAGACATAACTCTTGTCTCAGATACTAAACACCATATGATATTGGACTGAAAAGTTCAGTCCAGTTCAATATAAATGTGGATGATAACCCGAGTCCATTGACTTTTCGAAACTATCGGAAAACTGACTGTGCTTCATACAGGAACTCATTACAGAGTTTACTAGAACGTAAATTAACCCAAATACCACTGTTGTGTTTTATTATTTCGAAAGACAAAAACATATTTTGCTTTTAGTTCAAACTATCAGAGAGTACAATACATCCTTTTGTAATTCAGTTGAGATCTCAAACAAGTTTATGAAATTAAAATTCTTTCGTTTTCATATTGTAGTGTCTAGTCTACACTACTAGAATATCTTGAAAATATCATTCTGATTATTCTCAAGAGGTGTTCTCCAACGCTAAAAAATTATAACGTATACTTTTTCATCTGTTCTACCTCAAAAGTCTCTTTCCGAGGCGATAGAAAACAATACTTGTCCAGCTTGGATCCCTAGTCTAACTGCAAAATTATGAATATCTTGACGCATGAAATCTTTTTAATGACCAGGAATTTAGATTTCGCAGTAGTATTGTGGTCTAATAATTTATATCACACAAGAAAGAAACGCATCTTTACATAGTTTAAAAAAATTAAGATTATTATAAAGGCAGTTCAGTAGAGTTTGACATCAAGTTCCCTTATCAAAAATGTGTGCCTTTATAAATCTATAAAATTCTCCTTCTTTGAATTTATTAGAAATTACTTTTTGAATCGTTTATTTTAAGAAGAACTGGTTTGAATCTCATATCCACAAATCGAAGCCCGTATCTCCGTCTTCTTGTTGTCTACCTTTACAGACAGCTTTTTATAAGCTCAGCCGTGCTTAAAAGTACTTTAAAAACTCCATGCTGGTTATCTGTAGCTTAAGCGTTAATTCAACCAATGCAACAGAGATTAGGTGGCACTCGCAAAAATGAGACTATCTAACTTTCAGTTTAAGGTCATAAGTCATTTTTTTGTGGAGTTTTGTAAATTATGTATCTGAGTTTTGAAGTAGTCAAAAAAGCTGTAAAGTATTCGATACAATCTTAGGACATTATTCAAAATAAGGCTATGTAATGAGCGAGCGATAAACCACTTAGTTAAAATCATTTCCCTGAATTTTGTAATAAACGTTGTGACTTTTTCCCACAGCAATGTTATGTCGTAAATATATTTCCATACACACAAACAAACATGCAGGATAGTTTGTTTAAAAATCTCTAAGATAAAACAAAAAAAAAAACGATAACAAAAAAAAAATATAATAAAATAAGACAAAAAACACGAAGAAGTGACAACATTAAACAACAAAACTTTTGGCAAAGTGTGGGAAGAAGAATGCACTAAGCACCAGCAAAGCACAACGCACACATAAACATCCATATACACAGAAGAAGAACAAGAAGGATGTATAACGGTATCTGTAAAAAAAAGAAGACCAGAGAAGAAATATGGTGTCATGTCCTGTTTGCCGAGAGTTTTGAAAAATGTTTACAATAAACAAGGTGAATGGATGACCTGCTCTTTGCAAAATAACCGTTTCTTTTTTAGTCAATTTTTTTGTTGTTGTTTCTCCTTAATTCCTTATTTGCTTAATGCTCTGACATAAATTTTCAAGTACAAACATTGAAAGGACTAAGGAGTCAAGTGAAATGGACTCTCTCTCTTTTGCATGCATGGGTGCTCCTCATTTGGGTATATATTACAGCTTGGCTATAGAATAATAATTTTGATGTATTCTAACAGGAAGTACATATACATACAAAAGTGGTAAAAGTTTGAAAATGCATTCACTTTATTTTGTTGCTAAATGCTAAATATAATCCTTTGTATCCGCATCTGCTTTAGAGAAGAAAAATATATTGCTGCCTGCATTAGGAATGACAGTTGTCACTTTTCACTGAGTTGGTACGAGTATTTTAAAAGTTACCATAAATGTTTGTTGATGGTTTAATTTCAAAACAATGAGATGGTAAGTGGGGCTATAGTAATATTTATTTTAGGAAAACAGTCAGCTAAAACATTTAGCTGAGATTTGTCCTTACACAAAAGGTGTCCCAAAATCATCAAACGACGTAAATTTGTCAAATAAAACGAAATGTTGGTATCTCTAAGAATGATCATTAAGCAGCTGCTTTTAGTGTTGTGACTTTTACCAACACTCTTATGGACTACTTTGATATTAAGACCTGTTTTTATGTTATAAATAGAGCTTTTACAATTAATTATGTTCCTTATCAGTTGAATCCTTTATTTAAGAAAACAAAATCATACAATAAATTCTTGAAAATAAAAAAAGGTGTCTAACCATTTAATTCATTTTTGAGATTCTTGCAGGCAAAGATTTACTTTGACTTGATTTTTTTTTCATTTTTTTTCAAAGGAAAATGATTTCCAATTCTTGTTTACCAAGAATATCTTCTTTTTTTTTAAATATTGGTTTTAAGATGTGGGAAGTTATTATAATCGATCCGATTTGTCAAATTGAAAATGTTTAAATTTTTCGACTTCCAAGGTTCCTAAAATCTAAATAAAAAATTTAAAGAAAAATGACTGCGTGCGTTCGTACGTTTGGGGTAACATTTTTCGTCGTCCACATCTCAAAAGAAACTGGGTTGCAACATTAAATCGGTCCGTCCGTCTGTCGATTTTTCTAAAGCTCGGGCGAGAATCAACGATACGGAGGGATGGTTGACATTTCTCCGCCTCTCTTTTCATCAGTTATGAAGACATTTTTCGCATGCTTAGCTGGACCAATAGATATGGTTAGACAAATTCAGCAACTTCAGATGTGCAGATGAGATTGTTTTGTTTTCTGAAACACCAGAAGAGATGGAAAAAAAGAAGAACGAATTTTCATTAACTATAACGAAGAGTTAGAAGAATGCAAAACAGATTTTGGACTCAAATGTAAAAATACTTGCAGTCATCTCATACGGATAACGACCAATAGGATTCCTATCCAATTCGCTCCACAAACTTAGAAAATGTAAATTAAAAAGGGATAGTTCAAAAAATAAGTAAAAATGGAAAGACGATTATTCTACATAAAGACAGTTCAAAGAGTATTGAACACCTGGATTCCTTGTATTTCGAACGACATGCCATTCGCATTTAAAAGTTTACAATTTTCAGTACGGAAAGCATTTGCAATGCCGATAAATACAAATTTGTGTAGTTTTAATCTTGAAAATCCATGTTTTTCATAATATGGCCAGTTTTCTATCGCTTGTTTCCGTGTTGGAATATCGAACAAATATTTATATAGGTACTCGCCAAAAAACAAAACAAGGAATTGTGTGTATCATAAAGCAATACAATTCGAAATCATTACTCAAAGTTAACACGAAACAACATCTTTTGGGTTCGCTAATTTTTATAAAATGAAATTAGTTTGAAGGAAATGTATTTAATTGTTGCCAAGTTATTCGGGCCGAAAATAAATTTTAACCAATTTTTAATGGTGTTCTAGTTTGCATCATACAGGAACTATACAGCAAGTTTTTCATTGATTTAAACCAATCATTAGATATATTACGAACATTGAAACCGATTTCCTCCGTGTCGGTCTGTCTTGCCAAAACCTTTGGGACTATTGAGTTCAAATAAGAAAATTAAAGTTTTGAGCAGATTCGCTTTTGATGTTTTTTATTTTATTTTTAAGGCTAAAAAAACAGTTGTTAATTTTTTTGACCAATTTATCTATTTTTTTTATATTCTCTAAAATTGTTGTTCTTAGTATTTCTTCTTTCAACGAAAACAAAAATATTTTTTTTTAATTTAACCAAAAAAATATTGTTAACTTCCCATAAGAAGTTCTTGTAATCGGGACGATTTTTCGAATTGAAAATTTTGATATTTCTCGATATGTTAAGAATCGAAATAAAAGATTTATAGAGAGATGTCTGTTCGTGCGTGTGTACAAAAATTCGTACGTCCGTACGTTCGCGAAGTTTTTTTCGTTGTCAATAGCTCAAAAACAATTAGAGATATTAAATAAATCAAAAAATAAAAACCTAAAACAATAATAAAAAAGAGGCTGGGATGCGACCCACACTGATAACTTCCCATCCCGTCTGTCGATTTCTCTTTTGTCTTGCTTAAAAGTTTGTCTATATGTACTCATATCAAGTTTAACCAAATTTGCGTATTTTTTTTGTAGATTTTATTTAAAAAAAAAACGGAGTGTTGGATTTTTATATAAAAATTACTGAATATCGAAAACAATATTTTCTGTGAAATAAAATAAGTTTGAAGCCAATATTTTTAGTTTTTGAATAGCTATTTGAGTCGAAAGTAAATTTTTACCAAGTTTTAGTATTGTTTTATTTTAGAGTTTTACTTTTTGTAAAAAAACTGTGGATTCGATTTTTTTCAAAATTTTATCGAATGTTGAGAACAATATTTCCTATAAGTAAAAATTAGTAAGAAGCTATTATCTTAAGTTTTTGAAAAGATATTTGAGTCGAAAATCAATTTTTACCAACTCTTGTTAAATTTTTTGTAGGTTTTTCATTTTTTGTACAAAAACTGTCAATTCGATTTTTTTTCAAAATTTTACTGAATGTTAACAACAATATTTTTTGAAAGATTAAAGTAGTTTAAAGCCAATATCTACAATTTTTGAAAAGTTATTTAAGTCGAAAATCAATTTTTACCCACTTTTATACCATTTTTTTAGGTTTTTATTTTTTGTAAAAAAAACTGTCAATTCAATTTTTCCCATAGTTTGTCTTAATGTTGAAAACAACATTTCTTATAAGATAAAAAAAAACTGTCAATTCGATTTTCTCAAAGTTTTATCAGATGTCAAAACCATTATTCTTCGTTGAAGAAAATTGTTTTGGAGATGAAATCATATTTTAGTCGTAGAATGTTGGAGGTGACAAATTTTTTTTTCAGTTTTTTGATTTATAAAAAACAGGTAAATGGATTTTTTTTTCAAAAAATACACCTTTTTGATATCACTTTACAATACATTATATAAAATTTAATTTTAGTCTCTTTCGTTTTTGGGTCGTAAGATATTTAGGTTTAATCAAAATATTAACCTTTTTTTAAACTGCTATGATAAAAAAAAACGCCCACGCAATTTTTTGAGAGCCCTTTCTGCATCTTTCTGCCTTATTATATGTATAACAAAATTTATTTGAAGTCGATATCTCTTCTGGTTCTTGAGCTATGGAGGACGAAAAAAACGTCGCGAACGTACGGAGGTACAAAAGTACGTACACGCACGCACAGACATCTTTCTAAAAATCTTTTATTTCCACTCTAGGGACCTTGAAACGTCGAGAAATGTCAATATTTTCAATTTGACAAATCGGACCCATTACAATAACTTCCTATGCGAAGTTAAAAATATTGGCTTCAAACTATTTTTTATCTCAAAAAAAAATTTGGTTTTCGGCATTCAATAAAATTTTTATATTTCTAACAAAATACGAAAACATACAAACCTTTTAACCAAGACAAATTAACAGACGGGATGGGAAGTTATCAGTGTGGGTTGCATCCCAGCATCTTTTTTTTTAAATTCGATATCTCGGAAGAAGGTATTTCAATAAATAATAATGAATAATAATGTGTATTTATAAGCACTAAATAACTGCGTACCAAAACTTTTTTTAAGACGCTCTAACGATTTGTTGTTATATAAATGTCTTTCTCGTCTAGTTTAATAATTTATTTTTTTTTTGCTTGTTTTATTTTATATTGTATTTGTTATTTATTTTAAATTTGTGTCAGTGCTGTCGGGAAGATGCAATACGGAGTTTTTAACAATTATAATGTGATTTAATACAAGTATTGAATAAAGAACAAAAATCCCCTGAAGAATTTAGGAATTCTTACGAAACGTTTTGTAAAAGAATGGAATAAAGTTTTTTATTTACTCGCATTCCAAAAACAAAAAGACCAAAAGAGCCTAATAAAACATAATAAATAAGTATTGAAAAAGAATTGGTCAAACACATACATCAAGTTTTTTTTTGATTTATTGAAACAAAATGGCATTTCAATTTTTGAAGAAAAACTGATTTTGCAAGCACTTTTCTTAATCTTAATCGGGAAATATTTTTAAAAAGACTACTTTAGATACACGAGCATGGTCATGTGACCAAGTCGTTCATTTTATTTTATTTTTTAAGTTTTTGATTTTTGTAAAAAGGGAAGCTTCGAATTATCTTAAAATTTTAGCAGATGTCAAAAAAGTTATTCCTCGTCGCATACACTTATTTCTGAGGTACTATAATTTTTGATTCTTAAAATATTCGGTGTGAAAAATAGTGTTTTTGTTTTGAGTTTTGTTGATTTTTAAAGAAATTTTTATTTTTTTGTCAAAATTATACTTATTTAATATCAAGGGCGGATCCAGACTTTTTATCAGGGGGGGTCACACACTTAGATGAGTTTTTACTCACCGCTTAAAAATGTTCTCTAATGTTTTGTAAAGGATGCTGACAAAATTTATTAATTGCTAAAATGACAACTTAAGCTATCAAATTATTTAGAACACTCATATGAAAACATTCCAAGAATCGAACAGTTGTCTAAATATGCCATATTTAAGAGCTAAAATACAACAGCTTAGATGGTTTTTGGTGCATTTCGCGCCGAAATGTAGGAAATTGTTTTGAAACGTTGCTTTATTCCTTAAACAAAACACACTTGTTTTCATTTCTATTAATGCCAAGAACGCTGCAAAAATTTAAAAATCCAGAAAATGAGAGAGGATCTGAATGTAAAAATGTCTAGCTTTTTTTGACGTAGTTTTTTCGGACTCAATTTCCGGGAATCTCTTATTATTATCGTTATCAATCTGCTTTATTTGGATCTAATAAAGGCGTCAACAAAACTTAAAAATTGTAGATCCAAAAAGGTTTGGTTCTTGAATTCAAGGAAATAGTTGTATTTTTTTATCTAAAAAAATTAAATTAAAACAAAGTAAGGTAAGTAAACAAATAAGTTGGGAAGAAAAGTTTTGTAGCACTCACAAATTACACGTTTCAAAGCTTTTATATTAATAGATATGAAACGTTTATTATGTTTTTCACTTAGACATTAGTTTAACAAAAGTGTCACTTGATTTTTTGGGACATTTGTATTATTGAAATTGGTGTTTGAATCTCAGTTCTGGAGCATCCAAAGCAAATTCACTTCAAAAAGTAGATTTATTTAATTTTTTAAGATCTTTTGTATTCAACAGAAAACCAGTTTTGAAAAAAAATGAAATGCACGACTGGGTCGCAAGAACTTGCTAATTTCTTCCAAAAAGTCTTGTTACGGTAAGATTTACCGCAACGAAAATCATCCCTTACATGATTCTTAAAATCGTTTCGGACCATGTATTTGCGCCATGGTTTACTCTCATTGTGTGTCTTCCCCTCCATCCCAACCTCTCCTATGTTTTATAATTTCATTTTCAGCCCGTTGTCCTCGAGGGTCATGAGAGTAGCCCTTAAAGGATGACAAAATTTAGGTATATCCCATTTGGAGATCGTGCTGAGCCAGCGGACGAGCTGGAGACTCACACGAAAAATCGCTCAAAAGAGTGAGGAACGCTCCCGAACATCATGGCCAGCGAGCCCAACATATTGTTTTAGTATGGCCCTTGGGTCCACCATAACTTTCTTAATTGCTAACTCAATAAATTCGTAAATTATGTACAACCGAAATTGAATGTAGTGCTAAGTGTCATCCCTAATATCTTCAATCTATAAGATCAAACGAATTTTAGGTTATAAATTAATTTAAATAATTACGCTGGTACTTTCTTCTTCGGACCTCTTCCACAGATAGTTTTTATAGTAGAGTAGCTGAGAGAATGCTCAGACCAATTTATTTCAACTTTGAATTTTCTTTTATTCTTCTAATTTTTCTGTTAGTCGTATTGTTGAACACGGCCATGGATTCGTCTGGTTTTGGGAAAGCTCCAAAACTTAACGAATTCATAAAGTATGTGTGTGAGTGTGAGAGGCTCGCCTGAATTCGATTTCGGAGTGGCACCGTAACTTTGAATTCAGCGAGAAATCTGGTTGGGTGAGAGAATGTGTGTGTGTGTGAGGAGGCCGCAGTAGAAGCTTGAATGATTAATCACTTTTTGGTTGGTCTTCAAGTTTAAAGGAAGTAAAGAAATAAAGGAATTTGAATATAAAAAAAATGAAAATAAAGGAGAATTGATAGAAGATTTAAAGTTGAAATATAGTGACTTAATAAAAAAAAAAAAAAAATATTAAAGATAGAAAAGAGTGGAGTTTGTGGAAGGAGTGAGAAGGAAAAAGGGATCAGAGGAGAAATCTCCAGAATGGTCAATCCTATAAGGAAATATTAACAAAGGATAAGTAGATTTGTGTTGAAATCTGTTTCTTTTTGTTTTTTTTGAAATTCGTTTGGTTTTTCTTGCGTCCCAAGATTTGTGGGAGTCGCGTTCAATTTTCTTTTAACTGTTGTCATTCTTTCGGGACAGAATAATAGCGGTCCATTCAATCGGTTTCGGTAAATTCGCTTTTGCATTGTTCTTTTCCATATCTGTTTAAATTACTTCGTTACCATTGTATTAGTGTCATCTAATTTCTTTGAAAAGATTCCTAGGTTTTTATCCGAAGCCTTCTGCCACGGTTTCCTAGGACATTTTGTTAAACAAATAAAATTATTAAACTCCCCATCAGGGATTTAAAACATTTCGTTTCTTTTAACATTTTGAAGAAACATTTTCAGCTCCCCGGTCAAGGCAAACGACCCTTTAAAAAGTTTCCTGGCGCCCACCCTAAATTCAAGTACGCCCCTGTACTTGTATTTAACTCAATTCAATCCGATTAATATTATTTTAATCGAATTGAATTATTTTGATAACACCCATATAATTCCCCATTCAATTCGTTTAACCCACGCCCAGCTGAGCTAGTCGGTGAGCTGCACAGGTGTTGCAGTTTTTGTTGTAGTGTGTTCTTTAGTCTATTATTCTCTTTGGTTTGTCTTCGTTCAATTGTGACAGCTGGGTCATAATCGAAAATATCTTCCGCGGTGACGCCGGTTGCACATTTTTAATTATTTTGTTTATTTATTAAATTTTAATAACAATTGGATTTGCAATATCCAGTCTTGTGAGTGAAAGGAAAGAACAACAAAAATAAAAAAAAAAATACTACAACAGTCTGTTTAAAAATATTGCCTATATTTTAAGATTTAAAAATGTACATACCTTCAAAATAAGTTCTTCTCAATAATTTAAATGCCATTTTATTTGTCAAAAAATCTAGATTAAGCTATTTTAAATCATTAAATCATTTTAAATTTTGTCTTAAAAATATTTTTGATATAAGAATAAATAAAGAGCTTATAAATAAATGAACATTTTACATTCAAATTTCGTAAAATAAATGTCTCTGAGATATCAAGTTTTGTAAACAAAATTAAATTTAATTTTATTAAAAATAAAAAAAAAATTTGATCTTAAAAAATCATCATTAATTTGATCATGAAATAAATGTCTCTGAGATATCAAGTTTTGTAAACAAAATTAAATTTAATTTTATTAAAAATAAAAAAAAAAATTTGATCTTAAAAAATCATCATTAATTTGATCATTGACAAGAGCTTGCAGAGAAAGAGAAGAATTTCCATTAGTTCTTGAGAAATCTTTAAAACAAAATAAAGATTTTTTTGAGGGGTACCCTTCTGGAGCAATACGAAAATATGTTTTTGTTGTAGAAAGAAGCCAAATTAAGAACAGAAAATTTTTAGAAAGTTTTAGAAAATTCACATGTTTGGACCAAAAAATTTGTGCTGAAAATCTTAATTTCAATCAGAACTTGTTTGGACTGTAGGGGCCAGGAAAGACAGACAGACGGAAGGATTGTAGATACCTACTTTTTTCGACTTCTCTACCGTCGTAATGTCATATTTGATTAAAAACTCTAGTTTGAAATTGTTTATAATGCAAAACTTGGTATACAGTTCCTTTTTGTCGCAGTAAAAATCACTTCAATAATCACTATTTGTTCTGAAATGTGCTGCAGAGAAGCTTGAAAGCCAAACATCAACAACTCACCCTAGTCTATTATATATTTCATTTAAAATTTTTGTTTAATTGTATTCACTAATTTCTTGTAACGGCCAATGCAGATTTTTGCTCTCATTTCTTTTGCCAATGTACAATGCATATATTTACAATTTAGATACATACTGAACTTGATAGCTAATTCACTCTGTCTTTTTGCTGTCTAACCATCATCGCAGTAACACCAAAAATTGTTTAGCTCCGCAAATTATTATAATCATTTTGGCATACATATATCTAAATTTACAATTATGAACATTTGCATTATTTAAATTTAATAAATTAAAATCAATTGTATAAGAAAAATTTGTTGCCATATTATTTCGATTCACTATTTATGTGTGTAAAAAAATTTAATAATAAAATTGAAGGATTGTTTAAGGAATTCAAAGGCAACTTAATATAAAATTGATGATCTCTTATTCAAGGTTTCTTCTTAAGAACTTGAATGTTTGCTTTTTTTCTTAGAAACAATTTTTATGACAATAATTTAAGGCATCACTAAATTTTTTTCAAGTTCTAAATTGAGCGAAAATAAAAATTTGAGTTGTTTTTGACAGCAAACCACTTTTTGGTGAATGTCGTTAAATTAGTAATAAATCTTTAAACCTTTTTGGCTCATATGACCTCCCCCCTGGATCGTCAATTGGTCAAAAGTTGATGAATTTGTGCTGTGTTTTTGGAATAGGGCTGAATATCCGATTCATATTATGTTCCTGGTCTAATCTCCAGTCAAAAGTAGTACTTTTAACAACAAAGTTTAAGGAAGTAAAATAAAAATGTTGTTTTCATATACAAAAAAAATAAATAATTCAAAATATAATGGGGGTCATATCCATTAACGCAATAAGCTGTAAAAAAAAAATCAATCCATTTTTTAAAAGTTATTTGTTTCGATGTTATTATTTGTAAGACTTAATCAATTTGAAGTCGATATTACTACTCAAAAAATTTTGGCTGACATCAAACATCTCACGAACCACTAACGCTAGCGAATTTTGTTGAATTGTAAAAATTAAAAAAAGTTGCCGCATCAAATATTTTACGAAAAAAGAAATGATTTACCTCAAAAATTATTTTATATAAAGACGAATAACGTTTAAAACATTTGGTAAAATGTTTACAAACAAATTCACAATTGTTTTCATAAAATTAAAAAAAATACCTACTTAAAATTGGTAAACATTGATTTTTGACTAAAATATCTGGGGAAAAAATAATTTTGCTGCCTCAAAACTACATCAATTTATAGAAAATATTGGTACGAGTATAAGCTACAATTAGAAAAAAAATTAATTGAAAAATTTATAAAAATTAAAACCTTTCCAAAAAATATTAATATATGGTAAAATGATTTTGTACTCAAACATTTCGAAAAAAATGAGAGTATTAATTTGAAAATTAATTTCTTCTGCACAAAATATTGTTGTTAATATTTATATAGTTTGAAGAAAAATTAGATTGACAAGTTTTTTTTTTAAAAAAAAGGACCAAAAGCTTTGAAAATAATCAAGTACCTTGACAACAATAAAAAGGCTATTGCCTTAAACCTTTCTTCATCTTATACATAATTTTGGTGTTAATATTTTGTAAGGCTATATTACCAATTGAAAGAAAAATAAAAGCCTAAACGAAAATATATTAAAAAGTATTAAAAATTCATTTTAGAGTTAACTTTCTTGAGAATAAAAGAATATATTGACTTTCAAGAAATACTGTTGTTAATGTTTTGTTATATTTAAAAAACTGTGTTTTCCTATAAAAATATATTAATTTAACTGCTCGAATACATCTCCACGTAAAACAGCTTAAGCTTAACTTTTTAATCTACTTGTTCAATTTCTCTTGATAATAAAACTGACTTGTTACAAAAAATAACGTTTAAAAGTTATAGATAACAATGGGAAGTTATCTTTGTGTGTCGCGTCCCAGCCTCTTCTTATTTGTGAATTTATTCAAAAGTTTTTTTTTTCAATCTCCTCCACAAAAAAAAATGTTGGTAAAACTATTGTGTTTTTTAAACTACTTGATTTTTACAGTAGAAGATGTCTTGAAGATAAGCCATAGTAAGTAGGGAAGACGCGACGTCCCGACTATTTCCTGGAGTCATGACGAAATCAAAGTCTTCTTATTGCAACCAATATTATTCGTTGTATGGGAGAGGACGGTGTCTTCAGCTCCTGCCAAATCAATGTGTTGCTATCGGCTTTGGATTTCGTTGTTGGTAGCTTTTTTGGGAGAAGTTAAAAATAGAATTTTTAAAATTTTTTGGTGACTTTTTTGTATTTCTAAAAATCAAAATGAAGAAAACGGATTCATTGGATACTTAACAGAAGTACGACGATAGCTTTTCTAGGTTTCGGGTAATTGGAATGATCTTCCCTAGTGGCGCAGGTATTTTAATCTAGTATCAATATAAATGTTTAATTATGGCGTTTTCCAACTGATATTCCAAAAGTAGGTTTGTTGAATTTCCAATAATAAGATTAACACTAAATTGTACCTCCTTCTATTTAGAACCTTATTTCTGGGTTTTATGTTATTCCTTGGTACGCACTAGTAAGGGAACCATACTTGAGAGGCGTATTCAAGGAGAGGATAGAGAAAGGTGACTTAGAGAGATCGGGTAAAGTAGGGTTTCAAAAATTCTTTTGACCTACTAACGGTTTACAAAGCTGAGTGCTGAGTAGTAAGTTGACTAAATGGGGACGGAAATAAGAGAAAAAGTTGGTCACGTACAATGTATTGACGGGATGAAGTTGTTACTCGCTTTCGTGAAAAAAGTAATTGACTGAAAATTATTATATTTAGGCAGTTTTTTTCCTACACTAGATTGAGAATCTCTGGGGATCTAGTTAAATAAGGTAAAAAACATATATCGAAGTAATGGACTTGAAAAATTTGTTGTCATCAGCGTAAAGTGAGATATGGAGAATACTTTGCAATAAACTCCATATAATTAGTGGTGAGGATAAAAAGAAGATGGCCTGAGTGGTTACCTTGTGGTACGCCACAGGTAGCAAGAAAAGGGTGAAGAGCACTCAACTGAATCGAACATTATATAGGCGGCTTTCTAAATAAGAGAATATCATAGGAATATGAAATTGTTTGAGATGAAGTCTGTAGAGCCTTTAGAAATACTTTAAAGAAAATAGGGGGATAGTTGCTGTCGATAGTTGACATTGAAACCTTTGAAATAATTTAATCGGTTGTAAAAAATATAAAATTAAGATGTCTATTCGTGTTGGTAGCTTGGAATAGGATCGAATTTGTTATTTTATCGATGAAAAGACATAAGAATATCATCTTAGCCAATCTAAGAGATACTAATTTATCAATCATGAAAATGACAAGTTCTTTAGATTCAACGGATTGAGCTGCCAGGACTTAATGTAGCACCGTACATCGCATAATGAATTTCAAGGCAGTATTTTATTCTAACTGTAATAAAGTCATTAAACGGTTATGAAGCTATTTCTAAGAAGGATGAGTTTTTAAGAGCAACAATATCAATTGGTAAGTCTTGATTGCCATCGCGATAACAATAAAGGAGGATGGAAACAATTCGAGATTATTTATACTAGGAAATAAATTCGATTCTGCCAGAACGAAGACATCAAAAGGTAAAGCATGATACTGTTGTAGAATAGTCTGAGTTTTAGTGTGAAGCCCCTGACATTTTAATTATGTATAAGGTTATGGTAAGGAGCTTTTATGGAATTAAAAGTCAATTGAGTAGTAAATTCCTCTCTAAAGCATCTACAATCATTATCTATAAACTCTTATCATCCCGGTTTTCATTTATGGCACTAAGGCTTGTCAAAGAAAAAATTGTAACGTCATAGGACACTTTGTGCGATTTTTGGTACCGTCTACTGTAGAGTGAGAGTCGAGAAAAGTAACAACAACGAGGTGTACGGGCTGTACAGCGACACTGCTCTGGTCAAAAGAACAAAAGTCCAACGTATCGGATGGCTGGTTAATGCAGAGCGAATGGAAATACAAACGTTGAGAGGACCTCAACCAACTTGGTGTGTAAAACTGAATACAGCTATCTAGGGACTGGGCTGGTTGGAGACCCATGTTGGTGGAGACCCAGTTTCGCCCCGGACTGGTAGCGCCAATTTAAATAAGTAAGTTACAATAGAATCATAATGCTCACTGTGTGATTTGTTTTCGGTAAACGATTCTTGACAGTGGTAAAGTTCATCATATTTGAAACTGTTTGATTCCGCTTTTATTTTTAAATGAATTAGAACGGTTTTTTAAAAATATTGTTGATATATTTGTTTGGTGTTGCCAATGAATTATTTCTCAGAACAGACCATAATTGTCCAGCACATTGTTTTGTCATGCCCTTTAAAAACATTCGATAAAGCTTATTCATCTGGCTTGAATTTGGTTTTGAAAATCAAAATAAAAATAAAAACTCAGTTCAAACCATAAAAAAAACAGCACAATTAAAAGATTCAAAAAACCTCCTTTCCAAGGATATCATTATGCACATCCTTCATGCTTCACATCCCTTCTGCCTTTTTATTTATTTTCTCATTTTTTTATGAAGCTATGTAGAAGGTATATCTGCCTTGTCAGCTTCATCGCCATTGTGCTGACAAATTTTTATGGCAACCGAAAGAGTTAAAGCAGTTGACATGGGTCGTCAGCATCAGTTGTGGAGGAGGCGTCGGCGGTGGCGATGGCGATGGCAAAGTTACCAACAAATGCAAAATGAACCATGATAGAAGTTTATATCTTTTTTTCCTGTGTGTCTGTTTTTAGTTTTTTTTTGCTGCTCTTTTGTTGTCAAGTATTTTTATATATTTGTTAAGCCTTAATGGGTTCTGGTGGATGAGACCGAAAAGGCTTCTAACTGGGCATGATACGACATTTATTGTCAGGACCCACGCAATATGGGAATATTCGTTCAAAAAAATCTAACAAATTGTATTTTTTTTGTCTGCCTCATCAGTGGTGATGATAATGGCTGACAGTTTAGACTTTAGAGTTTCCATAAATTTTATGGCGGATATGCTGTTGCACAGCTTGGCTTTGCTTTGCTGACAGACGAATAATTGAGCCTGCAACAGGATATTTGGGCACAAGATTATTTTTATTAACTTTTAAAAAAGTAACCTACATGCATATGTATTTTTTGAAACGGTTTAATTTACTTTTTATTGGGACAATAAATTCAACAAAATTTGTACAGGATTTCACAATAAAAATTTTATGAAGGTTTGGAGGAGGCAAAGACTATGGAGATTAAAAAATTATGTACCTATTTACCATTTCACAAGTTGTAACACTTTTGTTTTGTTATTCAGTTTTATGATTTAAACTTAAATATTTGACGACAGAATAATTTAAAAGGGTTTGATTCTTTTACTGGAGCCTGTCAAATTCAAGATAATTTTGAATCTTTGAATCTTGGATGCATTTTTATCTTATTTAAAAAAAATGCAGATTCTTTAAAGAAAATAATGACTTTCTGTGTTATCATTGGTCTTAAGTTTTTCGTGGGATCTAAACCATACCGATAAAACGATTTTGTTTGAAAAAGGCCTTACTTTGCTGGATCAGATAGTTTTGATGTATCGATCAGTAATGTAATGACATTTCAGACGTTTCAATTTAAGACTTATACAAATCCATATACGAAATCAACTGAAGTTTTCTGAAAGGTCACCTTACTTTAGCTGAAATAGAGTGTTTTTATTCAAAAATCTTTAGTTTTCCGAAACCTGGCAAGTGAAAAAATTTGAACTAACATAATATCAACTACGTATAGCAAAAAAATTACTGATAACATGATTAAGAAGACTGTAAGCACTATAGTTCGATGTGCTACAAATAGCTATGAGAGGCAAAAGTCTTTTTAAGCTTTCCTTACACATACATGACTATGATAATTTTGACGTTAAGAAAAAATAACGGTTTTTGATAGAAGCGCTACAAAACAAGTGTTGAAAAAATGTTCTCCTGTCTCACTATTATGAAAAAACAAACTACAATTAAGGCGAATATGTTAACAAAACCTATACGTCTAACACAATAAAACGATCTTGAAAATCAGAACAAGCTTCAACAAAAAACAATGTACCCCGCAAGTCAACATTCTATATCCTTAAATTTATGTCACTTTTCTTCTATAAAAAAGCACTGCCTTGAAGAAAAATATAAGGAATTTTAGATTAGATTAAAAAAGTCTTATTGATAGAAAAGAAAGTGTCGGTTTGCAACTTAAAGATTTAGGCAATCACTACGTTTTCATTGCACAAAGGTGTGTTACCGCCAAAATAACTTCGGTTGATTAGTTCTTGAGAAAATTTAAGAACAAAATAACAGTTCTATTATTTGTACTGAAGCAAAACAAAAACTTGTTTTTATTTTCAAAGAAGCCAAATAAAGAAAAAAAATCTATCGGTTTGTTATTGAGAAAATTCGAATTTAAGATTTTCGGCCGACAAATTTGTACAGGGATTACGTGGAACGTGAATCACCTAAAAACCTTAATTTAAGTCAATCGACCCAATGATTTGGACTTCAAGGGCCTGGACAAACAGGCGGCGGAATCGAGCACCCACTTGTTTCGACTTCTCTACCATTTTATTGTCATGTTTGCTTAATATTTCGAGATAGAAATTTTTTACAAATGCAAAATGTGCCATAAGTTCATATGTGTCGCAAGAAAAAGCAAACACTAAATAAAGGCAAATTTTATTATATACAAAGTTTCTTTTAAAATATAAAAAAATGTTGGCGTTTAAGAAGAAGTACAGTTTTACAATTTTTCAATTATTTCAAAAACTAGAAAATAAAAAAAATAGATTTCAGTGTTCAATAAAAAAAATGACCAATGAACTGCAGCAATTACTTTTATATCGAATGCTCTAATTGTTTTTTTTATATTTTCCATACATTTTGACGTTGAAGTCAGTTATTTCAAAAACTGTTGACTAAAGCAACTGTAAATACTCTCTTTGACAAGAAAGAGATTGAAGATTTATGAAGTCATACCTTTGAGCATACGGAGGTAATAAAAGCTTATCAGACCAGATAAAAAAAAAAACGTGGATAAAATTTTAAAAATCTACGTAAAAGTCTTTCTATTTTATCAAATATGGAGCCTGACAAGAGAAACATACAGAATTTTACAAACATACCTTGATCACGAAACTATATAAGTGTTATGTTAGCATTTTTATAATACATGTAATTAAAGTGATCAGCAAACGTTATTTTTGAATATAATACAACACTAAAATGTTGATTATGTTTCAAACATGACGAATTTAAAACATAGTCATAATCTAAATCTACTATATTACCTTTTCGAGTTAAACACATAGTCTTTCATTTGTCAATATTTAAAATCAAACGATTTTTTTGCACCATTAAGAATCTTTCTTTAAAATATGACTAAATTCATAAAATAAAACGGCCTTTAAGTCGAATTTTACTTAATTTTACTGAGCACAATTTTATGATTTAATTTTTCAAATCAGTTTCTAAAGTCTGTAAAGACAATTGACTTGTGATTGTTTTTCGCATACATACAAACGAAATGTATAGAATTGTAATAAATTAGTAGGTGTAGATTTTTTTCACAAACGTATGTCACATACATATAAAAGGATTTGAAATTGGCGCGGGTAGATTTCGGCTCCCCGCGACGACCATTTTGAACAGAACGCTCTAATGAGAAAACTTTATTATCCAAATGAGTGTTCGTTAACGCATACGTTGCGCGCATTGCCCCCATCTTACGGTAGACGTTGAGGTCCTTTGGTGGCTGAATTTGAAAGGACCCGTTCAGTAAACAATCAGCCGACAACTTTACGTTCAAGAAACGCAAGATCGGCCGGGAACATCGCTGCGGTCCATGAAAATGTACTGCAGAATCCACGGCAGTCTATTTCTCAGTCTAAAACTCAGCTTTTCGCAGACTTCAACTTGGCTTACAACCGTACAAGTTTCAGCAGACCCAGGACCTCAAAGTTCATGACAATAGACAACAAGCTCCGTTTGTTCGCTGAATGGACTTCGAATCGTTTGGAAGAGGACCCCAGTATTAGTGGAAAAATCATCTTTAGTGCCAAGGCTCATTTTTGGTTGAATGGCTGTGTTAACAAGCAAAATTTCCGTATATGGGACGACACCAACCCACTTGAGGTTCACCAGTTCAAAAATGTACCGTTTAATATGGATTTTGGGCCGGCGCGGCTGTGTAATTGATCCGTACTTTTTTGAAAACGACTTTAGTGAGGCGGTCAACGTCAGCAGCGAGCGCTTCATAATAATCAATAATGATGATAACTAATTTCTTATGGTCCAATTTAAACCATATGGACGTAGTCAATAAGTGGTTCCAGCAGGACGGCGGCGCTACGTGCCACACGGCAAACGCCATGATTACCCTTTTGCATGAATGATATGAGGGTAAAGTTATCTCTCGCAGGGGCATTCGAATTGGCCCGCAAGGTCATGTGATTTAACCCCACTAAACTTTTCCCTGTTAGGTTTCTTGAAGTCGCAGGTCTAAGCAAATAAACCAAAAGCAACCGATGCCCTAAAGGGGAATATAAGACAGGCCATCGCTTAAATTCACCCGGATCTATGCGGAAAAGTCATTGAAAATTGGACCACTCGGTGACACCATAATAAAGCCGAGGTTGGCATTTAAATGATTTCATATTCCACACTTAATGGCAAAACATGGGCCCAGAGACTCGTTGAAAACAATGGATACAAAACATAAGACACACATTTTCTTAACATAAATAATATTATTCCATGAGGACCAGAATTGAAATATTCATGTAGCTTTGAAATAGAGCTTTCAGAAATCGGAAAATTGATTTATTTAAGATGACTGTGTTTTTGTGTGTTGTAAAAAATAAGAAAAAAAGTACATGCAGAAGAAAAATTTTCAAAGACAGTCATCAAATAATCTGCGACAATGTTCGAAATTAGCGCCTTAAAGAATTTTGAAAGCACGAACTAAGTGGATTTCTGTCGAATAAACGTGTTTCCAAGACATATCAGTATATTAACAATGAATTCAAAGTACAAAAGTTTGAATATGTTCCAAAGTCGTGTTACAATTCTTGGTAAACTCAACACTCTTTGATAGATTTAATTTCAACGTCAGGACTTATTTCTTTTGTTTTTAAAGTTCTTAAATGCGAATCGAATAATGGCGTGCTACTAAACGGTGATTTTTTAAAAGCTTGAGAATTTAAAAAAAAAAAAAACGCATAAAATTTGAAAAATCTCATCGATTCTTTATTTGAAACATTAGATTGGTCCATGACATTTACTTTTTGAAGATAATTTTATTTAAATGTTGACCGCGGCTGCATCTTAGGTGGTCCGTTCGGAAAGTCCAATTTTGGGTAACTTTTTCGAGCATTTCGGCCGGAATAGCCCGAATTTCTCCGGAAATGTTGTCTTCCAAAGCTAGAATAGTTGCTGGCTTATTTGTGTAGACTTTAGACTTGACGTAGCCCCACAAAAAATAGTCTAAAGGTCCATTCCTTTAGATGAATTGTTCTCCGAAGTTTTCCCTCAAAATGGCCATAGAATCGCGAGCTGTGTGGCCTGTAGCGCCATCTTGTTGAAACCACATGTCAACCAAGTTCAGTTCTTCCATTTTTGGCAACAAAAAGTTTGTTAGCATTGAACGATAGCGATCGCCATTCACCGTAACGTTGCGTCCAACAGCATCTTTGAAAAAATACGGTCCAATGATTCCACCAGCGTACAAACCACACCAAACAGTGCATTTTTCGGGATGCATGGGCAGTTATTGAACGGCTTCTGGTTGCTCTTCACTCAAAATGCGGCAATTTTGCTTATTTACGTAGCCATTCACTTGGTCGATTATGTAGACCATAAATCGGACGTAAAGCGCGAAACACATTTCGAACCGAACACTGATTTTGGTAATAAAATTCAATGATTTGCAAGCGTTGCTCGTTAGTAAGTCTATTCATGATGAAATGTCAAAGCATACTGAGCATCTTTTTCTTTGACACCATGTCTGAAATCCCGCGTGATCTGTCAAATACTAATGCATGAAAATCCTAACCTCAAAAAAATCACCCTTTATTTAAAGTTTTTAAAAATACAGTCCATTGAGAACTAGGACCTAGTGACTTAACCATTCCTGTGTGCGAGTAATGTTGTCAGAGATGGAGGGGACATACAGTTTTAAGACGAATCCAAACGGCTAATTTCAAAAAATACTTTTCGTGACAAGAACAACCCTTGGAGAATTTGTCAACTCCTCGCAAGAGGCAATACACGTGAAAAAACTTTAGATGGCACAGGCAGGGAAATTCCATATAAATTTTGGGGGGTTATTTCTTATGAAGTTATTTCACGAAACCGAATAGAACACTAACTCCAACTTAGAGAGGTTCCGTTGCGTTTCCCAAATGCATGTTTGGTATACATATATGCATATTTGAGTGCATGTAAAACCTTCAGTTGATCATAACTTATTTAAGTTGTGAATATTGAGAAAAACAATTAAGCATGATGGATTTGATTAAAAACCTACTGCTTTTATCTGCAAACAAAAACTGAATCAGGAACAAAAATAACAACAATAAAAGTAACACAAAACGTTTTACTGTTGTTTTCCAATCTTATGGTTTTTTCTGTAAATAATAATTCCTTTCAACAAGGATTCCATGAATATTTTTTATTTTTATTGTTTCCCCAAAATTATTATAACCGGAACCCACAATGAGGACAAAGTACCTGAAGCACTCTCTCGTCCTCGTTGGTGACCATTGTTACGTGGTGAAAGTTTTGTTTTTTCTTTTGTGAGAAGTACATTGCTCCTGCAATGCACTCGAAGTTCTGCTCCTCACTTCCTCCACTGCACCACGCCGTCATCGTTCCACCTCTAAGGCGAGCCGGATAGTTGTTGTAAACTTTTGTATTTATATATTTTTATTGCTTTAACTTACCTGCATTTCACCTGTTCGTTCACTGTTATGCAGGCTCCAACGATCATAGCCTGAGGTGGTTAAAAATTAATTGCGGCAAGCTTGCTGGTCGTGATTGGGAGGCGTGCTCTGCCAACTATACATACTGGTGGCGACGGCCGCCACGTGGCACGATTCCTCGAGTTCGCTTGTGTTGTAGCCTGTAGGTAGGTTTACTTGGAACAGGACGATGTGTATACTTTGTAATATTTAATGAGCTAGTGGTTATTTTTCCACTGCCCCGGTGCCACACAATAAGTAAACAGCATCACTGTCCAGTGTCTAGAGTGGTCAAACGGAAACACATGTTTTTATGGCAGGATGTTTATTTGAAGACTTTTTAGCGCAACAGAGAGAAGCCAAATCGGCAGAGGAAGTTAAAAAAGTTTTTAATGTGAATTGTAATTGATGCACCACCACACACCCAACCAAACCAGGACAATACCTGGTTCCCAGGTAGAAAGGATTTGGGACAATCAGCAAAAAAGAATCGACAAAGTTGAAAGTTTGTTAGTCACTATTTAAAGGATTTTTTGTAGATTGAGAATTAATTACAAATAGACACGGAACAAAAAAAGCCAAAACCAAAATTTATGATACACAATGATCCTTGCAATAAATTTGGCGAATGGAATGGTTAAAAATGGTTTTAATGGCGACAGTTTTAAATTCTCACATTTCCGCCTAGTTTACCTTGAAATTATCTGTGCTAACGACTTTTGGAATTGTTTGTGTCGGAAAAAGTGTTTTTTTTTTTAATGTACACAGGTACCTGGATTCGAAGCAAAAACCATTTGATTTACAATTATTGCTTTGTACAGTTTTTTGCGACTAAATTTAAAAGAATCAAACTAAATTGGAGTAGTTTTTGGCTACAACTCTAGAGAACAAGAAAAAGTATTGAAAACAAACTTATTTTATCATATGAAAGATAATATTCTTTACGTTTAGTTAGTCTAGAAAAACTATTTCACAAAACAAGAAAAACTACAAAAACAACTAAAAACTAATAAGAAACGGTTTTCGACAGAAGTTTTTGTATTTAAATTTGATTTTATGTTTGTTAGAACTCGTTCTACACTCAAAAAATTTAAAAATAACTCCGAAATCTGAACACGTGTTAATTTGACATTTAACAAACAGATCTCGTTAAATTACATAGCATTTATCAAAGGAAATGAAATGCTGGTTCATTACAATTTTTGGGCAAGCTAATCTTTATAAGTAAATCATAAAATTAAGACGTTGAATAGAAAACCTTATTGATTCTCAAAAAACAAAAATGAATACTAACGTAAGACTGAAATTTAGTACATCAAACCCTACAAGTTGTATACAAATGACGCCCTAAGGGGTTATGAATACCCTTATAATGATTAAACACCTAAACACTTAACCGAATTTTTGGCGATGTCGAATATGTAATCACTTCCCAACAAGTGGTTCGTTATGCACCTATCTAGAACTGAAAGCTGTTAAGTCTCCTCGATGCAAGTACCAACCATGGATAGGATAGTGGCATTGGGGAAGGTTTATGCTTTTCTTACAATAGACAGCATTAAAAGTTTCAAACGATCATTTATAAAAATAAGGAAGAGTGTTGGAGACATAATGATACCCTGAGGAACACCAATTTTTATTTTGTCGATAACAAACATGAAACCGTCCAAAACAACTTGTATTGAACGGTTCGAAAGGAAATTTCTAATCCAACGAAGAAGAGATTCGTCAATACTTAAAGCAGGAATTGTACAAGAGAGCAAGATGCCAGACTTAATCAAATTCCTCTGAAATATCAAGTGTAATAATATTACTTTCTCCAAAACGATGTAAATATTTGTTTCAGTATTCGGTGAGATAAACCATGAGATCCCCAGTGGACCTATTCCTACGAAAACCGTTTTGCCGGTCTTTAAGAAGCTTTCATTCCTCAAGATATTTCTTAAGCGGATAATTAATCAGCGTTTCCATGACCATAAAAAGAAGAGAATTAAGTGCTATCGGTCGATAGTTTTCGAGGGAAGAAGATTTGCTTTTCCTTGCGATTGGCTGAACAAATTAAATGTTCAACTACTCGGAATGACCCCAGAAGAATAGGATAGATGGAAAAGCTATCGCAGTGGTTTTGCAAGCGTGGAAGAATACCTCTTCAAAATATTAGCGGGGATACAATCCGGCGGATTTTTGATTGTTGAGATCCTTAAGAACTCTCGCCACAGTAAGAGTACGAAAATAGATTGGTCCAATAGAATAATTTACGCGTTCAAGAACTGGGGGAGAGATGTTTTTATTGGAAGAAAACATTGACTCGTATTCTTGCGAGGATCCTGAATTTTGATGTTGGTTTTTTGAATCTGGAAAAAATGTGTGTTGTTTTAATTTCTTACTTTTTTGAAGCACTTGAAGAGTTTCGATTTTGTTCCTTATATAAGATAGTGCTTTTCCCATGTTTTTTTTAACCGAGTCTAAATTTTGGCCATATTTTCATCCCCAAAATTCAGGTTCTCTGAGGTTCAAAGAGATTGAAAACCGGATCACTTACTGTTCAATTTTTGCTCCTTATTTTAACCTCATATAGTGGCAGTTATGAAACAAAATACGATGTTTAGAATGAAATGTGGACGACAGCAAAAAGCCTCAAATGATCCTTTTTCATCTTGGCAACAGCTTTTTTGCTTTTTTCCTTGTTCATTTACTCTCTCTCTCTCTCCTTCTTTCTCTCTCTTTTCTCTTTTCTACTTGCTTTTAAAGTTTCTCTCTCACTCGCTTTCATTTTATTTATCAAAAAGCTTTTTTTTTAAAAAGTAATATAATTTATATCTTATTCTTTTTTATTCATTAAACAAAAAAGTGTTTATTAACATTAGTGATTAATTTAAAAGTAATAATTCTTCGTCGAAATCGTCTTCTTCGTCGTCGTCGGTGGCGTTGGTGTTGTCGACTTTACCGTCCGGGCACAATCGGCAGATACAGCCTGCACGACACCACCTCCGGCAACGGATTCGTTGTAGCCAAGGTACGGCTACGGATATCCCGATCCAAGTAAAAACAAGGAATTACTGTGAGAAGTTTCGACGTTAGACGGCTACAATCGCAAAAGACTGCCATGTCCTTTTCAGATCGAGTTTCTAATAACCTCTTAAGGAGTCCTATGCTGCCTGCATTAAGCATTGAAAACCAGTGGCAACATTGCCTTGCAGCCATCAGAGATGCCGTCTCTGAAGTGCTAGGTTTCATACGACCACCACAGCGAAACCCCTGGTTTAAGGACAAATGCCGGCAAGCGCACTCAGCGAAACAAGAGGCATACAAAACGGCGCTGCACAAAAGGACCAGAGTTGCTCTCGAGCTCTACGAGCAGAAGACGAGAGAGGAACATCGACTTCTTAGATGGAAAAAAAGAGAGCATGAGAAGCGCGCGATCGAGGAGATAGAGGGATGTCACAAAAGGAATGAGGCTCTGAAATTTTACCAAAAGGTAAAAATAAACCTCACAAGGGTAGAAGTAACGAACTGAAGCCTGTAAAGAAGATCAGGGGAACATCGTAGTAGAACCGCAGTCGATGCTGAGAATATGGAAAGATTACTTCTCCAAATTATATAACGGCGATGACGTACCGAATTCCGCTGTAAGGGAGATAGAACCAATCAACCTCGGCGACGCAGATCAACAATTCCGCCTACCCGACCTTGACAAAGTGAAGATAGCTATATCTAAACTTAAGTCAAACAAAGCTACTGGAGCTGACGGCATCGCTGCCGAATTATTCAAAGCCGCAGGCGATGACTTGGTAGAAAGCATGACCGATGAGTGGAATCTCAGCATAGTGTGCCCGATACATACGAAAGGAGACCCTCTAAACTGCGCCAACTACAGAGGCATCAGTCTCCTTAACATTGCATATAAGATCCTCTGAAGTCATTCGACCAAATATTCACACTACGGCAGATCTTGGAAAAAACCCAGGGATTTTAAATCGATACCCACCATCTCTTTACCGATTTTAAAGCCGTGATGACAGCATCTATAGCGAAGAGCTCTACAGAGCAATGTGTAGTGTTGGTATTCCTGTCAAACTTATCCGCTTGTGCAGAATGACGATGGAGAATGCACGCTGCTCTATCAAGGTCGGAAAAGATTTCAACGATGCATTTGATGTCAAAAAAGGTTTAAGACAAGGCGATGCACTGTCATGCGACTTCTTCAACATCGTTCTGGAAAGAATTGTGCAAAACTCAATCGTCAACACTAGAGGCACAATCTTCCAAAGATCCATCCAATTACTCGGATACGCAGATGATATTGACATAATTGGAAGATCAAAGCGTGATGTCAGTTTAGCGTTTTTGAGCATTGCGACGGAAGCGAAGAAGATGGGTTTAGTGGTCAATGAGGGCAAGACCAAGTATATGCTGTCATCAAAAAAGCACATTGAACAACGACGTCTTTGACAAAACTTCATAATGAACAGCTATAACTTCAAGGTAGCTAAGGACTTTGTGTGCCTAGGCACCCCTACAAACACAGAAAGCGACACCAGCGCTAAGATCAAACGCAGAATAACTCTTGCAAATCGCAGCTTCTTTGGACTTACTCGTAGAAGGCGTCTATATGACACTCATCATCCCGGTTCTCATTTATGGAGCTGAGGCCTGGACCCTGTCAAAGACAGATGAGAACGTCTTAAAATGCTTCGAGAAAAAAATTCTTTGGGTGTATTTTGGTCCCGTACGCATAAATGCAGAATGGAGGAGAAGATAACTAGGTCAGCGATACTGAATTAGTTAGCAGAATTAAAGTCCAATGGCTTAGAAGGCTAGGTCATGCAGAGCGAATGGACATCAACACTTCAGCCCGGAAGATCTTCGAATCGAATCTCCAGGTATGGTGCAGTAGAGGAAGACCGCGACTCAGGTGGCGCACCCAGGTGGGAGAGGACCTCAACCAACTTGCCGTGCGAAACTGGAGACAGCTAGCTAGGGACCGAGCTGGCTGGAGACGCATGTTGGTTGAGGCCCAGGTCTGCCCGAACTGTAGCGCCACCTTAAGTAAGAAAGTAAGTATCTATAACGATTTTTTAATTTAAATTACTATTCTTTTTAATTAAAAATGTTGGTTACAATTAAATTAAGGCGAGGGGTCGATATTGTATTGTTTAACACACAAAATACCTTAGTTTTCAAATTCATTGTTGAATTTGGTTTATTAACGGTTTCATAACGACCATATAATGATGATGACATTTAAAACGAAAGCGTTATAAAATCCAAGACATGGTTAATTGTAATTAATCTAAAAAAAAAACTATTTACCTTAATCGCTTTTCCCGCGACCGAAACATAAGCAAGTTGCACTATATAAATATTAAATATAATTTTAAATTAAATAATGCAATAAATAAGTATTGTATTTCAATTTTCGTAATAAAACTTTTGTACTACTGTCCAAAATTAAACTCGCATAATCTCAAGCCCGATTTGTATTAAAAATTTAAGGCAAATTTAAATTCAAACATATGTTCATGCATATGAACTGAATTGCTAATATTAACCCCTTTTATATTCACAGGATATGCTTTGATCTCTAAAAAGGGTGTTCTATACGAGGACCTACATACTTTTAGATATGTACAACATACGAGTATATATTTTTCATGTGTATGTCCACTTTTATACACACTGTACTTGTTCCTCTAATCTTGTACCTTGTGCTCTTTGCAAATGGACATTTATTTTAAATCCTCAGATTGAATGTCCTACATCACTTTCCATTTGATTCACCATTTTTTTGTATTCCTTGTTTTCAAATGAAAGGATACCCCATGGTGGTTGTGTTATTGGGTGTTTTCGTAGTGTCCTCACTCTCAGTATGAATAGTGAATGGAATGCAAGTGCCATGCCATAGATGAAGAGATGACGCGTTCAGCCAAGGTGTTCGTTGGTTCGTTTAGGTTCAGTTTGATGGATGCTGTGTGAGAACACAGTGGAAATGTTAGATTTAAATGTTGACAAAAATTTGTTTTATCTTCAAATGGCTTAAAATGGTCAAGACAAAAAGCTTTTACTATTCACCATTTATAACAAATTCTTAAAGACTTAAAAATAGTTTTAGGATTCTGTGTTTATTAAATTAGAGAAACCTTTAAGACATTTCTATAACATCTATGAAATAAAAAAAGGAGTTATTTTAACTTATAAACTTTTAGTCCATAATGAAAGACTTTCTTGTCCGCTGTAAGGCTCTTTTTCTGATGAAATTTGCTTCATTCAACTCATTGCGTTAAATTTCCGAGCGCATTTTGTAGTATATGTACCCATCTCAGGCTTAGAAAAGCTTTTCTAGCCTTGTATAACATGTTTGTTTGCATATAGTTCAAAGAGCCCAGCTTAAGGATAAAAATGGCTCGACTTTAGGAAAAAAGGCTATACACAAAATATAAAAATGAATTGTGCAGGTGTATACGAGGAGGATGAATGAACGTGATTATTTTTTAACTCTTAGTCTTTACACGCGGTGTTACTAGCTGCGATGCACTTTTTTGAAGGATATACTTGGCGCGTGACAAAAAGGACTTTAGCACCTTTACCTCAATGCTCAGACTTTTTACTATATAAAGACATTGCCAACAACTCTATTCATTTTGCATTCCATAGCGATAAGTTTCAATGGAGGTAATATAGTGGATTGTGAATAGAAAAAGAGGATACAGGAATGTAGATGTAGTATTTTAATATTCCACTCAGCAAGTTTTCTGTTTAACTAAAACCGAGTACACAGGAGCATAGAGAGTTATATGCATATTTCATTTTCTTGGAAAAATAGTTTTTAAAAAAAAAAACGTGATTAAGGCGAAGGATTTCAAAGGCATTATTCAACATTATGTACCTTATTGCGGGCTTAAAAAGTTAACTACTGAGTATATTAGTTGAAAAATTAAAAGCTTGCTTGTACTTAACACCCGCGAAGTACTACTTTCACCTACGTCAAATTTATCATAGGTATTCTTAAGGTTTAAAACTTTAAGGAAATGGCATTACTTGTTTTTTTGCAACACTTTAAGAAGTTTAACCTATTTTTATGTTTCAGGAATAGAACCGATATATTTATTAAATACGTTGAATAAAAATGCTAACGTTAAGTTTACAACATTAGCTTAGATCTTAATTTCAAACGTAAATAATTTCGACTACTTGTAACAAACAAATTAAGTTTGAAACTTGCAGATTTGAGATGTAGAGTGAATGAATACACAAATTTTGTTAAATTTACTGATGAATTAAATCACTCGTAGATCTTATAAGTCTCATGCTCAAAAGCAGGACAATAACTTCTAGCATGAGAAGTTTTACTACCACCAGATCGGTGAATCGAGGCACTCCCCAAGGTGGGGTTCTTTCGCCTCTTTTATGGAACATGGTACTAAACGACCTACTTACATCATTGGAAGCAGAGGATTTCAAGGTGATTGCCTATGCTGACGACGTTGTCGTATCTGGGAAGCACGCCCAAGTTCTCTCTGAACTTCTACAAAATGCCTTAAATAGGCTAACAAAATGGGCTAAGCAATGTGGATTGGACGTCAATCCACATAAAACAGAATTAATACTTTTTTCGAGAAGATATAAAATTCCTCAGATTAGCCCACCCAAGATTAGAGGAAAACCATTAAGCTTTTCCGACCAAGCTAAATATTTAGGTCTCATTTTAGACAAAAAACTAAATTGGAGGCAAATATTGATGAAAGAGTAAAAAAGGCTACTGTAGCGCTTTTTACTTGTAAAAAGGCCATATGGGATCAAAATGGGGCTTCTCCCGAAAAATAACCCACTGGCTATACACTTCGGTAATCAGACCGACACTCATTTGTGGAGCTGTCGTATGGTGGACCGCACTGGACAAGAAGGTAAATCTAAATAAGCTCATCAAAGTCCAGCGGCCAGCAAGTATGAGCATCACAGGAGCACTTTGCTCAACAACAACCGCAGCACTGGAAGTGCTTTTAAACCTAACACCTCTTGACATCTTCTCCAAAATGGTGACAACCAACTCATGTGTGAGGCTTAGAGCCACCTCTCAATGGACCAGTAACAATACTGGACACACTACTATTCTAGACAGTTTCAGATCTATCCCAGATGGCTTAGACTATACCACCCGAAAAATGGTATTCGGTAAAAGCTTCGATGTGTCAATCCCTTCAAGATCCTCCTGGGAAGTAGAGAGACCCCTGGAAGACGATGCGGTACACTTCTATACAGACGGTTCAAACACCGATCACGAAGTTGGAAGTGGTATCTTTTCGGAACAACTGAATTTTAGTCTATCCTATAGACTTCCCAATCAATGTAGTGTATTTCAGGCAGAAGTAATGGCGATTAAAGAAGCACCATCCTGGCTTAAAGAAAACGTAAGGATATACGAATCTTCTCAGACAGCCAAGTCGCTCTTAAATCTCTCGCGTCTGTCTCCACAAACTCTTAAACAGTCCACAATTGTCGATCATCTCTGATCATCTTGAGGTCTACGTGCGTCAAGACATCTGGACAGCCACTCAAACCTAATCTAACCTACTAATTAAGAGTCGTAAGCGGCATAGCTTGATTTACTAGAAATAGTTCGAAGGGGTAAATTACCTTTTTAAACAAGCCTGACCGAAATTGACATTTGAATTGATAAAGAATAGATGAGCGTAGAATTGTTCCATTCAATTAGCAATAAAGAACATTCAAGGAGTCAACTCGGATTCTCTAGGCACATTACAGCATTGTATCGTATCTAAAAATTTGTCATGTCAAAAAAAGTTAAAGAAAAAACTCGTATGAGAACCGTTTGGCAATATTTGAAAGCCAACTTCAGGAACTCCAACAGGTCAGTAAGCTTCCTCGATAATGACATTGATTACGGTGCAGATATTGTTACAAATTTAATTCTTTGGGGGATCAGAAATTTTATTCTGAATAAAGTAAAACCTAAACTTAACTCACGGTTTGATTCGAGCTGTAAAGAGGTTATTAGGATCAGAATTGTGAGGTTTCGTTGTTATGAAGACAACCCCACTGAGGAAAACCTAAGTTAGTTCAAAAAAGGTAGAAGCCCTGCAATAATGGTCATAATTGGTCATTGCATAACCAGAAATTACGAAAAAATACTACAGTGTCCCAAAGGTAGCAAAAAAGTCTGGTCATTTGTAAGACCGTATGTAACATTGCATCATCCTCTAAAAAAGGTCAATGCTCCTAACCTCCCCCTCTAAGTATCGTCCAATACCACTCACGTCACTCGGTTTAAGAAGTATCTCGAATACCAAAAGTTTCTTAATGACCTGTAGCATGTCTTTGGCAGCGATTGGTCCAACGGTGGTTTATTGGTTTATCTAACCCAACAGCGGATTAAATCTTTACATATAGTTTTGGAGAAAGCAATATGACTGCACATGATATTTTAAGAGCATTTGATAGAGGTTGGCATAAAGCTCTTTTATCGAAAATGCTTCCTTTTGGTATTGATAATTCTCTTCTTCGTTGGATTAGAAACAACATTTCGGACCGTTTAATACAAATTGCATACGATGTGTTCAAGTCTGAAATTCATAAAATAAATGCTTTCTTTCTGATATTCATTAACGATCTCTTGTCTGCCACTTCTAATCCATTAAACTTTTTCAAACTCGGTTTGTGTATCGCAGATAACCTTTTATGGATCACATATTCGACATTGCCAAAAATGCCACTAGGTGCTTATGATTTATCAGGCTGTGCAAGAAATTTGTCACCCCTTCTGAAAAGGCTGTAATTTAAAAAGACTAAATGTTTCCAAAACTTGTATACAACACGCATGTTTTGGCAGGTGCCTCTTAAACAAGAGTTTTGAAAATGATAGACGATAGAACTATAAACGAAACATTTACATGCTGCTCGTTGTTTTACCGACATTTTTTACAAATATTTAAATATTAAAAAGAGGGTGGGATGTGACCCACACTGATAACTTCACATCCCGTCTGTCGATTTGTCTTGCTTAAAAGTTTGTCTATATGTACTCGTATCAATGTTTACCAAATTTGCGTACTATTTTGTATAGATTTTATTTTTTATTAAAAAACGGACTGTTGGATTTTTATATAAAAACTACTGAATTTCGAAAACAATATTTTCTGTGAAATAAAATAAGTTTGAAGCCAATATTTTTAATTTTTGAAAAGCTATTTAAGTCGAAAGTAAATTTTTACCAAGTTTTACTATTGTTTTTTTTTTTAGAGTTTTATTTTTTTTGTAAAAAACAACTTTCAATCCGATTTTTTTCAAAATTGTATCGAATGTTGAAAACAATATTTCTTATAAGATAAAATTAGTTTGAAGCCAATATTTCAAATTTTTGAAAAGATATTTGAGTCGAAAATCAATTTGTACCAACTTTTATTCGATTTTTCTCAAACTTTGTCCTAATGTTGAAAACAATATTTCTTATAAAAAAAAATTAATAAGAACCTATTATCTTAAATTTTTGAAAATATATTTGAGTCGAAAATCATTTTTTACCAACTTTTGTTAATTTTTTTCGGTTTTTAATTTTTTTTTTTTTTAAAATGTCAATTCGATTTTTTTTCAAAATATTACTGAATGTTGACAACAACATTTTTTGAAAGATAAACGTATATTAAAGCTAATATCTCAAAGTTTTGAAAAGATATTTGAGTCGAAAATCAATTTTTACCAACTTTTATAATTTTTTTTTGATTTTTATTTTTTATAAAAAAATTCGATTCGATTTTTCTCAAAATATTATCAGATTTCAGAAACATTATTCTTCGTTGCACAAAATTGTTTTGGAGATGAAATCATATTTTAGTCTTAAAATTTTGGAGGTGACAACTTTTTTTCAGTTTTTTCGATTTAGAAAAGAAACCGTTAAATGGATTTTTTCCAAAATATATACTTGTTTGGTTTCACATTATAGTTTATTTTATAAAATTTAATTCAAGTCTGTAGCGTTTTTGGTTCGTAAGATATTTAGGGTTAACCAAACATTTCCCATTTTTTTCAAACTGCTATGGTAAAAAAACCACCCACGCAATTGTCTTGAGAGCCCTTTCTGCATCTTTTTGCCTTATTATCTGTACAACAAAATTTATTTGAAATCGATATCTCTTCTGGTTCTTGAGCTATGGAGGATGAAAAAATCGTCGCGAACGCACGGACGTACGGATGTACGAACGCACGCACACACACGCACGCACAGACATCTTTCTAAAAATCTTTTATTTCGACTCTAGGGACCTTGAAACGTAGAGAAATGTCAAAATTTTCAATTTGACAAATCGAACCCATTACAATAACTTCATATGGGAAGTTAAAAATTTTAAGCCCAATGTTCAACGCTTACTTTACTTACTTAAGGTGGCGCTACAGTCCGGGGCGGACCTGGCCCTTAACCAACAAGCGTCTCCAGCCAGTTCGGTCCCTAGCTAGCTGTCTCCAGTTTCGCACGGCAAGTTGGTTGAGGTCCTCTCCCACCTGGGTGCGCCACCTGAGTCGCGGTCTTCCTCTACTGCGCCGTCCCTCGGGTTTGGATTCGAAGACCTTCCGGACTGGAGCGTTGATGTCCATCCGCTTTACATGACCTAGTCACCTTAGCCGTTGAACTTTAATTCTGCTAACTAGGTCAGTGTCGCTGTACAGCCAGTACAGTTCGTCGTTATATCATGTGCAACGCTATTTCCTCTTAAATCCTTTCTTATTTCTCTAATACTCAAACCTTTTTTAAACGTTAACACGTTAAGGGTGTTAATAACCCCTTGAGTGCCTGTAATTTAAAAAAAAAAGAAGAAGGCAAATCATTAATTGATAAAATAAATAGCAATGGACCCTTGAGGTACATCAGAATTGACTTAAAATTGACATGAAGGGTTATTCCTGAACATGGCGCTATAATATGTGGAGGGTTATCCATTTTGCGACTTCAATAGTAAACGTAACGTAAACACATATAAAATATTTTGTTTCGTGATATTTCTTTTTTTAGACCCTAGTTCACACAGGACTGTAGCGCCAACTTAAGTAAGATATTTCTTTTTAATATAGAGTTTGAACGTTGACATTAGGTGTAAAACACTACATCATTTAAATGACCACCGCGCGAAATGTTGCAGGCATCGATTCTTTTGAGGTAATTTTCAACTACTTTTTGACACTTATTGGGCGGTATCTCAGCCATAACATGACGAATGTTGGTTTTTAGTGCACAAGAGTTTATCTGCATAAACACGGTATTTTCGTGGCCCCAAAAAAAAAGTCCAGCGGTGTTGAATCGCATGATCTTGGTGGCCAGTTGATATCGCCACGATGAAAAATTACGCTGCCAAGAAATGTCTCTTGCCGTAAGGCCATATCGCTTAAGTTGTGTGGCATGGTCTTGTTGAAACTACATATTTCGTTTGTTATCATAATGCTCCGAATTGAAGGTGACTGTAGTTCCATCGTCGTTTTCGAAGAAGTAAGTTCCAATTACACCTCCGTACCAAAGAGCGAACCAAACAGTGAGTTTTTGGTGATGTATTGGCCTCTCTTCAATTACTTTAGGATTCTTAGAATCCTCCACCGAGTGAGAAATGTGACTCGAACTTACTTACTTACTTAGGTCCACAGACCTGTTAAGTCCGTTGGGAACCCTTTAAGGGCATAGTGCCTCTGCTATGCCTACGCGCCACCGTGCGTACGGTTTTCGGGGATGTGTTTCAGCTCCCTCCAACTTTTGCCTAGTGACGCTGTTTCCGTCTTGACTGTCCAACACCATATGCTACTCGGTCGTCCAGGTCTTTTTCACTCTTGTGTAAGCAAATTCCACTGCTTTGCTTGGCCTGCAATGAAGACGTTACCTTTTCGAAGCGTACGTCCACTCCATTGCCACTTACACCTTCGTATTATAGAGTCTATAGATTCCTGGCCAGTCCTTCTATGAACGACCTAATTTGATATACGGTTTGGCTAGAAAATCATTAGGATGTTACGAAGACATCTACGAAGGTTTGCAGCTTCCTTGTTATGGCTGAAGAAACCTTCCAAGAGCTGCACCCATAAAGAAGCACAGATTCGACATTTGTGAGAAACAGTTCTTAATGTGATAGAAATATTCCTCCAAATTTTCGACAAAATACCGAACGCCGATTCTGCTTTGCCGATGACTTCTTGTTCGATACCGTCTTCGATGGAGATGATACTTCCAAAGTATTTAAAGCTCTTCACTTTTTCCACCATTTATTTGAGAGGATGGTCCACTTGCGAGGCTGATCATTTTTGTTTTACCAGAATTAATTTTCAGCCCCACAACTTCTCTTCAGCCCCACAACTTCTGCATCTCTCTCCACACTTGTTGTCATGGGATGGAGATCCATGATCCTTTGAGAGAGTAAGCAACCATCCATCGTCCACGTAACCCAAGTGCTTCAAATAGGAAGTCAAAGTCCATTGGATCCCTCCGCTACCTGACAGAGCTGCGGGCAATACATCGGTTATCACCAGCAAAAAAAAACATTGTCGACAGAATACAGCCCTGTCGCACTCCGCTACGGATTTCAAAATCATCTGACAACCTACCATCGTGCAGAACGTGACACATGGATCCATCATATGCTGCTTTAATAATAGCAATTAGTTTTTCTGAGATGCCTCTCCTCCGTAAAGCTAACCAGATATACTCCCTGTTAACACTATCAAAGCCTTTCTCGCAGCAAGTGTAGTGGTGATCGATATCCAAAGCACTGTTCAATAATTTTAAAACCGTAAAATGGATAACATATTATTTTTAAAATATGTACATGCTAAAATCTTAAAAAAAATTAAGAATATTGTTGAAATATATCTCTTCTTTGATTTTAATCTGGTGTCATGAATTACCAAACCTTAGACAATACTAATTCAAACTTTTGATGCCCCCTTTTTTTTAATGAGTTTTCGGGTTGTCGCTTACAACTTAAATTTATTTCAACGCTTGTTCATAAGGTTCGTCACAAAATTTAGCTTAAGCTAATTATTTTTCTTAAAGAGAACTTACGTGAACCTTGAAGCTTGACATAACAAAAGATCTACAATTGTTGTTTATTAAATTCAGCTCTTAAAGTTAAAAACTTGATTGAAATAATAAACTCTATTATCCCTCAGAATAAACTTGCGTAGACTTACAAATCTCTTCCATCATGAAAAATACAAGAAATATATAAATTTGATTTAATAATAACTTTCAAATAAATACAACCGCCTCCAACTTAAGTCCTTATCAAATAATAAACTCCCAAGGTAAAAACTTTCGCTTTGTCCAGAAAGCTGGAGGAAAAAAAACCCTAACTCGTTTCATATGAAATTTTACTTCGCATAAAATTAAATTCTAAATCCGATTAGGACATAAAGACCCTTTGCCTAACTAAAGAAACGAGGACTCCAACCGGCGGCGAAGAAAAAATTGAATATTTTGTGTACCTATAGGAGGAAGAAAAGTAAAGAATAAAGTGGCTAGCTTCAGAACTTACTATGTACGACTTTTTTTTCTGTGGACATAGACCAAAGCTTATTGCTCCAGTTACTTTCCTAGAAAACTGATTATTCTAATGGGATGATGGACTCAGTTACTTGAGTTGTTCTTGTCTCAAATGACTTTCAAAACTTTCCGACGGTGGTGGTTGTAAAAAAAAGAAAGATGAAGAGAGATCGAAAGAAAAAAAAACTAAATGAACAATATTTCTTAATAATTAAAGGACTTTTACGTTTCAAATTTATCATCTTTAAGTATCCTCTTTCAAGGACTGAAACTGAAACAGAAAGGCGACTGAACAAAAAAAATATAAATTTAAATAAAATTAACAGCAGAATGCACATTGAAATTAAGCCTGATTCTGGGTGCTGAAAAAACCAACCTCCCTCATCCCCATTAAAAATAAAAAAAAAAAAACAGCCCCAAAACTTCTTAAGAAGTTTCTTTCCAAAATGAGTCCATGAATTATTATTTCTACTAGAAACCTTTACCAAACCTCTATACTTAAGTTTATATTTATATGTCCGTTCGTCCATCCGTCCGTCGTCGTCCACCTACATAATGCGGATGAAGATGAAACTGGAACGAAAATTTGGTATCAACAAGGAGATCAAGAATTCCGAAACTCGCAGTCGGGGAAAATGTGCTGTTGCAGCAAAAATATTTTCTCCTAAAGACACAGACAAGACTAGGGATCCATTTGGTCAAATTAATTACTTAAAAACGGACTTTTATTTCATCCTGCTGCTGCTATTGCTTCTGCCGCTGCATCCTTGGTACTTTAGTCCTGGTATTTGGTGTCTCCTTTTTGTTATGATTTTTCCTCTTTTTTTGTTTTAATTCTTCAACTGTTGTCATCATCTGTGAGCAGTGAATGGTCTTCTTTTGTGTTTGACCATTAAAGAGAAAATAAGAAGAAAAATACTAAAACACAAGTGAAACATCCTGAAAATTTAATTCATTAAGAAGCGAACATCCTTTTTTACAGGGTGGATCTGCGGTGCAATGGCGTGGGTGGCGGAGCTGATGAGGAATGCAGTTGAAAAGTCAATTGTATATTTCCAAACCACCCCCTATATAAGGCGGGCAGTCGTGGCTTTGCTTTTCAGCAATCTGTCATTTGAAATAAATTCTTTCAGTACTCGACCAAAAAAGTTAAATTAAATTTCGAAAAGAACACAAAATTTCGAGGCTAATTCTGGACTTTTCTTTTGGCAAGAAGCACATCAGACATCAGCATCACACATACACCGAGGAGACAGTGGCTTCCTTTTAAACTTGTTTAATTCCGCATGAGGTTTAACTTACTCGTACCTCAGCATGGTACAGGTAAGTCTCACGTATTTGATTTTGTGGTTTTTTTGGCTAAAAAGTTTTTCCACCCTTACTCGTTTTGGTAGGCAGGTAATAGGAGGACAGGCAGGCAGAAACAGTCTGCTGTGTAGGCAAAAAAGTTTACCTAAATATACGAACTAAAAGTTTTATGTGAGATAAAGAAGTTGTTCGAGCTACCACATTTTTCATATATGAAGAAAGTTTCATCCCTCAAATGTAATTTTATGGCTAACCCCAAATTGCTTATGGTCACTTTATTTTGAAGTGTTAAAAATTGTTGGTAGTAGTGAAGGTTTAAAAAGTTTAAGAAAGAATAACACATACTTACCCAAAACAGTATTTTATTTTTGATGCTTACGAAGGTGTATCTGGGTTACGGAATTAGGATATTAGAGTCAAGGGTTTAAATTATACGTTTATTTTTTGTTCTTATAGAACTCTTTTAAAATTAGTCGCTTAAGAAAAAAACAAAACGTAAAACTTTGTATACCAACATTGAAAAGGGTTCACCAAAAGAAAATTTAAGCATAAAAGTTGTTGTACATTTATGTGCCTATTATGAAGCTATTTAAAGTTTGATGCTTATCCCTTTATTCCTTTTGTTAAACAAATTAGAGTTAAAAACAAAGAAAAACCTAACATAATTACAAAGGAAAACCTTAAGGACTTAATTGTTCATAAATTTTAATAAAAGCTCCACTGGACTTAAAACTGTAGTTTGTTAAATTGATAATTTAGACACAAATAATTGATGATTGTAATCAACTTTAAGTGAAGTAAGTGTTGGCAAAATGAGTGGTAAAAAAAAACATTTTCACATAAATTGGAATTCTGTTTGTTTAGACGATAATAAGGTTTCATATAGCTTTTGGAATAGAATGAAATATAACAATAGCGCACTAATCCGGAAATTTCTAGCTTCCTCAACAAATTCAACACTCAAATCACAGGTTTTAAAATCAGAAAAATAGGAAAAAATAAGCTCTATTTCTTAAAGATCATAATATGAATTTTGAATTGAATAATGAATGAGAACGTTTATGATATTTAAATTTTACTTTATCGATGAACAGTTTAAGTTATACAAATTGCTCATTCGACTTAAAGCTCCATTTTTCCTATATTTAGTTCTATGGAAGTCAATATGTATAAAATCAAAAGCACTCAGGTGATGAGTTCCATCTCGGTATAATTCAAATGTACACAAGAAAGCAAATAAGGCGCATCAATTTCACCATTAATGAGTTGATGAAAAAAAATAAAACATTATTAACAAGCCTTTGATGAAGAGATTGCATTTGAAGAAGCAGAATATGATGTTCATAGGGAGGCTGACCATAAGGATCATCCCAAGACATGGCAATTGTACAAAAAAAGAGTAATATAGGGATCATTGAACTCCTTTGCCCAGCGTTTTGTAAAACCAAGCATAGAACTTGCCTTATTGTCAATAAAATTAATGAGATGTGTAAATTCTAAGTTGGAACAGAAATGAACACCTACCTACATCTTTAAATTTGGAGACGGGACAGAGTTTTTGCTGTGATATACAATAATCAAATACACTAACGATTCGTTTTTAGCTATTTTTCGCAAACCAAAATGTGAAACAATCAATGTCGGCTGGTAAAAGAATACGATCATGGGTGGACTTTATTATTTTGAAAATCTTCATGTCGTCAGCAAAAATGAGAACTTCACTTGAGCGTAGACATGACGATCCATCGTTCATAGGCAGGATCAACAGAAAAGGGCCAAGATGGATTCCCTGGCAAATACGAGATTGAGCAACAAAATGTTCTGAAAGACAATTTCTAAATTTTGCTTCATAGGATCTGTTTTTCAAGGTATGATTTGATCTAATCTAAGAAAAAAATCCGTGGCTTAGTTGGTCAAAAGCTTTAGAAAAGTCAGTGTATACACAGTGCACTTCATAACCTTGTTCTAAAGCGTTTGAACATATGTTTGAGAATGTGAGGAGATTAGTAATGGTGGATCTTTTTTTCACAAAACCATGTTGCTGTTCACAAATAAGATTCTTACTAAAAAATGCTACACTTTCACAAACAACTTGTTCAAACAAATTAGGAAGGCAAGAAATCTTTGTAATGGAGCTATAGTTTGTTATATCCGCCTTGTTACCTTTCTTCAAAATTGGTGTTAGAAATGACTTCTTCCATTTACTGGGAAATTTGCCTGTTTTTAGAGAAAGTTTGAATAAAAACGAAAGGGGTTCAACTAAAGCATTGCTACACTTTTTTAGTACTATCGGGGGAATACTATCGGGACCTGTTGAGCAGTTATCATTCAACGCAGATAAAAGATCAAGGACCGTACTATGTAGCACAGGGATGTGACAACATCTAGTTTGCACTGAAGGACTGAAGATTATGAAAATATACTTCATTAACTTCTTGAGGGCTATTATCAAATGACTCACTGAAATTTGTTGAGAAAGCGTTACAGATATCAACAATTATATCTAACGAAAGGTTTTTGTAAGTGAAGTTAACTGGAAAGTCATCTGATTTTTTCTTTAAGTTTACAAGTTTCCAAACTTGTTTAGGATTCTCTTTCAAAGAGGTTCCCATATCAGTTACATAACAGGCGTATAAAAATTAGAAAGAGACTTAAATTCACTAAATAAGTCAACATAAACAGGGAAGTTGTTTGGAGACAGAGTTTTTAGATACCTTATTAACTTCCCATAGGAAGTTATTGTAATGGGTATGATTTGTTAAAATGAAAATTTTGACATTTCTCGACCTTTCAAGGCCACTAGAGTAGAATTTAAAGGTTCTTAGAAGGATGTCTGTGCGTGCGTGTGTACGTACTTACGTACTTCCGTACGTTCCCGACGTTTTGTTTGTTGTCCATCGACTTCAAGTACATTTTTGTACACGGATAATAATGCAGAAGGGTTTCTTAAGAAAATTGCCTGATCGTTTTTTTTATCATATCGCACCTCCGGTGCAATAATGACGTAAATGCAATTTTCTTAAATGTTCAGGAATCATGGTTAAAGTTTGCTTGCTTATTGAAAATACTATATCGCCCTAAAATAGGCCTACAGAATCGACTTCAAGAGTCTTAAAAATAGCTGACTATTCAGTGAGTTAGAGTTCATATTCTTACCTTTTATATCTTTCACCTGTTTCTTTTTTGAGCTTGTGAAGGGTTTGAACTATTGTGGAGCGCAAGGTACATTACGACTTTGTTGCTCCGAAAAATTTTATAGTTTAAACTTTTGTGTCAAACAAAAAAGTGGCCTCTTTTGGGCACTAGCAAAGATACAATCACGTCAATTTTACCACGGATAAAACTTGACATTTGGGACATTATGGCATTCTTAACTCAATTTCAGAAAAAATTGCAGTTGCGTCGATATTGCACCGGAGGTGCGATATAGCAATTTTTGGTTAGTCCTTAATATCTCATGAACCGAAAACCCTAGAGGCTTGAATTAAATTTTATATAATATATTGTAAAGTGATACCAAAGAAGTATTTTGTTTTAAAAAAGATCCAATTAAAGGTTTTTTTTATAAATCAAAAATCTGAAGAAAAAAAATTTGTCACCTAGAAAATTGTACGAATACAAAATGATGTACAAAACTATTGGTAAGCTATTGAGAAGTATCGAATTTACAGTTTTTTTATAAAAAATAAAAACTGAGAGTTGTAAGTCACTAGTGCCTATTAACCTAGCCCTCAAAGGACTGTTACGCCAAGGAATTTATTTTATATATTACGTACGACCTGTTTCGGGAAAAGTAACGTCATTTGCAACAAGTATAACAAACATTCAACTAGTTGGGAATGAGACAATACAAATTCTAGGTCCCGCCTGGAGACCAGATAAAACGATACTATCTAAAAAGTAGCAGAGAAGAGACTATATAGTCGGCACTGAAACATGCCGTCTTCTCAAGTTTTTTCCAGATTTTAATTTTAAGGTTATAGTACATACTTTTTATGATTTATTGTTCAATCGTTTGTTTTTTTAATATTGTCTGGCAAATGTAGTTTGCATTTTAAATAGTTTTAGTATTTCGTTTCCGAAACTAAATGTTGCAATTAAAACCTTTAGTCTACAATAATTTTCCCTGAAATTAGTTTAACTTTCTTCAATGTTTCTTTCGTTTTAAATTGTAAAAGTAACACAGCTTATCCTTAGTAATTTAAGAAAAAAAAAACAGGATTATTCTATTTTTGTCATAAAAACTTAAAACTGTAAACTGATATACAGAACCGAGACTATTAATATTCACGAGAAAAAATTCGAGACTCAGTTATAGGAGACCGAGACTGCTAAAAAGAGACAAAACTGATATTTTTAATAGTGGCCTGCTTTGCCGACTCAGTTTTTTTGAATAGTTTTGTCCAAGGAATTCTACGTACTATTGTTGAAAATGATACAACATATCTGCTGTTAAAAGTAAATTATAAAGTTTCTGGTGATGTGTAAACAAATTATAATAATTTCACTAAAACCGGACAAAACATACTTTTTCCATTTAACTAAACTACGAATAAATTTCTAAATCACAACTCTTTTTAGTGTGATAATTTCTCAAAACTTATTTGTCACTCAAATATAACATAAAATAATATACAAAATCCATGACCTCAATTATTTCCTTTTCTCCTCATGTTGATTTTCCGAAAAGTAGTCAATTTCTTACATTAACATAGTTTAATGCTTTAATGTAAAAAACACAATTCCCATAAATTTACCAGCAATTGAATTTCCAAGAAAGAAAACTATCTTAACTTTTCCTTTGCCATCTCATCGCATAACGAATGACATTTATGTTATTTGCTATCTTAAAAAGCTTCATAAAGATCTCAGACATATGTACAATGTACATCCTGCTCTTCCGCTGTCCTGCCCTACCCCGGGTGAAACACCATAATTATATGGTTGATGGTTTTTCCCCTTTTTCCGTATGTTTTTTCGAAAATTTTATTTTATAGCAGCTAGTTTACATCGTAGCTCTTTTAAATCATTTATGGAAAGATCGTCTCATATACTTTCAAAAAATATATAAACTCCAAAGTGTTAAGGACCAAAACGGACATAAAGTGAAAGTAATGTAATGTGCGGTACGACGAAAACAAGCTATCACTTACGCCAATACTACACATTCATTAGATATTAAATTTTACATCATTTCAATGTTTGCTTGCCGCCTTCTATCTTCAAAACATCATAACATTTACTTAAAAAAAAAAACCTTGAAAGACCACAAATATCGCTTCCCATTTGTACTCCTTTTGAAGTGCGGTAAATGAAGGACACCCTTCCTTCTAGAGCGACAACAAAGGACGAATGGAAGAAAGCAAAAAAAAAACCTTTGAAAAGGAGAGAAAGTCCTACGGAGGGAATGAAAAATGTGACTACGTTTCTTCCGTCGGATAAACTCCTGCGACAGTAACCACCACCAACAACAACAATAACAAGAACAAAAACAAAAACAAAAAATTTAGACGCAAAAGAAGAAAATATCACACGAATATGAAAAACTCTTATAAGGAAAGAACGCTCCAAGTTCCAACTTCCAACATATAAACGATTCGCAAGTTCGTCTTATCCTTTTACGAAAGCAGCTCGATTCTTAATCTTCTTCTCTACAAAAGACGATGATGGCGTTGGCGATGGCGATGAGGATGACGATGACGATGCCGATGAAAACATTATACTAACAACTATACTGCAATAAGATGATGGCTCAAGAAAAAGAAGTAGCAGAAGGACGAATCTTTGGGTGGTTTTGTTTGAGGATGCGGTATTGGCGTGAAGATGTTCATATACCTACGTCCTACATATATAGAAACAAATAGAAAACGCAAAAGAGGACAACTTTCGACATTGACAAATTGCGGGGCGTTTTTCACTTTTACCCTTAAAACGCTCATTTTCAGCGAATGAGTAAAAATCACATAGACATTACAAGGCTAGAATGAAAAGATAGTTCGGTGGTCCTGGACGGTTCGGTATCGGTACCTACTAAAAGGACCAGCCAGAAAGGACATTTCTTGTTTTGTCCCAAACGACGGTGAAGCGACCGACGACGAGTGGAACTGAAGAGTTAGGGGGGAAAAGAAAATGACAAAAATTCACCACTTTTCACTTCCAGAAAAATATCTAAAATGCCATAGATAGCCGCGCCGAAGGGTCCTTAGTGTACGTTCTTTATATTTATTCGTCTTGTAAATGTGTGTTCTTGTTTGTTTTTTCATCTTTCTTTTGTGTGTGTTTTCGTCTTTATTCTCTATAAAGAATCATAAGATGTAATGACATTTTTTCAGACTCCTTAGACGCCAACCATCACTATATATCAACAGTCGAAAAAGGGGTAAAATAGGACACGGACCCGGACCGGCACACAAAAATAAGACACAGTATTACTGTTTATCTCTTGAGATTTTTGAGTTTGTTTTGAAGGGATTGAAATGACAGAAGGGGTGGTAAAGGGGTCTTAGCAGCAAGGAGCTATTTTTCATGACATTGTGTAGAAAAATATTAAATGAAAACACAACAGGATGTAGGACAGCTTAACTTTATATAGAATTTCGAAACAAGACCATAAACTGTCTTTTTTGACTAACTCACTCAGTCACTTATGTACATGAGCATTTAGAAGAGAAGGCTTGCGGAATTTGTGTCTTCTGAGTTGGCCAATATTTATTGTTCAGGTTTGTATATAGTTTACTTACATACCTTACCTGCTGCGTCCTTTATGTATAGGTAGTAGATAGTTTTTAACTTATGGCTGAATTTTCTTTTGAGGTAAACACAAGAACCACTTACTCGAGAATATTTTCAAAAATTGTATGATATTTATTTCTTATTACACTTAGTTAGCTTACATTTTTTTATTACATTTGGCACAGGGCGGAATAAAAAACAACAGCGTCTAATATTTGCTAATCTACGACTCAAAATCTTAAAATTCTGAAAGCAAATTTCAGCTTCTTCATCGGGTCATATTAGTTGAATAATATCAGCTAATATCGTAAGGAAGTATTGGCTTTACATTAACACTATTCGAGTCTTCGTATTTAACGGTAAGGCCTCTTTAATCGGTTTTCCTTCAACTATTTGATTGTTTAGTTGGCTTTGTTTGACAACTGTCAAGAAGACCAACTCCGAAAAAAGTGTAGACAGATTGAAACTTACACGTTCAAATATAACACCCGTCAATTTTTTAACCACAACTCTAAAGTATCTCAAAAAATGTTGTCACACTATTATGCAACAAAAAAAAAATATATTGGAGATTTAAGATATTGTTTTTCTTCGTATAAAAACGGTTTAAAGTTATTTTTATTAAAGTCTGAACGCGAGGCAATGCGACATACTTAAAGGTCAATTAAATATTTATCTAAGATTCGAAACTAGGCATTCAAATAGATCTGAAAAAATGTAATTATTAATTTCAAAATTCTGTAGTACCCGTGGTGTGTTGGTTACTGTGTAGGGCTGTCACGCCAGAGGTCTTGAGTTTAATAACTGCCTGTGGCATCTAAAGTTTTAAGCACGGGTACTGCCTCTTGCGAACAGTTAACAAATCATCCAAGAGTAATTGTTGTCATGAAAAGTACTTTCCCAAATTAGCAGTTCGGATCTGGCTTAAACTGTAGGTCCCCTCCATCCCTGACAACTTTACTCGCACACATTAATGGTTGAGATTTATAAGTCGCTATGCCCTGGTTATCTACGAACTGTTGCACCACCTAATTTAAGTTCAAAATTCTGATTTTTTCAGACTTAAACAAAAATTAGCTACAGCAAACAAAGTAACAAAACAAATGAACCACATATTTCCATAAATATTCTAATTCTTCCCTTTTAACTTGTGACATAGAAACTTTTGGCAAGTATTGCATTTTAATGAAACGTGACATTACGATAGCAGCTATGCAGAAAAATGTAGCTGCAGTGATTCCGTCCTTCTGTATGCCTGTTTGTCCTCGGCCCTACAGCCTTAACCATTATGTCGATTGAGTTCGAACTTATAAACATATTTAAACAGATTTGCGTTAGACATTTTTTAGAACTTTGTTTACAGCTTTTTGGTAGAAAATCGGTAGCTCGAATTTTCTCAAAAACGGCCAAATCTTTTTTTTTTTAAATAATAATCACACAATCAATGGGATATTACTACCCTAATTATGCTTACACACTAGGAAAAGGAGAGATTGTTTGAAAGAAGATGTAGGTGCACTTTGGTTTTGAATTCAATTCTTGAACATTGCACTGACTAGGAAAAAACGAGTGTGGTAAGACATTCCACATTCGCGTAGTACTGTTAAAGAACGAATCACTGTATTTGATAGTACGGCCGAAGTTGGACTCGAGGGTATACTGATGAGCATTCCTAGAAGCGCGAGTATTACGGTTTTGGTAATGGCTGAGACAAGAAACATTTCGACAATGTTCAAGCGACTTTAATGATCTTAAGATGGTAATATCACCAATCAATCTATTCTAAATGCTCAACGTTCCATACTGTCCAAGAGGCTTAAGTAAGTTGCAGTAGCACCAGTCCAGATATTGGAGTTATACTCAAGCTTTGGACGTATATCAGTCTTGTACATAACAGCCAGATCAGAGGTGGAGAAAAACTTCTTGCATCACCTTAGAAAACCCAAACATTTTGCTGCATTTTCAACGACATCGCATATGTGATAAAAAAAGTTAATACACATACCGACAATATCCAGATTTTCAGTCTGCTTGATGCAAGTGCCATTTATGGATACTAGCAAGAGTGTTGGAGATAAAACAGAGCCCTGGGGTACACCAGCATTAATTTTATAGTTTTCAGACTTGAATCCATCCCATACTACTTGTATTAATTATTATTACCAAAAGGTAATTACTAATCCAATGAAAGAGGGATTCATGAAAACCAAAAGCAAGCATTTTCGATAATAGAGCCTGATGCCAAACGCTATGAAATGCTTTTGAAATATCAAGTGCTATAATATTACTTTCTTCAAAATGATGTAAAAATTTGCTCCACTGTTCGGTGAGATGAACCATGAGATCACCAGTGGACCTATTGCTACGAAAGCCGTATTGCCGGTCATTAAGAAGCTTTCGATCTTCAAGATATTTCTTGAGCTGATAATTAATCAGCGTTTCCATGACCTTGGAAAGAAGGGACGTAAGTGCAATCGGTCGGTAGTTAGAGGGTGAGGAAGATTCGCCTTTTTTGGGAATAGGCTGGACAAATGCCGTTTTCCATCCGCTCGGAACGAGACCTGAGGAGTAGGACAGATGAAAAAGCTTACGCAGTGGTTTTGCCAGCGTTGAAGAACACCTCTTCAGAACAATAGCGGGGATACCATCCGGACCAGCGGATTTATGTGTGTTTAGATCTCTTAGGACTCTTGCCACAGTACGAGTGCGAAAAAAGATTGGTCCCATAGAATCACTAACTCGCTCAAGTACAGGCGGAGTCATAACACTCACTGGCAGCGTAGAATTGGCGGCGAACTGACTAGCAAAGAGATTAGCTTTCTCTTAAGAGCTAACAAAAGCAGTGTCATTGACAACGAGAGTAGAAACCGAGAAAGAGGAACAATTCCTCATGTTTTTTACAAATGACAAACAATTTTTACTGCCGTTGGGACATTGCAGTATTTTTTGTTGTAATTTTTGATCATGTAAAAATTTGGTTTATCGAATATAGGCGTTGCAGGCCTTTTTGGATTGTTTAAAGGGTTGGCTTTATAGCAACAGAAACTTATTTGGGCCTAATAACCTCTTTACAGTTCGCATCAAGCCATGTGTTTTCTTTAGGTCTGATGCTTTTAACCCTGTTCGGGATAAAAGTTCTCATTCCTATTAGAATTAACCTTTTGATCATATTAGTGCTGGCGTCAACGTCACTATCGTGGAAGCATGCCGTATGTCTTTTCGTCGTAAACCCTAACAGCCAAAACCTAAAAAAATGATAACGTCCAAAATTGATCAGGAAGCCCAAAAACTTTAAACAAAAAATCGACAAAAAACTCAAAGCAAACGTGTGTCGCTCGTAACGCGAATTGGGGTTTTATTACATAATGGTTGCGATTTGTGACATTTATTTTGGGCATTACAACGATTATAATTTCTATAGTTTCTTATGTCTTTTCACCCAATGACATATAATACAAATCATTAAATAGTATGAAGTCCAAAAATAGAAAGATCGTACTAAATATCATTTAGAAAACGTCACAAAGCTCAAATAAAATTTCATATCACCCATACCGACTTTAAACGTCGGACGTCATTAAGCCCAAAAGGTTTTGGGTGGTTGGGCTTTGAGACGCTTATAAGCATTTAATTATGTAAGGGTCGGCACGTTCCCCAAATCCTATAGTCACCTCAAGAAGGGAGGTTACATCTTTCACGGTTTATAGCCATAACGCTAGGTGCTAGCACTGTCAGCAAGCAATCATTTTGTCGTAGTGCCCAAAATAAAGAAAAATTTTGTCAGAATGTCCGAATGTTAAAACACATGACCTCTCATTGACTATAATGCCAAATAGGAATTTGGGCATAATGATATTTTAAAATTGATTTTAGCCATATGAAATTGATTTTGAGCTTTGTAGCATTTTCTTTTGAAAATGTTTATGGGCAATAGAGGCATTTTTGATCTACATGCCATTTTTAATATTTTATGGGCCAATGAAACCGAACGTGTCTTTTTATTTGAAATGTCATAAAACCTAATAAAGGTTCTGTGAAATTGCCAAGTCTTACTACATTTTAAATGTGGGTGCTTTGGTTTTGAGTGAAAAGACCTAAAGGCCTCTTGAATATAGAAATATATTTTTGTATTGTTCCAGAAGGGTAACAGTTTACAGTTTACAGTAACCCTCATAGAATTGCTTTGCTTTTAAATTGTTGCAGGAACTAATGGACCGATTTATATAATATGCATTTATTTTTTTCTGAATAAGCTATTATAGCGTTTAAATAATATTTAATGATCTATAACATATCCAATTTGTTGTTTTGATTTCTTTTTATTATTAAACTTTTACTCAAATTTCGATATATCAAAGGAAGGGAATTTCTTAATGAAATTCAAATTAAAAATAAATGTTTAAAAATATTACATACTAAAAATAAAAAAAACATACTGAAATGTTTTATATCTATAAAAACTTAAATTACACAAACATAAACACTCTTAAAGTTTTCGAAATACAAATTTAATAAATTAAATTCGAGGACTGACATACCATTTATGTTTTTAAAGATAAACTTATTTTAAAGGTATGTTTTCGAAAAAGACTCTTTTGGTATATTAGTAAGTTCGTGCGACCCATTTATGCATTTTTTTGCCTTTACAAACCAATAAGTCATTGTTTGGAAAAAAATACCCAAAGGCAAAAAGTTCAGTCGATAAACCACAAACCTAGTATCTTATAATACATAAATGTGTAGATATGCTTTGATGGAATCCCAGTATACCTACAAACCAAATGAAGTGATCGTGGCCACAATTAAATCATTCTACTCCTTGATCCGATAGAGATGAAAAGAACTTTGTTCTTTTTTCACCCTCTTAATAAATGTTTCATATGAGAAACTATATATAGAAGCTTTTTCAGCAGATGGTGGCTTCCGGTTCATTAAATAAAGTAAATGGTTTTATCCTGTATCCCTCCATTTACATCTAAAAGGAATTGATATTCCAACTTAACATACTTACATACGTATTATATGTTACAACATTATGTAAATGTTCCGCAAACAATAAAAGTCTTTGAATAAACTTTTTTATACCATCTTGTACCCTCTTATACGATGCCAGTGCAGTACTTTTAGGGATAGGTACCCAACCTATACCTACTTACGGAAAATACCATTCTACATTAGTATATCTAAGGATTTGATTTGAATGCTTTGATTACTAAGCAGCCTTACCAATTCTTAAATAGCTAAATAAAACCAACACAAAAAAAACACCAAAGAAGCTATTGTGCATAACAATAGAAATTGAAAAAAAAGAAAACCACAACGAGGAAAAACAGAGATGTGGGATTCTCAAGCTAAGTGGGTACACACTACACGAAAATTAATTTTACGTTCTTCACTATACTTTAACTAGGTTAAGGTTACACATAGTGACTATACCTAAGCCACTAGGTATGTTTCCACATCGCAAGTCCATAGACAGATATAGTGTTTTAAACATACATATATGAAGATTTGTTTTTGGATGTATATTTTCAAGTAGCATCCATGATAATCACCCCTAAAGCATTAACTCTTCCAAGATATAAACAAAAACAAAACACAAAAAGTGGCACGAACAGAACAAGCAAGCAAAACAGCATCAATTTTGCCAACAACGCCATCTACTTTCTACTTTAAGTGTATATGAACCCGAAAAAAGTAGCATCCGTATGATAGAATAAATTGCTGTGAGAAGGTTGCTTTTTGGAGGCCAATTATATGGTGGAAGTTGGAAATGCAATTCCCAATTACAATATGCGTAGTTAGATATATGTATGTATTTGGTACCTTCATGAAAAGGACATTCGATGACATGTTGACATTAAAATTGTTTTGATTATTATTCAATGAATATTTTTGAAAGTTAAGTAGGTTCGGTAGATATACAGCTACTCAGAATTATATTCGCATCATGGATTATGAGGAAGTGCAGTAGAACATTTAAAAACCACTATTTCTGCATAAATACAATACACAATTTTTAATTTGCAAGCCCGTATTGTTATCGCAAAGTTTTGAAACTCAGACTTTTTTAAAATAATTCATATTACTTTAGGAGCTAACATTAAGGATTTTATAATAGAAAATGATGACTTCTTAGTTTTTAAAGATTCATCAAAGCTTACTTACTTACTTAAGATTGCGCTACAGTAATGTGTGAACTAGGGCTCGGTCCCTAGCTAAATGTCGTCAGTTACATACTTCAAGTTGAGATAGGTCACTTTACACTTTCCACGTTCTATCTGTTCCACTGCCTTCCTATACTGCTGTGTCTAGCAGGAGCAAATTCAAAGACTTTCACTAACTGTTAAACCCCTCTGCCTCAACACCCACAAAAGTCCCATTGACATCAAGCTGAGTTCTTCCGATTATGTCAATATCATCAGCATTTGCCAGTAATTGGACAGACTTTTGAAAGATAGTGTCTCTAGCGTTGACGCAGGAGCTCTGCACTATTCAATGTAAAAAAAATAGCATGGCAGCGCATCACTTGTTCTGTTAAGTTATTTTAAACACTTATGGCACAATACAGCTCGCTCCTGTAGATGCTGGCACATTCGGTCTTGAAATCAATAAAGAGATGTTGGGTGTCGATTTGATGTTATTGCGTTTTTTCTCCAGGATCTGCCGTAAAGTGAATATTTGTTTGACGGTAGACATTCCTGGTCTAAACCAACACTGATAAGTACAAATCAAGTTGTTGACGATGGGGTTTAGACGATCACACTATCGCTATCACAAGATTATGTACATGATGTTAAGTAGACTGATGCCTCCGTAGTTGACAACCATGGTACCGATACAAAAATTGTAAGTACTACAATTTTTTTTTTATTTCGAAAAAATGCACAATGACTTTTTAAATCTTAGAAGAGACAAGTGTATTTTTGTAAAGCTGAGGATAATTAACAAATTTGTTATTTGATAAAAAAAAAACAATTTAACCTCAACCCAATAAAATAAAAACTAACGATATCGTTCTCCTTCTTCGATCAATTCTAAAATATTGTAGCATTCCATACAGTGGTAATGCGATAGGAAACGGTCTTTTTTACACAGTTTGTACTAATGTTTCTTTAATTTGTTCGTTTTTTAACTAACGTTTTAAAATAATTTATAGATTTTTTTTACAAATAAAAGCAGCATTTGATATTTTACAAGAAAATGGGATGCCACCAAAACAAACACTAACACTCTGCACAAAACACGATACAAGGGTTTGTTTCAGCCGTTTTTCAGTTGACTAAAGCAAACCCAGTAGATAAGCTAACAGAAGATCCAAGAAAAACAACAGCAAATAGACATCAAAACTTTTCTCGTCTTTTTTTTAACTTGATATGACTACGTTTTAGTTAGACAAAATTTGTATGGGAAAAATAAAAGGGCTGTTTTTATGTTTTTTCCGATAAATATTGGAATTTTTCTCGCCGTAAGAACCATCCTTGAAATTTAACGAACATTTAAAAAAGAATGACCTGCCCAGCACCATTTCAGCCTTCGTGTTCTACTTATGGCTTCTAGAATTTCATTTTTATTGTGATTATCTTTTTTTCGTATCCTTCGACTTTGTCGTATGTTTAAAATGTTCCTTCGATTTTGGTCTGACATTTTCTCAACTAGTCAAGTGTTTTTGCAGTCAAACTCATTGCTTGTAGTCCGTAAGTCAGGATCGGTAGAATAGCAGAGCTGATGATACATTTCATTATATCTACTCTTTGGTTCAATTGTAAAATACGTCTAAGGTTACAGAATTGTGTTCAGGTATTTGTAATGCGTCTATGTCTATTTCTTTATTATCTTGGTCCTTAAATATTTAAGCTGCCACAAATATATGGAGTCTACGTATTTAATTTTTTTTCTTAGTTAAACGTTATATCTTTTTGTAATTTTTCATGGCTTTAGTTTTAAATTTGTTTATTTAAAGTCCTTAATTTGTTCACAAGGTAGTTAGTTCCGTCAACATGTCTTGAATGTTTCATAGAAATAAGAATTATATCGTCTGCATATCTTAAAATGTTATGAACTTGTCCATATAGCATTCAATGCAGCTATTATAGTTTATTTATTAAAATAAGTTTTAAATTTGATTTTTGTAATAAAATGATGGCACTTTTTCGAAATATCAAATCTTGAAAAAAAATTGTAATACTTGTTTACAAAACCGAAAAATAAGGCCATGACATTTTTTATCATAAAATATTTTTGATACATTATAAGGGTTGTTACAGGAAAAAAAATATTGAAGTCAATTCATTAGTTCCTGAGAAGACTTAAAATCAAAGTAAGGTTCTATGGGAAGTACTCTTCTTCTCTTTATTGAAAAAAAAATCAAGTTAGGGAAAAGAATTTTAGAGAAAATTTAATAAAAATCTAACGCTATATTTTTGGTAAAAAATGTTCTTTGACGAGAAAATGCGGCCGCATAGACTAACAGACGTCATAGTCGAGAGCTTCTGTATGACACTAATTTCAAGTGGTTTTCCAAAATCTAAAAACCGCAAAAACGATTTTTCGGAAACCTCTTCAGGACAATTGTGGCAACATAAACGTTCGTCGGTCGAAACCATACTTGAGATCAGCGTCTCAGTCGTATGCACTTGACGTGGTGTCCTCCCTATTTTAATTTTCTACACCGAAAGAAAAAAGGTTGGTTGATTCAAATATGTTTCATTGTTGGTTGACAATGCAGACAAAATTGTGAAAATCACTACAATTGTAGTCGAATCAACTAAGGCTTGGTGATCGAATCAACTAATCGAGCATTGTTGATTTTTTTTCGTGATAAGTATCATAAAAATAGTGATATCAATCACATTCATAGCTGATTCAAACATGATTTAAATGTAAAACGATGATTCAATTGTTGATTTCATTGTTGCTTAACTATGCACGTCGTAAGCAACAAAAATCTTAAACATTTGTGAAATTGAGTATGTCTGTGATGATTTAACCAAGACTTTTCATGTTTAAATTAACAAACTAGATGTTGTTGATATTTTTGTGCCTTTAGATAATATAAACAATAATTCATCGATCACTCTTATAGTTAATTTTGAATACTATTTTAATAAATGAAAAATCAATCACAAATGTGTTTGAAAAAGCAAGGCTTAGTAATAAATCAACAAAGCACCGTGGTTGATATTTGCGCTTTTTAGTTATCGTAAAAATAATCACTCAATCACATTCATAGTTTTAAAATAAGAAAAAGTCAAATTAAAATGGTATGTTTCTGTGGCAATAACCAACGTTTCATGTTAAGATTAACCAAGCAGACTTGGTATTGTTGTAAATTTGTAAGTACTATAGAAAAAAAATTAAAAATACGTACATTAGTTATAAACGGTCAGAACTCTTTTACTTGTTTCTTGTTTGTATATCACAGAATCAACCGAACAAGCGTAGGAAATCTTTCTGATTATAAACATATTGAATCAACTATCGCCCTACGCAATTTCACTCCTGAATGTTACATCGACGAAGAGTACAAAACAAGCCCATGTTATACTAAAAGAATTACTCATGGTTTATATTAATACAGCAATGCGAACTTCAGATGCTAAAATTGAAATGGCATATCAAATCGAACAAGATCGCCAGATTCAGAGCAATTAGTTGTACGTAGCAAAAACAAAATGAAGTAAATAAAATCATTTTTGTCCTCTTTTTTTTTAATTTTATTAATTTGAGTTTAACTCATGCATCATGAGGGAGTCTTGTATAAATGATTATGAAGTTCGCAGCAAAAGACAAATGTGTTTGGAACCGTTCTTCAACCAATCCTTAAAAATCATATCTTGTAGTAGTCTCTAAGCTAGAAACTCATACAAACGATCCCGTATTTTTTCTAGTTATGCTGAAATCTGTTATAGAATAAATTCCACACAATAGTCACACTGTACACATTAAATGAGCTTATTCCTAGATCTTGGTTAGATAAATGAAAATTAACATTTTAAATAAATTACTTTAAAATAAAATATGGTGTTTAAAATGAAGAAAGTTACATATTATATTCATTAAAAACTTCTGTAAGGTAATTGTCTTCTCAGACAAAGTTCAAACATATAAATAACTTAACTTTCCAAGATCACAGGTTTTTTTTACAAGTTTTTAAGTTATGTTCAGAAGGCAAATTTACGTTACACCCCATTTACATGAAGATAATTTGAGCGCCACAGTGTTCATGGGTCAATTAAAAAAATATTCCTGAAAATAAAAGTTAAGGACCACATAATAATTAAAAAATGGTTTTTGAAAACTTAATTTTCTCGGAAACGGCAGCCAGAGTTACAATACATTTTTTCTATAGCATTTTTACGATACATATTTCAATTAAAAAAAAATATTATCGGAAGTATAATATTTTAATAAAGAAAGATTATGGAAAAGCCTCTAAAAGGGAGCTGAAAATCAAAGCCAAATTCAAGAATTTTTGTATATTGTTGTACACATTAGTTAATTAAATAATATGGATATTTATTCTTTAAAAACTGCATTGTTTAAAAGCGTCTCTCAAACTAAAAAGAAGTCAAAAGAACTCACTCTAAAAATTAAAATTTCGTGCACCTCGTAAAAATATTTATAATATTTTAATAAACTTTGGAATTCTCTAATTTGTTTTCATAAAATCTTTTATTGAAATGTAAGAGTAGCTTTATACTGCGGTAAACACGATCATATTATCTCCATCACGAACATTGTTACAATTGAGAATGATTCCAGTATGGTCAACAACGTACGTGATCATTAGGACGCGCTTCATAGATAACGGAATTATTTTTCCAGTGTTAAAATTTCAGCATTTTTGTCGTCGTCAGTTGTAGTTAGTGTTTATACATTGAAGTGCACGCATAACAACTATATTGAAAAAAAGTGGAAACGGGGTAAGTCGAAAACTTTTATCATTAATTTGTAGTTTCATTACAATTTATTATATATATTTTCAGAAACCTTAAAAAAGATTTCAAAATAGTAATTATTCTGCTTAGCATCTTTAATAATATTCAGAGTTCCAAATTAGAACTGGAAAAAGGTCGTCGTCAGTTGGTGTTTGGACATAACAATTATAATGAAAAAAAAAGTGGAAAAAGAGTAAGTCAGATATTTTAATCATTAATTTTAATTTTCAAAAACGCCTCTTCTTACAAAATGTATTTAAAAGACGTGATAAGTTACAATTCTCTAATTGAAAGTAATGATTTTATTAGTATTTTTAATGATGTTCATAAAATTAATTGTACTATTTTGTTAAAAAATGTTCCATCTATAATATGTGAAAAAAATAATAATATCCAGTTACATTGATCATTTTAACGTTTTAGAACTCTTAAGATTCTCAAAATTATTATATTTATATTATCAATGAATTTCATGGGCCTCCTGTGTCTTTGCTTTCAACCTCTAGTATGAAAAATTGTATAATTTTAAAGTTTTTTTGAATAATGTGTTTATTATTATTTATATACTGAAAATAAAGCGTTGTCAAGCAATCACAGTTGTAGTGGAACGTAGTTAAAGAGTAATGGAACCATTATAGTTTAAGCCTGAACATTGTCATTTAACTATGAACGTGTTTCTAAATAAACATATTCATTCAACAACGTACATGGTTAAACTATCACAAGAGTTGTTTATTCATTACGGACATACTCAAAAATAATTTTTCACGAAAATACTCAGTGTAGCACAAATATTATCAAAAAACTATTAGGGGTGATGCTTCGATTACGAAATCAACACCGTTCATTGTAAAGTTTCGATAAAAGAATTAATCACGCAATCATAGTGAAATCAAGAATGATTCTTGGTTGACGCCAAATACAAATTAACCAAGAATATTGATTGATATCACCAACGTTTTTTTTTCGGTGTAAAGTTGTACTTTTGGCGCACTTTTTCTTAGAAACGACGAACTTTTCTGTTTTCAGCTTTACTAAGACTACCCCTAACTTTAATATCAACTGGTTTCCTTTTGGGCCAAAAATTAGCCCTCAGCTCTCGGTCTACATTGTTAATAACCTTATACTAGACTAAGGAATGAGGTCTAATCCTTCGCTATTTCACGTTCATTAAAGTGGATGTTAAGGTTTTAAGACCTATTCTAATGCGTGTTTAGTTCAAAGCTTACGGTACTTTCCATTAGAAAGCTATGAAAAAAGTTAACTATCTGAAAATCAAATTAGCCTTAATAGCATTCATTTAATACCCGCGCTACTGTACTTGTGACAAACATTTGCTAAAAAGTTATTTTATTTGGGAATAAAATTGTATATCTGCAAATAATTGATTTTGAAAAGAATTGAGACATTCGTAACAATAATTCTAACAAATTATTTAGATTCACCCTAATGTAATATTCATTTATAAAAACACAGACATTTTTTAAAGTTTTTCAGGTTTCGAAAATATTGTTATTCTTTTCTCATATGAACCCCACAATATTATCAAAAATACAATATTCAAACAAAAACATACAAAAATAAAAATAAATGCAAGTGGGTGGAAACACCCCAGTTCCTTTGTTTCCCAACCAAACAATAGGTATTCGAAGATCCTGCAGCTGCCATCACCAAAACTTCTCGTCAATTTCTTTAAACCTCACTCTGTAAAACCTTTAAACAAAGACAAAAGGAATGGTTCGTGGTTCGAAATTAGTGTTGCTGTGTAACTTTTCTGTAGCATTATTTTTTGCAATGAAAATAACATGACATTGTATTTTTTATTTAGTCTTTGATAGAATTTATCAAAAAAAAACACAATCCACATCAATCTAAGTAAAGTTAAATAATGTGTATACAATGTTTTTTTAATTTAAAGTTTATACTACCGCCAATGTTCTGAATTTCGATCGAAAGTGAATTGAAATCACTTTTCAATTTCACGTGAAATGAAATTGCTTGTTTGTCAATTCGATCACCTTCGAAAACTTCGAAATTGCTTCGAACTGTCAGAACTGAAGAATCATCTATTTTTATTTTGTTTCTGAAGTTAAATGTTTGCTGTTTTGAAGATGGATGCAATATTATTGACAATTTTAAGTGAAAAGAAGAAGCAGAATTCAAGACAAAAAGTTAAAAGACCAATTTTCCGAGACAAATAAAATATATTGGATTTACCTGACACAATGTAAGTGTGTGAAAATTATGTAGAATTATTCTGATAAATAAAGTAAATTTTTGATTTCTTCTTTTAAGCATTTTAGATTAAGTAAAGACGCTTTTTTATAATGTTCTAAGGGAAATAGAACCTTTAATAATACCTTCATCGATTCCTTCAATTCTCTCTCTGATTAATAGCAGAAGAAAGCTATCAAAGATCAATTCACAGAAATAAAAAATGTGATTTCAATGCGTTCAAAAAATTGAAGAAACCGAAATACAGAACATACATTTGCATGTTCGAAAATACAATTCACAATAACGAATTGCGGAACACCCAAATTCATTTTTGCAAAGTTTATTCACAATAAGTGAAATGCAGAAATTGGTATTAAACCTGCCCGAAAGGCTCTAAAACAACTATCAAATCACAATGTATTGCAATGGCAATACTAAAGCTTTTTTGGATCCTTAACTGGATTCAAATAAACGGAAGGAAACCCAACCGAGAAAAACAAAAACACAGAAATATGATGAAACAATTCAATAACACATCCGGAAATACAGGAGCCCTTTCTTTCTTCAAAGTCTTCTACTGTTACGTTATGTTCGCTCAGCCAATATTCATTCATATTGACAATTTGTGTAAATAAAATATAAATGCAATGAGGAGAAGAAAGAGCGAAATCATCGTTGGGTGCTTTTTGTGTTAAATTCGGTTGTAGCAAGGAGATGGAAATTAATACTTGATGTGCGGAGGAAGTGCATATTCATGTAAATTGCAAATTGAATTTTTCTTCCTTAGTATAGAGATGCAGATGATTCAAATAATGACCGTTAAAGGATATGGTGAATATGTTAAAGAAGAAACCGATGTACCAGCTTTGAAGGTCAATTAGCTTCAGGTATTTGTTGTTTTTTTTCAATTTGTAGAACATTTGTGCTTAAGGTTTTCAAGGTTTTTCATTGTAAATGTAAATTTTTGACGATATCTTTAAACAATAACGTGCAAATTCATGAAGAAGTTCTTAAATAAATTAAAAACTCGATCTAGTAATTCTTTGTTTATCCGTGGAACTTCTTTGTAATAATGTTTTGAAAACAAGCATTTCTTCACATAGAATCAAATCTGTAGAACTTGACGGAAAAAGGCGAGGGCAACCGGGCACAAAAGAGACTTTGGAAAATTTTTGTTTCAAATTTCAAGTAGTAAACACTAGTAAACATCTTTTCCTTTGATGTGTATTTATTTTGTTTGCTCTTTTACCTTTGCCTACAGCCTAAATACTTTGTACATACATAATTATTTAATTATATTAATCTTAAATAACAGAAATCATTGATCTATACTTGTTCACTCCAATCAGGCAACAAGTAAAATATCAAAATCAATCAATGACAATGCTGCAAACATAAATGGCAAAAACAAAGCGATGCAGGCTCTTTTTTTAGAGAAAAATCATTAATCGGCGTTCGTACCTTGTTGTGGTCATTTTTTGAATTTAGTGGGGTAGGCAGTTAACAACTCTTGTCCATCAGCATTTCAATTCTTTGATTTCGTGCAGAATTTGTACATGTTTTTCACAGCCAGTTCAGAGCGGCATGCACCGAATTCTGATTGAGAAATTATCGGAGAAGAAAAGCGACTAGTTTATAGTCTTGAAAATGATTCTTGAATTGGCAATGCGTGCACTAGAATCATTTAAATCATTCAAACACAATGATTTTGATAAATACGAGGAAGCAGCCAAAAAAATATCCCGTACTGATAAATATGTGCAACCACCCACCCGCATCAGAACGAAAAATGTGAGGTTGAATTCGCTCGATTACGGGAGAGGACAAGACCCAAATTTGTCACCCAAGGAAAAATACAAAGTATCCGCCTTCATTCATTCGTTTCTCTTACTAGAAGGTTGCATGCCTATGAAGCTGTGATTCCTGAATCACATCGAGAATATGGATGCCGATTTTGCACGCTTCAGCAAAGGCATTGGTGAAAGTGTATCCGGATGATTTAGAGCCTAGTGTTGGTAATGAGTTGGTTCAATTTGTGTCTTTTATTGACTCATACAAAAAGGAAAAGGGCTGTGGAACAGATCAATCGCCGGAACTATTTCACTACCAAATTCTCAAAAATCAAAATTCCAGAGCTACATTTCCAAACCTCTAAATTACATTGAAAATGTAATGTGGTTTTGATTAAAAAAATTGAGCTTTCAAAAATGAAAATTATAAAAAATAGGCTTCGAACCGGGAGCGGCTCGAAATGCTGTATTTTAAAATACTGTATGGTTAAAATTCTGTATGATATTGTATATTCATAATACTGTATGGTTAATATACTGTATCTCAAAATGCTGTGTTGTCAAAATACTGTATCTGATAATACTGTTTCTCAAAATTCTTCTTCTCAAAATGCTGTATAAGGAAAACATTATCTAAAAATACTGTATTTTTGAAAAATTCCGCTCTTAATCTTCCATATCTTAAACACGTGGAAGTTTTGACAGTAAGCACTTTTTTACATTATCAAAACGATTTTTATTTGTCAGCCTATTTACAGAATTTTTAGACACAGAATTTTGAGCTACAGTATTTTGATCATACAGTATTTTGAAATACTGTATTTTGAGGTACAGTATTTTAAATACAGTGTTATGATCCACACAGGATTTCAAACCCAACCCCTTTGAACCATGATGGGACAAAACCATCTATCGAAACTTTCTCTCCGTAGCATAAAAAAATAGTTAACTTTATTTTGAAAATAATTTTGGCGAGGGGGCCTCTGGACGTCTAAATGTGACCCTGGCTATCTTCACTTCGTCGAGGTCGGATAGACGGAATTGTTGATCTGCGTCGTCTAGGTTGAGTAGTTCTGCCTCCCTTACAGAAGAAATCGATTCATCATCGCCGTTATATAATTTGAAGTATTGATTTTTCCATATTTTCAACTAGAAGTCGGTGTTCCTCACTCTCTTCTGCTCGTAAAGCCCGCGAGCAGCTCTGGTCCTTCTGTGCAGCGCAGCCGTGCTTAGTTGCGTGCACTTGTCGGCATTCATCGTCATACCAGGGGCTTTGCAGTTGTGGCCGTGTGAAAGCTAGCACTTCAATGCTTATTGCAGTCAGCATAGGATTCCTTAATAGGTTATTAGAGACTTGATCGTAAAAGGACATGGTAGTCTCTGGCGATTGTTGCAGTCTAACGTCGAAACTTCTTAGAATACGTCCTTGTTTTGGCTTGGATCGTGATATCTGTAGCCTTGGCTACAAGGAGGTTATGATCCGAGTCAATGTTGGGCCCTCGGAATGTTCCGAAATCCTGTATACTGGAGAAGTGTTGTGAGTCGATCGTATATGTGGTAATCGTTGATTGATCAGGATATTTCCATGTCTCCTTGTGGATATCAAGATGTGTGAACTGCGTAACAGCTACCAGAACGTCTCGCCCGGCAGCTAAATCAATCAGCCTGAATCCGTTATGCCACCAAAGATATTTCCTCCTCATACTTACTTACTTACTTAAGGTGGCACTACAGTCCTGTGTGAACTAGGGCCGCACCCAACAAACTTCTCCATATAGCTCGGTCCCTAGCTAGATGTCTCCAGTTTCGCTCTCCAAGTTGGGTGAGGTCACTTTCCACTTGTGCGCGCCACTGATTCGCGGTCTTCCTCTACTGCGCTGTCCTGTAGGTGCGGATTCGAAGACTTTCCGGGCCGGAGCATTGGTTTCAATGCGTGACCCAGCCATCTTAGTCGTTGGACTTTTACTCTTCTGGCTAAGTCTACGTCGCTGTACAGCCCGTACAGTTCGTCGTTCCATCTTCTCCTTCACTCCCCTTCGATGCATACGGGACCGTAGATCACACGAAGAACTTTCATCCGCTTTTGTCATGGTCCATGCTTCTGCACCGTATAGCAGGACGGGGATGATAAGGGTCTTATATAGCAACACTTTGGTCCCTCGTCCAAAGTCCAAAGAAACAGCGGTTAGCAAGAGTTATTCTGCGTTTGATCTCAGCGCTGGTGTTGTTTTCTGCGTTTACAGCGGAGCCTAGGTAGACGAAGTCCTTGACTACCTCAAAGTTACGTCTGTCGATTGTGACGTTTTGACCAAGACGTCGGTGTTGTATGTCCTTTCTAGACGACTGCATGTACTTTGTTTTGCCCTAATTAACCGTTAAACCCATTTTTGCCGCCTCTGCCTCAATTCTCGCAAAAGCCCTATTGACATCACGCACCGTTTTTTCTGAATATGTCAATGTCATCAGCATATGCCAGTAATTGGACAGACTTTTGAAAGATAGTGCCTCTAGTGTTGACGTGTGACCTCTGCACTAATCTTTCAAGCACGATGTTAAAAAAATCACATGACAGCGCATCACTTGTCTAAAACCTTTTTTTTGACATCGAAAGGTTCTGTTAAGTTGTTTCCAACCTTTATGGAGCAGCGTGAGTTCTCCACGGTCATCCTGCACAAACAGACGAGTTTGGCAGGGATGCCAAGACTAGACATGGCTCTATACAGCTCGTACCTGTAGATGCTGTCATATGCGGCCTTGAAATCGATGAAAAGATGGTGGGTGTCGATTTGGTGTTCTTGGGTTTTTTTCCAGGATCTGCCGTAATGTGAATATTTGATCAACTGTGGACTTTTCTGGTCTAAAACCACACTGATAAGGACCTATCAGGTTGTTGACGATGGGCTTTAGACTTTATAGGTGATGTTAAGTAGACTGATTCCTCTATAGTTGGTGGAGTTTAGAGGGTTTCCTTTTTTCACCGTTACACAGTCTGCAGAAGTGGTCCTTCCATATCCTCAGCATTGACTGCGGTTCCACTATGATGTTTCCATCATTTCCTCCTCCTAGCTTGATTATAAAATTTCCTAAGACAATTTTAATATCAAAGCCTGCGCACTGCTCATATGTCTTGTACAAGGGCTCGAAGAATATGCCTTTGGTACCTTCATCTATCTCCTTTCTTGCGGCCTGCACGCATATTATGCTTTTGTTAGCGAATTAAGCCTTGATACGGATTATCGTGATGCGCTCGAACACACCTTTGAAACTCAAGACTTTTTGCTTGAGTCGGGTTCCAACAACAAATCCACACCCAAATAGACCCTGCCTTTGTCCTCGGTAGCAGTCACAGTAGACATCGCAGTTTTTTAGTTTGGGTTTGCCCAGTCCATCCCATCGATCTTTTTGGATGGACCTAATATTCAACGTAAAGATCCGAAGTTCGTTGTCCTTCTTTCGTTCGCTTGGTTCGTCACCTGTAAATCCGTCCGTATCAGGGGCTTGTTGGTATTTCGCAGCTAGAATATTTGTATGTGGCCAGGAGGTCACCCGACGGCACACCCATCCATCAGGGCCAAATTTGTAGTATAACTCCAAGAACGGGTAGCCGGATAAACCTTTCCTTATAGACCTAGGCTCCGAACATGTCGTAGAAGCCCTATAAGGTGTTCACTAAGTAGTTCAATCTAACTGGAGCTGTAGACGCCACCGTTGATTCCATCTCGAGAATTCGTCCGCTGCCGTCTTTAGGTACTAGGCATCCGATGTGCACCCGATGTCAATATAAGAATCTACAAAGAATAATACTCAACATAACTAAAAAATGAAGATCGGAATTCTTGTTATCCAAATTACTGGAGAGAAGCTTTAGATCGAAGAAGGCGGAAGACGAAGTGGAAAGCACTACAAAAAAACATTATAAGAATGAATAAAGTTTGAATAATAATTATATAAAGAAATCTAAATCGAAATCAATTGCCTCACCTTTCTTGTTCCAATAAGAGATTCAATCTTGAATGGCCCGCTATCACTTTTGAAGCTGGCATCTTTAGACAATTGACACTAGTCTATAATGTCGACCCCGAAAGCTACATTACGAAGAAGAATTGTCATAGTTGGGACTCAGAAAATCCAATAACGATTGTAGAAACACATTTTAATTCTCAATGTGTCGCTGTTTTGTTGAGTTTTTAAGCTTTTTTAGGCTTTATTTAACTTTACTTATTCTCAGACTAATACAAAAGTTTTACGGAAAATGGAATTGTTTTTGTCCAACATTAAAACCATTTAAAAGCTATTGATCTAATTCACTTGAAGCCATGATTTATATTTGCACATATTATCATATTTATAATTAGACATATTATATATAAAAAAATGAGCACTTAAGAACTTATGTCTTTAATGACTCTAAGTCAGTTGAACCTTTAAGTGATGGTTATTTACATATTTATTTAACATTTTTTGATAGCTCTGTCGTCAACGTCACTGCAGTATCCGATTTAAATGCAAATTTCTAAATGGATTTCTATTTTCGAATACGAAAGACTCTATTTCGACGGTGTATCTTATCTATACCTAACTATATGATAGTTTTTGTGGATGGTATACGAGTATTAAACTTGCCATTCTCGGCTCGAACAGCAACACACTACACTTTTATTGCTGATGCGTTAGCGAAACAGCGACTATCGGGAAAGGAGAGCGATGGAACAGACACACTTGCATTTATTACCTATACACCGCTTTCGTTTCTTTGATTACATGAGGGCATGAGATTTCCATACCAAACCAAACCATATAATATTCGTAAAGGAAATGCAGGAGGTCCTTTGGCGCTATATTTACAATTTCCGCATCATTTCAACGATTTTTGGATTTTCGCTATCTTCAAGGAACAAGACAAAAAATTAGACGCGTTGCATCTGTTCTGATGTGTGCTTTATGTGGAGAATCTTATATCTTATATCTTTTTTGGTGGAGCTTGTAGGACATGGATTGCATTTTTGAGCAGTCGACGACGAGCGATGGTGGATGCCAACTTTTTGGGTTATTTATGCAGTAAGAAGCTTCACGTGTACGTTTTACGTTGCACTGCACTGCATTTTTTGCTTCCATCCCTAAGATGCTCTGCTCAGTCTTGTAGTAGTTCAGCTTCAGTTTGTGCCAGCTAGCTGCAGCTGCAGCTGATAGGGCATAGGGAGCACCAGCAGCAAAGCGTGCCTGATGTTCAAAATTTACATAATGTAGTTTCTTTTAATCAGCTATGGAGATGTGTTCAGTTCATGTGCATGTGAAGGATATCCCTGCATGAATTGTACACTGTACAGGTGCACAGAACAGGATGAAAAGTTTAATTTTGTTAGGTGTACATACATATGTAGGTAGGTATGTACCTATTTATATTTGTTGATATTTTTATTTTGGTTTTTGTAAAATAAAGAAAAAGTAGAGAGTTGATACGTGTGACACTGATGTTCTTGTAATTTAAACAGCAAAAGTGCATAGATTGTGAGAAACTCACCAGGATTTTTAAAGGTCTTGGTTATATAGTACTGTTTATCTGATGCATGTATCTTTTACCTAATCACTATGCACAATGTTCTTTCGGTGTAAAAGACTCAGTTTGCGCTTCCGGCAAGAGAATAAACGAGTACATATCATTTTACGTGATATGTGTTGAAAAATACAGCACTTTAAAATTCAAACAAAAAACAAATCAAAGTTTTAGTTTAATCTCTCAAGAAATCAAGGCACACAGGTATAAGACAATTGGTGTTAGTTTTTGGAACTTGTAGAATGTGGATACAAATATTTATTTTTTTTTTTATTTAAAAAATTTGTCAAAATTTAAAATGCCATCAAATTTACAATTAAAACATCGCTATGAATTCATACATTGTTGCTGCTAAATAAAAAGTTGCTGAAGAAGGAAATGAAGTGAAATCTTTGACAATTTTCGAAGTGTCAAGGTTCCCTTACCTTTAGGTAAAATATCCTTGATGTATGGCTAAAGAAAAAAAACTTCGCAGTGCATTCAAAATTGAACTAAGGCTAATGAATAATACAAAAACACTGGCAATTGAAACTTCACTTATATCTCCTTTGACAACAGCTTAAACTTTAATTATTATATTTACATACGAAGAATGACGCCACGCCCCACTTTTGTCTATATGAACATTTTTAGGATTTGAAAAGTTGGTTTTCGATACCACATTGCTGCAACTACATATTTCACGGGCGCCAATCCTTTATTTACTTGCACAATTTTTTAAGTTCATTAAATGAAATTAGCTTATTGAAAAAGATATCAGGGACAATTACTCACTGAAGAATCGATACAGACACTGAGAATATCGTTGTTAACAAGTGACAAGAAGTCCACAGAAATCCCACTAAGTACCCACTAGAACAAATAAAGTAATCTAATGATCGGTTCGCACCCAAGAAATATTTGTTATTCCAGCCTTCTGGAACCACAATTAAATTGTAGTATTCAAACTCTACTAATGGTCTAGACATGAACCCAATCATTGCTCGCATCTTAATTTCATATATCAATTAATATTTATTTATTTAAGTACAACTTAACTAAAATACGAATTTAAGACTTACGCAAAAATAAAAATAAAAAACGAGGCTGGAATGCGATCCGCACTGACCATCCTCTTCCCTTCTGTCAATATATTAAATATGATTAAAAAGTTTGATTTTAAAATCAGTCTATTTTAGTTAACGAGATTTTTAGTCGATTTCTCAAATTGGTACATCGGATTCGGCTTAAAACCGTAGGCCCTCTCTATCCAGGAATGGTTGAGAGTTGTAAGTATCTAGGCCCTAATTCTCAACGGGTTGTTGTACCATCTAATTTATTTTATGTATTAAAATTTTTATGAACAAAATTTGACAGTCGGATTTTTATAAAAATTTAGCTGAAACAATATTTTCTACAAGATGAAATTAGTTTGAAGCCAATATCTTACATTTTTGATAAGTCGAAGATAATTACTTGCTAAATTTTAGTAATGTTTTTTTTGGTTCTTATTTTTTGAAAAAAAATTGTCAATTCGATTTTACTCAACATTTTACTAGACATCAAAAACGTTATTCTTCCTTTGCAAAAAAGTGTTTTGGAGATAAAATCATTTTTAGTTCGTTAAATATTCGTGGTGCAAATTGTTTTTTTTATTTTTTTTTATTTATTTATTATTATTTGATGAGATATTTTAATTGAACCAACATTTTTACTTTTTTTAAGTGCTATGATAAAAAACAACTCACTTTTCTTGAGAGCGCTTTCTGCATTATTATCTGCATAAAAAAATGTATTTCAAGTAGATATTCCCACTGGTTCTTGGGTATGAACAAATAAAAAAGCTTCCCGAACATATTAACGGAGGTACACACGCACACAGATATATCTCTTCAAAAATCTTTTATTTAGATTCTTAACACTTCGAGAAATGTCAACATTTTCAATTCGACAAATCGAACTTTTTGAAGTTAATAAAATCATCATTCAAAATCAAGTGCATTATTTTATATTTTTTTAATCTGTAGAGCATTCAAAAAATTTACTGAAACGTGAAGAAGCTCATGTTATTGGTTGGTAATATAATAAAGGGTGATTTTTAAAAATCTATATTAAAGTTTAAAAAAAAAAAAATAAAATTCAGAAAAATGCATAACATCATTATTTGAATCGATAGTACGGTCCATATAATTTAATGTTTGAAGATTATTTTATGCAAATGTTGACCTTGACTGCGCCTCAAATGGTCCATGGTGTGGCATTTGACACCGTCTTGTTGAAACCGCATGACATGCAAATCAAGCTCTTGCATTTTGGGTAAGAAAAAGTTTGATATCATTTCATGAAAGCGCTTACCATTCACAGTTACGTTACGATTCGCATCATCCTTAAAGAAGTACGGTCCAATGATGCCACCAGCCCATAAACCGAACCTAACTGTGACTTTTTCTTTATGAAATGGTAACTCTTGCAATGCTTCTGGTTGATATTCACTCCAATATCGACAATTCTGCTTATTTAACAACCCACTGGGCTAAACTTTCTAAGAGCCCATTCACAAAAAATTTTACGTTGCAGTAGGTCGTTCGGCTTCAATTCTTGCACCAGATGTATTTTGAAAGGCATCACACCTTAATCCTTCTTTCTTCTTCAAAATTTTCCACGTTGTTGAGTAACATACTAAATGCTTCAAACGGCGACGAAACGATAATTGATGGTCATCATTAACACTGCCCGATACAGCTGTGATATTTTCTTCAGTTCACACTTCATGTAAGCGTTCTGTTGGTTTTATGTCCCACAATGTAAATTTGGTGCGAATTTTTTTTTTCTTACACTTCAGAATTTGAGAAAGTAGTTAGCTTTTAGCAAGCTTCAAACTACGATCAGACGTTCATTATAAGTGCACGTGATAGTTGTTAGTAAGATAATAATACCATTAAAGCCTCACACACGCACAAAATACAAAACATAGTTAACATTAACATTAATTCATACAGAACAACAAAAGATAAAATAAAGACCTCTACGATAGTAGATCACTGGTTCTAAACAATGATTTTTATCATACCTTAGTTAAATTAGCTTCAGTGGGTCGATTAAACTCACCATAAAATGGAAGAAGGGCTTGATGAACTTTCTTTACAGAGGACGCTATTGGTAATAAATAATTTGCAAGCTTTCGTTGTTTGTAAGACGATTCATGGTTAAATTATAAATCAAACTGAAGATCTTTGACAGTGAAACAAAACTCGAAATGTGTGTCAGCTGTGTAAACAAGTGTTGCCAAAAAGATAAAAGCTAAAAAATCACCCTTTATTATTCCATTAAAAATATTTAACCATTTGATCTAAAATATCGAGCGGTAATATATAATTTAAAAAGCGATTAAAAAAGCAGACAATCAATATTATCAGTTACAACATCAAGTGCAAAAGGTGTACAAAATAATTAAACTCTTCTATAGTTTAAAGACTTTTTAAGCCCTCCATTTAATTTGTTGAAAGCGAAAACCTCATAAATCGTTTTGAAATGCTTTCTATTCTTTTTGACGCATTGACGCATGGAGTCCAAAGCACACAGTAGTATTTCAAAATCGTTCAGATCGTTAATGGATTTTGCGTTTTCGAGCCAGAGCAGGGCATGTGCAGAGAAGATATGAAGAACCGTTTCTTCCTCTTCCTCGTCCATACAGCTTCTGCAAAAGTCATTTGAGTCCCGTGGCGTGCTTTCCTAGTAGATAGTGTCCAGTTATGACACCTATTATCGAGCTTATATGCGATATGCTTAGAGGGAGCAAGCATCTTGAACGTTTCAAATCCATTGTTGGCCAGATGTTTTTTGTGACTTGACACGTGGTGATGTAGTTCCACCTGGTGCCTGCCCTCCTCACAGCTTCTTGCATTAGCAGCAGTTTACAAGTAGCGATTGGTATGCCAGTACTTGCCAAACGTGGTAGGATGGGCTGTACTAGTACCGTTCCTGGCGAGTTCATCTGCCTTACAGTTAACTGGAATGTCTCTATGGCCCGGCACCCAGCAAAGGTGAATATTAAACTGTTGCGACGTCTCCATTAGAGATGATCGACAGTTATGGACTGTTATAGAGTTAGTAGAGACAGAGTCCAGAGATTTGAAAGCGGCCTGGCTATCTGAGAAAATACGGATATCAGATGTCGATATCAGATGTTGAGCCAGGACAAGACTTCCTTTATCGCCAAAATTTCCGCGGAATGAGAGACTTAATTTCAGTCGTTCAGAGTACACACCTCCACCAACCTCTTCTTTTGTTTTTGACCTATCTATGTAAAAATGGATTGACTCATCCTCCAAGAATGTCCTATTCTCCCAAAAAGATCTGGGAGCTATAGAAATCTGGAAATTTCTGTCGAATTGCAGTTGGGATGGAATTGATTTTAAATACCTAAGAATTACGTAGTGGACAATGTTGTTGTTAGTCCACTGCGACGAAGCTTTGAGGCGAATAGCAGCATTTGTTTGCTTAATATGTCAAGAGGTGTAAGGTAGAGGTCGTGCTTTGGCCCGGTTGAAAAGTTTCCTGCATTCTTTTCTGAGCGAGTCAAGCTCTGAGGCCCACCATTGTGGTTTCCTCTTTCATCTTATGTGTATAAGTGGACAAGCAATTTCTAGCGATCTGTTCATAGCTAAGGTACTGTCATTGACTTTGTTGTCAAGTTCATTAGCGTTAGAGAAAGGACTAGATAGTCCAGGTTCTAGTAAACTCTGTAATGAGTTCCTGTATGAAGCCCAGTCAGTTTTCCGATAATTTCGAAAAGTCAATGGACTCGGGTTATCGTCCACATTTATATTGAACTGGATATATCTATGATAAGAAAAAGAGTGTTCTTTGGATACTTTCCAGACCAAGATGATATGGTGTATGGTATCTGAGACAAGAGTTTTTTCTAAGACTTTTTGTCGAGTTTTAGTAATGAAGGTTGGTTCATTTCCAACATTACTTACTAAGAGGTTAGTACCAAGAATAAAATTAAAAAAAGACTCACTTCTGTCGTTGATATTTGTTCTACCCCATACAGTATAATGAACGTCAGCATCGCTCCCAATAATTAGGCGGATCCTATGCCATTTCGCTTCAGCGACAACTTTCTCCAGGATTTTTTCAGGGAGAGGGCCAAGGCGGTCATGACCAAAATACGCCGACACAAGCCAGACACTTTCTTTGGTTGTTTCCAGCCTAGCAACGGTGGTATCTCTCTCACTGAAACGATGGAGTAAAAATACATTAATGCTATGTTTCACTAGTATGCCAGATCTAGGTTCACCTTTATCTGTCACACACAGTGTGTAGTACCCAGTAGTCCAGAGTCTTCTAACAACGGATCTCAAAAAGCGTGGCTATTGGATCAGGACAATGTCTTCCCCATTTCTTGCCAGACGAAGAAGAAGTGAGGCCGATTCCTTTATGGAGTGTTGGAGATTAATCTGTACTAACTGCAACATTTTGACCACAATTAGGCAGATCAATCTCCACCACGGTTTTGTTCTGATCCTCTGATTCTGAGGATGAACCCAAGAGTTCGTAATCGCTCAGAAGCATCATGTCTCCGTTAAGGATGGACTGTCTACGACTTTTGTAGAGGGTGCATGTCACCACCCTCTGTTAGGAGAGACGACGACGACCACACAGGCCCACCAACCGCTAGTTCACCTTCAGTTGTTTTTGGAGGCCCGCTTTCCGCGTTAACCTCATCTTTTTTTATAGATTCGAATTTTAATGGATTCGAAGCCATAGTTTATGGAGCCCTCGTTAAGGGCTGGAGGAGCCAATTATTCTTTATTGAGTACCACAATGGCAATCCTATAAAGACCCTTCACTTCCTCTAGCTTGGCTATCTTCCAGTTATGCGTCGGAAGGGACGGGTTACAAACTCTGATCATCTCGAGAATACCCTCGATACCAGTGATCCTGGAAGCTCCCTCAAAATAATCAAAAAGCCACCCGAAAGCTTAGCCTTCACTAACTGCCAACGATCAGCCGATATTGTGCCATCATCATCACTCCTTTCAATGACCGCAACCACGACTTTACCCTTCGCGACGTCACTGAAACTGGATTGTTTCTTGATGGGGTTGAGGGGAGTGCTGGTGTTGTACACCCGAGGCCGTTTTGGTGTCGGTACGGTCCCCTCAAGTGACCTCTCCCTTTAAGACGTAGAGTCCTTACTGGTCCTTGTTGTAGCAAGTATTCTTTTAGCCCATTTGATGTTAATGGTTTGCTGCGGAGTCCTTTCAGCCCCCGATGATTCACCAGAGACCTTGAAGATTTGCCGCCTTTGTCTATAAAGGCTCTTTAAGAGTTTTCCATTACTGGATGTATTCTCAATAGTAGTGGTAGAGCCATTTTTCACAACCCTCCCACTACTCAAATTAGGTATCGCTACCTTCATATTCTCGTTGCTGCCAACAGCAGAGGAGGTTCCATGGTTAGCCACTACCTCCTTCTCTGTGTGGGCCGCAGGAGATACGGCAGTAGGCTTTGACGCCAAGCTGCCGCCCAGTCCTGAAGAGATACCGTTCTCATTGTTTTTTTCATTTTTGTTTTTAGTTTTGTTTTTGTACATCTTGGTCCCACGAGATGCGAAGAAAAAAGGTCACAGAGATTCGCATGTACAGATAAGGCCAGTTAATCCGTAGGTCGCTAGGTATCTGGATAATCCGTTAGAGACTGGGCTATTTTTGAATTGGGCCCCCAGCCAGGCTGATCACCGGCACGGGTCGTCTAACACCTTAGATCCAGCCCCATAATGATAAGAGGTGGTTGGGTAGGAAGAGATAGGGCGAGGAGTCAGTTGATGTTAAATCATCATTTTGATATGTAAGGAAAAGATTGGGATTCGGTAACAGCAATTCAGATAGGTTACCTAGATTGAGAAGGAGCACAGGAGATAGGATCGCTGCTAGCCATTACAACGTGGTATAGGTAGGATAGGAGTTGGTGACATAAATGTAGGCTGGTATGCCTTGTTTATGTCGGAATGGGTGATGATTCTGGGAAGGTAAAGGGATAAGAACGTCCTTTAGTTTCAGGACTCATCTGGAGAAAGTGCTCGAGAATGATTGACCTTACTCAGCTTCTACAACTGGACAAGTTCGAAGTTTAGAGTAGAAGAAAAAAGTCTTAGTATTGTTTTGTATTAGTATTGAATACGAAGCTGAAAACCTAAAGATTTAAGTTTTAATAACAACATTTTATGAGATTTTATTCTGTTGACTTGGCAATTACCAACCCGTGCTGAAAAGTTGACATATACTTTTTAAAAACATTATACATCTTATTATTAACAAAAGATTCAAAAGCTTTTGGAATTAACAAGAATTTTATAATAGTTTTCAACACATTGTTTCGGTCTTGATTTAGGAATCTTAATTAATTTTGAACTCTACCAAAAATAAACAAAAACACTTTTTTTAAAGAAAGTGCTCCAGATGGATTAAATCTAATTTTTTTTAAATATGCATTTGTTTGTTTTTAAGAAAAAAAAATAATTCCTCATTTAAATATATGTTGATGGAAAATATGTAAGGAAAAGATTGGGATTCGGTAACAGCAATTCAGATAGGTTACCTAGATTGAGAAGGAGCACAGGAGATAGGATCGCTGCTAGCCATTACAACGTGGTATAGGTAGGATAGGAGTTGGTGACATAAATGTAGGCTGGTATGCCTTGTTTATGTCGGAATGGGTGATGATTCTGGGAAGGTAAAGGGATAAGAACGTCCTTTAGTTTCAGGACTCATCTGGAGAAAGTGCTCGAGAATGATTGACCTTACTCAGCTTCTACAACTGGACAAGTTCGAAGTTTAGAGTAGAAGAAAAAAGTCTTAGTATTGTTTTGTATTAGTATTGAATACGAAGCTGAAAACCTAAAGATTTAAGTTTTAATAACAACATTTTATGAGATTTTATTCTGTTGACTTGGCAATTACCAACCCGTGCTGAAAAGTTGACATATACTTTTTAAAAACATTATACATCTTATTATTAACAAAAGATTCAAAAGCTTTTGGAATTAACAAGAATTTTATAATAGTTTTCAACACATTGTTTCGGTCTTGATTTAGGAATCTTAATTAATTTTGAACTCTACCAAAAATAAACAAAAACACTTTTTTTAAAGAAAGTGCTCCAGATGGATTAAATCTAATTTTTTTTAAATATGCATTTGTTTGTTTTTAAGAAAAAAAAATAATTCCTCATTTAAATATATGTTGATGAAATCAAAAACCACACTTATATTTTTTAAGAATTGGCTCAAACTTCTTATGGCTATCATGGTCTCAGAAAATCTTCTGTAAGATTTAACATTAAAACATTTGATTATAGTATAAACTAATTAATTTCAGAAAACTAAGTTTTGCATTCCTTTTTAAGAAATAACAAAAAAAAATTACTGATATCTAAATAAGTTTAACTATGATCAAACAGGACGATCTTGGTAGAACATCCAAAATAAAAAAAAAAACATTTCGCTCAGGAAAGTTTCAAAGAAAACATCATTATTAGGAAAATTTCACAAGTTTCCAAAAATTTTTAGTGACCGCATAAAGTTATGCATTAGTACTTTAAATTATAATTTTAAATTCATGTGTGCTTTATGTTGCCAGTTTTTTTTTTTAAGTTTAGGCTACTACAATCTTAAGAAAAGTAATAAAATTAAACCCTTAAAGATCGAACTAAAAGTCAAATAATGGAACTTCTAAACGTTTGCTTGTAGAAAGAAAAGAGTTACTTACATAAGTTATTTTCTCATCTCATGGTTTTTACATTTACTGTTTAAAATTTACAGTCTAACAACATATATTTCAAACAAAAAACCTAAACATGATTTGAGGACTTTTTGTCAATAATAAATAACGATGTCCTCCGTGTTGGTATCAATTTTCTTCGATATGGTTTGGATGATATATATATATCTTTATATTTATATCTATCAAATAAATTAAACTTATTTTAAATACAATCATCACGTCAAATAATAAAGCTTCCATTATAGGCACATATCCAATTGGTGACACTTTCATATCAAATTTTAGACTTCTCACTTAATATCCTTTTTGTCAAGTGCCTACAGCTGCAGCTCTGTGACAGGATGATGCAACTCAAACTATATCACATACAATCATTCATATGCATATAAAATATTTAAAAAAATATACAATTTAACAAATAAAAAAATAATAAAATAAAATGTTTAACATGGTGTTTGAGTTTTAACCTCAAACCCTTTGTATGGATTGATTTATGATTAAATACAAAATTAAATACCATTTCAGCCTTGAATTAATATTTATATGTTATTGAGGTTATTCAACATACACAATTTTCCCTTCGTAATCCTCATTATCTGGATGCAGATGAATATTTTGTACATGTAAAAACACAAAAACAACGTAACTTTCATACATATTTTTACAATTCATTTTCCATAAATACATAGATGTATTAGCTCAATGATCCAAAAATAAGTTATAACTAATGTATAGATGCCTGTTTCTCTTAATTATTGAATTGCTTGATTCGTGATTAAAATGTAAAAAGATATGATAAATAGAAAACACAAGGATAAAATAAATGAGACTAGACTATTTTCACAGGGGCTATGTTAAGTCCATGGCTTTTGTAAAAAAGCCAACGACAATGTTGGAAGAGTATAGAGCCAACAATTAATGGGAAATATAGCAGACATTTCGGTCAAAATGTTTAACCGAGTCATTGAAAATTAGTTCCAACAAATCGATCTCTGCAAATGTACCTGCGGTGGCCATATGAACGAAGTCGCGTTCCATTAATTAATGTATTGATTGTAGTTTAAGCCTATACTAAATTTTTTTTCTTTTATTTAAAAAAAACGATATTTTTAAGCACACGTTAAAAACAAAGTTTAGTCCCCCTTCACAACTTTTAAACTCTTTTAATGTATGACTGTAAGTGCTCTATAAAAGTTCCATTTTACATTATACCGATTAGCATTCCTAGAAGCACGAGTATTTCGGTTGAATTGTTTCAGTGAACAAATTTCTCTACCGACAAAATAACTTTAAAAAACGGAGAGACAAGAAACTTTACTACTATTTTTAAGCAACATAATTAAACTAATCAATTTAAATGCTCTACTTACAATACTGGCCATAAGTCTTGTAGATAACAGCCAAATCTGAGGAGGAGACACATTTTTTGCAACCAAACAATCTTGCTGAAACCCAAACTTCTTGCTTCCATAAATTATTGCTTCGCTTTAACGAAGCATTATAAATTCCAGGTAGTTTTTGATTGCCCATTGTACAATTCCAAAATAAAAAATAAATAAATTGGGTGTTGCAACAGTCTGCTTGAGAACTAGTGACTAAAAACTCTCAACCATTCCTGTGTGCGACTACTGTTGTCAGGAATGGAAGGGACCTAAAGTTTTAAGCCGAATCCGAACGGCTAATTTGAGAAAGCACTTTTTTATGACAAGATTACTCTTAGAGAATTTGTCAATTCCTTGCAAGAGGCAGTACCCGTGAAAAAAACTTTAGATGGCATGGGCAGGGATCGAACGAAAGACTTCTCGCATGACAGTCCACCGCACTTTTTTTTTTTTTAATTCATTTTTATTCATTCTTAAACCTTTCTTAAAGCTAGACTTTTGTCTAGCATAAAACTAGCCTAGTTATCCATAACTTACAACTAACTTAATGGTCCCATACGGACACTTTAAGTTAAACTATAACACTAACTCAATTTTATTTATTTTTGTATTAATTAGAAAACTTAAAAAACTAATATCAATATCCTTTTTATTGTTGCTTAAAAACTACTTAAAATAAGGTCCCTAATGTTAAACTTAAAAACTAACTGAAACTACCTATCCTACCTATAAACTACTTAAAACTAGAATAACCACAGCAGCAAATCTAACGTTTTTTGTTTTTATATTTAATTGTCTTTTTTCGTATGTTTTTTTTTTTTAATTCTTTTTTCTTTTTTATATTCCATGTTTTTTTTCCTTTTTTTTAATTTTTTTGTTTATTTTTTTAATTTTTTTTTTGTGACACCATGCCTATTCTACTTAAAACTAAACCCTAAAACTATAAAACAAGTATGTAAGCCGGCCAAGGCTTAAAACCCCATCCCGACTACCCACTCTCTGCTCCGCCTTGTGCCATGACGTCCCGATTGCACAGGAGTCGCCTATCCACGGTTCTTCGTCTGACGTGGTAGATTAACAGAACTGCCAATCTATCCTGTATAAGACCGCATTTATCTAAAAAGAGAAGTGCCTCTGGTGGAATGAAGCCGCTCAAGTGTGCACTTTCAAAATACTCGTCGTTCGGATGGAACGCCCCGAAAATTAAATTGTTTGTCGAAGACATAGCTCTTGCAATGTGACCTCGAACGAGTTTTATCACGAAATTGTGAATTCTACTGATTCGTACTGAAATGTCCCCGACTTCTGGACATTTATTTTCAGTTTCCATTCGTCGCAATATCGCTGAATCTTGTCGAAATCACGTTGCAAGAGAATTCTAATAACCTCAACCTTTCGGGCCGTTCTGTACGCAATTAGATCGTCGGCGTACGCAATTGCCTTTGTAAGACTACCTATCAGATCGCTGGTGTAAATGCTGAAGAGAATCGGCGAATTCACCGCTCCCTGTTGAAGACCATTTTTAATTGAGAATGTTGTGAATTGCCATTTTTAACAACAAACTTTCTACCGTTTGGCATATCATAAAGTATATACAACAATGGCTTGCTAATTCCAAGATTGCTCAGTTTTAGATAAAGACCCTCTAACCATACGGTGTCAAAGGCCTTTTCCAAATCAACCAGAACAGCACCTGTGCATTGTTGTTTTGATTTATTCCATTGAATATCAGAAACGTCATGACCTGCCTTGAACCCGAACTTTTTATCCGGAATTATTTTGTTGTCCGCAGCTCACTTAGCCAAAGCGCTATTAATGATCTTTTCGAAAACTTTGCAGATGCTCGGAAGAAGACTTATCGACCAAAGATTTGATGGGTTGGAGTTGTCCTTTCTCTTTTTTGGGAGAGGATGAACCACAGCGCTCTTCCAATGCACTGGATAACATACTTTATTGAGTGCATTATTGAAAAGTGTGGTGTAAATGTCAATTGCTTCCATCGGGAAATGTCTTAGTACAACGTTGGATATACCTTACACACCTGCTGACTTTTTGTTTTTTATTGAATTGAAGATGAGCTGAAGCTCAACCTTCGTCACTAACAAGGGACTTGATCCCGTTTGCACTTGCGGTTCTCAGATCGCAAATGTGTCATATCATTTCGAAGGTAAAAGTTATTAAGTAGGGCTCTGTTTTCAAGGTCGTGGTTGGGGCGAAAGCTAACATTCACCCACCTTTTCCTTCGGATCTTCAATAATGTATATAAAAGTCATCGTCAAGGATGGTCTCTTCAGTTTTTTGGAGTTTCAGACACAGATCGACCTTTTTTCTGAATATCTTGTTGATTTTAGGGAACATACTATAGAGTCACTTGAATTAACTGACCGGATCTTACGGTCCCAGTACTTGTTAATTGATAACCTGTAGTTCTCCTTAATCAACAGATTGACATTTTTTTATTGATGACTTCAGTGACCTAACCTCCAAGTCGTGTGGGAGTGTAAGTCGTCTGTACAAGTTTTTGAGTCTTGTCAGTAAGCCATTCTTGTGGCTACGTAGTGCGTCAATAGTCGCGTTTCTGTAAGCGTCCATTTGGTTTCGTTCCTTGTACTTTGGTATTATCCGTTCTATCATTCGTTTTATTGATTCGTCCATCTGTTGTAAGTGTTGGTCAATTTCTATATTTGTCAGGTTTCTGTTGTTTGGTGGGGCTATATCACTCGAACGAAGTTCTCTCGCTAAGGCGTTGGTGAAACCAGGCCAACGCATCTTACTGTAAGTAAGAGTAATTGTAAGAGTGCGTTGCAACGTATTCCTCCAACTCCACGCGTTCGTTCCGAATCTGCATTACAGCAGCCAGTCCGCAGTGATCACTGTCGTACTCGACTGTCTGTAAGCAGTTTCGAGGTTGATTACCCACTTTGTCTGTAACTGTCAGTCTGGTGTCGTACAGGCAAAGATACAGAAGGGACCACCGCACTTACCATCATGCCACGATTACTACAACAATTCCACACTGTATTGGAATTTATTAAGCTTATCGTATTTTGTCGTTGCAATTCCACATCCGAAGAAGAGGGCTTTGATTCTGAAAACGAATTTGAAACGCTAAGAACATTATAGTCAGCGAAACAATGAATTTGGTAAGAAGTTGTAGAGAGAAAATAACTTGTAAAAATGAGAAAGAGTGTTGGGGATAGAAAAGAGGCCTGGGCACACAAGCCTTGGTTATGTGGTTTTCAGACTTGAACCCACCCAATACTACTTGTGTGGCACGGTCCAAAAGGTAATTTCTAATTCAAGGAGTGAGAAATTCATGAAAACCGAAGGCACGCATTTTCTCAAGAGAGCCTTATGCCAAAAATGCTTTTTTAATATCGAGTTCATTAATCTTACTTCCTCCGAAACGATGTAAGGATTTGCTCCACTGTTGGGTGAGATGAACCATGATGACCTACTGCTGCGAAAGACATACTGTCTGTGATTGAAAAGCTTTCGATCTTGAAGATATGTAGTAGGCGCGCACTTCGGTGAACCTTCTCTTTTTCATGTGGTACGAAAATTCCAGGTTATTTCTGATGCTTCTGAAAGCCAGGTGTTGCTGCTTCCTTCTTTCCGACCGACTATTCTGTTAGCACTTGAAATAAAAACATTTTTCACAGCATTCTAAAGGTGTCAAGTACTGTGCTGCTGATTGCTCCCTTTTCGTAGGACGGTTGGTCCCTGAATTGTTGACGGGTCGTGAAATCCTTTAGTATAGCGATGTTTAATTTGGAGGCTCGTGTTATTCGAACTGTAGCTGTACGCAATCTCAGTGTAGCTATCATTAAGTGATAGTCACAGGCAAGACCCATGTCGCCACCTCGTCTGTTTCGGACATCCAAATACTGGTTTAAAAGCGTCGACTAACAGCGAAGTAGTCAATTTGGTTAGAAGACACTTGTCTGTCCGTTTACACCGAGCTAATTTTATGACACTGTTTGTGTTCAAACATAGTGCCACCAATCACCAAGCCAGTGCCGTTGCAGAAGTATCTCAACATTGTCATTGCAACTGCGGACTCCTTAGCCCGGCATTGTTACTGCCAACCTTAAAATTGAGTTCTTCCATAACCAAAATAATATCTCCGCGGGGTTTGTTCTTGTAGGCGGATCCTAGTTGACTTTAAAAGCCAAATGCGAGCTCCGTCGGAGAGTACACTTGTATAATGGTGACGGGCCGTACTCTACTCTGAAACCTAGCTTTGATAAGCCTTTCCAAGAGGCTCCAACGAAATTGTGTTCGTGATTAGCATTTTTGTAAGGAGTAACCCAACCCTAGCTTCTCGAGTGCTTTCAGGAGCGTGACTAGCCAGTTTTAGGCGTCTCGTTGGTGACTTGTATTTGCCCGATCCCAATCATCGCACTTCACTTAACCCGAAGATATCTATCCTGTACTGCATAAATTCTCTCTTTAATTATAGCAATTTGGCATCGTGCGGACCTTCATTAAATGTGTCCAGAAGCTTCTCACATTCCCGGAACCAATCTTTGTACGAGTACAATAGCCAAAAGTCGTCAACGAGTTATCATTAATTTTCCTTGGCGTAATTTTGGTCTCCATAGCGGGATGGAGTTCGATTACAAAGAGTGAATGATCCAGGAAACCTCGACCTTGCAATTTTAGCTAACTTATGTATTACGTTTTATGGGATACACAAATCATTGCCCGGGACCACCGCGAGTAGGTAAAACTAGAACTTCGACATGGCAAGAAAATTGAATTGATGTTCTAAATCAAGTTTTAGGCAAACAACAACTACTCGATCTGCCATAACGCAGGCCTGTAGAGTTGCAAGTAGATCGAAATAATTGTTATGTCTTTTAAGAACTTGCTACTGCTATCTGAACTAGCAGAGGATCTTACTATCCAGGCAAGAAATGTTCCCCAATTAAGTGTGAATCAATTCTTTGTACAATTTTAAGGTCAGAGTCAGCCTTGGAGCATTTGGAGCAAATGGCCCATATATCTTAATTTTGTTTTCCCTTAACAAAATATCTGCTCAAATACCTTCTATTAACATTTTGTCTAATTATGTGATTTGAGTTCGTTCATGATTGATGATTTTTGAGTAACAGTTACTGAAATTCTATTTTAGTAAATTTTGTCCTATACGAAAATAGCACCAAAAGCTCCACAATGAGTTGGATACAAATATCAAAATACTTTTAACTTTTTGTTGCCTTCGAAACTAGATATCTCCGATATCTACTTGAATTTATTTTGCGGAAATAAATTTGTTTCAAATATAATATTCATAATCACTTTTTCTCAACAGCTACTCGTATCGATATGACCTGGAATACCCTGCTTCAAAACACATCTAGGGAGGACAGGACACTCGACAGTTTTATATATGCATTGTATGTATGTATCTTTTTTTCAAACATTTTTTAAGTTCATAAGGCTTGATGATTCCATATCAACAGAAACTTTTCCTTTTTTTAAATAGTACCATAAAATTATAAGGAAAAACTTAAAAAAGAGTAGAGGACGGACATTCTGCAGAACATGCGAAATGCACGACTTGTTTAAACTTCCCAACAAAAAAAACTTCAAACTTTTACATTAAAAATAAAAAAATAAATAAAATGAATCCTTAAAAAAACATAATCCTAGCCGTAATAATAATAAAAATACTAAAAAAAAACTATCAACCTGCATTTTCTAGTGCCAAAGTGAACATTTCCATGCGGTCTTTTATAAATTCTGTCCGCAGGATACGGAAAGGATATATTCTGCAATACTGACCAACTAACAAACTGACCAATCTATCAGTTTGAGTTTTCTTATTGTAAGCGAAAGAGACAGAGAGAAATAAGATTAAAATGAATGACCGCAATAAAATACGAATGACATCAATTTGAAAGGAAGAAGTATTCTTCCTTTTCCTCCTTACAGGAGGAACATATCCTTTCTCTTCAATGAAACTAATCCTCTGCAAAGTTATTATACAAAACCAATGTTAGTTTGTATGTGTAGGTTTTTTTGTGCACTTTTGTGTAGTGTCGTTTATATACAGGGTGGGTCAAAAGTAAAAATTGACAATAGAACAGGACAATTCGTTAAAAAGTAGGACCTAGTGGCTCACAACTCTTAAGCATTCCTCAGGGATGAAGTGGAATTACAGTTTTTATGTCTCATGACATGATTTACTCTTGGAGGATTTGTCAATTCCTCGCCAGAGGCACTATCAGTGAAAAGCTTTAAGGTGGCAAAGGCAGGGATTGAACCTAAGGCTTTCTAACCATTACGCCAAAGTTATTACATACAGATTACTTTCCAAGTAATACCAAGAACGTTTCCAAGTATTACAATTGTAGCATAATGTAGCTGTGTGCTCAGTAGCTCCTAAACTTCTTGGTGATTCGATCGTGCCAACAGTGAGAATAGATTTTGCATATTAAAATGACGCCGATAAGTTATCTGGGATAATAAAAAAAATGAAGTAATTATTTTCAAAATAAAATTATAGATTTGTTTTTTCTGAAGAAACTTTTGACCCACCCTGTATAAACATATACAAAAAATGTATGAAGTAGTAATCGACTAATATTGGCCATCTTACGGATATTTGTTGAAGTTGAAACCTTGGGAAAAGGCTCATAGGTACATATGTATATAATGTATCTATATCTGTATGGAGTGATCGATTTAGAGGATTCCTAAAAACGAAAGGATTCATAATAGATTTTCAAATGGTTTACCGTAAGGACGAATAAAGGATGCTTTTTATTCGCTTTGAGTATAGAAATAAAGTTTTCTTTTATTGACGAGTATCCTTTGAGCCATGTTTGGATGTATGAAGTTTTGTGGTATAGTAATTCTATTGGTCAATACTCTAAGTGGTTTTTTGGAAGCTTATTGAAATGGAAAATTTTGTGGCAGTTATATGCCCGATGGAATACGTTTTAGAGATAAATGCTTATAGAATATTAATACGATGAAGAGCGACAAAATCGTATCGTATTTTTTTGTTGAAAATTATGTACTTAAAGCCTGGGTTATCAGGTGTTTTCAATTTTTATTAGAAGAAATAATTATTGAATAATCAAAATCGATAGCGTAAAATTGTGTTTTTAAGCACTCATATTTAAAATTCATGAAACATTTATGGAATTCCATTATAAGAGGTTGTTCCTGTTGAGATGAAAATCGAATTTATGTACACATATACTCGTATCTGCTTTCGATACTGACAACGTTTCTATTTCTATTTTAATTCAAATACCATATTTTGTATGGAATTTCTTATATAATAAAAAAGAAGAAAATCTTCAAAAGACTTTACATCTCTGCCAATGACGTTCAAATCACTTGAGGTTCTGCAAAGCACTTGACAAAAACCAAGCAACGATGGTACTCTATTTCCTCTTCATTCAAGTGCTCAACTGACTGCGGTGTTGTAGCCAGTGCCAGTTCTGGTGCTGGGGTTGATTCTGGTGCTGCTGGTGCCGGTGTTGTATATCCCTGATGATTTTACATCAGGACCCTCCATCCAAATGCTCTTTATAGATACCTGTAAGCAGAGCTCTTAGTGATGACTTTTCATTATCTTGGAGGATCTTTTGTTCTCCAGAAAGTACTTGAATGAACTTGGACAACACATAGGGACACAAAACAAGATATAAAACCACAATGATGATGATGACGAAAGATATATTACATTGATTTAAGGCTGAAATATATTATTTTTTAAGATTCAAACATTTGATTTATTGAATTTATTTAAATTAGATTGAAATGATATTGAGAAATGTAGGGTTGTAATTGCAGTAAAAGACTGTCCTCTTAAGGTACAATTTTAAAATGAATACACTTTTTTGACTATGAACATTTCAATGAAAATATATCCTCACAGCCCCGTCGAGAGAGATTGGAAAGGGGCCGGGATTTTCTAGGGGCCCGTAAAATTGAAAGCAGTGAAGAGAGTGTTTTTTTTTTTTCAATATAGGAACTCTAAATTTATCATCAACACACTTATTCCCACTTATTTTTAGGGGCCCGAAAATTTAAAATAATTCATGCTTCGCAATAGGGCCCCTGTTTGCATGTTATCTACCAATTTTTCAGTCACAAGCTTGCCTATCTGGACCCCTGATTATTATTGGCGTACACTTTTGAGCTCTGAGCTATTGAAAGAAAGTAAAGTTAGGTTATTGGCTGTCCAAGATGGAAACGGACACACTTAGGCCAGTTTAATGGCCCATTGTGATACCACATGAATCTTGAGGATTCCTCCTAAGCTCAATGGAACCAACTTCAGTCCCTTACGAAACGTAAGAGGCTGATTATACCGATATGATTTAGATCGTTAAAGAAGAATTCTCCTAGGTAATTCCTGCGTTTTCGAGCCAAGGCAGGGTATGTGCAGAGAAGATGAAGAACCGTTTCTTCCTGTTCCTCGTTTATACAGCTTCTGCAAAAGTCATTTGAGAATACGCGTAGTCACGTGACGTGCTTTCCTATTAGACAGTGTCCGGTTATGACACCTATTATCGAGCTTATATGCTATCTGCTTAGAGAGAGCAAGCGTATTGAGCGTTTTAAATCCATTATGCCAGTATGCCAATACTTGCCAAACGTGGTAGGATGGGCTGTACTGTACCGTTCCTGGCGAGTTCATCTGCCTTACAGTTACATGGAATGTCACACATCTGTGTAAAAATGGATTGACTCATCCTCCAGGAATGTCCTATCCTCCCAAAAAGATCTGCTAGGTATAGCAATCTGGAAGTTTCTGTCGAATTGCAGTTGGAGGATGGTGTAGTCTGCGTGCTTTGGAATTAATGCTAAATACCTTGTTCTAAGACCACTGCGACGAAGCTTTGAGGAGAATAGCAGAGCTTGCAGCTATTTGTTTTCTAAATATGTCAAGAGGTTTTAGGTAGAGCAAGGTGTCTAGTGCCGAAGATGGGGTTGTGCAAACCGATCCACTTATACATAGGAGAGCTGAACGTTGGACTTTATTTAGATTATCCCTGTTTATACCTTTCTCTAAAGCAATCCACCATACTGCCACAACGTACGTTAAAATCGGTTTGATTACCGATGTGTATAGCGGATAGCCAGAGCTACAGTAACTTTTTTGACTCTTTCCTGTACGTTGCGTTTTCAAGGTTTTATCTAAGACAAGACCCAGGTATTTAGCCTCGCTGAGAATTTTAATTCAATTTCTTTAATATAGTTAGGGTTGACAAATGGAATTTTGTATCTCCTCGAAAATAAGACCGGATCGGTTTTGTGTGGGTTAACACCCAGTCCACACCGATCAGCCCAAAGTATTAGTCTGTCCAAGGCATTTTGTAAGAGTTCTTTTAGGATATTAAGATGCTTTCCTGAAACTGCTATAGTAACGTCATCGTCCGCATTAGCTATCACTCTGAAACCCTCCGCATCCAGACTAGTTAGGACTTCATTCACCACTATGTTCCAGAGGAGAGGTGATAGAACACCACCTTGCGGTGTCCCTCTACTAACGAATCGTCTACCAGAAGAGTTGCCCAGTTTTGAGTTAATTATTCTGCTAGTAAGCATCAAATGAATTACCTCCCGAAGCGAACTCTCTACATTTAGAGATGTCAGTGCAGATGTGATTGCAGATGTGTCCACGTTGTTAAATGCACCTTCGATGTCAAGGAAAGCAACCATAGTGAATTCTTTATGATGGAGGGAATATTCGATGGTGCGTACTAAAGTGTGTAACGCTGTTTCCACCGATTTACCCTTACAGTAGGCATGTTGAGACGAAGACAGAAGTCTTGTATCGATACGTGCCCTTAAATGGATATCAACTAATCTTTGCAAGGTCTAAATGAGGAATAATGATAGACTTATAGGTCGTAGATCTTTAGGATTGACTTGGGAGCATTTACCTGCTTCAGGTATAAAAATAACTTTAACTTCTCTCCATGCCGAGGGAACATGGACCAGGTAAAGACAGCTGGTAAAAATTGCCTCAAGGATTGGTGCAATTATATCAGAAGCCTTTTGTAATTCGACTGGTATTATACCATTTGGTCCTGCAGCTATAAATGGTTTGAAGCTGTTGAGAGCCCATTGTAGCTTATCCTTTGTGATTAGACCTAGTGGATATGTTGAATTTGAACTTGAACGTGTAAAACTGTTGCAAGTTTCGGTAAGAGAACTACCAGGAAATTGAGTGTCCAATAGTAAGTTCAGCGATTCATTACTTGAATTTGTCCAGGAGCCGTCTGTATTTTTTAAGCAGCTTGGCATAGCTGGATTAGTTGAAAGAATTTTCCGTAACATAGAGGCTTCAGAAGTTTCTTCTATCATGCCACAGAAGGATCGCCAAGAAGATCGCTTGGATTTCCTTAGTGCCTTCTTGTAGATTCTTAGGGATTCTTTGTAGGAGTCCCAATGAGAGGCTAGTCTTGCAGCTTTGGCCCGGTTGAAAAGTTTCCTGCATTCCTTCCTGAGCGAGACAAGCTCTGAGGCCCACCTTTGTGGTTTCCTCTTTCCTTTTATGTGTATAAGTGGACAAGCAAATTCTAGCTATCTGTTCATAGCTGAGGTAAGGTAATTGGCTTTGTTGTCAAGTTCATTAGCGTTAGAGGAAGGACTTGATAGTCCAAGTTGTAGTCAAAAAGTCAATGGACTCGGGTTATCATCCACATTTATATTAAACTGGATATATCTATGATCAGAGAACGACTGTACTTTGGATACTTTCCAGTCCAAGATCATATATTGTATACTATCTGAGACAAGAGTTATGTCTAAGACTTCTTGTCGAGTTTTAGTTATGAAGGTTGGTTTATTACCAACATTACTTACTAAGAGGTTAGGACCAAGAATATAATCAAAAAGATACTCACCTCTGTCGTTGATATTCGTACTGCCCCATACAGTATGATAAGCGTTAGCATCGCTCCCAATAATTAGGCGGATCCTTTGCCTTTCCGCTTCAGCGACGACTTTCTCCAGGGTTTTTCCAGGGAGAGGGCCAAGATACGCCGACAATAGCCAGAAATTTCCTTTGGTTGTTTCCAGCCTAGCTACGGTGGTATCTTTGACACTGAAATGATGGAGTAAAATTACATTAATGCTAGGTTTCACTAGTATGCCAGATCTAGGTTCACCTTTATCTGTCACACACAGTGCGTATTACCCAGGAGTCCTGAGTCCTCGAACAACGGATCCCACAATCCATGGCTCTTGGACAAGGGCAATGTCTTTCCCGTTTCTTGCCAGACGGAGAAGAAGTGAGACCGTGTTCTTTATTGAGTGTTGGAGATTAATCTGTACTAACTGCAACATTTTGACCACAATTAAGCAGATTAATCTCCACCACGGTTTTGTTCTGATCTTCTGAGTCTGAGGATGAACCCAAGAGTTATTCCTCAGTCTTTATTGAGGATGGACTGTCTACGACTTTTGTAGAGGGTGGAGTCGTGATTGGAGAGGGCATGGGTGCATCGTCACCCTCTGTTAGTAGAGAAGATGCCGTCCCAGGCCCACCAACCGCTAGTTCACCTTCGGTTGTTTTTGGAAGCACGCTTTCCGCGTGAACCTCATCTTTTTTATAGATTCGAATTTTTATTGGATTCGAAGCCATAGTTTATGTAGCCCTCGTTTAGGGCTAGAGGAGCCAAGGATTCTTTATTGAGTACCACAATGGCACTCCTATAAATTCCTAAAAATTTGGACATATTATTTTGACCAGCTGCTCAATGGCGACGAAGCCCTCGATCACTTCAACGAGTAGCCCTGACAAATCCATTTGGTTGATGATCTGGAGTTCTACCCACCCGACCTGAACGGGATACGAGTTACCATCACCAGACTGAAGTCAGACAAAGTTGCCGATGATGATGGTTTACTACCAGTCCGATTCATAAGAAAGGTCACCTCCTTCTCTGCACCAACTATACAGAGGCATTTAGTCATCGCCTAAAAGATCCTTCCTAGCGTATTAAGTGAATCGCTGAAACCATTCACAGATAAACTGATTGCCTATTATTAGAGTGGCTCCAAGCCTTGAAAATCTACTATCGACCAAGTTTTCACTCTACGCCAGATCCTAGAGAAGACCTAATTATATAACATCGACACGCATCATCTTTTCATCAATTTCAAAGCAGCCTATTTCAACAGAAACAAACGATACGGTGCGATGTCGAATTTTGGTATCCCTGCCAAACTGATACGACTTATCAGAAGGACGTTGGACAGTTCTCGTTGTTCTCGTTGATGACTTCGACAAGGCGATGCGCTTTCACGTAGCTGTTTAATATTGTTCTTGGGAAAGTGGTTCGAAACACCAATGTCAACATCAATGGCTCCATCTTTCAAAAATCCACAAAATAGCTTGGATATGCAGATGCCTTCGACATTATGGGAAGAATCAAACGAGCAGTGCTTTTTCGGTATCAAGTCTGAAGCTTACAAAATGGGTCTTGTGATTTACGAGGACAAAACAAAGTATTTACTGTCATCGAATAGAGCTGATTCCCATCGTAGACTCGGTCAGAACATAGGTATAACTTCGAGTTTTACCACCTCCTTTATCTATCTAGGAACTACTGTTAACTCTGCAAATGACATCAGCTCTGAAATCAGTAGAATTACTTTGGCTAATCAATGTTGCTTTGGCTAAAGTAAGCAATTGAAGAAAAGGGTATTATCGCGAAGTACCAAGGAGACATTACACAAAACCTTAATCACCCCAATCTTACTGGTGGATAAAGAAACCCTTGGTATATACGAGAGGAAGGTTCTACGAACGATATATGGACCGGTTTGTTTCGAGAGGAAAAATAATATCTGCCGGAGAAGATACAATCACAAACTATACGAGGATTATAGAAACTCGCAACTAGTGAAAAAACTACGTATTCAGCGTATAAGATGGCTAGGGAATGTAGAGCGAATGAACATCGAAGCTCCAGCCCTTAGGGTATTAAAGGCTAAGCCTAAGTGAGAACCAGAAGCAGACACAACCCTCATCGCCTGTGGAGTTATCAAATTGAGGTTCACACACGCCGGCTTGTAATGCAAAACTGGAGACAACAAGCCAAATATCGCGTTAGCTGGCGGGATCTATTACTTGAGGCTCAGGAGCACGAAGCGCTGTAATGCCAACTTACGTAAGTAAGTAGTTTAACAAACAATATTATTTGTTTATAGTTAATATTATAAATGGTAGACATGTGCATTCAAGAGGACACAAGCGTCCACATGTTTTTCTCAAAACCCACCTCTGTCTATCAACTCCTACTTGCAACTCCCCGTTGGGTACTGGGTTGGCTATCGGGTTCAGGAAACGAAAGAGGGATTAAGATGTTTCTATTAAGACACCTTTCCTTATCCGAATTCCCGACTTAGAATCAACGGTGGCGTCTACAGTTCCAGGCCTATCTTTGGAGGTAGCAATGAACGTGACAAAGGCAATCTTAAAGCCAAGGCCAAGTTTTTCTCATAACCGATAACCTGCTAATTGATCTTATTTAGTATGAAGCCATCGTCAATTCAATTCAGCAGTTTAAGATAACTCTCACTTTTATGCTTTGCTAGCTTATTGTAAGAAATCAATTCAATTTCATCGTCCGAAATCGTGTTGTAATGTTTTTAGGTCTTTTATAGATGTGGAAATAAAAGTTGTAAACGGTGATCAAATGACATGACAGAAAGGTTAGGGTCAAAAATGTGATTTTAAAAGCAGATTAAATGTTATATAATATACTGTAACGTGATAACCAACATATACATATATTTTTTTAAAAAATCCAATTAACGTTTTTTTTATAAATTAAAAAAACTGAAAAGAAAATTTTACAAATAAAAAATGATTTTATCTCCAAAACAATTTTGTGCAACGAAAAATAATGTTTTTAACATCTGGTAACACTTTGAGAAAAATCAAAATGACAATATTTTTTATAAAAAATAAAAACCTAAGAAATAATTAACAAAAGTAGAAAAAAAATAATTTTTGACTTGAAAGTCTCTTTAAAACTTGTGAGATTTGGGCTTGAATATAATCATATCATGCATCATATGAAAAATATTGTTTTGAACATTCAGTAAATTTTTTTTAAAAAATCGTATTTAAAGTTTTTTCACAAAAAAATAAAAACCTAAAAAAATCATTTCTAAAAGTTAGTAAAAAATCATTTTCGACACAAATATCTTTTCAAAAATTTGACATTATGGCTTCCAACTAATTTTTACTTATAAGAAATATTTTTTTTAATATTCGGTAATTTTGAGACAAATATAATTGACAGTTTTTGTATGCAAAATAAAAACCTAAACAAAAAAATGAATAAAAGTTCTTTAGATTTTCGACTCAAATACCTTTTCAAATATTTTAGATATTGGCTTTAAACTACTTTTATCGCTTAAAAATTCTATTGTCAACACTGAGTAAAATTTTGAGAAAAATCTAATTGACAGTTTGTTTTACAAAAAATAAACAACAATATTAAAACTTAGTAAAAATTTACATTCGACTCTAATAGTTTTTCAAAAATTAAAAATATATTCTTCAAATTTTTTTGTATTTCACAGAAAATATTATTGTTGATATTTAGTAGTTTTTTAAGAGTCCGTTTTTTTATAAAAAAATAAAATCTACAAGAAATAGAACATTAATTTCGTAAAAATTGATGTTTGGTTCCTGATATCTCTCAAATTAATTTCATTCATCCAATTTATACAAATTTAAGAATGCTACTAAAATGGGTAAATATTTGACTTCGACTAAAAATCTATTTCACAAAACTAGATTTTCAAACTAAACTTTTTCCTTATATGAAAAATATTGTTATTAATTTTAATTTTTTAAGAATAATTCAACTGACAACTGTTTGAACCCAACATGAAAACCTACAAACTTTTAAGAAAGACAAATCGACATCCCAGTCACTGGGGTCGCATCCCAGCCCTTTTTTTGTCGATTATTTTCGTGAGCTTTTTTTGAGCTGATATGCGATATAAAAGTATTTTACAAAAATTAAAATCTATTATTCAACTAAAGATGTAATTAGTCTGTGGAAGCACGAATACATTAACAACCTTACCTTTAAACTTATATTCTCAAACCTAGATTTAACAACAGTTTTTAATGTATGTACTCGTATATCGTTTTAAACCCAAAAAAAATACATAATTTAGGAATTTTCTTCCTTTTCAAAAAATGTCTATTCCTTGAAGCAAAAATTACCAATCCCTTAAGCTTGCATAAATCTTTTCCTACATGCATCTATACTTGTAATATTTTGTCTGCATTTTACTTTGTCTCTCTATAAACCTCTAGCCAATGCAAATTACTATCTGCATCCTAATTAAAATAATTTAGCACAAGTGCTCAAATATAAATTTTTCGAAACACATGCACTAATTATGTGAAACCGTCTCCTTCCGAGTAAAAAATACCAAGATACAGTAACTCACAAGGACACGTAGATATAATGCAAGCACCGCATTCGTATTCCTGTTTCTCGTAAATCTTCTTATTTAACCACATTTAAGCTTAACAGGATATAGCTACAGGGTATTTCAAAAAAAAAGAAATGTTTGAATTTTGTTTGTTTTGATATCGTATTTTTAAAAATTGTCTTATATCCTTGAAAACTGTCGCTCTTAAATCCACTTATTTTCAACCTTTTGAAACTAAATTTTTAAAATAAAATAAAAGTGTACCCCAAGTTATTCTCCTTTGAAAAATAAAACCGATCAAAAGATAAAAAAGAGGTTGGGATGCGTTCCACACTGATAACTTTCCATCCGGTCGGTCGATTTGTTTTGCGAAGGTTTGTAGATTTTCGTGTTTTATTAAAAAATGTGTCAGTTGAATAATTTTCAATTTTTTTTAAACTATTAACAATATTTTCCATTTGATAAAATAGTTTTTTTTTTTTGGTAACGAGATTTTTAGTCGAAAACCCATTTTTAACAATTTTAGCAGCATTTCTTAAAAGTTTTTATTTCTTATATAAACAAATAAAAATTGGATGAATGAAATTTTGAAGTCAATATCTTCTAGTGTTCACGAGACATCAAAAACCGAACACCAACTTTTACCAACTACAGGTACTAATTTTTGTAGATTTAAATTTTTTTATTTAAAAAAAAGGGACTATTGGATTTTTATCAACAATTTAATGATTATCGAAAACATTATTTTATGTGAGATAAAATGAGTTTGCAACCAATATTTTTAATTTTTGAAAAGATTCAAAAATTGATTTTTACCAAGGTTTAATATTGTTTTCTTTTAGTTTTTATTTTTTTGTAAAGAAAAACTATGAATTCGTTTTTTCTCAAAATTGTGCCGAATGTTTAAAACAATATTTCTCATAAGACAAAATTAGTTGTAAGTCTTATCCTCAAGTTCTTGAAAAGATATTTGAGTCGAAAATCAATGTTTACCAACTTTGAGTAATATTTTTTTTTTTAGGTTTTTATATTTTATAAAAAAAAACATGTTAATTCGATTTTTTTTCAAAATCTTAACAGATGTTCGAGTCCATAGCGGTGTTGTTTCGTGAGATATTAAGGGTTAACCACAATGTTCACCTTTTTTTCGTAGTTTGAAGCTTGCTAAAAGCTAACTACTTTCTGAAATTCTGAAGTGAAAAAGATTGCTATGGTAATCTCAATTTTTTGAGAGTTTTCTTTCTTTCTGCATCTGTTTGGTTCTTAAGCAATGGACGACGAAAAAAAAATAGCAAACGTACGGACGTACGATAAAACCTTGAAACATTGAGAAATGTCAACATTTTCAATTCGACAAATCGGACCGATTACAATAACTAGGTAAGTGGTTTTGTTTTATATCATAGATTGTTTTGAAACTGACAGCTTTTATTCTACAAAATCATGACAGCTAATCATTAGAATAACCGCACGGGACAAAACTAATCTCATTAAGCTCATAAATTTTGGGAAATTATTGAAAATTTATTTCGAAAGTGAGTGCAATGAAGCACAAATAGTGATTTCTTTAAAAACATTTAGAGGAAATAAATCATCAACAATACAAAAAGTTCGTTAGACTTTGATGTTAATGGAAAATATTCATTGTTCTTGCAGTTGTGAGGTTAAGACACAAAATTGTACCATGTGACTATCGGAATCAGCAGATTATTGTCTAGAAACTAATACGTACAAAGAAAGTTCTAATTTGGAAAGGATTGTGGCGAGTTGGCATCACTGAAATGATAAAGATAGTTTCATTATATTGCCCACACTTTCTTTAGCCGTATTACACCAATGTGGAAAAGTTTACCAGGATTTACCAATATTTCCACACATTACAATTTGCCGACTCTCAAAACTAATGTGAATCGTTTTTTTCTCTCTAATCCTAACCTTCTTTCCTGATTGCTCGCACTGTGTCTAATTATTATAACCCCTTTAGTGCAAGTGCACTCTCATTATACAAAAAAATTACTTTTTCTTAATGAAATTGAAGACATGGATTTGGAAACTTAAGAACAATACAAGAAATCCCCGAGCTACAGCAAAATCTCATGAATAATTCAATATTTAAACCAACTTTTAAAAGCATCCAATTTTTCGTGGGAGGTTTCGGTAGAAATTTAACAAATTTCCATATCCCTCAAAAAACAGCCGCTTGCACAAATATTTTTACAGACTCTTTAAGTTCTTAAAGCATGTTCCATATTTAATCAACTTTACACTTATAAAAAGGTTCTATTAGGACCTTCTGTATGTGCTTTTATTCCAGAACTGTTCTAGTGACAAAAATATCAAGACAAACTTCTAAAAATGAAAAACACCCTTTAAAATAAAGAAACTTAATTGCGAACGAAGCTGATGGCACTTCCCTGTGCAACTTCTTTATTAAATGCATGTGACTTGAATATATCAGAAGCGTGAATTCAAAAAACCACGGAAAAAACTGTTTAATTCTGTATCAGTCCCTTTTTCAGGTCTCTTGCCCTAAATTTAAAGAAAGTTAAAAAGCGTACACCTTTTCAAGAAAAAAAAACATAAATCCCCAATGAGTTATGATTTCTGTAAGTAATAAAAAATTTATTAAAATAAGAGAAATTCCCTTTCCCAATTTCTTTGCCTTAGAAGACTTGAATTTATACAAAATGAAAAGATAATAATTCAATTAAAAACCAACAAACAAACAGGAAAAAAAAACTTCCGGAAAAGTGCATAGGTTTATCCATAAATCCCTATGATGGATTGTTGTGGATGCTAAGATTGAAAAACTATTTTTCACTCAAGAAGATTTCTCCAAAGAACTCCATTCCATACACGAACTGTCGAACTTGTCTCGATCTTTGATTTTGATTTATTAATTCCATCCATATAGAGAGCGATTGCACAAAAATTCAAAAGGATAACCAACTGCTATATAAAAGGATTATAGTATAGAAGGACCAAACTTCAGACAGATTTTTTTTTGTATCCCTTATCGAATCACCTGTGTTTTTTTTTTCTAACCCTCACATGGAAAGTTCTTTGACATGACGACCATTTGGTCAGGTAAAAAAAATAAACAAAAAGTCCAAAACTTCGAACAGAACACGAAAATTCTTAATGGATAAAAACGAGAAATAGAACAAACAGGATATGAGTTTGATGAAATCCAATATTCCAACAAATTGATGAGAGATGAAGCGTAAACTGATAAATCGTTTTAATTTAAAAAATGAATTAAAATTCAACGTCCATCGTGCTCCTGGTCGTCCTGGTAATGGACTTGGTTCTGGTCTTCATCGTCATCGTCACATTGGCGAAATTATATCTTCGTCCTGTTCTTCATCGGCCATTGTTGAAGCATCATGATGATAGCCTTAATAGTAGCCTAAGCTTTTGCATTGTGCATCTAAAACGTCATAGTTACAAGCAAGATGATGAACTCAAAAAGGATACCAAGAAAAGTAGTAAGTTTCTCTTGTTTTCTTTTTTTAATTTCTTCTTCTTCGTCTGATATCGGAAAAAATGAAATTCAAAAAGGAAATTTCAGTTTGATATCAAAACCTTCTTGTCCATAGTCCTACCTATACCTACATATATCTATAAGAGACTTTAAATTGAAATCCTTTGAATTGAAAAGGATCAGGACAGTGCGGCACAACGATGATGATGATAAGTTGATTTGCATATTTGATGTAAATTGGTTTAAATTAATGCTTGGTATAATGTTTTTATTTGATTTCCATGACAAAGGCAAAAGCGGGATATAGAGAAAATGATCCACAGCGGAAATATTCAAATTAATTTTGTTAATAATATGATTGAGGATTTCGTTATTCTTGTAGTTGTAGTTATTTCTTCTTTGGAGGATCGATTAAATTCGGAATTGTTTACAATAGTTGAAATTAAGGTTTCCTTTTGTAAAATGTACGAGTGAAGTTTTTAATTGCACTTTATTTCACAGGTCAACACGGGTTTCTAACTGGCACTGAAATTGCATTTTTCCAATTTGTTTTGTTGGCCTTAATTCAAATCTGACTTCAGAAATTGTGAATAACTTCGGGTATATATGTATAAGGCTTTTTGAGTGTACCTATATATTTATGAAGTTGCTTTGTTTTTTGAATCCATGATGTTTTTAAAAATCTTTCATATTCAATATTCGGTTTAAATATTTATATTACTTCATACAATATCCGAGATAAAAATTCTAAATTTGACTTCATCTGTCTTACAAAAATCTAAAAGAAACTTTAAACCATTTTTGCTGAAATTGTTTTCAACAAAAAAAGGCAATACAGTTGTTGTCTAAACAATTCTATTAAATCAAGTTTTTGAAATATATTCTTGAATATAAAAATAATATTGAAAACGGTTATTTTAAAAACTTGAGTCAATAGTTAAAATTAGTGCTTGGATTCAAAATCAGCACTAAAAATTAAGTCCAAAACTATTAAAGTATCAAATTCAAATTTTTCTATAAACTGTATATACATAGACTCAAATGTATCCAAAAAAGGAAAAAGATTTGTACTTTTTAAAACCATCATACAATTTATTGTTAGGAGATATTAAGTCTTAACTTAGGCTATAAAAACCCGTTTTATGTTTCTTTTAGGTTTTTTAAAGGGAAATATTTCAAAAGCGAAATGTGATATAAATATTTTAAGGTGAAATTCGAATTTAGGAGATCTTAATCTTTTAAAAAAGTATATCTGTCGACCAATGTTCTGAATCAAATCATAAGGCTTCTAAATAGGACCTCAAATCATAAGGTAATTTGATTCGTTCAACTTCATAAAGTTTTGATCTTTAAAACTAGATTTTCGAAAAATTAAAATCCGATTGAATTCTAACTCATTTCCTTATCAAATTCTCATTAGGGATCTAGGAAGTCGTTAACTCGGTTTAGCAAAGTAATTATTTCTTCAAACGTTTGAAGACTGAATTCGACACCACATAGATCTGGAATACAAAACGGTCTTAATAAGAAATTGTATAATGTTACATATTATGGATGGGGATATGAGTCATTGGCTGATTTTTGACACAACAGCTCCAGGTTCTAAAGAACTAGAGTCTAGTGACTTCCAGCTCTCAACCATTCCTATGGGCGAAGAGTTATGTTAGGGTTGAAGTAGACCTACAATTTGTACGCCGAATTTGGACAGCTAATTTAAAAAAGCAATTTTCATGCCAAGAATCACCGTACCCAGGCCTGCGCACCAACCATCACGTCCCGGGGTATAACCTTTTTTACGTTTAAGAGAACTAAAAACAAAATTTTACTAAATATTTATGCTTTGGACGTTATATGTTAAATTAGAAATCAAAATTCAAAATCCGAAATATATTACAACCAAATCAAAACTGACAGAAATGTATGTCAAAACATTTTAGTGGGTGCTATGAACTAAGTAAAATATTCGTTAGAATTTAGCTTAGTGGAACCGAGATCTAAGTCCTTGAGACTCAGTTATAAATTTTCTTCACTCACCAAGTTGTAAAGAAATTAGAAAAAGTGAAGCAATGCTGTAATTCTTAATATGTATGTAAATCTAGTTCCAAAGATAAAATGGTTTTAAATTGACTTTAGAAATTTGTCAAGGAATTTGCTGTTTTGGTATTTTTAATCCTGTTTTTCTGTTCGAAGAAACCAAGAACTTAACTTAGTTCAGTGGGACTACAAAGATTTTATTTTGTTCTGAATCCGCAATCAAGTGGTTTTTGACACTTTTTGTATGCCAAAGAAAGAAAAGGAAGAGTAGGTTTGGCAGGGACTGTTGCTCCATCTTAATGTTGTACACCTGCATATTTTAATTGCAAAGAAGAAGACAAAAAGTGGTAAAGTATTCCTCATTCGTGGAGTACGGCTAAAGAACAAATATCTATACTGAATAAAAAGAGGGTTATAAGTGTTATACCACAAGGTTTGGGCGACCTTAGTAAATCAATTTATGAAGTTATTTTCAGAAACCTTTTTAACCCAGTTTTTAGAATACTGCTCAAGACATATAACATTTTATATACAGTGCTCATCCCATACAACTTGTATTTTTAGTCCAACGAAGGAGGGTTTCACCCAAACAAACAGCATTTTCGTTTAGAGCGCCAACTCTACCAAATGGTTTTGAAATATCAAGTACTTTAATCTTATTTTCTCCCAAGCGATGTAAAGATTTGTTCTTCTGCTCTATAATTAGAGAGGAAGGAGGATTTGCTATTTTTGGAAAAGGCCAGACAAAAACTTGTTTCCATCTACCTATCTGGAAAGAAGTAACTAATGGAGCCCCATTGACAAAGAATGTAGGAACTTAGGAATAGCAAGAGTTCCTCATATTTTCTACTAATTACCAAACATTTTTTCTTCCATTCTGATTTTGCATTGTTTTTGAACTGTTGTTAATAGATTAGATTGAGTTGATTTTATTTAAACATACATTTTAACAATAATTTAGTTAATACAATTAATATGATGCATATGGGATTGCCGTCTGCCTGATTGAAAACTTAAATTATAGTTTTATCTAGATTAAACCGGTTAAAAGTAAAACACTTCATTTAAAGTTTGATGTCTATATTTAAGCGCTGTTTTGCGATATGCATCTAACTTTGTGATATCCATTTCCTGTAGAAGGCTAATAATCTCAGTATTTGAAAGAAAGTCACTGTATAGAATAAGTCTTCTTATTTCTTCAAGATGCACAGGTTGGATAAAATCTTCAAGTCCTCGCGGTGAAGAATTTAGTTCAGATTCTTGAGTTCTCCTCTTAGCTAAAACATACAAGAAATTTGTTCGTTAGTATATTTGTCGTGGAAGTATTTTCTTACCCGGAGATCGTAGTCTAGTCATAGGGTGCAGTGAACTTTTGGCTTACTCCGTGTATTGTTCTTTTGAAGCTTCCTCCAGACGATATAAAATTGGTTTCTTTGAGGCAAGGTTACTAAAGTTTAGGACATCGGGTTTTCACCTGCTTGGATAGTTCTATCCAGTCTTTAAACCATCCACTTCGGCTTTGGATTGTTTGAAGAACTACTTTCTTTGGAAGACAACAACTTGGCATATCGAGAGTTTTGAGGATGTAATCGACCTGCAGCTTGAGTATTTTTATGAATAAAGGCTATAAACCCGTTTAAAACATGATCATGTTGTTTGACGTACTCGAAGGAATATAACAAATATATGAACTTTCTCTAGGTTAATTAAGATGGGTTAATCGTACTAAAGGGTGATTTTTTTGAGGTTAGGATTTTCATGCATTAGTATTTGACAGATCACGCGGGATTTCAGACATGGTGTCAAAGAAAAAGATGCTCAGTATGCTTTGACATTTCATCATGAATAGACTTACTAACGAGCAACGCTTGCAAATCATTGAATTTTATTACCAAAATCAGTGTTCGGTTCGAAATGTGTTTCGCGCTTTACGTCCGATTTATGGTCTACATAATCGACCAAGTGAGCAAACAATTAATGCGATTGTGACCAAGTTTCGCACTCAGTTTACTTTATTGGACATTAAACCAACCACACGAATGCGTACAGTGCGTACAGAAGAGAATATTGCGTCTGTTTCTGAGAGTGTTGCTGAAGACCGTGAAATGTCGATTCGTCGCCGTTCGCAGCAATTGGGTTTGTGTTATTCGACCACATGGAAGATTTTACGCAAAGATCTTGGTGTAAATTCGTATAAAATACAGCTCGTGCAAGAACTGAAGCCGAACGATCTGCCACAACGTCGAATTTTCAGTGAATGGGCCCTAGAAAAGTTGGCAGAAAATCCGCTTTTTTATCGACAAATTTTGTTCAGCGATGAGGCTCATTTCTGGTTGAATGGCTACGTAAATAAGCAAAATTGCCGCATTTGGAGTGAAGAGCAACCAGAAGCCGTTCAAGAACTGCCCATGCATCCCGAAAAATGCACTGTTTGGTGTGGTTTGTAAGCTGGTGGAATCATTGGACCGTATTTTTTCAAAGATGCTGTTGGACGCAACGTTACGGTGAATGGCGATCGCTATCGTTCAATGCTAACAAACTTTTTGTTGCCAAAAATGGAAGAACTGAATTTGGTTGACATGTGGTTTCAACAAGATGGCGCTACATGCCACACAGCTCGCGATTCTATGGCCATTTTGAGGGAAAACTTCGGAGAACAATTCATCTCAATGAATGGACCGGTAAGTTGGCCACCAAGATCATGCGATTCGACGCCTTTAGACTATTTTTTGTGGGGCTACGTCAAGTCTAAAGTCTACACAAATGAGCCAGCAACTATTCCAGCTTTGGAAGACAACATTTCCGAAATGCTCGAAAAAGTTACCCAAAATTTTACTTTCCGAATGGACCAGCTAAAACGCAGCCGCGATCAACATTTAAATGAAATTATCTTCAAAAAGTAAATGTCATGGACCAATCTAACGTTTCAAATTAAGAATCGATGAGATTTTGCAAATTGTATGCGTTTTTTTTTTTAAAAGTTCTCAAGGTCTTAAAAAATCAACGTTTATAAGAAAACTTACTTCTTTTATCTAAATTATAACCATTTTATTTTAATCATACCATGCCTTCTCTTTGAGTCTGACCTAGTACATACCTAGTCCAGTTATAAATATTGAGACAATTATAAATGCAAATTTTTAATTTTTAGCCCGTTTTTTAAATGATGGAGTGAGTTGAATTGAAAATAGTGTCGTTGTAATCGGCTTATACAAATTTACTTTGTCAAAAGGTGACAGGTGACAGGATTACATGATCGTCAAAGGTCTGGCGGCCCACGATGCTCTGTGGGGACTTCGAAAGCCATTAAAGCTGCCTGGGCTCGAATAAGACGAAAGGCACTTAGAAATAACTACTCAGAAAGCAAAAGATCTTGTCGTAGGAAACGATGATTTTGAAAAATCAATGTCTCGGATCATCAAACAGGACTTTGGACTTAATGCCTATAAAAATACACAGTAGACACTTGCTTACAATCCTACTGAAGGAAAAATCCAAAGTTCTTTTAAGGTGATACACAAACAATTCTCACAAAAAAATTATATTGTACTGTGGAAGAATCTTTTAGAAAATGAAATAACTGCGTGACCACGTGCCCATGGAAATAAGCTCCATAACTTATTCCAACTGGCCATTAATCTGAAAAATTTAATAATATCGTAAAGAGTGAGGTACAATGGCGTAATAAAGTTTTATTAACTTCCCATAGGAAGTCATTGTAATGGGTCCGATTTGTCAAATTGAAAATTTTGACATTTCTCGACGTTTCAAGGTCACTAGAGTCGAAATAAAAGCTTTTAGAAAGATGTCTGTGCGTGTGTGTCCGTACGTTCGCGACGTTTTTTCGTCATCCATAGCTCAAGAACCAGAAGATCGACTTTAAATAAATTTTGTTATACAGATAATAAGGCAGAAAGATGCAAAAAGGGCTTTCAAGAAAATTGAGTGGGTGGTTTTTTTACCATAGCAGTTTAAAAAAAGGTGAACAATTTGGTTAACCCTAAATACCTCATGAGCCAGTGCCGCTAAAGACTTGAATTAAATTTTATATTATATATTGTAACGTAATACGAAACAAATATATTTTTGGAAAAAAATCCAATTAACGGTTTTTTTTATAAATCAAAAAATTAGAAAAAAAATTGTCACATCGAAAATTTTACGACCAAAATATGATTTCATCTCCAAAACTATTTTTTGCAACGAAGAACAATGTTTTTGACATGTAATCAAATTTTGAGAAAAAATGAAGTTGACAGTTTTTTTTATAAAAAATAAAAACCTAAAAAAACAATACTCAAAGTTGGGAAAAATTGAATTTCGTCTCAAATATCTTTTCAAAAACTTGAGACTTATGCTTCAAGCTTAGTTTATCCTATAAGAAATTACGTTTTAAACATTCAGAAAAATGTTAAAAAAATCGAATTGACAGTTTTTTACAAAAAATAAAAACCTAACAAAAAATGTATAAAAGTTGGTAAAAATTGATTTTCGACTCAAATATTTTCCAAAAATTGTAGATATTGGCTTTAAACTACTTTTATCTTTCAAAAAATATTGGTGTTAACATTCAGTAAAATTTTGAAAAAATCGAATTTCCAATTTCTGTACAAAAAATTAAAAACCGAAAAAAAATTTAACAAAAGTTGGTAAAAATTCATTTTTGACCCAAATTTCTTTTTAAAAATTTGAAATATTGTCTTCAAACTCATTTTATTTCACAGAAAATATTGTTTTCGATATTCAGTAATTTTTATACAAAAATTCATAAAATAAAATCTACAAAAAATAGTACGCAAATTTGGTAAGAATTGATACGAGTACATACAGACAAACTTTTAAGCAAGACAAATCGACAGACGTAATGGAAAGTTATCAGTGTGGGTCGCATTCCAGCCTCTTTTTTTTTTGTAAAAATCAACAGTCAAGACTTCTGCAAAAATTTACAGAACCGCAGTTTTTTTAAGCATAATTAGTAGCCATCCGTAGTTTGTTGGGTTTTTGCGTAGGACTGTCATGCTATAGTGGTCTTGACTTCAATCCGTGACTGTGTCACCTTAGTTTGTTAACATGAGTACTGACTTTTGCGGGGAATTGACAAATCCTCCAAGGAAAATCTCTGTCATGAAAAGTGCTTTCTCAAATTAGCCCTTCTGATTCGGAAAACTGTAAGTCCCTTCCATCCCTGACAATAGGATTTAGAGTTGTAAGTCACTTGACCCTAGTTCTCAAGAGACTGTTGAGCCATCACCTAATGTCTTATCATAAGATGATTCGCAAGCAGGTAGTCCCGACCTCAACCTTTTGGAAAACAGGTTGTGGGCCGTTTTAGAGTGAATGGCTTGCTCTACTAAACACAACAATATTGAAGCAAGCCCTTCTTCGCGCTGTTGATAACTTTTCGATAAATAAGGCGTGTAATATGATTGGCCACTGAGTCTCAAGGCATGCGAAAAGACATTTGAGTAAAACCAATCAGCAAAATATTAAAGAAATAAAAAAACTACTCTTATATTTGTGTTTGAAAACATAAGCGCATTTTCATTGGGCGTAAGTTAGTATCAGTATTTATGACTAGACATTGAGAATTTTCATTTGGTCCATAAAATGGGGACATATGAAAAAAATAAGCCAATTTTCTATTTCTCATCCATCAATAAATGAGTTAAGGTGAACGATTAAATGACTATACTTTAATTTAGAGAGAGGATATTTTCAAACTCGTTTGGATCTTATTTTTAAGCATGAATTATGGTGTAAAATGTGCGCACTTAAATTTGTTCAGATGCATAAAGATCCGATCGGAATATTGGACCCATTGGTATCATTTTCTGGATAGAATTCAGCACTTCCTCTTTCTAAAAACCAGTACACGTTTTGAAAAACGAAAATTATAATCCAATTCGACTTTACTTGAGAAATAAATCAAATTATGGATGCTACCTACGTCCTAGAGTATGTAAATAGCTAATGAAAGCTAAAATTAAACAAAACCCTCTCGTTGGCGGAAATAATATTATTAAACCTATATGCGCAAGGATACCAAGTTCTCTATTTGCAAAATAAAATTTAAACAATATTCTGAAACCCATACATATGACATGGTGTCGGTATATCAAAATCCGATAGGCGTAAAATAAAAGCCCATGGAAAACCCACACGGATTATATTTTGTATGTTTGTGCATTGTTAAGCCGTGTGAATTCTCGCGCATTAAAATTGCGGCCGGACATTTCGAATGAAAATTAAAATTCATTGATTCAACCCACAGACAGCTCCGACTCCTCTTTTTGCAACCGGATCGGATTGTACGACGAGTACAAGTGGGTACATAGAGGAGCAAAGCAAATTGTTAAAGCCAATTTTTTTATTCGTTCTTTTTTAATAAATTTAATATTTCAATAGTTAACCTACGAAGCCAATGATGATGATGCAGCGAGGTTATAATTTGTCTTAAATTCAGGTATATTCGGCTGTGAAATTGAATGGAATTTCCAAATGTGAGAGAGTGTCAACTCATATTTAATTTGTTTTTATATGCAACAAATTTAATTATAATATTTATTTGTATTCAGTTGAGTAAAACAACGTGTTTGGGATATTAAAAATTAAATTTTAAAAATACACACAAGAAATATAAATCATTTACTTCATTACCTTTATATCTTTTTACGAGGAGTACAAAAGCAAGAAATAAAATAAAATTCGAAAAGGCGAACTTAACTTAACTCAAATATTTTTTAATTAAATACAGTATTTCCGCCACTCCAAAAAATTTTTATTTTTGATTATTTTTTATTCTGAAGCAAATTTAATGTTAGTGATTCTGAAAAGATAATAGCTTTTTTTAAAAATTTTTAATTATTGAAGAGGTAAAGGAAAAATAGTTATTTTTAGAATGATGTTTGGATATTTAGTTTGTATTGAAACTGCTTTTGAATTTTCTGTTTTTGGAAAAGTAGTTCCAAAATATATAATGACAACATTTTGTGTGCGATGTAAAAAATGTAAGTCAATATCTTTCTTTATTCTCATAAGACTTTAGTCGAAAACGATTTAATTTAAGTTTTTAATATATTTTCTAAGGACATTTAAAATAAAAATACAATATATTTATTAACGAAATTAATATTAAACAATCTGTGGCTTTTAGTTTACTCAAAACAGAAAATTATCTGTTTTTTGTGTCACATAAACAGAGACAAGATCTTAAAATTACCTGTAAGACCCTTTAAAGTTAATTAAATAATAGGGATCATGACGAAATCTAGAATGCCAAAAATCACGAATGCCGAAAATCTCGAAAATAAAAAAAAATTATCTAGAACGCAAACATCTCGAATCCACAAAAATCTCGAAAAAAAAAATAAAATTTCGAGATTTGTTTTTGTATTTTTAACAGTTAAAACTCAATAACACATAAATACATCAGTTTAACCAATATTTTATTTTCTGAGCAAGAAAAATAGTTGCATGAGTAGCAATTTGCAATTGTATGATTGATAATTTTACTTGTCAACTTTAAGATTGTTAAAGAGAAGTAAGTTATCCAGAATGTATGTTGGAATTTTGAGACAATGTTTAAAATTCGCGCGAATGAATTTTTGCATTCGAGATTTTGGCTTTTCGAGATTTTATTTTCTAGATTTTTGTTTTCGAGATTTTTTCTATTTTAGATTTTTGTTTTCGAGATTTTCATATTCGAGTTTTTACTTTCTAGATAATTAATTTCTAGATATCGTGGTAGACCCTAAATAAAAATCGTTTGGTTTAGATAAATACTAGTTTTATTGCATGGATTAAAGTAATTTTAGGACTGCCTCCTGATTTCTGAATTAATTCAAGTAACCTGTTGTGTATGAATTCATAGAGTGCTGTCAGATAATTAAGCGAAATTTGAGCCCAGTACCGTTTTATGGCTTCAATAATCTCTTCCGATTTTGGTATTGTCGTCCTCTTTCGTAGCATTTTCTTGAAAGCCATCCCGACGCTTTTTCCATGATGTTCAAGTGAGGAGAATATGAATGCCTTGGTATTATATTCACATTTTGCCCCTTAATCCAGGGTTTTGTTGTCCATGCGGTATGTATTGGTGCATTATAGAGTTGAAGAGTTCATCGTTGTCCACAAACTAATTCATAAAACTGCCTAAAAGCTCGTTATCCAGAATCGATTTTAAGTGATTTCTGTCATTTTAGAACTTTAAAAATGCATCTTCAAATACCATTACAACACCTCCTTTGTTGTGCCTTTTTTCAAGATAAAATTCTTTCTTTCTTAAAACATGCAACTATCAGCTGTAACCATGCACGACGATATGCCAAGCTCGATGTGGCCACCAGATGTGGTTTGTTGTCTCAAGCGTACAGCATTCACAATTGCCGATCCAAGAAGGAGGGGGTTGTAGGGGTCATGCCCCCCTGGCAGATACTTTTTTGTATGTTCCTCCTTCTGAGAATCCTTTATTGTACTACTTTTAACAGAAAACAGGACCAAGCACATAATATGAACAGCCCTTTTCCAATGACGCAGCACAAATTCATCAGATTTTGACCAATGGACGATCCAGGGGGGTAGTCACATGAGCCAAAAAGCTTATGCAGTTAGGGTAGGTAGAAATGGCGATCTCAAGGCAACCTAGCCTGAGATCCAATTAGCGCTGTAGTGCGCCGTTTTGATACCAAAAACTCGTTTGACCTTTGATTGAAAGGGATAGATTGATAGAGAAGCTTCATAGCGATTATGTTAGAGCCATTTTGTAGCATTGAGAAAATAGATTAGGTCTCTAATCTTTGTCTCAGATAGCTCATCAAGTTCTTGAAAGCATGCTCTTCCAAAGCATTTCATTCTAGTGTTTGCCAAAGCAGGACATTTGAAGAGGAAATGGATTATGGTTTCACTTTCTCTTTGGTCACTACAGCTACGGCAAAAGGTGTTGTAAGAGATACCCAACTTCTCTGCATGAACTCCTATAGGCCAATGTCCGAAACAAACCTCAACAATCCTGGCTACGTCTTGCCTTGGCCTGCATAGAAGATCGTATGAACGGGTTTTATTATAGGTGGGCCATATCTTCCTATAGATATAATGCAGTTGGGTAAATTGCTCCACCTTCGGTTTGATTCAGTTTGGTAGATAGAAAAGATTTTACCCTTCATAGCACCAAGAGGAATGTTATCCATTTCCGTAAGTGAGCTATGAAGGGCCGATCCTTGCCTGGCTAGCTCGTCAGCCCGTTCATTTTCCACGATGTCACTATGGCCGGAACCCAGATCAGGGTGACACAGAGGTTAATATACAGGCTCGCAAGCTCATCGCTACATTGCTGGACCAATTTAGATGAGGATATGGCCGAGTTAATGGCTTTGACAGCTGCCTGACTGTCTGTAAAGATAGCCGCATTTCGGTTTTGGTTTGGGTTTTGTTTAAGTATCCTACATGCCTCCCTTATTGCCAGCAGTTCAGCCTGAAAAACGGTAGCAAAGTCAGGAAGCCTAAAGGATTTAGCTACATTTAGGGACTCAGAAAAGATCCCAGAACCAACTCCGCACTCCATCTTTGAGCCGTCAGTAAAGATGGTTGTGTCGAAACCTATCGACACGATGTCATCCTCCCAATCTTCTCTGGATGGGAAAATAACCTTAAAACCCTTACTAAGGTTCAAAGTAGGAGTGCAGTAGTCAGTGTCTACCGAGATAATATCTGAGGGAATCATTTTCGTAGTGTTGCTGTGACCAAAGGTTTTGACAACCAGCTATTTGATTCTTTCAGCCTAATAGCGCTGCAGGAAACTATGTATTTAATAAAAAGGTCGATTGGTAGAAGATCCAAAATAACATTTAAGGCGTCCGTTGGGCAAGTACTCATGGCCCCTGTGGTGCCCACGCAAGCTGTTTTCTGAACCTTCTTTAGCTTATTAATATTATAGGCTTTGCTAAGATCAGGCCATAACACAATCGAACCATATGTTAAGATTGGGCGTACTACGGCTGTGTACGTCCATAAAATCATCTTCGACTGAAGTCCCCACTTTTTGCCGAAAGAAAGAAGGCAACACAGGCCTTCTTAACCCGAACTTCAATATTAAGTTTCCAGTTTAGGTTAGGGTCGAGTATAACTCCCAAATATTTTGCACTGGAAGACAATGATAGGATTTAATTAATTAATTTTCTGTTTTCCTTAATTTGGCTTCTTTCTTTCAAGATAATCATATTTCGGTATTGTTCCAAAAGAGTACTTTTCATAAAACCGTTATTTTTTTTAAAGTTTTCTTAAGGATATCATTATATTTTTTTTGTGATTTTAAATAAAATATTGATTTATGTTAACAAAACTCGATATTTCAGAAAGGGTCACCATCACCATGTAAATTTATTTGTTTGCCTCAATTTGTTTTTATTTAATTTTTAGAGAAATTATGTACTTAAATGCACCTATATCCTTAAATTCAAGAACCAAACATTTTTTTCTCTGCAATTTTTAAGTTTCGTTGACTCCTTTAAGATCAAAATATTTTCTTTCATCTAGGAGTAAGCAAACTGATAGCGATAGTAATAATAGACTCCGAAAATCCCATTTTCTGTTTTTTTTTTTTAATTTTTGTAAAGTTCCTTGCAATATTTGAAATGGAAACAAGAAAAGTTTATATTATTTTTGAAGAAAAGCTGCGTTTTAAAACAATTTCTTACATTTTTGCGTGAAATGGACTTAAAAATCTCTAAACTATTGTGTTTTAGCTCTTGAATATGGCATATTTAGAAAACTGTTGGAATCTTGGAATGCTTTCATATGTAGTGAGTCGTCCAAATTTAAAAGTTTGACCAATAGTAAATATAATGCTGTTGTCACTGCAGCCCTTGAAATGTGTAAATGGAAGTTTAATATGCACAGAATGTTATTTTAATTTTGTCAGCCTCCTTTACAGAACATTAGAGAACATTTTTAATTGGTGAGTAAAAATTCATCTATGTTAAGTGTGTGACTCCCCCTGTCTGGATCCGCCCTTGAGCATTCAATGGTGTTTTTTTTTTTAATTTTAGTGTCGTATATGGTCTGCCTTCTGTATCACCAGAGCAACAGTCGAACAAATAGCATTTACCCCAGATTCTGCCTTGATTTACTAATGAAAACCTTGAATTTTAAGCAGCTCTTATACTATCGCCTGCCCTTTCTGAAATGATGTGGCTTTCTTGACTCTTCCTTCGTGGTTTTTTCCATGCCTCTCTGGATCTTTCATAGCTGTATACAACATTTTAACTTCTTCTTATTTTGCTGGCTATACAACGGATGGTTTTGCCGAGATCGTTGTTAGCTCGAGTTTGGCCTATTTCCTTCTTGGTTAGAAACACTTCTTGAGTCTATCAAATTAATGGTCGTATGTCGATAAATACTCCTTGACTTTAAAAGAGAAACTCTTTTCATACCATTCCCCTATAATTTCTGGTCTATGCGAGCTGTGGAGTCGTATAAAAACGTTTTTAATTCTTCGATATAATCGGTTCTCATTGTGAGAGAAAACTTGTTCAAAACAGCTTAGTTATACCAGTTTTTGACTGGGCTGCCGCTGCCTGCACTATTAAAACTTATCGTAAGAATTTGTTTCTGAAGGTTTAGGTCTGTTCAACTCATTACCTTGATAATTTAATCCTCATTTGCTTTTAAGTCTTTTCAAAAATGAGAGGTAAGCCAGACTCCGTATGCATAGCATAATTAGGGGTGTTTATAGGTATTCTGAAATATCTTTAGACTTTTTCTAGTTCTTAAAAATGGTCATAATCGCATATTTCATTACCATAGCAAAGGCAGCTATTCCCTGCAGCTTTGAAGACTTCAAATTTGAAAAACTGTATCAACATAGTTCTTACTAAAAACAAAATTAGAGCTCATGTTGTTAATAGCAATTTTGGCAACTTTCGTTTTTTTCTTCTGCATGTGCATGAACACTTAAATCATATAAAAGTATTTAACCAAAATATTTAAAATCATCCCCAACTTCAATAATTCCAATTGTGTCGGTAGCTTTAGATGTGTTGCATAATCTGAAAACCATAAATTTAGGCTTGGAGGTATCCATTTTGAGATCGCAACTATCATAGTACTTTTGTAGCTTATTAGTTTGCACAAAAAAGAACCTGGGATGTAATTTTCAACATCATTAATAAATAAAAAAAAACAAAGAACTTAAAACACAGCCTTGAGGAATATCTGCTTGACATTTGAATTCTCTCAATTAGTTTGAGCCATCTTAGAGTAATGCAATATTGTTTTCGAATATATTCTCATAGAATTGTATGAATTTGGTTTATAAATCTATTACTTAAAACTTGTAGATCAATAATTACCTATAGACTGTGTCGAATGCAGCTTTCAGGTCAACAAAAAATTACAAAAAAATTTTGTATTTTGTACAGATCGGATTTTTTTAGGATCATTATCTTACGTTAACAATTAAGATTTAGCACAGAATGAAATCATTTTGAAGTCAATACCTTCAATTATTCACTACATATCAAGAGCCGAACATCAATTTTTACCAATTTTGTGTAGTATTTTTTGTAGATTTTAATTTTTATTAAAAAAAACTATCTGTTGGATTTAAAAAAAATAACTAATGCTAAAATTAATTTGGAAGATGAAATTATTTCAAAACCGATATTTTTAATTTTCGCCAAGATAGATACATAAATGAATTTTATTTTCTTAAATAAGTGGTTATAAAATCAAGATTATGGTGGTGTTCAAAATTAGTTAGGACGCAAAAACTTGTTAAAGTTGTCTGTCATGCTGAAATGCCCTAGCATTCAAGTTGAGTAATCCACACCTTGTTCTTAAGATCATGCTTATCATTTCTCGTGAATTTCAGTCATTTAAATAGTTGGGTACATCTGTTTATGATAGTTTGCTATATTCTTCGAGAAATTGCGATTGTAAAGCACGTTCGGTAGCATCTTTCCACTGTTGTTCTTTCAATTCAATCAAAAGCATGTTTAAGGCATGTTTCCAATCAAAATGACTTGCTTCATAGTTGACAACGATGCCAGCCGCGCGAAAAACGCCTGAACATTCCTTTGACCAATAAATATTTTTGCGAAGTACTGCGGATGAAAGTTTGAGTGGTTATCTAAAGCTGGGTAGACCGAAAAGTTTTCGCATATATTTCAAATGTCTTTGAAGTAAGAAACACTTTTTGAAGACCGGTTTTGATGTGTATAACGTAGTTTGGTGTATTATCTGGTAGGTTGAAACATTTTTTGACGAAAAACCTTTGGAGTTTTTCACTTTGTATATACTCTTTGTACCCCCATACTTGAGCGAAGTAATGCATAATTGATCTGGCGGCTAATTCATGGATTTTAAATTTTGCTGAAAGAGGCACTAACTTATGTTTCAAGAACTTTGACCAGGTTGCGTTGATTGCATTTTTTGATGTTGCGAGCCTCTTTGTCGGATTTTCAAACCAAAACATGTTATTTGCAAAGGAGACGCCAAGATATTTATACTGGTTTGTTATTTTTATTTCTACACCTTTAAAATTCCATTTTTGACTTAATGCTCTTCCGCCTCCAATGTCATGAGCATACATAAGAACTTTTATACCGATTCCTTGCACATGTATTCCGAAGGGGAGTTCAGAATAGAGGTCAATTATTAAGAACAAGACAAAAAGTAGAGCGCTCAGAACGAAACCTCATTTAACGCCTTTGCTTGTTTGAAAGAAATTAGAGATAAGTAATGCTTCCATCCCACACGACGGAAACTATATCTTAAAAGTTTGATAATTTTAACCATTTTGTTCGAGATGCCTAATGTTATAAGTTTGTTAATAAGAGCCTCTCTGTTAATATTGTCGAAGGCAGCTGTTAACTCCACAAAACAAGTATACATTTTTTTTCTGCATTAGTTGCAGCTGAAGAAGGCATAAAAGATTGAAGATCTGATGAATGGTACTGTAATCTTTTCGACTGGCAGCTTGGTATTCATTCAGTATATTGTTGTTTTCAATCCAAGTAGTGAGCCGTTTTAGGAGAACGGAGGTGAATAATTTGTAGAGCTTATCTAAAAATTAAGGCCCTCGATAATTAGATGCAAGAAACAAGCGGAAAGATAATTGGTTTTTTAAAGGATGTTGGTATTGTTCCTGTTTCGTAGATTCTTTTCAGCAAAGTGTGAACCTCCCTAATAAAAGAATCACTTGAATTAAAAAAAAAAACTCATATGGGATGCCGTCTTTATCGCCAAGATATTCGAGTCAAATATCAATTTGTATCAACTTTTAGATATGTTTTTTTTTTTATTTCTGTAACTTCGATTTTTCTCAATGTCGAAAACGTTATTCTTCGTTGCAAAAAATTATTTTGTTATTGAAGTTTTTTTATTTATAAAGAAAACCCCTTTATTGTTTGTTTGTCTCAAAATTATACTAGTTTGGATTCATGTCACATTATATTGTAAAAAGTTTAACTGAAGCCGCTAGCGTTATTGGTTCGTGGAATATTTAAGGTCCGTCAAAATGTTCACTTTTTTAATTTCTATTGTTATTATCTGAACAGTAGTTCACACGCACACAAATACTTCTTTCTAAAAACCTCTGATTTAAATTGTAAGAGCATTGAAACGTCCAGAAATTTTAAAATTGACAATTCAACAAATCGGACTTAAAAAATAAAAACAACTAATTGATTTTATTTAGGTTTGGGCAGCACAGTACAGTACATATTCGCCGAAGTAATATCACCGAATATTAAAGTCCTGTTCGAAATGTACCAAATAAGCCCCACTGAAATCTAGAACATTTAAAGAAAGCAACCCATTTATTAAGTTAATTTCATACCTTTTCCTACCTCCAGCATAAATACGATTTCCCTTTGTGACAACATTTTACCATTGGCCCCTTGTCTCAAATTCAATCTCACAAACTTCATTTATTAACACCACAACCATAAATCATCTCTCAAGGCATACCTACTGCTATAGCTTCTATGGAGTACCACTATAATTGACGACTCTGGAACAATTTACAGGACCATGGTTATCGGTTACGGTCAGGTCAATGTTAGACCACTTTCAATACCTATTTAAGACCACACACATTCTACCCGCACTCAACACAAAGGCAATGTTCTATTAGAGAAATTGTTTTGGGAAATGGTTGATGAATTCAAGTCTTCCGGCTCCGGGACAGGACAGATTCAATGCCAAATTCTGACTCCTCCATGGATAGAGCTATTCAGTTTCATATACGCAACGACAACACAGAAGAGCACCCAGAAGCCTGCCATGATGTTTTTTGTTTGCTTTTTGTTATATTGTATCTTTATGTGGTTTTGTTAGATACAGAGATAGCATCCTCACCACACGCCCCACCCCAAGTAATTCTTATAATATCTGCTGCATGCATTTATTGAAATTACAGGGTGCATCCGGATCCGGAGCAAGCTAGCTATGCAGAGGGAGAGGAACTCGTACTTCCAACCTACTGGCACTGATAGAGTTGCACAGTTGCGAATTTTAATTACAAAGTTCGAAGCGATATTGGAACGAAGGTCTGCGTACAATTTTCAGAGCTGAGACAGCGGCGGCGGCGGCCGGCGGTGGTGTAGTGCGGTAGTGTATTGGTATGGCATACATCAGCATCAGCATAAGTTTCCAGCTTGAGCTTCAACGTGCTACGATGTACGATGTATGGTTCATATGGATATTAGCTATTCATGCAAGCAGCATCCGAGTCGAGCCGAGTCGGGGCAATTGCAGCAGATGCGGCAGGATGATTATTATTGCCCTATACATCGTCCTCAAATATGTGAGTGTGTAATTCCACCATGGCTTTCCTTAATATTTGAATAATAACTATGAGCATAGGGCGGGGTATGTAAAGGGGAGACATAGCTAATGTTTGCGAAGAGTGTAATTGAGGAATGATATAAAACGAGCTATAGGTGTGGTCAAGGAGTGTGATATGCTAACCGACTGGAAACGAATTTTATTCAAACAAGCCAAAACTAAAGGAAAGAATTAAGCCATTCAAACTTAATTGTTTAACTTTCAACGTTTGCTTTGGCTTTAGAGAGATGTTCAATTTTAATAAATGAAAGAATAGTTAAGAAGGAGGGGGCAATTTTTTTGGGAACATAAAATTGTACCTACCTATGAAAATGTCAACATTTTGAAAACTTTGTTTTTTTTTTCGCATGGACTTAATATAATAATTGTCTTCTTCAAAGAATTTTTTTTATAGCGCATTAATTCAAAAATTCATAACCAAAACTGAAATATAACTTTATTATACATAATTTAACTTTGTAAAACACTGAAGACAAGTAAAGGGTTTTTTAATAAGGGCAGGTAGATATTGAAATGGAATTAAATATTTGTGTGTGAGGTATTAACCAAATTATTTTTTTTATTTGCAAGGCGCATGTATGCCATTAAGTGTGAAATATGACAACAATCAAATGACTTCCTTGGCTTCTTACGGTGGCACAGGTCCGAGTGGTCCAATTTTCAATGACTCTTCCACATAGATCCGGCCGAATTTGAGCGATAGCCTGTGTTATGTTTACCGGTCAATTGCGGTTTGTTTGCATAGACCTGCGCCTTCAAGAAACCCCATAGGTGATAACCTAACCCTCAAATCGTTCATAAATTTGGACCATAAATAAAATAAGTTGGACCATAAAGAAATTAGTTATCATCGTTATGTGGTGCTGTTGACGATGACCACCTCACTAACGTCGTTTTTAAAAAAGTACTTACCGATTTCGCCGCCTGTCATTCCTAATTCCACGCCAAATGTTAACTTTTTGACGATGCATTATTATCTGGTGAACCTAACTTCGGTTCTTGTCGTCCCATACACGGCAATTTTGCTTCTTAGAGCAGCCATTCATCCAAAAATGCGTCTCGTCACTAAAGATGACTTGTCGGCAAAAATTGGGATCCTCTCTCCAAGAGATTCAAAGCCCATTTAGCAAACAAACGGCGTTGTCTATGATCATGAACAGGGTTAGGATTTTGTTGACCTAAAATTTAATTTAAAGTTCTCAGGTAGCAATCTTCTTCGGTTGTCTCTTAGAAGGGCTGTGAAGGAGCAAAATGATCTCTCAACTTCAGCTGAAACGAGTGGAGCTCATCTAAAACTTTCAAGATTATTCACTTTAATGTTTCCTGAAAGTTTAGAATCCATGTCGCCGTTTATTACAGAATTTATCTGCTCATTCCTTTTTAGCCCTGTGTTTCCATTGAAAACGGCAATAAACTTCTTCAAGACTTCTTCTGCAATGGGCCATATTGCTTTTTTTTATAATTTTCTTCAATGTCTTACAGGCAGCAATTCGCTGTTCCTTGATGAGAATATTGTTAGCTTGAATCATGAGTATATAACAAAATATACCTGTTTTGTGTTAGTCTTTGAAAATATGTTTTTTTCGGATCGAGTAAAAACCCAAATTGACTTTAATGTACGCCAGCTAAGCTTACAGTTACTCATCTCCACCTTGCATCATCTTCGAAAACTTACTTGCTTAAGCTGGCGCTACAGTCTGGGGCGGACCTAGGCATCAAAAAAAGAGCGTATTCAGCCAGTTTTGTCCCTAGCTATAGCTGTCTCCAATTTCGCACGCCACGTTGGCTGAGGTCTTCACCCCCCTGGGTCGCGGTCTTCCTCTACTGCGCCGTCCCTCAGGACTGAATCCGAAGTCTTTCTAGGCTGGAGCGTTGATGTCCATTCGCTCTACATGACCTAGCCATCTAAGCCGTTGGACTAATTGGACTAATTCTGCTAACTAGGTCAGTGTCGCTGTACAACCCGTACAGTTTGTCGTGATATCTTCTCCTCCATCCTCCATCTATGCATACGGGACCAAAAATCACCAAGAATTTTTCTCTCGAAGCATCCTAAGACGCTCTCATCTTTCTTTGACAGGGTCCAGGCATCAGCTCCATAAATGAGAACCGGGATGATGAGTGTTTTATAGATGGTGACTTTAGATTCTTGAAAGAGGGCTTTACTTCTCAATTGACTTCTTAGTCCAAAGAAGTAGCGATTTGCAAGAGTTTGATTTCAGCGCAAGTGTCGTTGTCTGTGTTAATAGTAGGTGCCTAGGTAGAAAAAGTCCTTAACTACCTCAAAGTTATAGCTGTCCATGGTGACGTTTTGTCCAACACGTAATTGTTCAATGTCCTTTTTTGATGACAGCATATACTTGGTTTTGCCCTCATTGACCACTAAACGCATCTTCTTCGCTTCCGTCGCAATGCTCAAAAACGCTCCACTCACATCAATATCATCTGCGTATCCGAGTAGTTGGTTGGACCTTTTGGAAGATTGTGCCTCTAGTGTTGACGGTTGAGTTTTGCACTCATTCGCCTTGAATAAAACCTTTTTTGACATCAAATGCCCCGGTGAGATCTTTTCCGACCTTGATAGAGCAGCGTGCATTCTCCATCGTCATTCTGCATAAACGGATAAGTTTGAAAGGGTTGCCTAAACTAGACATTGCTCTGTACAGCTCTTCCCTATAGATGCTGTTATACGCGACTTTAAAATCGATTAAAAGATGGTGGGTATCGATTTGAAGTTAATGGGTTTTTTCCAACATCTGCCGTAGTGTGAATATTAATAGTGGATAGTGGACTTTCCTGGTCTGAAGCCACCTATCAGGTTGTTGACGAACGCCTTCAAACATTCACATAAGACTGCAAAAGAATCTTATATGCATTGTTAAGGAGGCTGATGCCTCTGCATAAAAATGGAGACCCTCTCAATTGTGCCAGCAACTTGTTTGACTTTGGCTTAGATATAGCTATATTCACTTAGTCGAGGTAGAGAAGGTGGAATTATTGATCTAAGTCGCCTAGATTGAGTGGCAATGTTGCCACTGATTTTCAATGCTTAATGCAGGCAGCATAGGACTCCTTAAGAGGTTACTAGAGACTCGATCGGAAAAGGACATGGCAATCTCTTGCGATTGTAGCCGTCTAACGTCGAAACTTCTCACAGTACTTCCTTCTTTTGGTTTGGATTATAATATCCGTAGCTGTACCTTGGGTTCAACAATTTAGTGGTCCGAGTCAATCTTGGCCTCTCGGAATGTTCGGATATCCTGGATACAGGAGAAGTGTCGTGCGTCGATCGCAATGTGGTCAATCTGGTTGACGGTTGATTGATCAGGAGATTTCCATGTTATATTGATATTGAGATGCGTGAACTGCGTACTAGCTGCCAGAAAGTCTCGCCCTGCAGCGAAATCGATCAACCTGAATCCGTTGTCGGAGGTGGTGTCGTGCAGGCTGTATCTCCCGATTGTGCTACCAAAGATGTCTTCTCTTCCTAGCTTGGCATTAAAATCTCCTAAGACAATTTTAATGTCATAGCCAGGGCACTGCTCATATGTTTTGTCCAAGAGCTCGAAGAATATGCCTTTGGTGTCTTTATCTATCTCCTCTCTTGGGGCATGCGCGCATATTTGGCTTATGTTGGCGAATTTAGCCTTCTTCGAGAGCGCTGACGTTTTTTTTTTTGATAAGAGAAAAATACACCGCATAATATGCTGCTGCATCTAACCCCAGCGAGTTAAAACCTAGTTTAAGTGTTAATTCAAAAATACGACTTCAAATTCAGTTTCAAAAAAACTTACAGGTTGAGCCACCTCAATACAGCAATACAGGTTCCATATCCTTAAAAATAACAATCCAAGATGAACCCTTCAGAAATACTTTTTTCAAGTTCAACACGAAGGAGTCAATTTTTTAGAGTGACTTCGTATGCTTTCACAAACTCTGTTTACACCATGAGCGACGCAAGTAACGTAAAGCATTTTCGAGCACAACCCTTGCAGAGTTTTGCCACTCTTCTTCATTTAAGGTGCAGCGGCTGTTAAAACCTTTCTTTTAATGCTAAACCAATTATATTAGATATTTGTTAACAAAATTAAAAAAAAAGGCAAACAAAGGAAATTATGGTATAGAAAGGCAAAACAAAATACATATATTTGCAATCACCAGGGCTTAAAACATGTTTGTGGAAAGTCGAATTCATATTCCGTTCGACCAAAAAAAGACAAAGCTAGTAAAATCCTATCCCTGGCCATGAACAAAATTCGCCAAGTTGAAGTCTGCGAAAGGCCGACTTCTTGTGCATGGCAAGGAATAGACTTCGTCGGGTTCTGCTGTACACTTTCACGGACCGCGGGGTAGTCGACCGTGACCCACCACGTCTACCGTAAAAGGAGCTCAAAGCGTGTAACTTTTGCGTTAACGAAAACTCATTTTGGTAATAAAGTTTTATCAGTTGAAACTGCTGTTAAATCGTGTAACTTGCCATGATGTTTTAGAATAAACAACTCAATAATAAACAAAAGATTTGAAAGATGTCACCAAAACAAAATGGCCTCCACAGGGCGCCAAAACTACCTGCACCAACTAAAAAACCCTTGAAAATTCTTAGATACGGTAGTACCCGTGGTGTAATGGTTAGCGCTTTGGACTATCATGCCAGAAGTCTTATGTTTAAACCCTGCCTGTATCATCTAAAGTTTTTTTTAAGGGAACTGCCTCTTAAAAGGAATTTTCCAAAAGTAATTCTTGTCATGAAAATTGCCTTCTCAAATTAGCAGTTCGGTTTCTGTTTCTGTTTCTGACAACATTACTCACAAATACACTGCCGGCCAATAGAATAGGGTCGCAGCTTTTACAAAGGAAAAGCCTTTTTTCTCCAGAATAGATCTTTGTAAAAAGCTTTTTTCTTTTGTATTCTGAAATCATGTCTCATTATCGATCTATTTACAAGATAGAGACAAATTAAAATATGTCCTAACGGTAAATTGCAAACACACTATGATGAAATAGAATAGTTTCATCTGCTTTAAAGTTAGTTCTGGTTCAGAATTTTTTAAGATCAGTGCGTGAAATTTTTACAAAGTGAAGTGAAGAAAAAAATTAAATTGATGTACTTAGAGTAAAGTTTAAGTGCGCGTTTTATTGCCAAAAAATTGGAAGATCACTAAATGTTGTGAGCAATTTTTTGAAAAATAAAGAAAACTATGGGGAGAATATGAAAGGACGCCCAAAAGTTACGTCACCAGCTGAAAGGAGATTGATTGCTCGACTGGCGTCTGGTTCTTATCAGTCAGCTCCTAAAATAAAGACGTCATCTGGAACAACAGCAATCATTTCCACGGTTAAGAGATTGATTAGGAGTGTTCCAAACATCAAGCGCATGAAACTAAAAAAGAAGCCTCCACGGAACTCACAAAGAAAGAAAGAGGGGCTTGAATTCTGCAGGCGCCACATGTCATGGAAAAAGGAGTGGCAAAATTTATCCCGATGGTCCGGACGGATTTAACAACTATTACCATGATCTACGAAAAGAAAAATTGTTTTTGCTGCGTCATCGTAGCCGTGAAGGTAGTGTTATGGTTTGGGGTGCAATATCATATTTTGGAACTAATGAGCTGGAATTTCCATCATCACGAATGACGGCAAATTCATACAAAATCATTCTTGAAAGGGCTTTTCAGAAATTCAGTGAAATGATTGGACCCATTAAATGGACTTTTCAGCAGGATAACCTCCATCCATACCGCTGGATTTGTAAAAGCTTGGATAAACCAACAAAATGTTGGATTGTTGGAATGGCCTTCGTACTCTAAATATTATTGAGAATGTTTAGGGAAGGCTCTTCCGTAACGTCTACAAGTCTGGGCAACAATTTTAAGACAAAAAATTACTAACAACAGCAATAAAACAAACTTGGACAAACATTTTTAAATTATTTAAAAAAATGTATGATTCGATTTTTGAGGTAACGCCAAATAAAGAAGGACTTTGGAAGTTATGGGCCAGCAGGAAACTGGAGCGGCAGGCAGAAACAAAGATGAGCCACCCGTCAATCCAAGGCCTCGTTTCCAGCCAGCCAAAGCAAAGGTTTTGCATGCTAAGCAGGTCGTTAAGCAGCCGGTCAAACCAATTGTGAAGACTTCCCGTTGTCATGCAAATTGTGCAACCAAACCAAGCACACACTGAGAAGATGTCAACGATTCCTCAACATGGACATCAGGGACGAAAGGAGACAGTACGCAGACTGAAAGTATGCGAAAATTGTCTGTCTTATGAGCACATCGTTTAAGACTACCTAAGTTTCAGTAAAAGCTACTTTTGCCAACAAAGGCATCATTCGCTGTTGCACCAACAACAATAATACCAACAACAACCACAACAACAACAGCAACCAACAGCGTCAAATACATTTGCTCAGGCTAGGAACAACCGAACAAATACTCTTCAGGCGTCCGTGAACCCGCACACGCCTGAATTCCAGCCGATGGCTGGACAACAACTCCAATCAAATGGATACACATTGAATTACCACACATCGCATGGTGATCGTCGACAAACACCCTAGGTACTTTTAGCGACAGCAGTTGTGAAGGCGCTAGCAGCAGATGGGAAGCGAAGCCTACTACGTGCTCTGATTGACACAGGCTCAGAAACGTCCTTCATCACAGAAGCTGCCGCACAACTGCTGAAGTTAGAAAAGCGACGTACCATTGCCATTGGGTTAGAGTTGGTCAGCAGCGGAATAACGCAACACTCCGTCGAAGTACGTTTTACGTCCCGACACTCGACGTTTGAGACAGCCGTACAGGCTTTGATATTCAAGTCGCTGACCCAACGAGTGACACCCGGCAATTGGGACCACCTTAATAAGGTCTTTCTTTGGCAGACCCCATCTCTGTGAGACTGCACCAATCGATCTTTTACTCGGAAGTGACGTTTGCACTCAGATTCTCCTTCCTGAGATAAGGCGTCCAGAGGATGGCATCGGTCCTGTGGCACAAAAGACCGAATTGGGATGGATTGTTTTTGGACAGGTCTCACCAGAATCTCCTCAGCAAGTTCGCAGTTTTTCCCAAGTTGCTGACTTGAGCTCACAACTCGAGAAATGTCTGCACTTAGAAAAGAAGCTTGAGAGCAATCCGAAGCTTCGTGCAGATCATACCAAATGTTTAAAAGAGTATGAGGAACTCCATCACATGAAGGAAATTGATGTGAATGATGCGGTTTTACAAACCCCATTTAACCACTTTTTGCCACCTCATGCGGTTTTTAAAGAAGCTAGCTCCACTACGAAGCTGAGAATAGTATTTGATGCAGCAGCGAAAGCTTCGGACAGGAAATCCCTCAACGACCGGCTACTTGTGGGTCTAAAATTGCAGTCGAGCATCATAGATCTCGTTTTAAAATGGCGGACTCACCGAATCACATCTACGGCCGACATCGAAAAAATGTACAGCAAATTTTGGTTAGTTTCCCAGACCGATGCTATCAGCTGATCATGTGGAGAGAGCAGAAGACGTCACCTGCAAAGTTTACAAAATGAATACCTTACTTTTGGCACAGCAAGTGCGCCATCAAGATCTTGAAAAGAGTAGCCGATGATGAAGAAGCCAATTTTCCGGAGGGGAGGTAGGTTGTCCGTGAGGAGGCATCAAGTGGTTTCCTGCCCACTACTACTTTTCCTACCAGAATCTTCAACCTACATCTGATGCTACCACCAAAAGATCCATGCTGTCGACTATAGAACAAAATTTCGACCCTCTTGGTGGGATCTCCCCGTGCATCATCACGGCAAAAATAATGATGCAACGATTGTGGGAGCTCCGTTGTGACTGGGTCGAACCGATTCCACCAGCCTTGGAGAAAGATTGGGATGCTTTTCTACGAGAACTACCAATAATCGAGCGACTTCGCATTCCGCTATCGAATTGCACGGGTTTTGCGACGCTTCGATGAAAGCTTATGGTGCAGCAGTCTACCTCCGTGTTTTGGATACCGATGACAACATCCACGTAAATTTGCGTTTGTCAAAGACGAAAGAAGCAGCAAGTCAACGAACTATCACTCTTCCACGTCTTGAACTGTGTGGTACTGTTGTCTTAGCCCAGTTGATTCAATACACAAAGGACGTTTTGACCATTCCCGATGTAAAAATGTATAAAAAAAACAAACATAAATATTTAAAAAATAAACGCTTACAAGGAACAGTTCTAGACACAGTATGCAAAAAATGGACATTATCAACATTATGCCATTTTTTAAAACCACTGTAACTTCAATTTATGTAAACATTTCCAAGAATTTTCACACAACTACAAAATTAAAATCAATTCATTAATCAGAAGAAAAAAATAAATTGTTTTTAATTTTCATACCATGTGAGTTGTTCAGACAAAGAACATCCAACTTATGTACATTCGATCGACATCGTACCGATGGAGACAATTTTAATTTCATTACACAAACTCTTCGTTTTAATCACTCTATTATAAAAATTAATGAAAATCATTAAAAATTAATAACAAAGTTCATCTACATCGTGAGTTTATAAACATTATAAACTTTGTCCTCATGATAACGACCAAAACTTTTCAATATGCAAACGCAATAAGAGTGATGAAAATATATACTACCTAATTCTATAGCTTTTAAATACCTTCCTACCTCCACGTTCTTGCAGTCGAGGTTGGCACATCTTTTTATTATTATTCACATGATGAAGAAAAGTGACATACCGAAGTGATTAACCTAACACGCAGATGAAGTTGAAAGAAATTTTCACTTAATTTTTGAAGTTTGTCGTATGTTAGCTCCGGCTTCATAAGTTTGCGCCATCATTTAAAACAGATGACGTTGGTATTGTGGAGCAACAAAAGGGTAAAGCCATCACCATTTTGCTAATTGACATTAACATGGTTTTATTCATCTTCATTATGTATAGGTATATCATGTATGAACATATTTACTAAATTGGTAATAGGCTATCAGGAATATAGGCGATAAGATTTAAAAGCAATTATGTGTTGTTACCTAGTCTATGAATATTGTGGTCATATTTCATTCTTAGGCGACCATTCCCAGTTTTCGAGTATACTTCAAAACCTAGTGTACATTGTACGTGCACATTATACCATATAATCAGCATGTAGTGGCTTTTAACGCTTTTGTATTACGGTCTTGCTAGCAGAATATTGTGGAACCGTGTTTATGTCTGGCGCTTCTGCTTCGTCTACCTGGTTAAAGATAATCCAATTTGGAAGCTTACACACATTTCCAATCGAATATTCTTGGAGGCCAAAACCAACAAAAACACAGCAGTTGCATCCACACAATGGTTATTTCCGCTTCATACTTTTAGCTCATAATGATTGGTAAGAGGATTCGGCCAGAGGAATTGTAAAATATGTAGAAATAAAATGCACGATATTAAAGACTGAGTTAGAATTTTTATTGTGAAAGTTGGTCGTGAATTGTTGAATTAAAAATGTTGGCATTTCTCGAAGTTTCAAGTTCTCTAGAATCTAAATCAAAGGTATTTAGAGAGATGTCTATGAGTGCGTGTGTACGTAACGTACATTCGTAAGCTTGGGATACATTTTTAAGACAGAGATATCAACTTCAAATAAATCTTGTTTTACCGCTAATACTTTCAAAAGATGAAGAAATAAAAAAATGGAGTGAGTAATTTTTTTACTATGACAATTTAAAAATAAGTCCAACAGTGATGATTGATTAGTTTAGTTTAGTTTATTGGTAATTGTTACTAACACATTAAGATAAATCTTATAAGGTAGTGAAAGTTTATGAATAAATTGGCACCCGTAAACCATAGCACAATCAAGTTTTGTAATAGTTTTCAAACCCTCCTTATACATATATTAATATTAGATATGAGCCACTATAGTGACTTTAATTTAATTTTATAATAAGCATTGGAACGTCTCTTGAAATTTTGTTTTTTTCATATAAGTCAAAAAACTGAAAACAAAAATATTTGTCATCTTGTATATTTTGAGAACAAAAAATTAATTGTATTTATCAAAGATTAACGTTTTTGACATCTAGTACATTTTTTAGAAAAACCAAATCAGATTTAAAAAAAAACGGCTGGGATGCGACCCACACTGACAACTTCCCATCCCGTCTGTCGAATTGTTTTTAGGTTTTCGTGTTGGGTTAAAAAAGTTGTTATTCAAATTATTCTTACAAAATTTAAAATTACCAACAATATTTTTTATATAAGGAAATAGTTTAGATTGAAAATCTAGTTTTGTTAAATATATTTTTAGTCGAAAACAATTTTTTACCAATTTTGCATAAAAAACGGACCGTTGGATTTTTATAAAAAAAAATACTGAATATCTAAGACAATAAAAAAGTTTGAAGACAATATTTTCAATTTTTGAAAAGCTATTTGAGTCGAAAGGAAATGTTTACCAAGTTTTAGTATTGTTTTTTTTGTTGGGTTTTTATTTTTTGTAAAAAAAACTGTCAATTCGATTTTTCTTAGAATTTGACTAAATGCTGAAAACAATATTGTTTAAAAAATAAAATTAGTTTAGGGCCAATATCTCAAAGCTTTGAAATAACGTCGCGAACGTACGGACCTACGAACGTACGTAAACACGCACGCACAGACATCTATCTAAAAATCTTTTATTTCGTCTCTAGTGACCTTGAAACGTCGATAAATTTCAAAATTTTAAATTTGACAAATCGGACCGATTATAATAATTTCCTATGGGAAGTTAATACAAATCTACAAAAAATTTGTAAAAACTGATGTTCGACTTGAATGTCTCGAAAAGGATTAAAGTCTTCATGTAAGCTGATGATATAGTCTTGTTATCAGACAGCCTCCCAAGGACTAATTCGCATGATTTTGGACCTTGAAAAATATTGTGAGATTTATAGAGACTTTGAATAAGTCCAAAATAGTGATATACCGAAAGGCTGGTAAAAGTTATGCCAGAAACGAAAACTAGAAATTCGCTTGAAAAGGCATTGAAATCGTCGTGAATGAAGATAATCTCAAACTTGAATATAAATTTCCATCTTTCCAAAAAGCTTCAATAAGCAATATAGCACTAAAACAGTACATAGAAGACATGTATGAATACAAATGCACTCAGTTTTAGTGCTAAGTATAAACTGTTCAAGGCAACTTCTAAATCAGTCTTGTTTTATTCCGCTTAAGGTTGGAGTTATCAGCAAAGTGAAGAATTTGAAATCTACTTAGATTTTTTTCTGAAACGAGTGCTTTAACTACCATTTAGTTCCCCAAATTATCCAGAACGCCGTTTAACAAAAATTATTGTAACACATGTAGTCTCTTCAAAATCTTTGCTCTATAAAAAGTAGAACCCTACAGCAGGGAAATACAATCTACAACTTAATGTTTCAATCAACAATATGGCAAAAAACTCAGAGAGGAGTTTAACGACAAGGTGCAATCGTTATTCTACAGACAATATTACTGCAAACTTAACTATGAATTTAACTATTTTCGGGATGAAAACTATGCCTTTGAAATATCAACAATATTTAAAGCTAGAGGAGAGTTTCTCAATATGAATTTTAAACGGCACATGGATGATGTTTCTGGATTTTGCACTTTATGCAATTTTAAAGCTCCGGAGGACGTATTTCATTTCGTATCAGTATTCCCTATCCTTATATGGAGATCAGAAAGGTCTTCTTTGAATGCACCACAATGACCTTGGAAAGAACAATAACTGTTTCAAACTGAAAGGAAGGATAGGAGATTCTGACCGCTTTTTGCAAGGAAGCCGCTAGCTAGAGAGCCTAAACAAAAGCTGAAGAATTCTAGTTTCTGTTGTTTGTTTTTTCACACTAAAACCAACTATTATTATCATTTTTAAGTTTATTTTTTGACAATTATATTAAGAAATAATTGTTAACGAACTACGCACACACACTTCTTCAGTATACAGGGTGTATAATCATTCCGAGGGTCCATCATTGACTCGGACTACTACCACGATATAGCCAAGGTACGGCTACGGATATCCCGATCCAAACCAAAACAAGGAGGTTCAAACGCAAGAGACTGCCATGTCCTCTTCCTATCAAGTCTTAAGTAAACTTTTAAAGAGTCCTATGCTGTCTGCATTAAGCATTAAAAACCAGTGGCAACATTGCCTTGCAGCCATCAGAGATTCCTCCTCTGAAGTGCAGTGTTTCACACGGCCACCACAATTATACACCTGGTTTTACAACGAATGCCAGCAAGTGCACGCAGCGAATTAACAGGCACACAAAATGGCACTGCACAGAAGAACCAGAGCTGCTCGCGAGCTCTACAAGAAGAGAGAGGAACACCGGCTTCTTAGATAGAAAAAAAGAAAGCATGAGAAGCGCGCGTGCGTAAATTTTACGAAAAGGTAAAAAAAACGGCCAGGGGTATCAGCCACGAACCGAAGCCTGTAAAGACGATCAGGGCAACGTCGTAGTAAAGGGTGATTTTTTTGAGGTTAAGATTTTCATGCATTAGAATTTGACAGATCCCGCTGGATTTCAGACATGGTGTCAAAGAGAAAGATGCTCAGTATGCTTTGACATTTCATCATGAATAGACTTACTAACGAGCAACGCTTGCAAATCATTGAATTTTATTACCAAAATCAGTGTTCGGTTCGAAATGTGTTTCGCGCTTTACGTCCGATTTATGGTCTACATAATCGACCAAGTGAGCAAACAATTAATACGATTGTGACCAAGTTTCGCACTCAGTTTACTTTATTGGACATTAAACCAACCACACGAATGCGTACAGTGCGTACAGAAGAGAATATTGCGTCTGTTTCTGAGAGTGTTGCTGAAGACCGTGAAATGTCGATTCGTCGCCGTTCGCAGCAATTGGGTTTGTGTTATTCGACCACATGGAAGATTTTACGCAAAGATCTTGGTGTAAAACCGTATAAAATACAGCTCGTGCAAGAACTGAAGCCGAACGATCTGCCACAACGTCGAATTTTCAGTGAATGGGCCCTAGAAAAGTTGGCAGAAAATCCGCTTTTTTATCGACAAATTTTGTTCAGCGATGAGGCTCATTTCTGGTTGAATGGCTACGTAAATAAGCAAAATTGCCGCATTTGGAGTGAAGAGCAACCAGAAGCCGTTCAAGAACTGCCCATGCATCCCGAAAAATGCACTGTTTGGTGTGGTTTGTACGCTGGTGGAATCATTGGACCGTATTTTTTCAAAGATGCTGTTGGACGCAACGTTACGGTGAATGGCGATCGCTATCGTTCAATGCTAACAAACTTTTTGTTGCCAAAAATGGAAGAACTGAACTTGGTTGACATGTGGTTTCAACAAGATGGCGCTACATGCCACACAGCTCGCGATTCTATGGCCATTTTGAGGGAAAACTTCGGAGAACAATTCATCTCAAGGAATGGACCGGTAAGTTGGCCACCAAGATCATGCGATTTGACGCCTTTAGACTATTTTTTGTGGAGCTACGTCAAGTCTAAAGTCTACACAAATAAGCCAGCAACTATTCCAGCTTTGGAAGACAACATTTCCGAAGAAATTCGGGCTATTCCGGCCGAAATGCTCGAAAAAGTTACCCAAAATTGGACTTTCCGAATGGACCACCTAAGACGCAGCCGCGGTCAACATTTAAATGAAATTATCTTTAAAAAGTAAATGTCATGGACCAATCTAACGTTTTAAATAAAGAATCGATGAGATTTTGCAAATTTTATGCGTTTTTTTTTAAAAAAGTTCTCAAGCTCTTAAAAAGTCACCGTTTAGAACCGCGGTCTATGTTGAGAATATGGAAAGACCACTTCTCTAAATTATATAACGGCGATGACGAACCGAATTCTCTTGTAAGGGAGATAGCACTACTCAACCTAGGCGACGCAGATCAACAATTCCACCTACTCTAAATCAGCAGATGATGACTTAATAAGGAGCATGCACTAACTCATCTGCAAAATATGGTCGGAAGAAAGCATGCCCGATGAATGGAATCTCAGCATACTCGTAGTTTGCCGATACATAAAAAACGAGACGCTCTAAATTTAGAGGGTCTCCTTTTTATGCAGAGGCATCAGTCTCCTTAACAATGCTTAAACGATCCTTTCCGCCGTCTTATGTGAATGTCTGAAGGCGTTCGTCAACAATCTGATAGGTGGCTTTAGACCAGGAGAGTACACAATCCAGCATTGGGAAAATGCCATTAACTTTAAATCGATACCCACTATCTTTTAATCGATTAAGAGCTGTACAGAGCAATGTCTAGTTTTGGCATCCCTGTCAAACTTATCCGTTTGTGTAGAATGACGAAGGAGAATGCACGCTGCTCTATCAAGGTCGGAAAAGATCTTACCGATGCATTTGATGTCAAAAAAGGTTTTCGACAAGCTGATGCACTGTCATGTGACTTCTTCTATATCATTCTGGAGAGAATGGTGCAAAAATCATCAGTATATGCCATCATCAAAAAAAGGATATTGAACAACGATGGCTTGGACAAAACATTACCATGGGCAGCTATAACTTCGAGGTAGTTAAGGACTTTGTCTATCTAGGCACCGCTATAAACACAGAAATCAAGCGAAGGATAACTCTTGCAAATCGCTGCTTCTTTGGACTTCTTAGAAGGCAATTGAATAGTTAAGTCCTCTCTCGAGCATGGCGCTGAGGCCTGAACCCCGTCAAGAAAGATGAGAGCGTCTTAGGATGCTTCTTTGGGTGGTTTTTGGTTCTGTACGCATTGTTGGAAAATGGAGGAGAAGATATAACGACGAACTGTACGGGCTGTACAGCGATACTAAGCTAGAATTAAAGTCAAACGGCTTAGAAGGCTATGTCATGTAGAGCGAATTGACATCAATGCACCAGACCGGAAGGTCTTCGAATCCAATCCCGAGGGACGGCGCAGTAGAGGAAGACCGCGCATGCAGGTGGGTGAAGACCTCAACTAATTTGGCGTGCGAAACTGGAGGCAGCTAGCATGGGACCGAGCTGAATATAGACGCATGTTGGTTGAGGCCCAGGTCCTACCCGGACTGTAGCGCCACCTTAAGTAAGTAAGTTTATCAAACTGAAAGGTTCGACAAGAACTGTACTGTTGGAACAAATTTTCAAATCACATTTCATATACCAAATTATTTAGACTTGATTCCACATTTCATAATTCACACTTTTTAATCTAAATTTCGCAAATACTCCTTGCACCATAACATTTGTTACAGAAATAAGAATTTTAAACTGTTTTAAAGTCACAAGTCCCTAGCTATTATTCGTCTCGAATAATAGATTTCATGTTTTCCATTTTATAGTCCAATTTAATATTCGCATTTCAAACTTCGTATTTCCCACTTTTTAAACGCTCGAAACTTTAATCTTTACGTTTATTTTCTTATACCTCACAATATGAACTTTTTCGGATCAAAAAGAGCAAAATATATTCTGTCTAAATCGAGAATATAATCTCGTCATGTATGTACTATGCATGTAACTATTGAAATTCTTCTCGCTCAAGTACCATGTCATCCAAAAACGCGTCCTAATTTTTATTTGTGTAATTTAATTGTTTTCATTGATGCAACATCGCTGCGCTGGCGTCCGCGTTCGTCGTTGTCAGTAGTTCGAAGAGGCAAATTTAATTTCCCTCCGACCAAAATTTTAACATAAATGGAATGGGCCGGGTTAGGACTGGGCTGGTCGTGAAAATGGTGAAAACAGCGCCATCTATGGGTTTTGTTGTGGATTTATACAATTAGAGGTGAGCATAACAACAAAAATAAAAAACAAGCAAAAATTGGATCCGGTAAAACTCAATCGCAGGGGGTCAGACTGATGCTGCCACATGGTGCAAATGATATTAGTAGTGGTTTTTTTTTCAACGATAGAATAGCCCCAGACACAGTTGGTGCGTGCTTAATAGGCCTACTTCAGGCTACAGAACCACCTTGTGAAAGTTTCGAAAATAGACCATTACCCACAAAGCCCGGAGAATCTGTTTATGGTTCCTGCGCTTTGAAATTCTATCTCCCTTTGCAATTTAAATACAAATGAATGGTTTTGAATCCATGCTGGTCGCTGATATAAGTTTGATTAGTTCTTTTGGGAAATATCATTATCCAGCCATAACAATAATATGTTTTCTATCGAGGGACGAATTTATCATCAATGGAAGGTAGATTCCTGTCACGTGGGCAATGCAATTAAGCTTGATGTTAGGTTTGTAGCCTAATCGGTTGAATGGTATTTATTATTTGTAAAATTCGGTCGATTTATGTCTGCATCATTATTGGTTCAGGGTCGTACAATAATTTAAAATGAAGAATTAGAATTTATGTAAATAATGGTTTATAATTGTGAGATCAAAAGTTTTTCCATCAGAATAGCATTTATAAAAGAGTTATTCAATTGGGGGTTATTTTGGCCACTACTCCTTAACTTGTAGCAATCTTTAAAGTTGATAAACTTAAAATTTGATTTCTCAACTTAGTGGGAAATTTTTCAAATTTTTAATTTTAATATTAAATTTGAATAGTGTGATTTTATAACTATTGTTAACTTCGTCTTAACATAACATTAACTTAACATTTTATCATCTTCTGCATAGATTAGTGATAAAGAATTATTTAAGGCAGACGGCAAATCATTGACAAATAAAATAAATAGTAATGGACCAAGATCACTCCCTTGCGGTACATCGGAATTGACTTTAAATTGACATGAAGGGTCTCATAAGCACGACGCTTTAATATCTATATTAAGTTATGACAAAATACGTTTAGTAAATTGTACTTAATTTCATGGCTTAATTTGTTAAATGCCTTATTAGGGTAAAGATGCAATCCAAAAGTTTTTCGAATGCATCTAAACAAAAAGTTTGAATTTGAATCAATTCGTAATTGTAGAATTTTTTTTTTTAAACTCATGTTGATGTTCCCATAAAAAATAAGAACAATTAAGAAAAATTATGTTGCAGGCAAGGGATTCTAACAAGTTAGGAATAGCAGACAACTTGTGTGGATTATCGTTAGGTAAGAATATTTCCAAAAATATGGGTATTTAGAACATTTCAGAGACTCGTGAAAAAGAAGAAAAAAAGGATAGGAAACATAATGCAAACATTTTGTCAGCATAAATGATGGTATTCCACCATGACCAGGACTGAAACATCCATTTAACTTTCAAATATGTTCACGTATTAAGGCCTTAAAAATCTAAAAATTGATTGATTTAAGATTACTGTATCTTTGTGTGTTAAGAGAAAAAAAAGAATAGGTGTTTGCAGAAGAAATATCTACAAACACAGTCCTAAAATAATCTACAAAAAACTTTAAAACTGCCTCTAGAAGATGGGTTGAAGAATTTTAAAAGGTCATAATAGGTGGATATGCGTCGAATTTAAGTTTACTATTAACGTATGTCTCTCAAACTTTTGGAGTTTCATTTTCAGATTACACTCAGTAATAGAAATTAATTTAATTTGAAAAATCACAAAGCCATATTTGCAGTTCTTGGTAAAGTCTAACGTCTCATCACTCTTCGATAGATTGAACTGCAACTAGGCTTTTTTTCGTATATTTTTTAAAGTTGTAAGTGCGAATCAAACTTTGATCATCCCCACTGAGGAAAACTGGAATAAGTTTAAACAAGCTGGAAAGACTTTGCAACGGCTATGATTGACAATTCATAGATGCAGGTAGCGCAACAGTCCACTTACAACTCTCAACCATTCCTGTGTGCGAGTAATGTTGTCAGAGATGGAAGGAACCTACAGTTTATATGCCGAATCTGAACGGCTGATTTAAGAAAGCACTTTTTATAACAAGAATTACTCTTGGAGGATTTGTCAATTCCTTGCAAGAGGCAGTACCCGTCAAAAAGAGTTAGGTGGCACAGGCAGGGATTGATCCCATAGACCCCTTGCATGACAGTCCAACGCACTAACCATCACGCTACGGGTACTACTAGATGCAGAAATTACCGCAGAAAATATTACAGTGTCCCAAAAATATTAAAATTATCTGGACATTTGTTTAAGCGACGTGATATTGATGGAATTTTTCACCAATCATTTTACGAATGTGTGCGAATGCATTGGCTGTTCCTTTAAAAATTATTTTCAATCGTTCACTTGCAAGTTGCGAGTTTCTAAATACAAATCAGGAGGTAGCCACGATGTTTCAAACTATAGTCCAATTTGTAAAATTGCTACGATTCCCAAATTGTTTGAAAAGTTTATCCATGATAAATTATCTCCTTTTATTAAAGCAATGATTTCACCATACCAACATGGTTTTGTAGCTGGTCGATCCACTACAACTAACCTCACTGTATTTAGTAATTTAGTCTTGAATGCACTGGAGAAAGGTTATCAGTATGATGTTGTCTGTACTGGCTTTTCTAAAGCTTTTGACGGAGTCAATCATGATGCTTTACTTACGTAGATAAATAAAGTAGATTTCCAATCAAACTTTTCAAAATTGCTAAATTGACAGTTAAGGAATTGTATTCGGTACGTTCGTATAAATAACATTATTTCTGAACCGGTATATGTTACGTCGGGTGTCCCGCAAGGAAGTCATCTTGGTTCTCTTCTTTTTTTGTTGTTTATAAACGACATTCCTGATATATTTTTAAAATCAAAGTGCTTGATGTAGACGAATGATCTAAAAGTATTTCGTTGTATAAAATCTTAACATGAATCTTTTCTTCTGCAACAAAATCTTGATCTTTTATAGGACTGGTGTTGAGCTAACTGTTTAGGTTTGAACATTTCCAAATGCCAAAGCATAATGTTTTCTCGAAACCGTTGTCCAATTAATTTTATCTTTCAAATCAATCATATGCCATTGTCCGTAATTACCTTTAAAAAAGTTCTTGGTGTGATTTTTGACAAAAAACTTGACTTTGTAAAGCATATAGATTTTTTAGTTGATAAAGGCAGCTCAATGTTAGGTTTCATATTACGCAACTCAAAGGAGTTTTCCGATCAACACACCTTAAAGTGTTTATATTTTGCGTTTGTAAGGTCTAATCTTGAATATTGCAGTGTAATCTGGAATGCTTCATATTTGTTTTATTCATATAGAATCAAAAAGATCCAAAAAGGATTTACGAGAGTTGTAGTGAAAAGACGTCAATGGAACATATTTTGGTATTTTGCCTCTTAACATTCGTAGAAATTTCACAGAGGTTATTTTCATTCGTGACATATTTGCAGGCCATACTGATTGTTCACAAATTTTTGATCTAATTGGGATTAATGTTCCTGAAGGATTGCTTCGAAAACAATCGTTTTTTAATGTTCCATATCATAGAACTGTTTATGCTACCAATGAACTATTATCCAGTTGTTTAACAAATACAAATATTGTTGGCCACATGATTGATTTCAATGTTAGTAGACATTTATTTAAATCAAATTTATTGTTAATTCTAAATAACTTTCCCGATGGTAATGTTTAAAGTTTAAAATTGTATGTATTATATTGTCTAGTAATCACTAAAGTACCTATTGTAACTTTGTTTGATGAATAAAATAAACTAAACCTTTATAAAAAAAAAAACATATGTAACACTACGTCGTTCTCAAAAAAAGGGGAATCATCCTCTCTTTTCATCTATAGTCCAATTGCTTTCACGTCCTTTTTTTACAAATCTGGTTGCTTAAGAAATATCTCGAAGAACGAAAGCTTCTTAATGACAGGCAGTAAGGCTTTCGTAGCAATAGGTCCACTGGTGATCTCATGGTTCATCTCACCGAACAGTGGAAAAAATCTTTACATCGTTTTGGAGAAAGTAAGATTATTGGACTTTTTTTTTACAGGAGGAAATCTTCAAAAGACACTTGGTAGTATTCGACACCAAGTAGTGTGGTACTCTTAACCACTAAAACCACCTCTTCATCAGAACCAATCTTGAAGGATCGAAATCAGATTTTTCTTTCTTAACTTCGTACAATCACTTTGGGGGAAGTTTATACTTTTAATACTTTCCCATGTTTTTTTAGACCATAAGCTCATGAGGCTTGGTTCTTCTTATTCTCCGAACATGGTTTCTTATATTCAAAACGGACTCCATTTCCAATAAGTATGACTTTGCAATCTCTGGTTGTGCGATACAGCGTATTTTTTAACAACTTCTGTAACCATTTCTTTTGTAAATCACGATGTAGATCGGTATTTCTTAAGTACCAAGGTTCATTAACTATTCCACGAAGAACGTTGGGCTTTGGAATTTTTGGATGATTTCGGTATTTGTTTTCTTTGTACAGCCCCATTATTGGATTCCATAGGTCCAAAAAGGCTTTGGTACTTGATTATACAGCATTATTTTGTTTTGGATTAATAAATCAGAGTTGTTACCAAGAAACCAGTACATTTTTCTATATTTCAAGTTTAGTTCTTCTCATTTCTTTTTGATGTGCTCTTTCCACTTAAGCTTTGCATCCAAAGTCATTCCAAGGTATTTGGCCGTATTGGCGTAAGGTACAGCTTGATTATAAATGATTATTGGAATATTGTTTATCTTATTATTTGTAAAGTTTATATGTGAAGATTTTGTTTCATTGAGTTTGATACGACATTTTTCGGTCCAAGCTCTCACTGTGTCGACGGCAATTTGTAGCTATTATGGTGTGATTACCAACTGAAATATCCCTTGTGTATAGTAAATACAGGGTAGAACCTAGGACACTTCCTTGTGGTACACCGGGTTCTATTTTCTTCAATTCCGAATATTCTTGATCGTACCTTACTCTAAACAATCGGTCTGAGATGTACGATTTTAATATTTCCAAGTACTGCCTGGAAAGATCCCTTTGCAGTTTGTACACAAGTCCCTCATGCCAAACCTTGTCAAAAGCTTGAGCAACATCTAAGAAAATAACTGAACATACTTGTTTTTCTTCTAATGCATTTTCTATTACATCTGATATTCTTGGTCTATCGTGGAATGTTTATTTCTAATCCAAAACTGATGGTTTGGGATTAACCTTCTTTCTTCTATGATTTTGCTAAGTCTCTTCAGAAGCAGTTTTTCAAAAATGTTTCCCATAATTGGTATAAGCGATATTGGTCTGTAAGCCGTCACTTCTGTATTGCACTTGATATTTTAAAAATCATTTGAAAGAGTTTGGCACCAAGTTCTCTTAACGAAAATGTGTGCTTTTGGAATTGATGATTATCTTCTTTATTGGACTAAAAACTACCTTTTATTTTGGGATGGGGACTTATTAACTATTATTAACTCAAAGCATTCTCTCATCGTTAAAGCGTTACCCACCCCAGATGCCATTATCCATGAGTGGCACTTGTATCCAGGAAACTAATCAACTTTCCGTACTCGGTATGTGATACACATCATCACTAATGGAATGATTTGACAACGCCAAATATACCACCAGGTTCTTAGGATTTCTCCGACAACACGGTACAAGAATTTGTCACCCATTCTGATCTGGCTTTATGTACAAAGTCTTGATTCGACCAAAGCTTGAATATAACTCGCATATCTGTCCAGGTGCCGCAAAAACAAGTTTAAGGTTCTTGGATAGAATTTGTTGTTAGGTTTTTTCATCGATAATTTGTTCTGTCGAATAAACCAGTTGCATTTCATCTCTTAAACAATTCAGTCGTTATACTCGTACTTCCAGGAAGCTGATCAATTTACCCTTGATCTCATTTTTGGATGCACTGTTAAGTTTAGAGATTCTTTCTTAAACCGCACATGGAAAATGTGGAATGCTTTGGCCAACCCATTTTGATGTTCAGAACTTTAAGAGCAATGTGCGCCATGACTCCTCTTGAATCCTTCCCTATTTTCCTAACGCTCACCGGGTGTTTAAATATAAACATATAAAACTTATTAATAACCCCTTAAGTGTCTGAAAATTTTAACTTAAGCAGTTTGGTAGTATATAGTGCCTTTGGCATGATGGTTAGTGTGTTGGACTGTAATACTAAAGTCCTTGTGTTCGAACCCTGACTATTCTTGTCATGAAAAGTGCTTTCTCAAATTTGTCGTTCGTATTCGGCTTTAAACTATAGGGCCCCTCCATTCCTGACAACATTACTCACACACAGGAATGGTTGAGAGTCGTAAGTCACTAGGCCCTAGTTCTCAAAGAACTGTTGCACCACCTAATTTACTTAAAGCGTTTTAGCATCTTAAAAACAATCAAACAAAATTTCATAAAATCGCCAAATAGTGAACAAATACGAAATGTTCATATTTCAATCAATGCATATGACTTTCACATCTATCACTGTGCTCTTTAAGACTCCTTACTTATGGCGTATACTTGATGTTTTTTTTTAAAGAAAGATGATAAAAATGATTTGAACTTGCATAAAGCTTCTGGAGTGTAGATAAACATGTTGTCTATCTATTTTTCTTTGAAATACACTCTCCTTATGTCACATATGTCATTTCTCAACAAACGACCCTTCTACAATTTTAACAAGCAAAAAACTGTAACACTTTGTCAGTCACATGAAAATCCTTTTTGCCATCATTGTAAGATTCACTTCGTTGTAAAAGTTATATGTTGTATGCCTACATACAAACGTACTTTTAACAACACCAACAATCAGACAAAAATAAATAAAAAGAGTTAAAATTCATTTCTCTCTCCAGGCTATCGTCACTTAACTTTTGACTCCTCAAGTACATCACACGCAAATCTATGTTTCATCTTACTGCTAGAGGCTCTTCGCAAAACATCCAAACATAAATGTACAATATCAACACAAAAATAGGATGTAGGATGTTTGTATGTGAATGGAATTTTTGTGTGTGCACTTTAAGGATCTTCAATCGCATCGTTGCCTTTGAATGTCCTTTTATTATTTATATAATATTTGTGTAAGGAAAATAAGAGCGCATTTTTATTTTTGAACTTCAGAATAAGTGGTTTTGGGTTAAGCCAACACCTGTGGCATATTCATAGCTGTAAGACTTGAAGAGACGTCTTTGAAGTTGCAATTGTCTATGCGTCAACATCACATTAAACTAAATATTATGTACCTAGCTACAGGGCTTGTTTTTAACCTTTTTCTATAAAATTAATATTTATTTTTCAAAACGAGCCTTAAAAACGTGTTCTGAAAACAATCCATCAGATACAGAGAGAGAGAAGGGTAAAGCATCATTATTCATGGCTAGAGGTAAGATGTTTTTGACCTTGGTAAGAGTTTTTTTTTTCCTATTTTGTGGGAATATTTAGTGCAGCACACTTAAAGTGATGAGTGGCGCAATTAATAAGGTAGGTGTGGAACATCATTACTCTTTTGCGCGTTCTTTGATATGTGTGGAGTAAATGCATTTTAATTAGAGCACTAAGCGGTGAAACGCGAGTGCTAGAACATGTGACTCATTTTGAAGGCCATTAAAGTATTGGATTTGAGAGGAGAAGTAGTTCTTTTTTTTTAAATTTGAATAGTGATATGGCCTAGACAAAATATTTGTATAGAGAAGGGTGAAAAGCTAACTGCACCGATTTGTTTTCATTTGAAATAGCAATAATTTACTTTTTGTTAATGCTTATACTGTGGGAAGGTTAATGTTACTTTTTGGCATTCAAAGTTGTTGTTTTTGTAGTATTTATGTAATAAATTTAATTATTTTGAATTAACATTGTCCTTTGGTAAAGTGCTTAGCAACGCACATTTTTACTTTCATGGATGAAGGTTAAGTTTAGGTCCAAAAGAATTTAAAAGAGTAAATAATTCTCTATACTGACTCTTTTGTTCGAACAAAAATGAATAATTGTTTTTTTTTTTTTATAAATAATTCAATTCTGACAAAGCCCATACGAAGAAAGGTATCCCCAGATTTTTGTTTTGTTAAATAACTTGACTCAGTTTGTTGATGAGCCAATTCGGATTCTTTGCCAATGCTATAGAATTGTCTCTTATCTCTGATGCTAATAAATATCGCTTCCAGGCACATCAGACCATTGTGTCATATCTGCAAATATCACATGCCAAAAAACGTTTAGCAGTATGAGTAAGCCAATTGAAGCGGTCTCAATGAATTGTTCAGGAACTTTAACTGATCACTATGCTTTTTCCATAGTGACTTGGATTTCAGGTAAAATCTGATACAAAATTGAATTATTTGAAAATGACATCCCGAATGTGGTAAAATCTTTAAAATAATAACTGTTCCTTTCTTAAGCTCGACTTTTAAAACTAATAACCTAATATCCTAATAATATGTTGCCAATAAATGACACGACCCTTCCCGTAATTGAAAGTGTAAACGATTCTATTGGACGAATCTTCTTTCGCACTTTATGATCTTGTTATTCACAAATCGGATAGTCCGGATAGTATTCCCATACTATTCTTTTAAAGAGGTGCTCTTCAATGCTGGTAAAACCACTGCGTATAAGCTTTTCCATCTACAGGTCTCTGTCTGCATGAATGAAAAATAGCATTTGTTCAGGCTGTCCACATATAAACATATAAAAGTTATAATAACTCCTTCATAATGGGAATCCAACTCCTTCTTCAACTATCGTTCCATTGCATTTACGTTTATTCTGTCCAAAGTCATGGAAACGCTGATTAATTTCCAGCTTAAGATGTAATTTGAAACCGGAAGCTTCTTAATGAACGGCAGTATGGCTTTCGTTGCGATAGGTCCACTTGTGATCTCATGGCTTATCTCACAGAACAGTGGAACAAATCTGCACATCGTTTTGAGATAGTATAATTATTGCACTTGATATTTCGGACCGTTCAATTTAAGCAGTATTGGATGGGTTCAAATCTGATGTCCACAAAATAAACGCTGGTGTGCCCTAGGGCACAGTTTTGTCTCCATCATTCTTTATTATTTTTATAAATGATCTTTGTTTGAAACGTTCGAATAACCAAACTGTTTCGCCGTTGACATATATACATATGAATTTTAATTGAGTTTTCTCAAAGATTCAAAAAAAATCTTTCTTCCTGTTCTGGGAACAGGGCAACCGAAATAAAAGACCGTTTTATTTTAATTTAAAACACTTTTATTTAAGCGTCAGATCCCTTACCGTTGGTCGGGGGAAATCATCGGCTATACGTTGATAAACTTGTGAAAAAACTAAACTAGAAAGAGATCTGGAGATCCCTTTTATATTATTAATATGCTAACGCAGCAAACCTTTGTTTGACTGCGGATGATGCAATGATTCAATATTGTCAAATACTTTTGATATCCATTTGATACTCTTGCACAAGGCTGAAGGCCAAGAAGTGCTGATATGCAATTTATGTTTATTATCGTTGCATCATCTTTGAAGAATTATTACAATGTGTTTAATTGAATTTGAAGTCAAGATTTTGCGTGGGTTTATCTTTGTTTGAAATTTTTTGGGGCGCACAAGTGTGCTTGGATATAACACCCCCCTCTTTAGATTCTTCTAAGGGTCGGAAATTGACCGTTGGAAGATTTACATTATTTATTATCTTCCTTTTCTTACTTTTTAATTTTAGATAAACATAAATTATTACAATTATTAAAATGAATGAAATGATAAAATATATTTTGAAACTTGACTTTTTATGACTATATTTCAATTCTTGTATTTCTTTTAAATTGTTTATATTTTGGTATTTTAATTCTTCAAAAGTTAATTCTTCAATTTTAGTATAATTTATATCCAATATTGTATTAGGAATTAAAAGCTCATGCTTATAATTTTTCCTTTCATATGATTTATTGTTTATTTTAACTTTACAATTTTCAAATCTAATAAGGTAGTTACCTTTAATTTTAATTTTTTGATTGTTACAATTTTGATTAAGTTCTTGTAATTTTACATTAATTAATACAAGATTATTATTTCCTATTTCTAATACTTGTTCATTTATATTTTTTATAAGTTTACAATTCATTGACTTTTTAAGTATATTTTCTATACAATCATCATTTATTTTGGTTAAATTTTGTACATATTTAGTACTGTCATATATTATTTGATCTTTTGTCAGATAAAGGTGTTTGTGTATTTTTAATTGGGAATTACTATCCTTATTTGGAATGGGTTGAACGTATATCTTTTTATACAGTTCATTTGTATATTTGGGTACTTTAATTATAAATATAATATTTGTTTTATATAGGGCTAAACTAAGTTTTAATTCTTCCAAGTTATTTATATTAATGCCGTATTTATCTATTTCTTCTACAGTTAAAATATCTCTGCTGAGTATTCCTAATCTTGAAGTCATTATTATTTCTTTTATTTTTTCTATGTCTTCATGTAAATATTCGAGGTTTTCTCTTAACTTTATCTCGTACTGTATTTTAGCTATATCTTTTACGTAATCGTAGCTTTCTACAAATGTATTGATTCTTTTAATTATGTTATTAGTTTCATTATTTAAAGTTTCAGTAAGTATTTTGATTTGTTTATTAAATTTTTCATTTATTATTATTTGTTTGTTTAAATTTGTTATCTCAATATGATTGTTTGTTTCTATTATTTTTAGATGTTCTTCGATATCTTGGCGATCATTGTCGTCCATGGTTCCGTATAAAAATTTCATACCTGTTCCTAAAATATTTATTAATCCTCTTTTTTGTCTATTTGATTTAGGATGGGGTAAGAGTACTTCAAACTCTTTTCGTATTTTTGACATTTTCCTAATAAAGCTGTCATTTTCTTCTGGAATTCTTTTAACATTCCTTTCCATAATTTCTATATTTTGTTCATATTCAGTTAAATTTATTATATGAATTATAGTATCGTAACTTTCTATTAGTGGATATTCTTCTAGTTGGATTAAAGTGAATCCATTTCCCTTATTTAAGTCAATGACTTCCAATTCTGCTCGTACTTGGTTGAGGGTTATCGTAATCATCATTATTATAATTATTTTCTGCATTATCGCCATGGGTTGCAACATTTGATGCAATATCCTTATTGGATCTGAAACTGGAAGATTTTATTTGTTGATATTTTTTCTTCTTCCTAAATTGATCTTTATGAAGAATGCGATTAGGAATTTTTTTAAATCTATTTCCTTCTTGTAACGTGTATTTTTTATCAGTTTTATTAATAACTTTCACCTTTTTATGTTTAGGTACGATTTTGTTTTTTATTTTCTCTTGTTCTGTTACCTTCGCATAATTTTCGTCTATGCTTACATCTTTTCTATTAATGTTTAATTTATTTAATATTTTTATTTTATTTTCTTCAATTCGTTTATAGATTATTTCGTTGTCAATTTTATTAAAGTGAACGTCGATTGGTTTTTCTTTGGTAGTTAAATGGATTACGTTATTGTAAGATTCAAGTGCTTTTGTAGCGTGCTTTATTGGTATATCTTCTTCATTGGATAGTTGTAATTGCTGTAAGATTCTTATATGTTCATTTAGACTGCTATGAAGTCTTTCTACATCGGCATTTCTGGTGTGTCTATTTGCTGTGCAATAATGTATGATTATGTTGTTATTTTCTAAAAAGTTTTTAAATGTTTCTGATACAAATGCGTTTTCATTGTGGAGAGTAATTTTATTTGGTTTCTTCATGTATGAAAATATTCTAGTGAGAGCGTTTATTACGTCTACATAAGTTTTTGTTTTGATTGGTTCAATTGCTGCAAATTTAGAGAATTTGTCAATACATGATATATATTTTTCTTTTTTATTAACAAACCATATATCGATATGATAGTGTTCGTTAGGACTCTTTGGAGTCTCTGTTTTTTCGTAAGGTAGTTTAATTGGGTTTCTTTCTGTTTTTGCCATACATGTTGAGCAATTGTTTATTATTTTATTAATTAAATTTTTAAGGTTCGGCATATAATATTCTCGTTTTATTTCTAAGAATATTTTTTCGATTCCTGCGTGATTATGATTTTTATGATTTCTTAATATAATTTCTCTTGCTTCTAACTCTTTTATATCTTTTAATATAATCATGCTTCTTTGTAATATTTTATTACTTAATTTATTTTCCTTTTTCCATATATCTTGGAATTTTTTAAATATTTCGTCATCTTTGACATATATGCAATTTAGTATTGTTGTATCTACTTCTTTTATTATGTTTATAAAGTCTTCTTCTTGATATTCTTTTCTACTGAATGTTATTCTTCTTTTTCCAACATGTGGGTACAAAATTTCTTGATGATCATTTTCATTGATTTCAAGAATTATTTGTCGATTAAATAAATTAACCGGTTTTTCACTAATAGGAATAAGATGTGAACTATCTGATTCAGCACTATGCTGTGTTGCTAACTCATCTTGGTTATGTAATATGACTTTATTGTCTTCTATTTTGATTCTGGAAAGTGCATCTGCTACTTTATTCTCTTTGCCTTGGATATATTCAATTTTAAAATCGTATTCTTCTAATTTTATTTTCCATCGTTGGAGTCTGGTATTTGGCTCTTTTAAATTGTGTAACCATACTAAAGGTCTATGATCTGTTTTAATAATGAATTGTCTACCGTATAGGTAATGTCTAAATTGTTTCGTTGCCCAAACTATTGCTAATAATTCCTTTTCAATTGTACTGTAATTGCACTCATGTTTATTAAGTGTTCTTGAGGCAAAACTGAGAGGTCCATGTGTTTGACATAACACGGCTCCAATAGCAAAATTGCTGGCGTCAGTTGTTAGTGTAAATTCTTTTGAGAAGTCAGGGTGTCTATTTATTAAATCGTTAGTCATTAAAGTTTTCAATTTATGAAAAGATTCTTTGTAATCGTGATCATTTATATTTATTTTGCTGTTTTTCTTTAGGCATAAAGTTAAAGGTTTAATTATTTTTGCATAGTCATCTATAAATTTTCTATAGTATCCTGTTAATCCTAGAAAGCTTTGTATTTCTCTTACTGTTTTTGGGATAGGAAAATTCTTTATAGTTTCAATTTTCTTTGGATTTGGTTTTACACCATTTGGGGTTACTACATGCCCTAAAAATTCTGTCTCTTTTCGTAGAAACTCAGATTTATTTAGTGATACTTTAAGATTTGCATTCTTGAGTGTCAATAAGATTTTATGGAGTGAATCCATATGTTCTTGTAGGCTAGAGGAGAATATTATGATGTCATCTAAATAAACGTAACATATTTTTCCTATGTAATCTTTCAAGACCTCATTCATGAGTCTTTGGAAAGTTGCAGGTGCATTCTTTAAACCGAATGGCATTCTTGCGAACTCATAATGTCCCGTTAATGTACTAAATGCTGTTTTTTCCCTATCTTTAGCTTCAACTTCTATTTGATAAAATCCTTTTGTAAGATCTAACGTTGTAAAATATATTGCTTGTCCTAGCTTATCTAATATCGAATCCATGTTTGGAATAGGATATTTATCTTCTTTAGTAATATTGTTTAACTTTCTATAATCTATTACTATTCGCCACTCTTTATTACCAGCGTGGTCTTCTTTTTTAGGAACGACCCAAATTGGGGCGTTATAAGGCGAAGTAGAATGTTGAATTATTTTTGATTCAAGCATCTCTTTTATTTGCCTATCCACTTCTTTTTTGTGGACCTCAGGATATCTGTATATCCTTGTGTATATGGGAGAGTTATCTTCCGTTGGGATGTTATGTTTTACATGATTTGTAAAAGTTAAATCATCACCCTTTTTATAAAATGCTCCGTCGCATTCTTTTATTAATTTATATAATATTTGTTTTTCTTCTTTGTTTAAGTGATCTGTTTGCAGATCCTTTTTCACTTCATTATTTAATATGGAGTCTACAGGTTTTATTTCATTAAAATAATTGATTGTCTTTTCATATTCCTTTTCTTCATTTTCGCTGAAGAATAAAGGAATGATTTCGTCATTCAATTTCAATGTTTTATTTTTGTAATTTATTTCTCCATCATTTGGAATCAAAATATTGTTTCCAATTATTCCATTATACTCTTCATTGAAGGTGTGCACTTGGAATTCACAATCATTTTTTACAGATAGTGCAAATCTGTTTTTTGGTATTATTACATCTTTTTTTACTATTATAGGGTTTCCTGCTGTCCGTATTGTCATGGGATTGGTACGCCATTTTGTAAATTCTTTTGGAGAATCTTGTTCCCGCAAAAGACTATTAGTTGCTCCGGTGTCAATAAGGAGTCTTAAAATTGTATTCCCTTTTTCTAATTTAATATAGGGAAGTGAGATTCCGAGGCAAAATGCCGAAAATTTGCTTGCGTTTGTTCTTTTTGTTTGTCTACGTAGTTAGCTTCATGTGCTCTCCTTACTTGGGATGAACTTGGATCGATATCCATTGGTTCAAATCTTTGAGGATACTGTCTATTTCTGTTATTATTGTTATTATTATAATTATTATTATTTGGTCTATTATAATTATTTTGATTGTTCGGCACATAAGGTTTTGGTTGCCAATTTTTATTATTTTCATTATTCCTAAATTGATTATTAGGATTTTTAAAGTTATTATTATTATTTTTATTCTTATTCTCATATCTATTTTCAAATTTTTTATTAGTATTAGTGTGCTTTTGTTTTTCATTATTAAAGTCATTATTTTGTCGTGTGATAAATCCTGCTTGAGTTATCTCATGAAGTGCTGACTCCATGGTTGTGGGTTTTAATGCATATAGAATTGTTCTCATATGTGTTGGTAATCTTTCTTTAAAAATTTTAAGCGCTGTTTCGTTATTACGAGGGATATCAGAAATATTATTTTCTTGTAAACTCTTTTGGTTTAATAAGGAAAGGGTATGTTGTATGTAGTTATAAAATTTAATCGGATCGCCTCTATATTGAGAAGCTCTGAGATCCTCATATAATTGGAACGAATTTTTAAATCCACCGAAATTTTGCAAAAGCATGTTTTTTATATCAATCCATCTTGTAAGATGGGTATGAATTTCGATAGCCTGTCTGGCTCTTCCTATAAATTTACTCTTAAGAATATTTATACACATTTTTTGAGAAATGTCATTATAAGTTAATAATGTGGGGATTATATCATCCACATTTGAAATAAAAATAGGGAGGTCTTCGGTTTTACCGTCAAAATTTTGTAATCTTTCTATATATTTAAGGGGATTTAATTCCAAAGATCTTAAATTATTATTACCTCCTACTAATGGTGGTTGTTGCGGCTGCTGTTGCTGCTGTTGCTGTTGTTGTGCTACTGATGGTTCCATGTTGTCTGCTTGTTCTTGAAAGTTTCTTTGCTGGTTGTAGTTTAGCTGCCTTAATTCAGCTCGTTGCGAATCTCTTCTGATTCGGTTCATCAACTTGATCTCGTTGGGGCTTTAGATCATGCCACTTACATCCACGTTGGATTCAAGTGGATTTTCCACATATAATTTGAACCATAAATTTAAAAATTTTTTTAGGTAGGTATATTTTTTTCTTTTAGTTGCACTATTTGTTGCATTTAACCTTTTTGATTTTGCTTGTTATCGTTCCTTTTGGTTTATTTTTTTTTTATTTTGTTTTTAATTTGTTTGCACTTTTACTTTTATGTAAAAAAATTATATTTTTTTTTTTATGTTCTTTTTATTTATTTATTAATTTTTCTTTTTTTTTCATTCACTCATTTTTTTATTTTTACTCAATTTTCAGTATAGGGTTTTTTTTTCAATTAATTTATTAATTATAATTGTTCATCCGCCTTTAATTTCACTTCTACTCTTCCACTTTTCACTCTTCACTAAAAATTATTTCCTCTCTATGAGGCTTCGCAACATTAACCATATTCACTGGCGTTGGTTACTAAATAATTTTTCCTTTTTAATAATTTTCGATTTTCGTTCGAAAAATTATTATTTTTTTTTTTTTTTGTAATTAAATTTAGTTAAATGAAATTCACGATTTTCGCTCGAAAATTAATCACTTTTACTTTATTTAATTTTTTTTGTTTGCATTTATTTTTTATTGTTAATTAAAACACGTTTTTGCATTTATTAATTTTCACAATAAAAACAAATTTTTTGGGTCGCGAAAAAAAAAATTTAATTCCGGTTCGACCACTGGATTACCATGTCTCTTATAATTTTCACTTATAATCTGACTGGAATCCTACCGAATGCGCCAATTTTAATTGAGTTTTCTCAAAGATTCAAAAAAAATCTTTCTTCCTGTTCTGGGAACAGGGCAACCGAAATAAAAGACCGTTTTATTTTAATTTAAAACACTTTTATTTAAGCGTCAGATCCCTTACCGTTGGTCGGGGGAAATCATCGGCTATACGTTGATAAACTTGTGAAAAAACTAAACTAGAAAGAGATCTGGAGATCCCTTTTATATTATTAATATGCTAACGCAGCAAACCTTTGTTTGACTGCGGATGATGCAATGATTCAATATTGTCAAATACTTTTGATATCCATTTGATACTCTTGCACAAGGCTGAAGGCCAAGAAGTGCTGATATGCAATTTATGTTTATTATCGTTGCATCATCTTTGAAGAATTATTACAATGTGTTTAATTGAATTTGAAGTCAAGATTTTGCGTGGGTTTATCTTTGTTTGAAATTTTTTGGGGCGCACAAGTGTGCTTGGATATAACATATGTATACTCAGCTTTTCATATTCGTTTTTAGATTTCCATCCTTGTCCTTCGGATGTGGACTATCAACGGCAGCGAATGATAAGCTCATTAAATTCCGATCTTGACAATATTATTCAATAGGAAAACCGTGTTGAATTGAATGCCTTAAAACCTCATCGCTGTTCATTGTCACAAAAGCGTAACACTTCCCCAATGCCACTAACCATGGGTGGTACTTGCATCGAAACCATCTCCTGTGGAGTGATCACATATTTAAAAGTGCTAAAACACTGCTAAGTGTTTAGGTTTTCTCCGTTGTTGTAGAAAACTTTTTACCCCTATTGTGTCCAAGGAATTCGTGCTGTTTCTGACTCTCTTAATTATTCTTATAAATGATATTTTGTCAGAAACTTCTAACCCAATTGGTTGTTTCACTGAAGGCAGTACCATAACCTTTTTTATTCGTTTTTAGATTCTCATACTTGCATGCTTTAAATGAAACGGCAGCTTGTGATTAGTTAAATTCTGATTTCGACACAATTGTCGAACTTGTAATCAAAAAAGCTGTATAATTGATTGCTTCGAAAACCCAATGTTGTCCACTGCCTCGAAATCGTAACCCTCCCTAATGCCACTGTATATGTGCGGTAACTATGTTAATAAGACTGAATATCTTTCAGTTTTGGATACATGCATCACAAACCATCTTTTTTGTGTGTTTAAGTGTTTAGGTTTTCTCCGACGGCGACGATCCAAGAATTTTGTTACCCTTTCTGATCTGGCTCGGATTCGGTATAAAACTGTATGTCCTCTCCATTCCTGACAACATTACATTTTCATATTTGGGCCCAATAACTTACTTGAGTCGTTTGGATGGAATTGAAAAAAAGAGCTCTACAAATGATAGGTGATAGTTCTATTAACATTAGCACTGCGTGAATTTAGCAAAACAATTTCGAAACAGAATTTTGACAACGAACATTTTTTATCAATACAATTGCAGACTTTGGTTCGAAAATTATATTTTTCAATATTTTTTTCAGAAACAACGTCAAGAAGTTTCATATTATTGCAAAGAACACTAAAAATAATAGGTTAATGCTTACTTTATTCTTTCTTAAAAACAAAGATGCATTTCTGGGTTTTGTTGAGTTCATACGATGAATTTTTAAATCGGAACTGTTCAAGATATAAGTCGTCTTTTTTGTGTTTACCTAAGAACTTTACGATTATGCTTTGTGAGATAGTCATGCTACATGACTTATCTTAAAGGATGAGTATAATTTTAAAAAAGGTATATAAATAAATCTTCTTATATCATTTTTTGATTAATATTATTGCTGGATTTATTAATGATGCATGAGGTATGTTGTCGAAAATTTGGAGAAATAACTCTATCAGCTTAAGAACAAAGCTACGACTGTTTCGCTCAAATGTCGAATCTGTGCTTCTTTGTGGGTGCAGCACTTTGAAGGTCACTTAAACCATTACAAGAAAGCTGCAAGCCTTCGTGAATAGATGTCTTCGTAACATCATAAGGATTTTCTGGTCAAACCGTATATCAAATGAGGGCCTTCATAGAAGGACAGGCCAGAAACCTATAGACTCTATAATACGAAGGCGTAAGTGGAGGATTGGACATACGCTTCGAAAAGGTAACGACTACATTGCAGACCAAGCAATGCAGTGGAATCCACTCACAGAAGAGGGAAGAAGAGCTGGACGACAAAGAAGAACATATCGCAGGACAGTCGAAGTGGAATCAGCGTCACTAGGCAAAACTCGGAGGTAGCTGAGACGCATCTCCGGAAACCGTATAAGAGAACTATGCCCCTTAAGAGGTTCCCAACGGACTTTTTATCCAATGGATACAGTATTGCGTTCACACCCATACTGACGTTGTAATATTCGCAATGTATTTCTTTCCGTGCAATATGTTTTTTGTATAATTATATGTGCTTCAACCTGTACTGATAGTTTTGTCAGCAAAACCAACAGTTTTGGAAAATTTGAACAAGAAAGCACCTCAACTTTTAGGAATCTTTTCAAATAAATATACAATTTTAGAATACGACTTGTCCAACTTTTACATTTCTTTCATTCATATCCAAATAAACTAGTAAATCCTTTTCATAATACTTGTATCAGTCAAAATAAAACCGTTTTATTTATATTTAAAATAAAGTTCTTTAAAAAAAATTAAAATAAAATAAAAAAAAAGAAAAAATGAAAAACTTATTCATCTTATTTTCAGGCATAAGAAGAGTGAGTGTATTCATCTTTCCTATAAATAAGTACCATACAAGAGTACCTATATATAGTTCTGCAACCCATTTAGAAAATATAAAACTCAAGTGCTCTGTAAAGTAGGTAATGTCCCTTCGGTTCAAAAGTTAATGGTTACTAGAAGAAAACAAAAAGTAGGAATGGGTTGTATTTACTTGCTCTGTTAAAATTCAGCAAGATTTATATTTAAATTTTAAGACTGTTTTAAAATAAAATAAATAGAAAGTCCTTAAATATGTTATCTCATTTAACCTAGAAACATTAATATCCAATTCTTCAGATTAAATACACTTAAAAATTGCATTATACTCGTAAAAGCTGCGGGAATTCAAAACATAGCAAAAAGTAAAGCAAAACAACCTTGGAACGACTTGAAGTGCAAAGTGGCAAGGAAAAAATCATATATGTTATTTCAAAAGTCATCTATCAAGAACCAAAGAAAGCTTTTCAAAAGGTGTGTGCGAAGAAACAATTAGTCGAGTATTATAAATAGTTATGAAAGTAAAGCTTTCTAGAAAGTTGCAAGAACCCTGAACAAACACAAAGTAGATGCCCCAATTCTTTCTGAGTACTTTAAAATCTCCTCTATAGAGAATCCATTGGCAACTCCACACAATATGCAGAACCATTTAAAACCTTACGTTAGACCAACGATTTACCAAATCACAAAACTTCAGAATCATACATCGTTGCAATGAAAAGAAAGCATCAGGCGAAGACCTGATACCTTACGAGTTCTTTAAAAACGTAACGAAAGCCTTTCTTGAAGAGATGAAAAAAAACTTTCAACTGGATTTACGACTGTGCTTAACGCTATTACGAAGATTTTTATAAGAAAGGCTCACTAATTATGTAGATGAAAATAATCTACTAATCTAATCTGTGAATATCAATCCCCATGCCGAAAGTGCTTCTCCACGGTAGACAATATCTTCTTCCTGACAAGTATTGTCAAACCTCATTTGGAAAACGTTAAAAACTATGTATACCTTTTTTGTAAACTTCAAATCAGCTTTCGACACCATTGATAGCAAAGCCTTATTTTACAAACTCTCGTATTAAGAGTGTCTACGAAGATGTTAAAAATACAGCAACAGCCCTTTCACGAAATTCGCTCAGCTGAATGGGATGGTAACATATTATCAGAATGGTTGAAACAGAAACAGGAGAAAACAACGCTGCCTACTTATTCCTTAGGTATATCTTACGCGGATACTAAAATCTAAGTTCTGATGACCTGGTAATATTGACAATACAAATATGATGCAACTGTTGATCAACAAACTCCAACCATATTGTGACTTCTGGAATTTTAAACTAAACTTGAGTAATTAAAAAACTTGACTTTCCGGAATTGAATTGGACGGTTTGCAAGAAATGAGAGATGGTATTGAAGAAACGATAAATTAAAAAAGATTAAACAATATAAGTATCCAGGCTTTCTGCTTGCACCCAAAATCCTTCAAGACTCACTTGGAAGAAACGCTGAAAGAATCAAAAGTAGCGGTTATAAAAATAGAATATTTTAAGCAGTGGTTCAATTATGTGCACAAAGCAGTTCTGGCAATTCAAAGAAATCGAAGAACAAATATATTTGAGACAAAAATCAATTTTTAGTAAGGTTTTGTATAAGGATTAAAACAAAAAATTAACTTTTTTTTAAATTGCTATGTTAAAAAGTAGTACCCGTGGTGTCATGATCGTTAGTGTACAGGACTGTTATGACAGAGGTCTTGTGGTTAAACCCAGCCTGTTCAATCTAAATTTTTTGGACGGGTGCTGCCTCTTGCGAGGAATTGACTAATATCCAAGAGTTATTCTTGTCTTGAAAAGTGTAAGACGTTCGGATTCGGCTTAAAACTTTTGGTCCCTCCATCCCTGATAATGTTACTCGAACGCAGGAATGGTTGAGAGTTGTAAGTCACAAGCCCTTGTTCTCAACGGACTGCTGCGCCAAATAATGTATTCATTTATAACCTAACATTCGTTTTAAGCTCATGGTAAATAAAGTGTATGACTGGGTCACACAAACTGACTCTTGTACGAAATAGGGTGTTTAAAAATATTTGCTATATTTTAAAAATTAAAAATGTACTGCAAACAAATTTGGATCCCATTTGATTAGTTTTTTATTTTTTATTTGAAATAACTTTTTTTTTTAATATGCTGTGAAAACATCGAGTAAAGCTTCAGCTGTGTGGCACGTAGCGCCACCGCGCTGTCCTGTTGAAACCAAATGTTGCCAATATTCTCCTCTTCAATTTTTGTGAACAAAAATTCGTTCAACAAGGCCCGATAATGGCTGAAACACAAACACGCTTCGGCTTTGGCTGCGCCTGAAGTTTACGAGTTCAGCCATATGAATTCAATGCATGGTGTCACAAAGCAGCTTCGACCTGACGTTCCGTTTGACAATCGTAAGGAAAAGAAAGTAATGTAATTTGACTCCAAACCGAAGCTCTAGTTCAATTATCTGAACATTTGCTTTGTCTGAAAGCTCAACAGCTGTAAAAATGTCAACAAACAAAATATTTGCTCTTTGGAGGGATGAAATAATAGAAATGTCATTCAAAGCAACCTCGAAGCAAGGCCACCATAACGCAGACGAAGCCGAACCTGAAGCGTGTTTGTGATTCAGCCATAACTCCCTCCTCATTTTCGAAGAAAAATGGCCCAATTATGGCTTTGAACCATTGACTCATTTTGGGTGTATCGGCTTTTTAATGTACACGTGCGGGATTTTTGTGCTCCAAATGCGACAATTTCGCTTGCCCGCCAAGATCAAAATTAGCTTCATCTGAAAAGATGATTTTTTTTTGCAGAAATCGGCATCTTTACTAAGCATTATTCCTAGCGTTGTTCAAAAGTATACACAACCATATTCTAACCAATTATCTGTCAAATCAGACATGAGTTACCATTCATGAAATAAGCACTATAGTTGAAAAAAAAATGTTAGATGGCGAGCCCTATAAATAAAGGTTTTTAGTTTTAATTTAAAAATATGTTTAGTATGCAGTTATTTAGAATGTATTAATATACGTTTGACTTTTCAATTTCGTAAAAAAATAACGACTCATTTTCAAAATATCGATTTTCAAAAAAAAATTAATACTTTTGTAAAAATCAGAAATATAAACAATTACTTTTTTAATCAACAAGTATTGTTGAGACATTGGTTGATTAGTTCTTCAGAGTGCTTAAAAACAAAATAACTGTTCCATATGGGAGGTACACTTCTGAAGCAATACAAACATATATTTTTTATTGAAAGAAGCCAAACGAGAATTAGCATAAAACTTTCAAAATTTGAAGTTAATCGACACAATGGTCAGGGCTGTAGTGTCGAGGATAGACAGACAGGCAGACTCACTTTTTTTTACTTCCCTTCGCTTCCTCTTAATGTCATATTGGATTAAAATCTTGAGTTCGAATGCAAAACTTGAAATATAGTTTCTATGTGTCGCAAGTAAAAACGTAGTTCTGTCTGAAAATTCAAGTGTTCTTTTTTTTTAATTTAAAATATAATTTTTTGTTCAAATCCAAAACTGAACCTTAAGTTCTTTCATGCAATGCAAGAAGAGAAGAGATGATTGTTTATTGAATAGTGTCAGAGAAGTGTACTCGTGCATGAAGCTGAAGAAAAAAAGCGAAATATAAAACTCCTAGACTTTGTACAGTTTTTGAATGATAAGTGAGTGAAAAGCCCAAAGGACATTTGTGCATGTTGGTTGAATTATTTTTCTATTTAAATACAAAAAAAAGTGGATGCATAAAATAAAAGTTAGAATTTTACAATGCCATAAGGTAATGGTTTTGTAAAATGGCCGTCCCCTTAGACAGTTTTAAATATACCTTTTTATTTAAAATTCATTATTAAACGTTATAAAAGAAAAAAAGGTTGCTCAAACATTTGCCGTCAATTGCCTCAAAAATAAGACGAAAAATTGAATTTCTGTTTATACATCCTTAAATGTGGTACTATTATTAAAATATATCAATTATTTATGTGCGTCTAGAAAATCTAAGATCATTTTTTAAGTTTTTTATCTTTTTTCACAATAAAATTGCAAAAGTTAATAAAATCATTTTTTCTTCATATTTTTCAAATGGCAATATTGTTGAATGATATTGTATGTCCTGTTTGTAAAATTTTTAAGTGACTCTAAGTAAAGGCTTGACTTTTTCCAAGCAAGCAATACATACAAAAATATTGCAATAGGGAAACGCCGGAATTCCGAAAATTATTTTTTTTTTATTATACAACTTTTTAATTATTGTTCCCTGTCTAAACCTACTTTCCTTATTTTTGTTTAAATTGTACGAAATTGTGTACATCTTATTAATGTGTGTTTACTGAAGATAGAAAAAATTGAAAATTGGCTGATATTTGCAAAATTAAAAAGAGGCTCGGATGCGATCCACACTGATAATTCCATCTGTCGATTTGTCTTTCTTAAAACCTTAACAAAATATTCATAACAATATTTTATGTGAGATAAATAATTTAATGTGAATATCTTTCTATATTCTCCTAATACTTCAAAGTTCGTACTATTTTTTGTAGATTTTTTTTTTATGAAAAAACGGACTGTTGGATTTTTATACAAATATAACTGAACAATGAAAACAATATTTTCTTTGAGATAAAATTAATAAATCCAATCTTTTTAATTTTTGAAAAGAAATTTCAGTCTAAAGTTATTTTTTACCAAGTTTAAGCATTGTTTGTTTTTAGGATATTATTGTTGGTAAAAAAAAACTCTCTATTCGAATTATTTCAAAATTTTACCGAATGTTGAAAACAGTATTTCATACAAAATAAAATTAGTTTGAGAAAATATTCTCAAATTATTGAAAAGGTATTTGGGTCAAAAATCAATTTTTTACCAACTCCTAGTATTGTTTTTTTTTCAGTTTTTTTTTTAATAAAACGAACTGTCAAATTCTTAAAATGTTGAAAACAATTTTTTTTATAAGACGAAATCAGTTTGAAGACAATATACCAAACTTTTGAAAAGATATTTAAGTCGAAATCAGTAATATTTTTTTTTTTTTCGTAAAATTTAGGAGAAGACAAATATTTTTGTTAGTTTTTTACTTACTTACTTTCTTAAGGTGGCTCTACAGTCCTGTGTGAACTAGGGCCTCACCCAACAAACTTCTCCATCTAGCTCGGTCCCTAGCTAGATATCTCCAGTTTCGAGCTCCAAGTTAGGTGAGGTCACCTTCCACTTGTGCGCGCCACCTGATCCGAGGTCTTCCTCTACTGCGCTGTCCTGTGGGTGTGGATTCGAAGACTGTATTGGCCGGAGCATTGGTTTCCATTTGCTCTACGTGACCCAGCCATCTTAGTCGTTGGACTTTACCCTTCTGGCTAAGTTTACGTCGCTGTACAGCCCGTACAGCTCGTCGTTCCATCTTCTCCTCCACTCCCCTTCGATGGATACGGGACCGTAGATCACACGAAAAACTTTTCTCTCGAAGCGACCCAAGGTGCTTTCATCAGCTTTTTTCATAGTCCATGCTTCTGCATGATAAGGGTCTTATATAACAACACTTTGGTCCCTCGACAGAGGACTTTACCACTCAATTGCTTCTTAGTCCAAAGAAGCAGCGGTTAGTAAGAGTTATTCTGCGTTTGATCTCAGCGCTGGTGTTGTTTTCTGCGTTTACAGCGGAGCCTAGGTAGACGAAGTCCTTGACTACCTCAAAGTTACGTCTGTCGATGGTGACGTTTTGAACAAGACGTCGGTGTTGTATGTCCTTTCTTGACGACAGCATGCACTTTGTTTTGCCCTCATTAACCGTTAAACCCATTTTTTCCGACTCTGCCTCAATACTCACAAAAGCCCCATTGACATCCCGCTGAGTTCTTCCGACTATGTCAATAATTTCATCAGCATGTGCTAGTAATCGGACAGACTTTTGAAAGATAGTGCCTCTAGTGTTGAAGTGTGAGCACTGCATTATTCTTTCAAGCACGATGTTAAAAAAATCACATGAGAGCGCATCACCTTGTATAAAAACTTTTTTGACTTTGAAAAGTTCTGTAAAGATATTTCCGACCTTTATGGAGCAGCGTGAATTCTCCATGGTCATCCTGCACAAACGGACGAGTTTGCAGGGATGCCAAAACTAGACATGGTTCTATACAGCTCGTCCCTGTAGATGCGGTCATATTCGTCCTTTTCAGTTTTTAAGATTTATAAAAAACGTCACGTTACAATACATAACATACAATTTAATTCAAATCAAGAAATGTCAAAATTTTCAATTCGACAAATCGGACGGATTACAATAACTTCCTACGGGAAGTGAAAAATGTTGACATTTCTCGACGTACGTACAGTGCACACGCACTCAAGGGCATATCTCTAAAAGTCTTGGACTTATAATCTAGGGACCTTCAAATGTCGAAAAATTTCAGCACTTCTATTTGACAAACTAATTTAATTTTGAAAAATAAATAAATGAAGGGTCTTTTTATAAATCAAAAGAATTGAACAAAAAGAGCCTGGGATGCGACCCACACCGATAACTTTCCATCCCGTCTGTCGATTTGTCTTGCTTTAGATTTTGTATGTTTTCGTGTTGTGTTAAAAAAGTTGTCAGTTGAATAATTCTTTAAAATTTCAAAATAACCAACAATATTTTTCATATAAAGAAATATTTTAGTTTGAAAATGTAGTTTTATTAAATAGATTTTTAGTCGAAAACAAATTTTTACCAATTTTAGTAGTATTTTTTAAATTTTTACAAATTGGATGAGTGAAATTAATTTGCGTACAATTTTTGTAGATTTTATTTTATTGAATATCGAAAATAATATTTTCTGAGAAAAATTTTTTGTAAAACGCTGTCAATTCGTGTTTAATTCAAAATTTTACTAAATGTTGAAAACAATATATTTTAAAAGATAAAAGTAGTTTAAATCCAATATCTAAAAGTTTTGAAAAGATATTTGAGTCGAAAATCAATTGTTACCAACTTTTATACATTTTTGTTAGGTTTTGTAAAAAACCTTTTTTGTAAAAAAACTGTCAATTCGATTTTTCTCAAAATGTGTCCTGCCATAATCCAAACTATAGTCGAAATTCAATTTTTACCAACTTTTTTATAAGTTTTTATAAAAATAAACTATCAATTAGATTTTTCTCAAAATTTAATTTATTTAAGTCGTAAAATTTTCGAGGAGACAAATTTCATTTTTCAGTTTTTTTGATTTATAAAAAAACTGTTAATTGGTTTTTTTTTCCAAAAATACACTTGTTTGCAAGTGATCAAATCAAATGGGGTGGCGCAACAGTCCGTTGTGAACCAGGGCCTAGTGACTTACAACTCTCAACCATTCCTGTGTGCGAGTAATGTTGTCAGGAATGGAGGGGACCTACAATTTTATGCCGAATCCGAACGGCTAGTTTGAGAAAGCACTTTTTCATGACAAGAATTACTCTTGAAGGAATTGTCAGTTCCTCGCAAGAGGTAGTACCCACGAAAATTAATTTTTTTAAATTAAGGTGGCACAAGCGGGGATTGAACCCAAGACCCCTTGCATGACAGTCCAACGCACTAACCATCATGCCACGGGTACTACAAGTGATGCATTCGTAAAAAATGTCGAACTCGAACACGACATCCCCCCAATGGTAGACAATTCGAAAAAAAAAGTGAGCCCCTTGATTCTTCTGTCTGTCTCTACGACGCAAATTATTGGGTCGATTGAGTTCAAACTTGAAAATGAAATGTTTAAGCTGATTCACTTTAAACCATTTGTAAGACTAAAATTAACAGTCCCCAAAAATTTTTTTTTCGGCTAAAGATCGAAAATTCCAATTTTCTTAAAAGTGAACCAATAGATTTTTAAATTTGTCTCTAACATCGTTTTTCTTGACTTGGCTTCTTTCAACAAAAAAAAAATATTGTGTTGCTCCCATAAATCAGTTATTTTGTTTTTAAGTTTTCTCAAGAACTAATGAACCGATTTCAATCATTCATTATTCATGCACAAGCTGTCATGAATTTACGTATTTCAAATACAAATCTGAATGTTTAGAGCAGACTTTGTTCAGAACGTGTTCAACATATTCAAAAGAATCAGTTTTCAGAGTTCCTAAAGAAAGAAAAACGTGTTTTACAGTCCAAAATTCTAGCATTGGAGAAACTTATTATTTATTTTTGCATATGATTCATCAACAAGGTTTCTGCATTGTTTAAAAAATGAACAAATCTAACCTCTGTGTTTATGGAAAAAATTTCAAAGTCCACAAAATTACTAAAAACGAAGGTGCTTAAAAAAGTCAAAATAATGGCACTGCAGAGCTTCTTTTAACCTCGGAAATGAAAACAATAGTTTAATGAAACTACAGAAAGTAAGCTGAAATTCGCAATTATTAATTTCCCCCTTTATTGCTTCTTTTGCGCATTCGTTTCGAGGACTTTAATGCCCTTGTTCACCTCTTTCGCCTGCAAAACGAAGTAAAAGCCTTGGCTTATATGGAATAGATTTCGAAAACGGACATAAAACATAGGTTGCTTACACTATTATTTGTCCATAAATTATTATTTCCCTTAAATCACAAATCATTTAAGCCAGTTGACTACGAGTGTACGACTATGGTGAAGCTTATAAGTACCTAATTCTTAACACCGAAAAACAGTTTCACCTGTTTCCAAAAAAAAAAGAAACCCAACCCAAATCCAATATTTTTAACTTCATTCCCTTTCGCTATTTAACCATAAAGTTCCTTATTACTATCCCCGATTAAGTTTAATGTTTCAATTGCAATCAATTCTCGGAATGTCCTTCTACCCAACTGCTCCCAATTTTCAATTTTGCACAGCTTTTCTGCTTCCATTGGAAACACATACTGCTCTGAAAATGATTCATTAGCAAAGAGGTATACTAGCACTACACTTCATTTCATCGAAGTCCTTCATGCTCTTGTTACCTTGTGCTCGTAAAGGATGTTGGATGTTGGTAAAGGTGGGTACGAAGTAGGTACTTGATGAAGCCAGAAACCACCGCACCGTCTCTCAGGTTAACTATTTTATCCTTTGTGACTCTACAACGCTATATCTGGCAAAAACGATGACGGTGGTGGCGCGACACTGAACATTTCCAATATCCCGTTTGGCATTCGAATTCTCAACAAATTCAGCACCTTTATGCTCGTACCCGTACTAGTGCTCCATCTTCACTTAACGTAGTGTTCCAAGGACTAAAAGCATATTTCCGAACGCACATATGAGTGTCCTTTGAGCTCACATTGATGACACACACAAAATGTGTGCCAAAATATACACGAAAGAGATTCTCTTCTCAGTCGTTTATCTCTTTGTTGGTTGCTTCTTATTTTTTCGTCCTAGCCAGAGATATCATCGGTTTCGATAAATCTTTGGTATTTTCGTCTGGGTAGGATATGAACATGGTACTATATCCTTTTCTGTTCATATACACACAACGAAGAGCCAGTTTTGTGGAAACAGGATCAAGGTCATTTAATGGAAAAGGACTTTTCGTTTTTATATTAATTTTGGTTTGTCTTGTTTACATTTACGAAAAATCCAATCTTCCATCTGGGTAGAGTATCTTTGTATGGAATAGAGGTGGATTAACCGACATTACGTGCGTAAATAACGTTCATCAAGGTACCGCAAATCTGAAATGCTGAACTGTAAATTGAAGAGAAAAATGTATCAGAATATTTTGTATTAAGGATAATTTATAACAATGGTAAATGAATGCAGCATCAGCATCAGATGAGCGACTGATAGATAAGTGCTAACAGGAATTTATGCGGTAAACTGGGCACAGGCCAAGAAATACAGAGATTTGAAGGTTGATACAACCGTGAGTTTGGATTAACCTCCGCAATCAATAACTACATTTGAATCTCAATAAAAAGAAACAAATGTTTGCTTATCCTTGAGATGGTAGGCTAAGCTAGTTAGTAAACAACTGAATTTTTGTGTCAAGCCTTTAAGTGGATTTCAATAAGCTACTTTAATCACCCTTTTAAAATTTCCATAAGAATTTCTTGAATTCAAAACTTATCGCATTGAGTTAATATATATTATACATATATATAATAATTTATTTATATGTTTAATAATATATTATTTATATATGGAAATAACATTTGTATTTTACTGCTTTAAACTAAACCGCGGGGTCCCAAAATTAACGCAAGATTTGAATTTGCCGCCATTTGTGCACTGAAGTGTTGGCAACCCTGAAAAAAAGCAATTTGACAGCTAACAGTATAGGGTTATTAAAAATGGAGCGTAACACGATAAAACAACGTGTCTTCATTATTAAAGAATATTTCAAAAATAGTGAAAGCTTGGACCCTGATTCTTCGAGCAAAATCATCCTAAGCGATGAAGCACATTTTCATCTTGATGGCTTTGTCAATCGCCAAAATTGCCGCATTTGGGATTCGGAGAACCCACATGTGACTGTCGAAAAACAAATGCATCCACAACGCGTAACTGTATGGTGTGGATTTTGGGCTGGAGGCATAATTGGACCATATTTTTTTGAAAATGATGCTGGTCAAGCAGTGACTGTTACTGGTGCTCGATATCGCGACATGATTACACAGTTCTTTCTGCCAAAATTGGATGATATTGATGTGTCTAATATGTGGTTTCAACAAGACGGTTCCACATGCCATACAGCCCGTGAAACAATTCAATTACTGCATGAGACATTTCCAGGTCGTGTACTCTCTCGTTTCGGTGATCAAAATTGGCCTCCTAGATCGTGTGATTTAACACCATTAGACTTCCTTTTATGGGGTTATTTGAAATCACAAGTCTATGTCAACAAGCCCACAACCACCCGTGCATTAAAGGGGGAGATTCAACGCTGCATCAACGAAATTTAGCCACATTTATGCAGAATGGTCATGGAAAATTTCAACAAAAGAGTGCGCACGTTCATGCAAAGCCGTGGAGGCCATTTGTCCGATGTGTTATTTCATACATAACCCTATCCTATGTACTTTACGAGTCAATAAAAATATAACTATCAAAAGACTAAAAACGGCGTTTTCTATTTAATTCAAATCTTGCGTTAATTTTGGTACACCCTTTACAATTTACTTGTATAAGCAAGGGTTTAATCTAATGATTTGTTAGTAATTTAAATATATTCACCAAAACTCGGTTTGCTGTCAAAACAGCAACTAAAATCTCTGTTTTTACACAATTTAGTATCTGGGAAAGCTTCAGTAATAGGTACTTTAAATTATTTTCATGAGATGAGAGAAAGAAAGAGCAATTATTTAGGGTTTAAAGACGAAAGCTTGAATTTGATATTAAATTGCCTCTAAATTCCTGAAACTTCTCTTCAATTTCATCTTTTTTTTTTACGCACATAAATGGTATAAGGCTTACTTAGCACAGTGGAAGTTTAAACTCCACTTTCGGTTTCAGTTCAAGAATTTATTCGGTTTCACAGCTTCGTTTAACCCTTGAACTCAGTTCAATTTGCAGTTCAAGTTAGCCGGAAGTATTCTGCCGTTTAAACTTAAGTTCAGCGTTTGGAATTGGAACTACTTCCCACGGTGATATTTCATTTGACAGATGCCATTTGATAAATTGCGTTTGTGAAGAAAGGGGGCAGACAACTCAATTGGAAAGTTGACTGGAAAGTTAGACAAGAAAAATTTCCCTAACTATCAAGTCAAGTCAACTTATGTCAAAATGACAATTTTTTACTCTATGAATTATTTATTTTTTGCGCGATTCCATTTAACGTTTTGTGTAAAAGGGATCCTTGTAAAATTTGAAAAGAAATGAGAAATATTTCTTAACAATACAAAATGCAAGTCGTGACTTGTAGCTTGCCTGAGGAGTGTTTTAAAGGCAATAATGTTTTTGATAATTTTTGTACGATGAACTGAACTAATGAAGGTATTGGTTAGTGAAGTAAAGTTCCAAGTTTAAAATATATTTCACTTGAAAACTTAGCTATAGCTACCTTGGTCAAAATGTACGTTCAAAGAATGACGTTGACTGCAAATGAAGTCCCTTATGTTGTCTGAACCTGCCCAGTATTTTACAACGTCGCGAAAGATTAGTTTTTTCAGAAAATATTAAAAATTTAATAATAATTAGGCTTTAAAAATGTTATCGAGCTGCGAAAGTGATTTTGAAGATATCAGCGACAAGGAGAACTTTATAATAATTGCCAATATGAGAAGAGAAAGGTGCATTTATTTAAGAAGATATCACTGCAATTATTGGGACGATCTGGAATTCTTTGAAAGAACGCATTCGTTGTCCGGTAATGGGATCCACTTTTCGAATTGAGCTCATTTGCAATGGAATCACGGGCCGTGGCTTTTTCTTTTCTTTTACTTTTGTCTTTGTTTTTCTTTTCCAGAATATTCTTTCTTTTCAAAACTAACTCCATCAATAAATCTACATCTGCTGATGAAAAATTGATCGTTCTTCGTTTTGGTACATCCTTTTCTAATCCTAATCTAATTGAACAAAGTTCAGATCTCACTATGAAACCGGACTAATTAAACTAGAGAAATTGAACTCAGCTTACGGTACAGCTAAACTGAAGTTTAAACCTTTATTCTGTAACTAGAGGTTAGTGTTGTTTTTTTTGAAAATTGATTTTTCTATTAAATACAAAAACCGTTAAGACCTTAAAACATGATATAAAACTACTTTTTAAAGTGGATTTGCTTTGGATGCTCTAGAACTTAAACACGAATTTAAAGAGTATAAATATCTCAAACAGCTAAAGTGACACTTTCGTTAAACTAATGAACGGTTCATATAAAAGCTTTGAATCTCTCGAGAAGTGAAGTGAAAGAGATCCTGCAATGTGAAATATGTGTGTGCCACACTAAAGTTTCTTCCCAACTTATTTGTTAAACTTAAATGCACCTATTTCCTTCATTTCAAGAACCAAACATATTTCTCTTTACAATTTTTAAGTTTTGTTGACTCCTTTAAGATCAAAATATTTTCACGAAATACAGTAATTTTCAATCTACGAGTAAGCAGACTAATAACGATAGACTCCCATAAATTAAGCCTGAAAAAATACGTTAGAAAAGCCAGGGAATTCTTCATATCAGATTGTGTTTTATATTCCTACTAACAAATATCTAGTGTTTATTATTTATTATTATAAAACGTTAAATAAAAAGAGGCTGGGATGCGACCCACACTGATAACTTCCCATCCCAACATTTTTACCAAATTTGAGTACTTTTTTTTGTAGATTTTATTTTTTATGAAAAAACGGACTGTGGGATTTTTATATAAAAATTACTGAATATCGAAAACAATATTTTGTGTGAAATAAAAAAGTTTGAAGACAACATTTTTAATTTTTGAAAAGCTATCTGAGCCGAAAGTAAAATTTTACCAAGTTTTAGTATTGTTTTTTTTTTTTAGAGTTTTATTTTTTGTAAAACAACTGTCAATTCAATTTTTTTTTCAAAATTTTACCAAATGTTGAAAACAATATTTCTTATAAGATAAAATAAGTGTTAAAGAATATAAAAAGTAAAATTAATTATAATATAATGTAAACATGCTACAATTTATTCTAGCCTTGAACGTACACAAAACTTTTTCTTTTTTGACATTCTGTTTAAGTTCATTCTTTCTCTTTTGTTGCATATTCTCATGTACAGAGATCATGTTTCAAATCTAGGTTAAGAAAAATTCATTATTACTCGATCCACTCTTGAAATGTTAAGTTAGCAATTAATAAAAATTGAATTTGTATTTAAGTTAAACTTCGGCTTTTTTATTTCGCACATAAATTGGTAGCAGAACATGGTTACCATTTAATTTAAATTGTATTGTAGAGTTGTAAAAAAAGGATTAGTAAAGCAATTCAAGTAATTTTCTTTAAAAATTGATTGTGCGACATATTTTCACATATTTCGGAGATTTATGAGGTTAGAGAGTAATCCTCGTCCTACCATATCATAATTGGCACGTGATTTGATTTGGATACTTATTGCGAGATTTTTCTCTTGCCCTTAAGGAGGTGAGGATAACCACCGCCGCCAATCTATCTTTTCATCCCTTTTTATGTCGCTCGAGTGAACATTCTCTGACGTATACTACACTGGCGAAAGAAGGCGAAATTGGTCTGGAAGGTTCTGATTCTGCAGCGGATATCAAGACGGACATAATCATGGAAATGAAAAAAGCTAAGAAGATACGTGCTTCAATACTTGGCCTTTTAACCAAACAGCGGAATAATTTTAATGAGCAAGCAAGTTCTATTAGTAATTCGGCTTTAAGCATTATGTTGCAGCTCATCGATGATTATCATAAACGACATAATGCGATCACGGAACACATTCTGGAGTTGAGTGTGGATGAGAAGGAAGATGATGACGTTTGTGAAAAGGACGCTCCTTTTACTACAGCGTATATTGACCTCAAGACCAAATTAATGGACTTAATTGAGGAGAAAAAAGCTGATTTGATTTCAACCTTCCATTCAAGTTCAACACCAAACCAACCTGTCCGTGCAGTGAGATTACCAAAATTAGAACTTCCCAGATTTTCTGGGAAATATTGCGATTGGATGGATTTTAAGCATGAATTCGTATCCATGGAAATAAATGACACGACTTTGAATGATATTGATCGTTTCAGATTCTTAAAATCTGCATTGACTGATGGGCCTAAGCGCATTATTAGTAACATGGAAGTAACAGCATCTAACTTTTCAAAGGCATGGCAAACTTTAAAGGACCGCTTTGACCACGAGGCCCTCATATTTGGGTCCCATATAAATGAAATTGTTTCCATGCAAGGGGTATCGGGCGGAGGTCCACAAGCCTATAGAGACCTCATCGACAAGGTTCAGGCACACTATAGGTCGCTGCTATCGTTGGGGTCCGCTGAAGCTGTGGCGGAGAATTTAATGATTAGTCTTATTCTCGGAAAGATTGATATCAAGGCTCAATCCAAGTGGGAAGAACATACAAACGAGAACATCGCAACACGGACAAGTTTTGCCAGTTTCTTTGAGAAATATGCAGCAGCACAAGAGCGTGTGGATCAGACCAGAAAGCAAGATGGAAAATCACAGGTTGTAGATAAACGCCCGCAATATGGTAAGAAGAGTCATACTACTTTGGTTGCTAGTTTGCATTATAGTAAATGTTTTAAATGTCAATCAAATATGCATGTTTTAAAAGATTGCCCTACATTCCTTGCGCTTGCACCCAAAGAACGTTCAGAAGAAGTAAGAAAGATGAGCGCCTGTGTTGCATGTCTTCAATCAAGGCATTCGTATAGGTTTTGTAAGGGGCGGTGTGAGAAATGTTCAAGGAAGCACCACGCTTTATTGCATTTTGAAAGCACGCAACCTGTTGTTGAATTAGCAAGTAGTACGTCACAAAGATCATTTTTTGCATCACAATCTTTTGAAGATTAGCAGGTTCTATTAGCGTCAGTTATTGTGAATGTATTTGATGGAAATGGCTGCGCCACCCATTGTCACGCCTTGCTAGATTGTGGCTCTACAGATCATTACATATCAGAAGATTTGCCAAAATAATAAATGCTAAGCGAATAAAGTGCGATACTCTTATAGGTGGCATTGGAAGCATTGGTGTTTCATCGAAAGGAATCTGTAAATTAATTTTCAGCTCCGTAATAAACGACTCTGAGCGATTCGTTATTCATGCATCTATTTTACAGAAAATCACAGAGTCGTACCCCCCACTTGCCTTCAGTATATCGGAATGGAAAATTCCATCTCACGTTAAATTAGCAGATCCGAACTTTAACAGGCCTAAGCACGTTGATCTTTTGATAGGCGGAGGTTTATTTTGGAAATTATTAACTGGTGAGCAATATCCATTAGGACCCGATCTCCCTTATCTTTGTAATACGAAGCTTGGATATATTGTCGTTGGATCTAAAGCTACGTCCCCAACTCTTCTTCGTAGAGCACTTTACTCATCTAGAGCTTTAATCGACAATCTAGAATCATTGAGGCAGTTAGTAGAAGAGAGCATTTAAAATTGAGTCTTGCACAAAGTATAAAGCTGGCTCGTTTCTTAGTCCCAAAGACAAGGCTGTTGAGGACCATTATGAACTTACGACTCGTCGAGGCAACTTTGGACGATACACCGTACGCCTCCCTTTCTGTGGCAACCCAATCTTACTTGGTGATTCATTGGACATTGCACCCGTCGCTTCCAAGCCCTCGAACGCAAACTTGAAAAACATCCTCTTATGAAACAAATGTATTCCGAATTTATTGATGAATATGAGCGCCTTGGTCACTTAGAAGTGGTTCCTAATTTCGATGCTTCTAAGACACTTTTCTTTATGCCCCATCACCCGGTGTTTAAAATGTCAAGCTCAAGTACGAAAATAAGAGTGGTGTTTGATGCCTCATGTAAGACATCAAATGGAGTCTCCTTGAACGATTTATTATACACTGGGCCAAAGCTACAGGATGTTTTGATGATAATACTCTTGAGGTTTCGCTTATTCCCGTACGTAATAACTGCTGATATACAACAGATGTATAGGCAGGTACTTGTTGATCAAGCTGACACTAATTTTTAATTAATTTTATGGCATAAAGAAAAGAAAGACCCATTGAAAGTTCTTCGACTGCTCACAGTTACTTACGGTACCGCTCCTTAAGCTTATTTAGCTATCAAGACTTTACATAAACTAGGAATGGATGAAGCTGAGCACTTTCCTGTGGGTGCCAAATTATTGAAAGAAAATTTGTGTGTAGATGATGCGATGCTTGGGGCAAATAACATTGAAGAACTCATTGAAGGTCGACGTCAGCTCGTTGAAATTTTAGAGAGAGGTGGATTTAAACTGACCAAATTTTGTTCAAATGTAGAATCTACGATAGCTGACATTCCTTTAGAATCTCGAGAAAAGTTTGTCCAGATTGGGGACCACAATACAATAAAGACTCTTGGTTTAACTTGGCAACCTGGTGCAGATACATTTCGGTGTACCTACAATGAAATTGAAGCGACATCTATTATTACGAAACGTGTTGTGTAATTGTGTTGTCAGAGGTTGCTAGACTTTTTGACCCTATTGGATTTATTTGTCCCGTGGTCACCTTAGCCAAGATATTTTTTCAAGATTTATGGCGCAGGAAGTTTGATTGGGATACCCCCCTAAATGATGATCTCGCTACAAAGTGGAATGGCTTTCGTGGTGATCTAACAGCATTGAATAATATTTCATTACCACGATATGTCCTTGGTAACAATAATTACGACTTGCTACATTTACATGGGTTTTGCGACGCTAGTCAGAAAGGCTATGGCGCCTGTGTATATACATGGTGTCTTAATTCTACTGGAAAAACCACGGTTCGGCTTTTGGTTGCCAAATCCCGGCTCGCACCTACTAAAATTCTTACAATAGCAAGACTTGAATTATGTGCTGCGAGACTTTTAGTTGACATAATAGAAAGGTTAAGAATTGAAGTCTTTCGAGACATTACAATCAGCGATATAAAGTACAGGACTGATTCAACTATCGTTCTTAGCTGGTTACATGAAGAACCCTATAAATGAAACACTTTTATAGCTCATAGAGTAGCACATATACAGGAAGTCACAAGTTTGATCAGTGGAAGCATATTCCAGGTGAGTTGAATCCGGCAGATTTTATTTCACGTGGCATGTTGCCAACGGAAACGTTAGAATCCTCTCTATGGTGGAATGGCCCTGCTTTTTTACGCCAGGCAACCACTGAATGGGCAAAAGAATTTAAATTGCCAAAATCAAACACTCATGAATTAGAAGAATTACGTCCTTCAAAGTATGTTTTAACAGCTTTTGGAAGTGGATGTTACTGAGTCTATGCTTTATTCTCGTAATTTTCGAGGAACTCGTCGAGCTTTTGCGTATGCACTGCGTTTTATTGAGAAATGTTACAAGCGCAATCGAATTCCTGGCATAAAGCAGTGGCAAATCTTATCAAGACCAAATATAAGAAATTTTATTAAACATCCATCATTAGAAGAAGAAGTGCATGCAGAGGAAGTTTTTATTAAAGCTACTCAGCAATCGGCTTTCGCATAAGAATATTTGCTACTGGAAAAAGAACAGTCAGTTAATAAAGGCAATGAACTAGAAGCTTTGGCCCCATTTATAGATGAAAAAGGCCTTATTCGAGTAGGTGGGCGAATTAAGAAAGCTGAGATAGCCTTTGATGCAAAGCACCAGATTCTATTGCCGAAGACTCATCGCTTTACGTCCTCAGTCATCTCATATTTTCATCATTATAGAGTTTGTCACGCAGGACCACAAATGGTGTTGGCAGCTGTTCGAAATCGTTATTGGCCTATTGGTGGATTACAACTTACAAGAACCATCGTAATCAAGTGCATTTGGTGTTTTCGCATGCATCCTAAACTCATCTCTCAATTTATGAGCAGCTTACCCGTAGATCGTGTATTACCACTGCGACATAGAGCGTTTATGGTAACCGGAGTTGATTTTGCCGGCCCAATAAGCGTTCGTCATCATATTCGCTGCAAGCAAAAGAAGGAGGTGCATTTGGCTCTATTTGTTTGTTTTATCACAAAAGCCGTCCACATAGAGCTCGTTCCTGATCGCTCTACCGAAGCTTTTTTACGTGCGCTGAAAAGATTTATATCAGATAGAGGCAGAGTTTCTAAGATGTATTCTGATAACGCTACTAATTTTGTAGGCGCATCCAACTATTTCAAAGAACTAAAGGCTAACATGGAAAAAGATAGCGAAATAATTGAACGAGAATTTAGTAAAGAATTTATCGAATGGTCTTTTATTCCACCAAGAGCGGCCCAACACGGAGGTTTATGGGAGTCATCGATAAAATCATGAAGCGTTTAATTCACAATATCGTAGGATGCATCGAATTAACGGAAGACGAACTTCGTACTGTAGCAAACCAAGCGGGAGCAATTATGAATTCGAGACCTATAACCCCCATGTCAGCGGATCCTAACGATTTGGAGCCCCTCTCGCCTGGCCATTTCTTGTGCGGTGGACCTCCTACTGCAATACCTGAGCTTCCTGTGTTGCCTAAAAATCCAAACTCTCTTCACTTAGCCCAACAAATGCAAAGCCGAAATTTCAAGTTTTTGAAAAGATATTTGAATGGATATTCAATTTTTGGAGGTGACACATTTTTTTTTAAGTTTTGTTGATTTATAAAAAAAACCGTTATATTGATTTTTTTCAAAAAATATACCTGTTTGGTATCACGTTGCAATATATTATATAAAATTTAATTCAAGTCTCTAGCGTTTTTGGTTCGTAAGATATTTAGGGTTAACCAAAAATTTCACCTTTTTTTTAAACTGCTATGGTAAAAAAAACACCCACGCAATTTTCTTGAGAGCCCTTTCTGCATCTTTCTGCCTTATTATCTGTATAACAAAATTTATTTGGAGTCGATATCTCTTCTGGTTCTTGAGCTATGGACAACGAAAAAACGTCGAGAACGTACTGACGTACGGACGTACGAACGTACGTTCACACGCACGCACAGACATCTTTCTAAAAATCTTTTATTTCGACTCTATTGGCCTTGAAACGTCGAGAAATGTCAAAATTTTCAATTTGACAAATCGGACCCATTACAATAACTTCCTATGGGAAGTTAAAAAGGTGAACATTTTGTTAACCCTAAATGGCTGCAAAGACGAAAGTGGAAACATCATAGTGGAACCGCAGTCAATGCTGAGGATATGGAAGGACTACTTCTGCAGACTGTATAACGGGGACGACGAACCGAATTCCGCTGTCAGGCAGGATGATCCATTCAACATGGACGACGAAAGCCAACAATTCCGTCCTCCCGACTAAGACGAAGTAAAGATTGCCATATCTAAGCTGAAGTCTAATAAAGCCGCTGGAGGGGATTTCTCTTTAAAGCAGCTGGAGATATGTTGGTTAGGAGCATGCACCAACTTATCTGTAAGATATGGTTGGAAGAAAGCATGCCCGATGAATGAAACCTTAGTATTGTTTGCCCATTCCTGAAAAAAGGAGACCCTGTAAACTGCACCAACTATAGAGGAATCAGTCTACTTAACATCGCCTATAAAATCTTCTCTGCCGTAATATGTGAACGTCTAAAGCTCATCGTCAACAACCTCATAGGTCCTTATCAGTGTGGTTTTAGACCAGGAAAGTCCACAGTTGATCAAATATTCACATCACGGTAGATCCTGGAAAAAACCCAAGAACACCAAGAATCGACACCCACCATCTTTTTATCGATTTCAAGAGCGCATATGACAGCATCTACAGGGACGAGCTGTATAGAGCCATGTATAGTTTTGGCATCCCTGCCAAACTCGACCGTTTGTGCAGGATGACAATGGAGAATTCACGCTGCTCCATAAAGGTTGGAAACAACTTAACAGAACCTTTCGATGTCAAAAAAGGTTTTAGACAAGGTGATGCGCTGTTATGCGATTTTTTTAACATCGTGCTTGAAAGAATAGTGCAGAGCTTACACGTCAACACTAGAGGCACTATCTTTTAAAAGTCTGTCCAATTGCTGGCATATTCTGATGACATTGACATAATCGGAAGAACTCAGCGTGATGTCAATGGGGCTTTTGTGAGTATAGAGGCGGAGGCGCCAAAAATGGGTTTAACGGTTAATACAACACCGACGTCTTGGTCGAAACGTCACCATCGACAGACGTAACTTCGAGGTAGTCAAGGACTTCGTCTACCTAGGCTCCGCAGAAAACAACACCAGCGATGAGATCAAACGCAGAATAACTCTTGCTAACCGCTGTTTCCTTAGACTAAGAAAGTAATTGAGTGGTAAGGACCTCTTTCGAGGGACCAAAGTGTTGCTATAAGAACCTTATCATCCCCGTCCTGCTATACGGTGCAGAAGCATGAACTTTTACTAAAGCGGACACAAAAAATATTGTATTCGACATTTAGTATATTTTTTAATCCAACAGAAAGTTTTTTCCTAAAAATAAAATCTACAAAATAAATAGTACGCAAATTTGGTAAAAATGTATGTTGGGTTCTCGATATCTCTTGAGCAACTGAAGATATTGACTTCAAATGAGTTTCATTCATCCAATTTTTATTTGTTTACATAAGAATTAAAAACTTTTAAGCAATGCTACTAAAATTGGTAAAAATTGGTTTTCGACTAAAAATCTCGTAACTAAAATAGATTTAAAAACAAACTATTTCATCAAATACAAAATGTTGTTGGTAATTTTTTTAATTTTTAAGAATAATTCAATTGACACCTTTTTTAACCACGAAAACCCACAAACCTTTTAAGCAAGACAAATTTACCGTCGAGAAGGGAAGTTATAAGTGTGGGTTGTATCCCAGCCTCGTTTTACAGTTTAGTTTTAAATTATTTTGAAAAATGTTCAACTGCATCAATTTTCAAATACCACAACTGGACATCTGTGGAAATGGTGCTTCTTTTTTTATTTCAGTTTTTTAAAAATTTACCAAACCATCAAAATGTTCTTTTCTCATCCATTATTAAATTCACATCTGGCAATACTACCTTTCAAATTAATTTACCAATGACAACAACCTTAACCTCCTCGCCCTCTATTGGTCAAACTTCATTTCAAATTATACCACTTTCTAACTCGTCTAAAACCTTTTGACAAACATGTCAAAAAGTTGACAACACAACACCGACTTCGAGAGACGTCAACGAAAAAAAACGAAGAAGCTGGAAAAGAACCAACTGAACAAACAGAAAAATAATAAAAATCTATTTACACTTAAATTTCCCGTTGTAGTGGACACGAATCATTTAACAAACAAATCAATCTTCCAAGAACCCGACTAAAAAAAACAATCCAAATAAGCCGCTTTTCAGGATTTTAAGACAACAAACAGTCACAAAGAAGGCCTAAAGGGAAAAAACAATAAAAATTAATAAAAGGCGATAAGACTAATTTGGAAAAATGTCCGGCGACGAAGAGGCCAACGTAATCGATGAGAAAAAAGAAGAAAAAGTCGCAGAAATTGCTGCGTCAAGTGTAAGTCGTTGGATAAAAACCTTTTTCCGATCAATTTTAAGATAATGTTGGGGGTTTTGGCTTTTTATACTTTTGTAGATTCGTTCGGGATTGGCAGAGTTAGAATTGAAGACGTCACAAGTTCTGCAACGGCTTGAAAATGTCCGCACAGAACCCCCCGCCTCCAATGAATCATCGGAAACGAGTCAGGTTACAACCCTTCTCGAGGGTGACCGCAAGCCTCCGTCGGAGATTCTTCGATCTCTCGAGGTCCTCATCGCATATTCGGAGTCAGAAGACGATCCCGAATTCCCACTTCCAGCATTGGACGACGTTTCACATTTAGCTTTGATTTCTCACAGTATTATTGCCTACATGAGCCACTTGGATCGACAGCATCTGCTGCGCGTCACTGGACACATTGCCGGTGACACTACTCGATGGTTGTGTAGTCTGTTTCGTTTTATCGATGGTTCGACAAGCTTTCACACCGACAACGCAGATGCGACTCTCAGAACAGTTCGTTTGGCCATCGTAGCCAGGTGTCCGGGTTATCTGGAAGGCGGAATCCCAGCCCTGGCCAATCCGTGCTTCTATATCTCTGAAAATACGACGCCTATGCGGCTTCAATACGCATGTAGACAGTTGGGCATTCCTCTGGAGGCGATTCGATTGATTCCATCGAACTCAATTCAGGGCACAATGGATCTAAATCTTTTGCAGAAGCAAGTCCAGGCTGACTTGAATGCCAACCGAACTCCGTTGTTGGTTATCGCCGATGTGGGGTCTTCGGTGTGTGGCTACGTAGATAACCTAACACGAATGAAAGAAATCTGCAAGGCCAACAACATTTGGTTGCATGCAACTGGCCATGGACTGGCCTCCTTGGTATGCACTCAAGGACCTGGTTCAGTAAGTTAACATAAGATTGTCGTAGTCAAATCTCAAGTTGACATCAATTTTTTTTGTTTTTGAACAGATAAGTTCAGTAGTGGATTCGATAGTTTTAAATCTGGGATTCTGGCTGGGAGTGCCAAGTCTCCCCATCGCAGTAAGTTTGCTCTCTCAAGATTACTCTCAAAACATCGTATTAACTTACCTGTTTTTATTTTGGTCAGCTGCTACATCGACAAATGCAGAACAGTGCCCTCACAGCCTTCGAATCAGACCCGATTGTCTCAAAGAGACTCAATTCTTTGGCCCTGTGGACGAGTCTACAGGCACTTGGGCGAGAAACAATCGCCGAAAAAATTCATGTCGCATTCCAGACTTGCAGTATTCTACATGAGATCTCATCAAAGTGTGAAGGTATTCGAGTTGTGGTAAGTTTACGTGAAGTTGGATTGACGTGATAACAAACAAAAATTCCATGATTTCATTTTATTCAAAGATAAGATAAAAGAAAACCGAAAGGTAAAAGATGATGTTAGTGTGTTTAAAGTTGTTTAGATCGTTAAGAAGAGTGGTTCCTGAGTTTTGAGTTAGAGCAGAGCAGGTACAGAGATCCAGCACATATAAAGACTTGTTTCTTCCTGCTCCTTGTTCATGCAGCTTTTGGAAAAGTCATTTAAAAAGTATACGGTTTTGACACCAATTTTTTGCCTCACAGGTGGCGATGTTATTCCGCCTAGTGCTGGTTTTCTTTGTACCGTTTTGTTTTAGCAAAATCTTTTGGTATTCCAGAATAAGCCAAACGTGTTCATCTGCCTTACAGTTTCCTCGAATGTCTCTATAACCCAGCAAAAGTGAATGTGCAACTGTTGGTGCCAACTCCAAAAGGTTAGGTTAGGTTAGGTTAACGTGGCTGGGGTTTAGAATCCACACACTTAGGCCAAAAGAAAAGGCCCATTGTGATACCACATGAATCTAGAGAGTTACTTCTTACTAGTTGCTTTTTATAAAGCAAAGAAGATATTTGATATCCTTCTTAGCTAATTCACTGGGATTATCAAGAGAGTAGTCTCCCAGATGAAGTTTGAGTCTTAGTGAAAGAGCAGGGCAAGTGCAGAGGAGGTGAGAGATTATTTCTTCTTCGTCCATACAGCTCCTACAGAAGTCATTTGAGGCTACACCACGAATTGCGTGTCTGCCTATAAGACAATGTCCCGTAAGGACACCCTTTAGGGAGCTAATAATGAAGTCTGCTTTGAGATAACAATTTTTAGAGCGCCTTAGGTCCAGTGAAGGCCATATGAGTTTTGTGGCTGCGCATGTTGGTAAGTTGTGCCACCTAGAGTTTGTTATTGCAAAAGCTGTTTCTTTTAGCAAAAGTTTACATGTAGCTATCGGTATACCTATCTCCTCCCTTTCAGGTGAAATAGACATGACGGTTCCATTTTTAGCGAGTTCATGGGCTTTACAATTTCCCGTGATGTCTCTGTGGCCCGGAACCCAGCATAGGTGAATGTTAAAATGCTGCGCCATCTCCATAAGAGACGATCGACAATCGAGGGCCTTAAATATTTGGTTGAGACATCGTCAAGCGATTTGATAGCAGCCTGACTGTCAGAGAAGATGCGGATATCAGAAGTTGATATCGCTTTTTCTCTTAGCCAGGAGAAAACCTCTTTAATCGCTAAAATTTCCGCTTGGAAGACGCTACAATGAGTAGTACCCGTGGCATGATGGTTAGTGCGTTGGACTTTCATGCCAGAGGTCTTGGGTTCGATCCCTGCCTATGCCATCTAAAGTCTTTTCACGAGTACTGCCTCTTGCGAGGAATTGACAAATTCTCCATGAGTAACTCTTGTCATGAAAAGGTGCTTTCTCAAAATTAGCTGTTCGGATTCGGCATATAAACTGTAGGTCCCCTCCGTTCCTGACAACATTACTCGCACACAGAAATGGTTGAGAGTTGTAAGTCATTAGGCCCTAGATCTCAACGGACTGTTGCGCCAACCAAAAAAAAAAAAAAAAGACGCTACAATGATTAGGTAGGCGGAATGAGATGCTTAGATTAAGCTTTTCTGAGTACACCTACCAACTCCCTCATTTGTCTTGGATCCATCTGTATAAAAATGATGATGAGTTTCTTCCCATTCATCTCTGGATGGAATGGATACCGTGAAGTTTTTTTTCAAATAGGGGTTTAGGAATAGTGTAGTCTATGTACTTTGGTATAGAACCAAAGAGGTTCAAAATGATGGAGTGCCCCACATTGTTGTTGGTCCATTGAGATGAGGCGTCGAGTCTTATCACTGTACTCGCTGCCACTTGTTTACTGAAAACGTCGAGGGGTGTCAGATGGAGGAGTGTGTCTAACGGTGGTTCTCAATGCCCCGCTTATGCAGAGACATGCAATGCGTTGGACTCTGCTGAGTTTGTCGTAGTATGTGACTTTCTCCAGTGGAGTCCATCATACTGCAACCCCGTACATAAGTATTGGTCGGATGACCGATGTGTATAGCCAGTAGGTTATGCGAGGTTAAAAACCCCATTTGCTTCCTAAGGCTTTCTTGCAAAGGAAAGGAGCTGCTGTAGCTTTTTTAACTCTTTCCTGTATATTAGATTCCCAAATTAATTTTTTGTTCAATATTAGACCAAGGTATTTGGCTTCATTGGTAAAAATAAGTGTTATACCTTTTATTGAAGGAGGTACAATTACTGGGAACTTGTATTTCCGTGTGAAAAGGACGAGGTCTGTTTTTTGAGGATTAATACTAAGTCCGCAGTGATCAGCCCATCTAGTGAGCATATTGAGTGCATTTTGGAGGAGGTCTCTCAGTGTATTAGGATGTTCCCCTGTGACAGCGATAGCAACATCATCGGCATACTCAACCACTCTGTAGCCATCCCTCTCAAGGGATATTAGTAGTTGGTTAACCACTATGTTCCACAGGAGAGGCGACAGAACACCACCTTGCGGAGTGCCTCTACTGACAGACCTTTTTGTGCAAAAATCTCCCAAACTGGAGTTGATGATCCTGCTTTTTACCATCAGATTAATCAACTCACAGGTTAAGTATTCGACGTTTAAGGTCGTCATAGCAGAAGTGATAGCGGATGTGTCAACGTTGTTGAAAGCGCCCTCAATATCCAGGAAGGCCACCATAGTATATTCCTTTTTCTCAAGGGAGTATTCGATAGTTCTTACAATAGTGATAGATAGTGGAAGGCTGTTTCTACCGATGTCGCTTTGCAGTAAGCATGCTGAGACATTGATAGTCTCTTATCAATGCTATTACGTATATAGATATCGATCAATCGTTCCAGAGTTTAGAGAATTAATGATGATAGGCTAATAGGTTTTAGGTCTTTGGGGTTGACATGCGAGCATTTGCCCTCCTTGGGAATGAAAACTACCTTTGCATCTCTCCATCGCTGAGGTATATAGACCAGATTTATACAACTTTTGAAGATCATCTCAATGATGGGCAAAGTTATATCAATGGTAAGTTGTAGCTCAGCTGGTACGATTTGATCTGAACCTGGAGATTTTTAGGTTAGGTTAGGTTGGAGTGGCTGTCCAGATGTCATTGACGCACGTAGACCTCAAGGGTCCATTGTGATACCACTAATGAGGTTACTCATGGGAGAGTAATGAACTTAAACAAACCATTTCGTACTTTTAATAAAGTAAGAGAGACGTTTTGTGTCAATCGTTGCCAGTTCACTGGTGTTATCGAAGAAGGGATTACCGAGAAAGTTATTCCTTCTAATGGAGAGTGCTGGAGATGTACATAGAAGGTGTTGGACTGTTTCCTCTTCCTCCTCGTCCATGCAGCTTCTACAGAAGTCATTTGTGTAGAACCCTAGCCTCAGAGCATGTCTTCCTATGAGGCAGTGTCCCGTTATTACTCCAATTGTAGAGCTTATACTTTGTCTGCTCAGTGATATCAAGCCTTTTGACCGTTTTAAGTCAATACTTGGCCATATTTGCTTGGTTGCTAGGCAGGTGGTACTCTGTGACCATCTAGCATTTTTTGTTTCTAGAGCATATTGCTTGAGAAGATATTTATACCTAATCACGCCTTTGGTCGCGGCCAGTGGAGCCAGTGATTCCCTATTGATCAACACGAGAGCTGATCTATAGTGACCCACTGTCTTCTCAACCTTTGGTACATTCCAGTCGTGCGTAGCCAGGTCCGGATTACTTGTTCTGATCAGTTTCATGATCATGTCTGAACAGTTGTACAGAGCCGGGACCATTATACGTGCTCTTGGCCGGCAAGGAATATTCTCCCTTGCAACAACCTCGAGCTTGGCACCCGGCCAGACTTCTGGCAAGCCATTGACAGCAGCCCTGTATAGATCGAAAGATCTCTGAATACCACAGGTGATGAGTTTGATACGATTTTGGTACCATCCTGCATCGGCTGTGTCTGGGAGAGGCCCCGGATTTATGTCGATGACAGATACAAATCTGTGAGCCTTGAGGTCTGCCCAATGATCATAAGAGATGTTACCATCCACATGACTCCTTGCCTGCCTTTGAGCGCGTCGCTGAAGGAAAGATCTTTGTTAAAGGCTGTTGTGCTGTTGGAAAGCACCTTCTGCCTTTTTGGTTCAGGCTTGTCGCCCTCGAAACACCTATTGCGCTTTGACGTTGAGTCGCCGCAGGTCGGTTTACCTTTTTTGCTAAGAAAGCCACAAGCCCTCTCGAATTTACGCGTTTGCTCTGGGGTTCTTTCCGCCGCCGGTATGACACCGACTGCGGCTAGAATCCTCTCAGCATTGCGTTGGTCTCGATTGGCCCGATACCAATCCGGGTGTGCCCTCACCCTTCTAGTCAATTCCACATGTCGCAGATTTCGTCTCTCCGGATAGGGTGTCCTTTCTTGGGGTTGCTTGGAACGTCCTAGCAGGAGCGGGGAAGAGGTGAGGTGTGGAATTGCCGCCCTTGGGAAAGCCGAGCGTCACAGCTGTCCCACTGACGGGTAATTCCTTCAAGTAAAGGTTGCGACTAGTAGAGGGAGAAGGACTCTCGCTACTAGTGGCAACCACAGGGTTGACAACACGTTCACACACCTGAGTTGGCTCGGCAGCATTTTCAAGAGATATGACCGCATTGACAGCCATGGCGCGATTTTTTTATTTGATTTTTTTTTTTATTTGAGTTTTTCATTTTATTCCCACGAGTAATACGGAAAGATGGTCATCCCCGGCAGAGCCGCTTGCCGGGGTAAGGCAGAAATATGACGGACCTTGGCACAGCATCCGAAAGAGCTCGTTAGTGGCTGGTTTATCCCCCAGCCTTCCATTCTTCGGCACGGTTTTCGTACAAGTACGCTCACACCTCCACTAAAATTAGGAACCTCTTAACTATGATTAAATTGGGTTTCCGAACGTTGCACTATTTCAGCGACCCAACTCAACCTTAACTAATCACCATCCTGCCAAAAACGCACAGGACTACTGTGGTGATCATTACCCGCCTGGCACCCACTTGGAGGGTTTGAATGAGGATTTTGCCGGGAGATTTGTAAGGTTTGAAACTATTCAGTGCCCATGTCAATTTTTCTTTTGTAACCAGACCTTGAGGAAAAGTTAAGTTAATATCCGACCAAGGACTGCTTGTTGTATTAACGGATTGGGAGCTATCCGGGAAGTGGGTGTCTAGTAGCAGGTTTAGCGTTTCTTCGCAAGAGTTAGTCCATGTATCATCTGAGTTTTTAAGACAACTAGGCATTGTTGGATTTTTTTGGCTATTCTAAACTCTAGTTTATACTTTTTGAGGGATTCTTTATAGGAGTCCCAATCTTGGGAATATCTAGTCTTTTTTGCTCGATTGAAAAGTCTTCTTTCCTGAGTATATCTAGTTCAGCAGCCCACCAATATGGTTTCTTCTTTTCCCGCACTGTAGTGAGAGGGCAGGCAGTTTCCATGGCTTTTTTGGGGGCTGCTGTAAGCTCATCGTTTTTTGATCGAGTTCAAGAGCGCACAAGGGCGGATCAGAATGTTCTGGTTTAATCAGATTTTTCACTTTCAGATTTTTGACTTTGGGTTACCTTTTCTTGTTACATAAAGCACGTAGTAGCCAAAAGTTCTCAATCTTCGAACCAGGGATTTCACAATCCAGGGTTCTTGGATGAGAACGACATCTTCTCCAGTTTTTGTCAGTCCCCATTAGGGATGAACTTTTGACGTTTTCAGAAGAAGACTGTGCTGCGACAGAAGAGGGTCCCTCCACATTCTCATGTACATCCAAAGATGGGAGGGTGATGATAGCACTGGGACCCCCTACGTCTTCCGACACAGCCTTCGAAGGGGGTTGTGGAGGCTGGAATGAAGCGTCTACCTCATCTTTTTTATAAACGCGGAGCGTGACTGACTCCAAACCGTATCTTATCACGCCCTTATCTCGCGCCAGAGAAGCCACAGAGTCTTTATTGATTACGATAATTGCACTTCGATAAAGACCCTTTGGCTCCTCCTCTCCATAAGAGATGATCGACAGTTATTGAATGTTTTAGAGTTTGTAGAGATTGAGTCCAAAGATTTTATGGCGGCCTGACTATCTGAGAAAATCAGGGTATCAGATGTTGATATCACGTTTTCTTAAGTCAGGTAAGACAAGACGGAATGCGAGACTTAATTTAAGCCGTTCAGAGTACACGCCTCCACTGCTTATCTCATTATTTTTTTTATCCATTTGTGTAGTAGTGGAATTACTCATCTTCCAAGGCTGCCCTATACCCTCAAAAAGATCCGGAAGGTATAGAAATCTGGTAGCATGTATCGAACTGTAGTTGGAAGATGGTGTAGTCTGTGTACTTTGGAATTAATTCTAAAAAATAAAGAACTTGGGAGTTGCCAATGCTGTTATTAGTCAACTGTGATGCATCATTGAAGCGAATAAGTATATCTAGAGATTTCAGATAGAGTAGGGTATCCAGTGCTTTGGATAAGGTAGTATGAAGCGATCTGTTTAAACATAGGTAAGCTGAACGTTGGACTTTGCTTAGTTTATCGATGTTTACACCTTTGTCTTATGCTTTTTTACCAAACCAAATATTTTGTACCTAGTCTTTCTGTTATAAGTATAAAAAGCCATAAGACAAGAGCTATATAATATTAAGTATTGATTGATGTTTTATTTATTTGACCATAATATTAATTTATATTTTGTTTCACTCAAAAGGACCAACCCAGCTTTCAAGACAGTCCTTTACCTTTAGGCCATTGACCTATAGTGGCACGCAATATTTGTATTGATATTTTGTATACTGCTCTATTTTAAGAATTGAAAAATTCTTGTGAGAAGTCTTTTAGGCCACAGTATAACTCTGACCTTAAAGAGAGTCCATCTTAAGCTTCTCTAAAACCTACAATGTTGACCCTAAGGCGCTTTTTGTTGACTTGGGTTTGTTTGTCTCACCAGAATATTGTAGAAGAATCCATCAATCTCCATTGAAGAGGGTATTTGTTAAACCTTAACAAATCTCTATGGTACAACTTAACAGTGTTCACATTCGTTCACAAAAATGGTGGGATGGGATACTTTTGAATCAAACTATTACAGAAGCGAAATGATAATTACGTTTGGCCCTTAGAATAAAAGTTTTAGTTTGATATAATGCTGTCGCATAAATTGTATCGTTTTTCTTTTCATAAACTTATTTAGAGATAAAAATCTTTGCATTGGGAAAAGGAGAACTAAAGGGTTATTTTTTAGCTTTGATTTGGAAACACTGGTTTAAACAGCTGACGAACGTTTTGTGTTCTGTTTCAATGTCAAACATCTTCAGTTTGGTCAATAATTTAACTATGAATCGTCTTACAAACGAACAACGCTTGCAAATTATTGAATGTTATTATCAAAATGCGTGCTCTGTTAAGAAAGTTCATCTAGCGATTTTTCCATTTTATGGTCAGTTTATTCGACCACTGAAGCGGCTATTCGAGCTATTGTGACTAAATTTTGCACCAAATTTACATTTTTGGGCATTAAACCACTAACACGATTACGTAGAGTGCAAACTGAAGAAAATATCGCAGCTGTATCGTTCGCAGAGATTGGGCCTGTGTTACTCAACAACGTGGAAAATTTTGCGGAAGGATTTAGGTGTGATGTCTTTCAAAACACAGCTGGTGCAAGAATTGAAGCCGAACGAGCTACTGCAGCGTACAATTTTTGGTGAATGGACTCTTGGAAAGTTGGCCGAACATCCACTTTTTTCCGAAAAATTGTGTTCAGCGACGGAGCTCATTTTTTGCTTAATAAGAACGTAAATAAGTACAATAATTGTTGATTTTGGAGTGAATATCAGCCAGAAGCAATGCATGAGTTAGCAATGTATTAAGAAAAAGTAGCAGTTGGACCGTACTTCTTCAAAGGTGATGCGAATCGTAACGTAACTGTGAATGGTGAGCGCTACCGTGAGATGATATCCAACTTTTGTTTGCCCAAAATGCAAGAGCTTGACTTTCATGACAAGTGGTTTCAACAAGACGGCGCCACATGCCATACAGCACGCAACAATTGACTAATTGAAAGGCGAGCTCGGAAAACTATTTATTTCACGTTCGCGACAGGTTAATTGGCCGCCTAGATCATGCGATTTAACGCCTTTTAACTAGTTTTTGTGAAACTACGAGTATGTTAAAGCTCATGTCTATACGAACGAGCCCGTTTCAGCATTTATTCGTGTGATACCGGCCGAAATGTTGGAAAGAGTATGCCAAAATTGGACTAAGCGGATGGACTATTTGAGGCACAGTCAAAGTCAACACTTCCATGAAATAATCTTCAAACATTAAATTATATGGACCGCACTATCGATTCAAATAAAAATTCCATGCTTTTAAAAAATGACCCTTTAACCACAATAATTTTTTAGAGTCGAGGAGTTAACAAATGATCTTTAAAATGGCAATAATAATGTGGTGATGCTTTTTAATTAGCATTAACAATAATATAAAAAATTAATTAAGGCAACGGCCTAGTCACTGATAAAGCTTCGGTTCCTATCGATCACCGAAATCAAGCATCAGTAAGCGTGGTTAGTAGAAAGATGGGGGACCGTCTCGAAACCTACCGCGTGCTGTTGTCATGTGTTCTTTCTTTCTGTTGTTCTTTCTCTTCTGTCCTTCTGTCTTGTATTAATGTCTTGTGTTGTTATCACCTTACATAGCCTTAGTTGCTCAAGGTGCTGTGTGAAATGTAATGTAATGTAATGTGTATAAAAAATTAAGTGGCGCAACAACTTCAACTCTCAACCATTCCTGTGTGCGAGTAATGTTTTCATTGATGGAGATTACCTACAGTTTTTAAGCCTATTCCGAATAGTTAATTTGAGAAAACTCTTTATGACAAGAATTACTCTTCGAGAATTTGTTAAATCCTCGCAAGAGGCATTTCTCGCTAAATAAAACTATTGATGGCACGGTTTAAACCCAAGACCTATGGAATGGGAGTCCAACGCATTAACTATCACGCCAAAGATACTACTCAGCATTAACATAGATACATATATCCAATTCTCTAGAAATTATTCTTCTCTTCCGAAAGGGTTTTAATGGTATTCGTTCCCTTATTACTACTTCTTGGGCTATCATCTATTCTTAAAGACTTTTGATGCCCAGAGGTTTTTAAAACAAAAAATATAAAAATATTACCCAAAACTGATTCCTTACCTATTTTAGGCAATTATTTTGATTCTATTTTCGTAAGCGCCTCTCTTCACATTTTATATCAAATAGATGCCTTGAACGAAAGACCACTTCTCCAAATTATATAAGGGGGATGACTAACAGAATTCCGCTGCAAGGGAGGTAGAACCACTCAACCTAGGCTACGCAGATCAACAATTCCGCCTACCTGACATCGACGAAGTGAAGATAGCTATATCTTAACTGAAGTCAAACAAAGCTGCCGGAGCTGACGGCATCGCTGCCAAACCATTTAAAGCAACAGGTCATGACTTGGTAGGGAGCATGCACCAACTCATCTGCAAAATATGGTTGGAAGAAAGAATACCCGATACATAAGAAAGGAGATCCTCTAAATTGCGCCAACTACAGAGACATCAGTCTCCTTAACATTGCGTATAAGATCCTTTGTGCCGTATTATGTGAACGTCTAAAGCCGTTCGTCAACAACCTTATAGGTTCTTACAGTGTGGCTTCAGACCAGGAAAGTCCACTATCGACCAAATATTCACACTACGGCAGATCTTGGAAATAACCTAAATCGATACCCACCATCTCTTTGTCGATTTTAAAGCGGCGTATGACAGCATTCATAAGGAAGAGCTCTACAGGGCATCCCTGAATTATCCGTATACAATCTTCTTAAGGTCCGTCCAATGACTCGGATACGCCGATGATGTAGACATAATTGGAAGATCAAAGCGTGATGTCTGTGGAGCGTTTTTGAGCATTGCGACGGAAGCGAAGAAGATGGGTTTAGTGGTCAATGAGGGCAAGACCAAGTATATGCTGTCATCAAAAAAGGACATTGAACAACGACGTCTTTGAAAAAACGTCACCATGAACAGCTATAACTTTGAACTAGTTAAGGACTTTGTCTACCTAGGCACCGCTATAAACTCAGATAACGATACCAGCGCTGAAACCAAGCGAAGAATAACTCTTGGACTTAGAAGGCAATTGAGTAAGTCCTCTCTCGAGCATCTTAAATCACCATATATAATACACTCTTCATCCCCGTTCTCATTTATGCCGCTGAGTCCTGGACCCTGTCAAAGATGGCTAAGTCATGTAGAGCGAATGGACATCAACGTTCCAGCCCGGAAGAACTTCGAATTCAATCCTGAAGGACGCCGCAGTAGAGGAAGACCGCGATTTAGGTGGCGCACGCAGGTGGGTGAAGACCTTAACCATCCTGGCGTGCGAAACTGGAGACAGGTAGCTAGGATCCGAGTTGGCTGAAGACGCATGTTGGTTGAGGCCCAGGTCCGCCCCGGACAGTAGCGCCACCAAGAAAGTAAGTAAGATGCCTTGAACAACAAGGTCTTGGAGTTTTGTAACTAAATTTATGGCACAACTAGGTAAAAGCAATGGTTTCTTTTGCAGGAAAATAGAGCTAAAGTAGCTTTATTCACTCTTTCTTGAATGTTACGTTTCCAATTTAGTTCTTCTCTAAAATGAGACCCAGTTATTTAGATTCATCTGAAATCTTAAACTTAAAACTTATATAAATACTTGCTCTCAAATGAATATCAATCAAACTTTCCAAGGTCTTGAAGAGGAATAATAATAAACTTAAAGGTATTTCATCTTAGGGGTTAATGTTTTAACATTTTTCCGATTTGGGTATAAAGACAACATCCACTTCTCTTTATACTGATGTAACGAGTTCATTCTCTGTTGAGGTCATTGCTGGCACACAAAATATCCCTCGCTAGCTCAGGAGTGGATCCTTTGACCTCCTCGTTATCAAAAAAAATATGCCAGGCTTTGCATCTAGCTGTCAATGATGCGCGAGATAATCTTTACCCACCCTACCTGGTTGTTTTCTCGCTAAACAACCCCTTTAAAAACAACGTTCCTCTTCCTCCGCCCTTCTACCTCGGTTTCCTCATCACTTCATCTTCCCCTTTCTAATTAAAAATCTAGAGATTCATAATTTTTTTTCTAATGTATGACAAATTTTATTACCAATTTCATTTTAAAAAAAAATATCTCACATTTAACTTAACTTTTTTAAAATAATTAAAATTTGAAAGTAAAAATATTTAAGTAAAATTTGAAAGCTTAGGTAAAAAAAAAATGTAGGGTATATTTATAGACCAGCACTATTATATTTTACGGAAGTAATGGGCAATATTTATATTTAAAATTGTCTCAATACGACTAGTTAAACAAATTATCACTCACCCCAAAATATCGATGTAGTGGCCACTCCCTCGATGAATCGTGGTTCGATGTGGCGATCTTTAGTACGCCTTGTTTTTTGAATTTTTATTTGAAATCATATATAAATATTACCATTTCACCCAAAAGAAATATAATTTGCACTATGATCTACACTTATATATATATATATATATGTATATGAATATATATATATATACGTATAAGGTAGGTATGTATATACACCACTTTCTTACTTTATCAAAATTACTTTTTCAATTTGAATGTTAAACAAAAAAAATTGTTAAATTATCACTGTACAAAAAAATTTAAATTGAACGATAAAAAGATTAAAGTTGTTTAAATTTTTGAATTTAAAAGAGTAAAAAAAGGCACTTTTATATTTGTATATATGTATTGTGACTGTTAGGTTTTCCTTTGTTTTTTTGGTTGATTGGCGAGACGATTAAGGTTTTTTCTGGGGTTTCCCGCACGTTAATTTCCTGTTTCCTTTAAAAACACAAATTTGAGGCCGTGAAAAGAGAATTTTTTTACGGCCTAAATGCACAAAAAAAATGCTTTTTATTGTCTATTTCCACTTGAAATTTATTTAATTGAAGCTTACCTCAGTAACCAATTTGCAGACGTATATATATAAATGTATATACATATAAAAAAAATGAAATTTGATCTTGCTTTTAAGGTTTATATTATAGGTATGTACATCCTATCTCGATGTAGCCAAAATCAGCGCTGGCGGATATATCTTAACAAAAAAACTATAAAAAAAACTGATTTATAACATATTTGCCTTATTGAAAATCTACTTACGAATTGAGATTATTCTCGAACTAGGTTCCTTGAGCGGTCGGTTGGCGGTATCTTCTTCAAATTCTTCTGTGCTTCTTTATTCAAGGGTGGATAATTTGAAAAGAAGGTACTTGCCGACGGCATTTGCTCAAGAACCCTAGCTCTACCTATCTCACTAACACTACCTAACCAGGATTTTCCAGCCTTTGTCTCGTTTCACACCCACTAGATTACGCATTATTACATTAATGTTATAACGCAATTATTAATCTTTTTATGTGGGTGTGAACATTGGTGGGTGTGATTTACGCACTTGTTGCAAACGTCTTTTGGATGCGAGTCGGATTCATATATGTCATGACACCGATCGCATCCTAATTGTGTCACGCAACAGAGGTGAGTTTCTCCACCTTCGCAACATTCCCTCTAAACATTCTCACATTATGGGAACTTGCTGACAATCACTCAATTTGTGATTCGTGTGTCAGCCATGATACTTTCTGACCAGAAGGAGAAGTTTTGTCACTCAGCTTATCCCTGTAGAGGGAGAGCGAGTTAGCATTGCTGTACTATTTCGTTAGAAGTATAAACAACTGCACTAGCAGTTGAGTCGTCGTCGTCGGTCTTGTCCTAGTTGGTGGTGTTTTTTTTTTCGTTTGTTTTGTTTACTTTTATTTTGATATTCTTCTATTTGCATGTAATAAAAATAATAATTTTTAATTGTCTAACACAGCCCATTCGGTTACAGGGCTTCGCGTTTTCCATATAAAACTTATATGGAATATGCGAACTGAACCCACCATTCTTTTGCGCGCGGCCGGGTAGTGCATTGTGACAAGTGATTGAAGTGAAATTCAAAATTGCCGGAATAAGTTCGGCTTAGGCGAAGCTTTTTTATTCTAAGTGTTTTTTTTGTGATAAAAAGCCTTTGTCAAGGAAAAAAATCCAAAATAAATAAATAGTGTGAACAAAATAAAAAAAGTGTTAACGGTAAAAAAATCAGGAATTCGCAATCGCAATTTGCTTGTCGGTTGTTTTTAATATTGTGCGACGAAGACAACCATACTAGCCGCGAGTGAGATGCCCAAAAAAAAACATCCGCTACATTAAGGAAACATAAACATATTGCTAAAATCAAAAAAAACAGAGGTCGTTCACCTCAAACATATGTTGCTATTCCTGGCAAAAAAATTTTGTTGTTAATCGCGATGCGTGTTGTTTTGCCGACGGGGTTTTAAAATTAAAATTTTCTTCGGAGTTTCTTAATAAAAAAAATCGTGTCAAAGTTAATTAATTTTACAAATTAATTCGGATTAATTTTTTTAAAATGTTCGAGCTTTTTTGTGTGTCAGCTGCTGTGTTAAACGTGGGGCGCGAACCCACTTATCAAAACAATAGGATGACGTCAGATAAGTTAAACAAATTGTATTTATTTTGTTGAAACGATACTTTGTGTTCTCTTTTTTTTTTCTTTTCGCTTCAGTTGTCCAGTTATTGACGAATATCTTTGGCATGGAAAATGCCGAGAGTTTTACCAGATCTGGATTCTAATTCATACATGCAGTTGCCCACCACCTTTTTTACACGGGATTTTAAAAATTTTGGAAGCAATTTGGCATTGATTCCTTGAGCGAAATTACTCTGGGCGAAGTTCCTATGGAATACCTCTTGACCTTCACGGTAAGTGACATTTTTAGATCTTTTATTATAAGTGTTTCTCGACTTAACGTATGCCCTGTCCAAATTCTCCGACAACGTCTGTCTTGCGAGTGTCAAATTAAGTGTGCGCGGTTTGACCAACATTTCGGGATCGTGCAATGCGTTTAGTTTTCTAAGTAAAGCATAAGTTGAACCGTGGTTTATCATGTTTTGTCCAAACATGGCGAAATATGGTTGACAATTTAGCGAGTCGTGCATGTCGGATCGCAACGCACATGCTATACTGGATAAATGAAGGTCCCAGTCATTTTGCTGCTTTGAAATTAAAATTCTCAACTTGCTAAGAAAACTGCGATTGACCCGCTCCGAAATGTTGGCTTGAGGCGAATATACTGCCGTTCGCACATGCTTAACGCCGTAGTTATCTAAAAAGATTTTGAAATCTTTGGACACGAATTGACGACCGTTGTCGGAGTGGATTTGTTCAGGGGTCCCGAAAGTATGGAAAATCTCTGATTCAAGATATTGAATCACACGGTTTGACGTAGCTTTTGGTAAGGCTTTGAAAAACATGAACTTTGTAAAATGGTCAACCACAATGAAAACGTAATTGTTTCCTCGCTTTGTACGCGGATACGGGCCAAGGAAATCAACGTAGAGTCGTTGCATGGGCCTTTCTGTTTTTGTTTGGTTGACTATCGGTGGGCGAAGAATTTTGTTTGGCGCTTTAACCATTTTACAAATTTCACAGTTTTTCACGTAAGTCTTAATGTCGTTAATCATTTTTGGCCAGTAATACCTGGATCGTACGCGGACGTACGTCTTGTCAAAGCCACTATGGCAACTTAGTTTGGTATTGTGACACATTTCGATACACTTTTGTGTTAGACTATCGGGAAGCCATAAGCGCCAAAGGGAATCTTCCTCGTCTACGCTTCCGGTTCTGAATCTAACTCTTCGGTAAATATATTTTTCGGAAACGACAAGGTCTGGGAGATTTGCTTGGTTTTGGACAATGTTCTCTCTCAAGCGAGTATATTGTTCCGAATCAAACTCAGTCGAATTTAAATCGATATCATCGCATATCGTTATCGAAGAACCTCCACAATTCGCATTATCTACATCAATATCACCTGTCGCGATTTCCTCCATGTTCATCCTCGACAGACAATCTGGTACTACGTTCAAGGATCCTTTTCGATGTTCAATCGAGAAGTCGTACCCTTGGAGTTCTAGGCTCCATCTGGCTAGTCTACCTGATAGCTCCTTCATTGACATAAGCCATTTAAGGCTCGAATGGTCTGTAATGATTGTAAAGGGCAATCCGTCGACATAAGGCCGAAATTTTCGTACGCTTAGTACGGCTGCGAGGCATTCTTGTTCCGTGACCGTATAATTTTTCTGCGATTTGTTGAGTTTCTTCGACATAAATGCAATAGGCTTCTCATTACCGTTCTCATCTACTTGAAAGAGAACACCGCCTACTCCTTCAGACGAAGCATCGCATTGAATGAAAAAAGGTTTTGAAAAGTTAGGTTCAGCTAATACTGGAGCTGAAGAAAGGGCTGATTTAAGTCTCTCAAAAGCTCCGAGTGCTTCGGGGGTGAATTCGAATTTAGACTTCTTTTGAAGGCAGTTGGTTAAAGGAGCAGCTACGTCGGCGTAGTTACGAATAAATCTCCTGTACCAACCTGTCATGCCTAGAAACCTTCTTACTTGCCTAACGGTGGTTGGAACCGGAAAATCAACCATTGCTTCTATTTTATCAGGATTGGTTTTCAGGTTTCCCTGGCCTACAATAAAACCTAGGAATTTTATTTCCTTCATGCAGAATTTGCTTTTCTCGAGATTAATTGTTAAATTTGCTCGACGAAGGCAGGCTGCCACTTCTTTAAGGATTCGTAAATGTGACTCGAAATCCGAAGTGCAAATCAGTAAGTCATCTAAATAGACAAACACGTTATCTCGAAGATGACTAGGAATAACTTGATCCATTACTCTACACAGCGTTTGTCCAGCATTACTCAAACCGAATGGCATTACCTTAAACTGATAGAGTGGTCTACCAGGTACAGTGAAGGCTGTTTTCTCTCGCGATTTTTCGTGCAAAGGAATTTGCCAATACGCGTCCTTTAAGTCTATCCCAGAGATAAAGTGAGTGTCCTTTATCCGACTTAACAGACCTTCAACATGAGGCAACGGATACGCATCTTTAACCGTGACCGAGTTGACTTTTCGGAAGTCTAAACAAAGACGGACTTTACCTGGTTTTCTCACCAGCACAACGGGACAACTCCATGGAGAATTACTGACTTCTATAACTCCTAGCTCCAACATGCGATCTAACTCTTTATATACCTCGCCTTGACGAACCGGCGATAACGGGTAATGCCTAGATTTTATCGGATCGGCGTTCCCTGTATCGACGATGTGACAACCGAGGTCCGTTTTTCCTAGTCCAAGAACAACAAAATTTGGAAACTGTCTTTTAACACTTTCTAATTGAAAAGACTCTTCAGATGAAAGTTTCAATAATTCAGTGTTATCTTTAAAATCTTCTTCTTTATCAAAATCTATTTTTAACTCACTTATCTGTGGTAACAATTGGAAGCTACGCCAAAAATTCATGCCAAGATATACTTTTTGTGTCAAGTTTGGTATGATATAAAATGTAATTTTTTTCGAAATGCCGTTATATTTTGTGTCTATGTCGCAATATCCAACTATATCATGAGATTTACCATCAGCCGTACGTACTATATTTTTGTAGGGTAGTATTTCAACCCCTACTTTTCGGACTAACTCCCAACACCCGTCACCTAAGACTGAAATAGATGCTCCACTATCAAGCAGTCCAAACACTGACTCATTATTCAAAAATACATTGGCATACATACGACCATCCGTATCCGAAGATATTATCGTTTCGATTATTTGTTTTCGAAACTTTTTTCGATTTCGAAAACGACAACGAGCTTTTTGAATTTTTAAACTGGTTTTTCTATTGTTATTGCCGAAAATTCGAGATCGAACTTTTTCGTAATTAAGTTTTCGCTCGTGAAGAGACTTAAGATTGTGTGATTCTATCGGATGAAACTGATCAACGTCAACGTTGGACTTTTCCCTTTTTAAAATTCGTTTTGGGATTGAACTGCTATCAGTTTCATCGGAGGAATACGCTAAGTTTTTAGTTTTTAGTTTTGAGAGTGGTTCGTCAGATTCCTTGAGGAACGAATCTCCCCACTCCTCGTTTCGTCCCTCGGGAAGTTTCCCGCTTGATGTTTACCACATTGAACCGTGGTGACACCCTTAGCACCACAAAGGAAACAAAATAAATTTCTGATTGCCGATGGGCAAAAGTGATAGGCATGTCCTTTCTGATCACAATTCCAACATATATAATTTGCGGTTGAAATTGGCTTTCTGGTAGAATCATGGCTGCGACTTCATGTTTTTCCAATTCTGTATCGGAAGTATCGTTTTCGACCGCGATCTCACTAACGTTTCGATGACCGACGGCTCTTTTATTCAAAAATCGTTCAGCCTCGCGAGCTTTTTGTCGAAGCTGCTCTAAGTTCCTCACCTCAGCCGACAACAAAATCTCTCCTAGCTTCTCCTTAGTATTACCCCTAATGATTTCAATCAACTTTTTATCGCTAAATGGTTCTTTTAGACGATCGTTTAAGCTTGAAACCGAAACATAAAAATCATCAAAAGATTCTTTCGGTCCCTGCTTTCGACACATGAGTCTCATATAAATATCAATTTCTGACTCCAATTTGCCGAATTCCTTTTTCATTGCTTCCTTTATTAAAGATAAGTCCGCGTTCGGAGTTTTCTTCACAAAACGCCAAAACCACTTATTTGCCCTACCGTCAAGCAAAATATGGAAGTTTGCTGCAATTTGTTCTTCGCTATAAGATGAACATGACTGCATTCTTCCTATCTTCAAAAGAAAGTCAGATACATTTTCGGAACTATCATATTTGATGTTCCAACGATCCAATCTACATGGACCTGAAGCACTGAACGTAGTGGAAGCACTTGAGCTTCTTGGTGGAATAGCTTGGGTCATGGAAGAGCTATGTCTTTCGACTTGAGGAGGGTTGATTGTTTGTTGCGAAGGCAAACGCAAATCTTCCAATTTTTGCAGCACATTTCCCATAAAAATGTCCATTTGCTGGAAAATCCTAACTTGGTTCTGAACCATGCTTCTCTCTATTCTAGCAAGTAAATCTTCCTTTCGACCAACATCATTTTCAGCGCGATCTGCTGGCTCTCTATCACCGCCCTCAACTATATAGCTTGGGTCATTTTCCACACCTTGGGGATCTTCTTGATCCGCCATGTTGGATGTTGAATTGGAAATAACTGATTCTAATTCTTCTGAAAAACTAAAAGAATGGTCCAAGTTAAACCTATCTACCGTGTTACGAAACCTTTGGAAAAATTCTTCAAATGTTGCTTCGTTGTGAGCGTTTATAATTTCTATGTCGTCGTAAATAGAAACTCGGCGACTCCTGCTCATACTTGGTTCGAGTGAACCAACCTACTAATTTCTATCACCTATCCGTAAGCTTCAAAAGACAAATTTCGATAGGAAAACAAAAAAATTATTTTCTGTACCACTAAAAAAATTGGGATTTTCCAATTTGAAAAACCAAAACCAAAGCTTGAAGAACAAAACCAAAAAAAACCAAATCAAATAATATATACAAATTTAAAACTGCAATTCAAAATTAGGTTAAAAAAAAATATAATTCAATAAAAAAATTATAAAAAAAATAAAAAGCGTATAAATATCTAATTTAAACTGTATTTCATAAAATCGTGTTTTTAAAAAAATAATCGGAGTATTGAAATCCTTAGTATCTCAAAGAAAAATTAGTTTGAGTTGTAAATTTTCAAAAAAGTCAAAAAGGGAAGACGAGGTTTGAATCCGGAAACGAGATACAATTACCGAGGATTGAAAAGGAACGTTATTTGAGTCGACAAAAATATGTGTATGTATATAATTAAAATAAAATAAACTAGTGTTTGCTATTGTTTTTTTTTGAAGATTAATATATCGTCTTCTAAGTTTCCAGGACACTACATGACGAGCATCATCAATGAGGACTCTGGAGATTCTCAGAAAACTAAAAATTGAAAATTTTAAATGTTTAAAGGACCATCCAAGACACCGCTAGCATCAAGGGATCTCTTTAAATTGTGGGTGTAAGGAAAAGGATATACCATATCCACCTGCAATTTGGGTATCTTTTCTTCAGACGCCCAAAGACTAGGCTTTTATGATTCCTTTGTACAAATAAATACTTTTATATCAATTTCAACCTCTTTGTTGCAACGCGGTACCGGGTAACTGACCTTAGTAACCGGGACTCACAAAGATGTTGAAATCAAATTTTGTTTAGTAAAAAATATATAAAAAAAATAAAAAAAATTTTAAATGTTTTGACAAAAAAAAAATAATTTTCGACTCATAAATCAAAACGAAACATTGTTAGTCTCACCATCTTCCGATAGTGAAACCGACACGTTGGGCGCCATTTTTGTAACGAGTTCATTCTCTGTTGAGGTCATTGCTGGCACACAAAATATCCCTCGCTAGCTCAGGAGTGGATCCTTTGACCTCCTCGTTATCAAAAAAAATATGCCAGGCTTTGCATCTAGCTGTCAATGATGCGCGAGATAATCTTTACCCACCCTACCTGGTTGTTTTCTCGCTAAACAACCCCTTTAAAAACAACGTTCCTCTTCCTCCGCCCTTCTACCTCGGTTTCCTCATCACTTCATCTTCCCCTTTCTAATTAAAAATCTAGAGATTCATAATTTTTTTTCTAATGTATGACAAATTTTATTACCAATTTCATTTTAAAAAAAAATATCTCACATTTAACTTAACTTTTTTAAAATAATTAAAATTTGAAAGTAAAAATATTTAAGTAAAATTTGAAAGCTTAGGTAAAAAAAAAATGTAGGGTATATTTATAGACCAGCACTATTATATTTTACGGAAGTAATGGGCAATATTTATATTTAAAATTGTCTCAATACGACTAGTTAAACAAATTATCACTCACCCCAAAATATCGATGTAGTGGCCACTCCCTCGATGAATCGTGGTTCGATGTGGCGATCTTTAGTACGCCTTGTTTTTTGAATTTTTATTTGAAATCATATATAAATATTACCATTTCACCCAAAAGAAATATAATTTGCACTATGATCTACACTTATATATATATATATATATGTATATGAATATATATATATATACGTATAAGGTAGGTATGTATATACACCACTTTCTTACTTTATCAAAATTACTTTTTCAATTTGAATGTTAAACAAAAAAAATTGTTAAATTATCACTGTACAAAAAAATTTAAATTGAACGATAAAAAGATTAAAGTTGTTTAAATTTTTGAATTTAAAAGAGTAAAAAAAGGCACTTTTATATTTGTATATATGTATTGTGACTGTTAGGTTTTCCTTTGTTTTTTTGGTTGATTGGCGAGACGATTAAGGTTTTTTCTGGGGTTTCCCGCACGTTAATTTCCTGTTTCCTTTAAAAACACAAATTTGAGGCCGTGAAAAGAGAATTTTTTTACGGCCTAAATGCACAAAAAAAATGCTTTTTATTGTCTATTTCCACTTGAAATTTATTTAATTGAAGCTTACCTCAGTAACCAATTTGCAGACGTATATATATAAATGTATATACATATAAAAAAAATGAAATTTGATCTTGCTTTTAAGGTTTATATTATAGGTATGTACATCCTATCTCGATGTAGCCAAAATCAGCGCTGGCGGATATATCTTAACAAAAAAACTATAAAAAAAACTGATTTATAACATATTTGCCTTATTGAAAATCTACTTACGAATTGAGATTATTCTCGAACTAGGTTCCTTGAGCGGTCGGTTGGCGGTATCTTCTTCAAATTCTTCTGTGCTTCTTTATTCAAGGGTGGATAATTTGAAAAGAAGGTACTTGCCGACGGCATTTGCTCAAGAACCCTAGCTCTACCTATCTCACTAACACTACCTAACCAGGATTTTCCAGCCTTTGTCTCGTTTCACACCCACTAGATTACGCATTATTACATTAATGTTATAACGCAATTATTAATCTTTTTATGTGGGTGTGAACATTGGTGGGTGTGATTTACGCACTTGTTGCAAACGTCTTTTGGATGCGAGTCGGATTCATATATGTCATGACACCGATCGCATCCTAATTGTGTCACGCAACAGAGGTGAGTTTCTCCACCTTCGCAACATTCCCTCTAAACATTCTCACATTATGGGAACTTGCTGACAATCACTCAATTTGTGATTCGTGTGTCAGCCATGATACTTTCTGACCAGAAGGAGAAGTTTTGTCACTCAGCTTATCCCTGTAGAGGGAGAGCGAGTTAGCATTGCTGTACTATTTCGTTAGAAGTATAAACAACTGCACTAGCAGTTGAGTCGTCGTCGTCGGTCTTGTCCTAGTTGGTGGTGTTTTTTTTTTCGTTTGTTTTGTTTACTTTTATTTTGATATTCTTCTATTTGCATGTAATAAAAATAATAATTTTTAATTGTCTAACACAGCCCATTCGGTTACACTGAAGAGGTAGATCTTAAGCGTTCGAGGCAGGAAACTTGGATTATTAACTTGGCTAACACCATTAACAAGTGCCCAAGAAATCAGAAATACCGGATTTAACGCAAGGTCTCCTTCTATTCAAATGACAAAGTTACTGGACTATTTCTTCATTCTTATTAAAATATTGTTATTTTACCTTAAAATTTATATTAATCTTATAAATGTATATTTACAGTAACCATAATTTGTATATTTTTGTAGTCGTAGATGTAATGAATAATAAATATTTTACTTCTAGAGCCGTGCTCCAGGTGGTCAAGCAGCAACTAATCTTATTGACATTGTCAACAAACCATTAGATGTAAACGTAAGTGCAAAAAACCTACATGTACAATAGTTTTAAATATAATTTTTCTAAATCATAGACTTTGTTTGAAACCGCTACATCTGTTGTGGTATTTCAATTCGATGGAAGCATCAGTACTACAACCACAACTAAAGACCAGCAAGATCTTAATTCAACGTCATCATCGAGTGATGCAACAAAAGGTGCCTCATACAGCAAAACTGTTGAAAAACTTACTAATGCTTCATACTACGACCGTCTAAATTCATGGTTAGGACAAATCATTCAGCGGGACTGTCCAAATGTAACTATTATTTTATTTCTTCCGTTAAAAACCAAATCATCATCTCTAATCTTTGTTTTTTCGTTCTTAGTTTGATTTTGAAATAATCGAACACGGAGTTCATGGCACGTGTATTCGATATTGTCCGTTAGAACTTGGTCTAGGTGAACAACCACCATCGGCTGAGAATTTAGAAAATTTTGCTCAGAGCTTAGAATCTCATGTGGATATTCTTCGAGCAACAATTAGACACAAAGCTACCTTTATTCGTTTAGTAGAAAAGAGTGATGTTTTACGTATTGTCAATTTGCCAGATTGGGCTGGTATGGGTGGTGTACGATTTGTGCCTGAAGGCTGGGAGTCTTTACTCACAGATCAGGCAAAAACAGAATTGAATAAGCTAAATGCTGATCTTGTGGAAGCTCTCAAGTCGACCGATAATGCTTTTTCACTTGGTGAAGGTACCGATGGGCTGATTTGTGTCAGATTTGGTATGGTCACCCATGACACAGATGTCGAAGAATTGCTTGACCTAGTTGTTTCGGTGGGTAAAAGTGTCCAGGAGAATTCAAGGGTCTTAGATACAATGTCCGAAATTGTCAAAAAGGTAATTAATAATAGAAATTTTATTTATAGAAGGTAAATTTTATATTTTTTGTATGTTAAAGGGTATTGAAGCAGCAACAGCTGATCTTCAACGCGAGTCCGATGAGAAACTCTGGCAGGAAGGTATCCTTCGACATGTACCGGTAGTTGGACGAATGGTAAACTGGTGGTCACCACCCATTAAAGAATCTGGAATCAAAGGAAGAAGTTTGAATCTGACACAGGGTGTTGTTGAAAGCACTGAAAATATTTACAAGTGAGTTCATAAATCTGTAAATTTTCCCATCTGAGAACTGACTAAAGTAAATGCTTTTTAGATACCACATGCAAATGACCGGAGCACCTAATCAACTTCCTGCCAACAAATCACCACCAACACCAATGGTTCAGACGCCCGTTGGTGCCCCAACGGCACCACCTTTCGCCACTCCGCCATCGGCCAATCATTCAAGAACTGTGAGTCAAAGTAGTGGCGCCTCGTCTTCTGCTCCCGAACTAGTAGCAGCGACTCCCGTTGCGACGGCAAATAATTAATTCATAAACAATTTCTTTTTTCCAATAGTGCATATATATATATTACCTATTATTATAAATACCAACAATTATTTAATCGTACATAGCTCTAGAATGATATTGAACAACAGAAAATGTGTTTGTTTGGCGTAAATTTTTGTTTTTGTTTGTTCTGCCCTAAATAGTTAAAAATTCATTTATATATAAAATAATATAAATGCAAGCAATAGAAAAAAATGTCTTAATTTATAAAATAATAAAAAAATAATAAAGTTTATTAACAATTGTTTTATATAGCGCAAGCGAAAAGGCAATGAATATTCCATAAAAGTGGAAATGAAATAAAATCTTTAACATGTTTTGTATTATTTATAAAATTTAACTTTAAACGAAAATTCATTCCAAAGTGACGTTTATGTTTTTATTTATGCTAACAAAATTCTAATTTAACGAATTATAGAATTATGTAGTATGTATTTTTGGTGTTGTTAACCATGTTTGTGTTTTTTTCTTTATTTTTTTGTTTTTTTAATTTGTATTATGAGTATTTCCTTTCGAAAAATATATTTTGATTGTTGAAGTAATTTGTGTAATCTAATATTTACTTAATATTCCCTTAATATAAAAACATAAAACAACCAGCCAAAATCCTTAATTCCAACGCGAACCTAGAAAGTAGTTTTTGTTTCATTAAAAAACTAACACAGAATTTATACACAAATGACCGTTTTTTTATTTTGTTTTATGTAGAATTATTTTTGTTTTACTTTGATATTTTTCACCACTTCGTTTTTTGTTTTTAATTTATTAAGAATCTTTTTTTCAATTTGATGCAATATTATATTACGATATTCGTCGAATAAATTTATATTATAGCATTACAACAAAATACAAAAATAAAAGAGTGTGTTAAGAATAAAAAGAAACAATATTTTTTTTAGTTTAATTATGTAGACATTTTTAATAATAAAAATAATAAAACAATTCTATTGCTGAATTTGCACAATAAAATGATGAAATTAAAAAAAAAGTTTTGTGTTATTTTTTTTAAAACAAGTAACAATTTTTCTTGAATTCTGAATTCAAATTGTGAAGTATTTTTTCTTATGTTCAAAAGGAGATCTGGTATTAGTTGAAAACAAAAGAATATTTTCAGAAAAACTACAAAAAGAACAACGACGTTAGAACAAACCAATTGAATCTGTTTAAATTTCATTTGAACTTATTAATTTTTTTGATTCATTCTTCTCGTGTTCCACTTTAAATTTTGAATTCATGTTGTAAGAAATCTGTTTTATTAAATTCAGGGGCCTACTCCGTATTTCGTTTCGAAAGTCAATTCTATTCGAAAGTGATTTTCGTTCCGAATTTGATTACGTAGTTCGTACTCTGTAAGCAGGGCCGGATTGAGGGGAGGGCAAGCGGGCGGAAGTCCCGGGGCCTCCATGATTATTCATGCTTATTTTGAGAATGAATTTTGTTTATTTTGAGATTCGAATGAAAAATATTCATTGCAGAAAATGAACCGAAATGAATTTTGGAGATCAGCTGTTCTAAATGATTTGACATTTTGATTTGATTTAGTGTGACCAAACTAAATTTTTATTTTCGAAGAGTCTTATTTTTAATTCAGAGTTTGTCACAGATTAACAGTTTCTGAATTGAAAAATAAAGTAAAGTGATAAAGAAAAACATTCAAGACATGAAATTAAACATTTTTTCAACTAACGTTGAATTTTCATGTTGTATTTATACCGTTTAATATGTTATGTATATTCGTCACACATGGTCACACTTTCAATTGAAATGAAAACAATCAAAGTTTATAAACTTCAAATCGATGTAGTTTTTCTTATTTTGGAGAAAGTAAACAATGGCAATAGTTTTGTTTCTTAATTCTAATGGCGAAGAACGAGAACATGCTCTTAGAAGAAGGATTATGGACGCATCAAATCCGTTTGAGTTTGACGATTAAAGTAAGTACCTTTAAAATTGATGTGAAATTTTTCTATTGCAAAAATAAATCCTGGTGACTAAATTGATTTTGTTTTGTAGATTTGTGAGGAACTTTCGCCTCAATAAGCGGGCATTTAAATATGTCTTCGATGAGCTTTTCATCGAGATACAGGGGGGAACTTCTTTGTCCATACCGCCCATTTTAATGCTAGCTTCAACCTTGCGCTTTTTTGCCGAAGGAGGCTACCAATTTGGAGTCGGAAAAGATGCGACACTTAAGTTGTCCCAATCATCGGTATCCAAGTGCATAAAAATAGTTTTAAATAAACTGGAAGTCAAACTTGGCACAAAATGGATTAACTTTAAATTAAACCATGAGGAAAAGGAAGAAATGAGACTACATTTCTTCGAAAAATTTGGCTTTCCGGGAGTAATAGGATGCGTTGATGGAACGCACATTGCCATTAAATCTCCTGCATTGGAACTGAGACACTTATTTTACAATAGAAAAGGATTCCACAGTTTGAACGTTATGATAGTAAGTAAGATATTTTTCTTATAAGTTTGTGGAATACTATTTTTCATCTTGATAGATCTGTGACCATAAAATGAGAATAAGGATGCTGATGAGAATGAGAATACACATTTAAACGAAGCTCAAAACGTTCGCGACAGAATCGATGCATTGTTTTAATCAATTATCCATCATTTTTGTAACAGACAATTTTAAATTTATTTTAAGTTTTTATTTAATTTAAAAAACAAACAAAAAAAAACATTACTAAAACAAAACATTCTTTTATAAAACAATAAATAAAATTAAATCACTAATAACAGCCATATGTATGTAGGTACTTCTTCATTTTGTGTGATTTTCAAAAAAAAAACTATGCATCGACGAGTTTTTCGGTGAACTTACCAAGTTCCATCTCTATGAGTTTTTTCTTCAACTCTAATTTCTGCAGCATTATGTTTTCCAGGGCGAGATTGTGTCGACGATTTTCTTCGTATATTTGTTTTTGTCTGTCTTCGGTCCTCTGCCAATTTCTATTTATACGATGGAACTCGTATTTCATTTCGCCCAGCTTAGAACACAAATCAGCAAAAAAACTTTTCAAAGACTTCGTTTTTCTTTTGAAGCAGTTGAACCGGAGTGTCGTTCTTTGTTCGTTGAGATCGCTGTTTCTCCACCAAATGTTCTTCATCTTCATTAATAGAGGTCATTGAAATGTTATTGTTTGATGTTGATGCCGTTTCTGCCACATCAGGCTCCTCAATACGAGTTTGATTTACTCCAAATACCTTGGCCTTGATTCCACTCACAGACTGGCTTAGCGAGGTAATTCTAACTATAGCTTCTTCAAATTCTGATAATGAAATTAAATTATTATCGTTGAAACCGGACTGTTTCCTTTTTGTTTCGTTTTCAACTAATTTTTTTTTAGTTTTATTTTTGAAATCAGCCCCGACCTTGAACACGAAAATTTTGTATCTTTTACTTCACTTATTTTATTTACAAACCTTTTTCCATGTAGCACCGTCTTTAGATGGAGGCCTATGGCTATTGAGCTTCACGGCAGCATCACTCCAAAACCGGTCACCATCTATACGGCTTACAGAAAAACCCTTCGCTACATCCGGATTCTCCTCCATGAACCTTATCAGGATTTCTTTTTGTTCCCTATTTGTCCAATTTGAATGTGAAAGGGCACATGAAATAAAAAAAAATCGTCAATATAACTAATTTCGTTTATTTATCGTATAAAAATTGTTAAAACTTACATTTTTCTTCAGCTATTCACCAGAAAATATCTGAACGACACAAAAATGACATTTGGTTCGAATCACTCGAAAGTAAAAGTTTACTTAGTTTTTTTTTTTAAATGAACTTTCGATTGAATCAGCAAATTTTCGAATCGATCGAATCTCAAAATAAAATCTTCTCGAATTCGAATAACTTTCAATCGAAAACGAATCTCAAAATAAGGGTGATTAATTATATTAATCTTAAATAACAGAAATCATTGATCTATATTTGTTCACTCCAATCAGGCACTCAGTGAAATATCAAAATATCAAAAGGCCTGATAAGAAGCACTTCCAATTTACTACCCATCTTGACGGTACCCCAATCGCTTAATGGCTGAGTCGGGTGGTACTTAGCCGCAACCTCGGAGGTTGGGGATTCCGTGCCTCGACAATCTGTACACGTTTTTCACAGCCAGTTCAGAGCGGCACTGAATTCTGATAGAGAAATTATCGGAGAAGAAAAGCGGCCAGTTTTTAGTCTTGAAAAAGCTCAGCGACACTCGTTGGTCTTTGAGAGCTGAAACTACGAAAGCCTTAGTCAAAGGTTATTCTGAAATCAAAGAAGCTCTTACCAGCATATCTTCTAATAAAGAGCAAAAAGACATCGTGAGGAATGAAGCAACGCACCTTCTACAGAAAATGAGTGGTCTCGAAATGGCTTTGTTTGCAACATTTTGGAATGATATTTTGAACGCTACAAACAAGATGCTGCATGAAAATGATTCTTGAATCGGCAATGCTTGCACTAGAATCATTGAAATCATTCGTGGAATTCAAACGAAATGATTTTGATAAATACGAGGAAGCAGCAAAAAAAATATCTCATACTGATGAATATGTACAGCTTCACGCACCCGCACCAGAACGAGAAAATTGAGGTTGAATGCGCTCGATTACGGGAAGGCACAAGACGCAAATCTGTCATCCAGTAAAAAAAAAACAGAGTATCCGCCTTTATCCTAATGATTGACCAGCTATCTGTTTCTCTTACTGAAAGATTGCATGCCTATGAAGCTGTAGAGTTGGATTCCTGAATCACATCGAGAAGATGGATCCTAAAAATGTGCAATCTGAGCCTAGAGCCTAGTCTTGCTAATGAGTTGATTTAATTTGTGTCTTTGATTGACTCAATTGATTTTTTTTGATTTTTGATTTGATTGATCAATCGCCGGAACTATTTTACTACCAAATTCTCGAAAATCACAACTTTAGAGCTACATTCCCAAACCTCTGCATTGAAAATGTATTTAGTTTTGATGGTAAAAAATTGCTCATTTTCAAAAATGTAAATTATAAAAAATAGGCTTCGCATAACGATGGGACAAATCCGTCTATCGAAGCTTTCTCTCCTGAGCATTGAAAACGATTTTTCGGCGAAGAAAGTTTGAAAGGTTCCGTTCGTTAACCCTAAAATTTAATTTCAGATAATTCTTTTTTCCGTTTGTATTTATGTATATGTATGTTTATTCAATACTAAAAGAAATATACTTGGTTTCACAGTAAATTATTTATTGAAAAACTCGAGTGAAAAAAATGGTTTACTTTATTTTGAAAATAATTTGGGAAGAGGGGGCCTCCGCTCCTTTTTTCCCCGAGGCATCTGAATATCTTAAAACACGAAATATTAGTAACACATTTCGAAAAATCTTCAGTTGAAAAACCCGGTCTGTGAGACCGGACGGGCGGCCGGCGCGGCTGCCGGCGTCACCATTGATCAAAGTCAAAATTGGAATGTTGCCACTTAAACGTGGCCCCAAAAACTAAGATTCCTACCTAGCTTTGGAAAGAAATTATATATTCTGTTTATGTTGACTCTGTTGTATAGAACGTGTTGGAGAATAGTAATGTTTGAAGCTCCATACAGCAGAGTACTGAACAGAATAGTTTCCCATTTCTGAAAGTTGATTTTTAACTTCCAGTCATCGCCATATTACTGAATGTCGAAGTCACCCAACAAAAGTGTATTGATAACCTCAATTTGGTGCCGTTGTGTACGCAATTAGGTCGTCAGCGTATGCTATTGCCTGAGTCAGACTTGCTATCATCTCACTGGTGTAAATGCTGAATAAAATCGACGAGTTAACCGAAGGATTCGTCCATATTGAGCAAATGAATTCTCTGAAGGAGTGAATGGACACTATTTAGAAGCTACACCACCAGTCCCAGACAATTGGCAATTAAACTAACCTTTTTCCATCCTACTACATCCCGCATCGGTCGGCATCTGGGGATTTTAAATGCTTTTGTTTTGCCTGCATATCGATGGAATACACACCAAGATTTTAAGATTTTCAAAAAAACTTGCATTTTAAAAATTTACACCATCAATTCCGTTATCACATTAGATATAAAAACAAATTTTTCGTTTTAGAAAGCTTTTGACATTCGAAATCGAGTTCCCATGTACAAATAATCCGCTTATTCGGAATCCTCAATCCGTAAGTAATAAATTTCATTTCGCTTTCGAAATAAAAAGTGCAAAATATTTGTTTTCGGTAATTTTGGTATTAGAAAGGAAATACCCAAATAAAGATTGACTTTTTTTTACTGTCGGAATATTTCTCTTTCGATTTTCAGATTTAAACAATCATCGGAAAAATTTAAGTTTTATAAAGTTTTTCGAAATTTTAAATTTTGTGAATACTTTTAAGATTATTCAAAATATTTTAGTTGTTTTTGACACGCAAAACCACTTTTTTTGTGCATTTCGTTACTAGATGAAATCTTTGCTTATATGTACAACTAAAATGTATGAATTTTATGGCTCATATGACCCCCTGGATTCTCCATTTGTTATAAAAGTTGATAAATTTGTGTGACATTGATCAGTCCATATCTAGTATGTCAATGTTTAAACGAGCTCTGAAGGCCACAGGCATTAGGTAAAAAACTTTATTGTCTTTCCTCCGATATCGTAATATTTACCTTGGTAAATGAAATCTCAAGATAATTTACATTATTTACAGAAACGTATTTTAGTATCATTTTAAAAATACAGATTATCAAAATCCATATTTTTATCGGTGGTTTTAGATTTTGTAAACGTAATATAAAAGAAAGTGTTTAAACATCTACTGTAGCTCCCTTTTCTTGCAAAAAAGCTTTTGTTAATAAATAAAGCTTACAACTCCAAAGATTGGTTTTTCACATTGATAATCAGACCGATTTTATTGTACGGTATGGCAGTATTGTGAATTGCTTTAGAAAAGGCTATAAACCACTACAAACTAAATAAAGTCCAACGTTAAGCTTTCCTATGTGTAAACGGATCGCATTCGCACGATCCTATCTGCGCCCCTGGATACCCTACTTTACATTACACCTCTTCAAAGCTTCGTCACAGAACGTTAAAAACAACATCGGCCACTCCTTAACTCTTAAGTATTTAGAATCAATTCCAAAGTACACTCTTTGTGGTTAAAAGTGCAAAGTGGAAATCCAGCCCTATTTCAATTTAACGATAATCACCAAAAATCTTTGTTATAATCTTTAAGGTATTCTTAAAATTTTTAATATTTCTCTTCTCAGATGAGCAAATATTTATTTTCTTAGAAAAAAATTCTTTAATAAGAGATAACTAATTTTATATATTCCGAGAAAACTTAAAAAAATAAAGTTGCCTTAAATTCCCGAAACTCGTTATCTGTTCCATTTTGTTTTTTTTAAATTTCTTTTTCTTTCAAATTTTATTATCTATCAAATACAAAAACTTTTAAGATCTAGAGCATTCAATGCTCTAGAACTTTCGTTGAACTAATGGCTTATTTATACCCTTTGGTTTAAATGCTTAAGTTTAAGGTACACAATAAGTTATTTTAATTTTGTCAGCCTCCTTTACAAACCATTAGAGAACACTTTGAAGAAGTTCACAAAAACTCGTGTATATGTGAAGTGTGTGACCCTCACCCCCCGGATTGAAATTCTAGATCCGCCATGGTGAAGGGTTTGGTGGAGTTGTGTTCTCTGAACAACTGAAATTAAGTCTCTCCTTTCGTTTTCCCAGTGATGGTAGCGTGTTTCAGGTGGAACTTTTGGCAATAAAAGAAGTCTCACCTTGGCTTAAAGAAAACGTATATCAACATCTAATTCAAGCAGCTATCGAATCTCTGGACTCTGCAATAGTCCATAACTGTCGATCATCTCTAATGGAGATGGCACAACAGTTTAATATTCACCTTTGCGGAAAAAAACATGGTCATGACTGATTTTCTACTACCGTTACACATTATTTGAATAAAATTATTATTTACGAACAAACGTTAAAGTTGGTATAAAAATTTGATGGTTTGGAATTTGAAGGGGAAATATTTCGAACACTATTGATGCAAATTTTAGAACAGTTTATGCAAAGCAAAGATCGATACAATAGAATTAAATTTGAAATAGATTATTATTTTAATTAAAGTTCGTAACATATGAGAATATTATAACGTTTTTAGTAAATAACATGTGACAGTTAAACTTATAAATGAGGTAGGTAAGGCGGATGGTTTAAAATCTTCTAACGATAATTTTTTTTTCACGTGTACTGCCTCTTGCGAGGAATTGACAAATTCTCCAGGAGTAATTCTTGTCACGATCTTCAATCCCTGACAACGGTTTTTGCACACAGGAATGGTTGAGATTTGTCAGTCACTAGGCCCTAGTTCGGACTGTTGAGCCACCCAATTTATTTATGTTATTTAACGGTAATATTTATTATTATGCATTATAAATACGATGTTCAAATGGTAGACATGTGCATTCAAGAGGACACAAGCGTCCACAGGTTTTTTCTTAAAACCAACCTCTGCCTATCAACTCCTACTCTCACCTCCACGTGGTGAACATCGGGTGCCTAGTACCTCAACTGGAGATTGGGTTCCAACCCCAGTGGAAAGTTGTTGGGGGCAGCAAACGAGAGAGGTGGGGAGAGGTGTTTCCACTAAGGCACCTCTCCTTATCCAGACGGCAGCGGAGGAATTCCCGAGATGGAATCAACGGTGGCGTCTACAGTTCCAGTAAGGTTGAACTACTTAGTGAACACCTTATAGGGCTTCTTCGACTTATTCGGAGCCCAGGCCTGTAAGGAGCGGTTTTATCCGGCTCCCCATCCTTGGAGTTATACTTAGGATCTGGCCCTCCAGGTTGGGGGTTGTGCGTCGGGGTGACTTCCTGGCCACGTAAAAGCTTTCAAAGTTGCGAAGCACCAACAAGCCTCGGATACGGACGGATTTACTGTTGACAACCAACGCAAACGAATAAAGGACAACGAACTTCGGATACGCACGTGGAATGTTAGGTCCCTTAACAGACCACGTGCGGCCGAAGAATTAGCGGAGGCCCTAGAACGATATAAAGCAGATATCACCGCCATCCAGGAAATACGATGGGATGGGCCGGGCAAAAAGAGAATGAAAAACTGCGATATTTACTATGGTGACTGCTACCACGAAAACCAACAGCGCTTATTTGGATGCGGATTCGTCATTGGAGCCAGACTTAGGCAAGAAGTCTTGAGCTATAGGTGCATCAATGAGCGCCTCATGACCATACGCATCAAGGCTAAATTCGGCAACATTAGCCTGATATGCGCTCACGCCCCCACAGAAGAGAAAGACGACAACACCAAAGATATGTTCTTCGAGCTCTTAGACAAAACATATGAGCAGTGCCCTAGCTACGATATTAAAATAGTCCTGGGCGATTTTAATGCCAAGCTAGGAAGGGAAGACATCTTTGGTGGAATAATCGGGAAAAACAGCCTGCACGACAACACTTCCGACAATGGATTCAGGCTCATAGATTTTGCTGCGGGGCGAAACGTCATGGTAGCCAGTACGCGTTTTCCACACCTCAACATCCACAAAGGAACTTGGACTTCTCCAGATCAATCTACCGTCAACCAGATTGACCATATTGCGATCGACGCCAGACACGCTTCCAGCATTATGGATGTACGAACTTTCCGAGGAGCTAACATCGACTCGGACCACTACCTCGTTGTAGCCAAGGTAGCACTTCGGATTTCCAGAACCAAGGCAAAACAGGGAGGTGCTGGGAGAAGATACAACGTCGAACGGCTACAATCGCCAGAGATCGCCAAATCCTTTTCCGACCGAGTGACAAGTAACCTCTCTCGAAGTTCTCTGCCGCCAACACAATGTATCGAAAACCAGTGCCAACATTGCCAAGATGCAATCAGAGAAGCCGCCTCTGATGTGCTGGGTTTCAAACAGCCACCAACAAGGAACCCCTGGTTTGATGAGGAATGTCGGCAGGCAAATGCAGCCAAACAACAGGCACGCAAAGCGGCGCTGCATAAAAGGACGAGAGCGGCTCGTGAGCTCTATGAGCAGAAGAGGCGAGAGGAACGCCGACTTTTCAGAAGGAAAAAGAGAGTGCATGAGAAGCGTGCGGTCGAAGATGTTGAGAGGTATAAAAGCAGGAATGAGGTTCGAAAGTTTTATGAACAGGTGAAACGAAATTCACAGGTACATAAAACTAGAACCGAAGGCTGCAAAGACGAAAGTGGAAACATCATAGTGGAACCGCAGTCAATGCTGAGGATATGGAAGGACCACTTCTGCAGACGCTAAACTGCACCAACTATAGAGGAATAAGTCTACTTAACATCGCCTATAAAATCTTCTCTGCCATAATATGTGAACGTCTAAAGCCCATCGTCAACAACCTGATAGGTCCTTATCAGTGTGGTTTTAGACCAGGAAAATCAACAGTTGATCAAATATTCACATTACGGCAGATCCTGGAAAAAACTCAAGAGCACCAAATCGACACCCACCATCTTTTCATCGATTTCAAGGCCGCATATGACAGCATCTACAGGGACGAGCTGTATAGAGCCATGTCTAGTTTTGGCATCCCTGCCAAACTCGTCCGTTAGTGCAGGATGACCATGGAGAATTCACGCTGCTCCATAAAGGTTGGAAACAACTTAACAGAACCTTTTGATGTCAAAAAAGGTTTTAGACAAGGTGATGCGCTGTCATGCGATTTTTTTAACATCGTGCTTGAAAGAATAGTGCAGAGATCACACGTCAACACTAGAGGCTCTATCTTTCAAAAGTCTGTCCAATTACTGGCATATGCTGATGACATTGACATAATCGGAAGAACTCAGCGTGATGTCAATGGGGCTTTTGTGAGTATTGAGGCAGAGGCGGCAAAAATGGGTTTAACGGTTAATGAGGACAAAACAAAGTACATGCTGTCGCCTAGAAAGGACATACAACACCGACGTTTTGGTCAAAACGTCACAATCGACAGACGTAACTTTGAGGTAGTCAAGGACTTCGTCTACCTAGGCTCCGCTGTAAACGCAGAACACAACACCAGCTGAGATCAAACGCAGAATAACTCTTGCTAACCGCTGTTTCTTTGGACTAAGAAAGCAATTGAGTAGTAATGTCCTCTCTCGAGGGACCAAAGTGTTGCTATATAAGACCCTTATCATCCCCTTCCTGCTATACGGTGCAGAAGCATGGACCATGACAAAAGCGGATGAAAGCACCTTGGGTCGCTTCGAGAGAAAAGTTCTTCGTGTGATCTACGGTCCCGTATGCATCGAAGGGGAGTGGAGGAGAAAATGGAACGACGAACTGTACGGGCTGTACAGCGACGTAGACTTAGCAAGAAGAGTAAAAGTCCAACGACTAAGATGGCTGGGTCACGTAGAGCGCATGGAAACCAATGCTCCGGCCCGGAAAGTCTTCGAATCCGCACCCACAGGACAGCGCAGTAGAGGAAGACCGCGGATCAGGTGGCGCGCACAAGTGGAAGGTGACCTCACCCAACTTGGAGCGCGAAACTGGAGACATCTAGCTAGGGACCGAGCTAGATGGAGAAGTTTGTTGGGTGAGGCCCTAGTTCACACAGGACTGTAGCGCCACCTTAAGTAAGTAAGTAAGTAAGAATTATAAATACATACATTTAATTTCAATTTGATAAAGCACCAATCGGTTCACAATATTTTTGGTTAACCTGTGTTTTCCTAACACATAGGTTCGACGGTTTTCCTACACGTAAACATGCAACATACATATACCTGCCCATGAGAAAAACATGGATTTCCATTATTATTTATATACACATGGCAAAAGCTTAACGAATTGGAAATTGTAACGATCTGAAGGGTATTGTAGAATCTGACTGTATAATTTGAATACGGGGCACCACTGCCACTTTTCCTTTAAATTTTCCAGTTCAAATGGTTGGTTCCAGAATATTTCCGGTGATAATTTTGATGACCAAACGTTTGCCGTTGAATAATTAATTCACTTTCTTTCATTTACTTACTTACTTACTTACTTAAGGTGGCGCTACAGTCCGGGGCGGACCTGGGCCTCAACCAACAAGCGTCTCCAGCCAGCTCGGTCCCTAGCTAGCTGTCTCCAGTTTCGCACGCCAAGTTGGTTGAGGTCCTCTCCCACCTGGGTGCGCCACCTGAGTCGCGGTCTTCCTCTACTGCGCCGTCCCTCGGGATTGGATTCGAAGACCTTCCGGGCTGGAGCGTTGATGTCCATCCGCTCTACATGACCTAGCCATCTAAGCCGTTGGACTTTGATTCTGCTAACTAGGTCAGTGTCGCTGTACAGCCCGTACAGCTCGTCGTTATATCTTCTCCTCCATTCTCCATCTATGCGTACGGGACCAAAAATCGCCCGAAGAATTTTTCTCTCAAAGCATCCTAAGACGCTCTCATCTTTCTTTGACAGGGTCCAGGCCTCAGCGCCATAAATGAGAACCGGGATGATGAGTGTCTTATAGATGGTGATTTTACATGCTCGAGAGAGGACTTTACTTCTCAATTGCCTTCTAAGTCCAAAGAAGCAGCGATTTGCAAGAGTTATTCTTCGTTTGATTTCAGCGCTGGTGTCGTTGTCTGCATTAATAGCGGTGCCTAGGTAGACAAAGTCCTTAACTACCTCAAAGTTATAGCTGTCCATGGTGACGTTTTGTCCAAGACGTCGTCGTTCAGTGTCCTTTTTTGATGACAGCATATACTTGGTCTTGCCCTCATTGACCACTAAACCCATCTTCTTCGCTTCCGTCGCAATGCTCAGAAACGCTCCACTGACATCACGCTTTGATCTTAAAATTATGTCAATATCATCTGCGTATCCGAGTAATTGGATGGATCTTTGGAAGATTGTGCCTCTAGCGTTGACGGTTGAGTTTTGCACAATTCTTTCCAGAACGATGTTGAAGAAGTCGCATGACAATGCATCGCCTTGTCTAAAACCTTTTTTGACATCAAATGCATCGGTAAGATCTTTTCCGACCTTGATAGAGCAGCGTGCATTCTCCATCGTCATTCTGCACAAACGGATAAGTTTGACAGGGATACCAAAAGTAGACATTGCTCGGTAGAGCTCTTACCTATAGATGCTGTCATACGCGGCTTTCAAATCGATAAAGAGATGGTGGGTATCGATTTGAAGCTCCTGGGTTTTTTCCAAGATCTGCCGTAGTGTGAATATTTGGTCGATAGTGGACTTTCCTGGTCTGAAGCCACACTGATAAGGACCAATCAGGTTGTTGACGAATGGCTTCAGACGTTCACATAATACGGCAGAGAGGATCTTATACGCAATGTTAAGAAGACTGATGCCTCTGTAGTTGGCGCAGTTTAGAGGGTCTCCTTTCTTATGTATCGGGCACACTATGCTGAGATTCCACTCATTGGGCATGCTTTCTTCCGACCAAATTTTGCAGATGAGTTGGTGCATGCTCCCTACCAAGTCATCGCCTGCTGCTTTGAATAGTTCGGCAGCGATGCCGTCAGCTCCAGCAGCTTTGTTTGACTTAAGTTTAGATATAGCTATCTTCACTTCGTCAAGGTCGGGTAGGCGGAATTGTTGATCTGCGTCGCCGAGGTTGAGTGGTTCTATCTCCCTTACAGCGGAATTCGGTTCGTCATCGCCGTTATATAATTTGGAGAAGTGATCTTTCCATATTCTCAGCATCGACTGTGGTTCTACTACGATGTTCCCTTGATCGTCTTTACAGGCTTCGGTTCGTGGCTGGTACCCTTGGGAGGTTTTTTTTACCTTTTGGTAAAATTTACGAACCTCATTCCTGTTGTGACATCCCTCTATCTCCTCGATCGCGCGCTTCTCATGCTCCCTTTTTTTCCGTCTAAGAAGCCGGTGTTCCTCTCTCCTCTTCTGCTCGTAGAGCTCGCGAGCAGCTCTCGTCCTTTTGTGCAGCGCCGTTTTGTATGCCTCTTGTTTCGCTGCGTGAGCTTGCTGGCATTCGTCGTCAAACCAGGGGTTTCGCTGTGGTGGCCGTGTGAAACCTAGCACTTCAGAGGCGGCATCTCTGATGGCTGCAAGGCAATGTTGCCACTGGTTTTCAATGCTTAATGCAGGAAGCATAGGACTCCTTAGGAGGTTATTAGAGACTCGATCGGAAAAGGACATGGCAGTCTCTTGCGATTGTAGCCGTCTAACGTCGAATCTTCTCACAGTACTTCCTTGGTTTGGCTTGGATCGGGATATCCGTAGCCGTACCTTGGCTACAACGAGGTAGTGGTCCGAGTCAATGTTGGCCTCTCGGAATGTTCGGATATCCTGGATACTGGAGAAGTGTCGTGCGTCGATCGCAATGTGGTCAATCTGGTTGACGGTTGATTGATCAGGAGATTTCCATGTCCCCTTGTGGATATTAAGATGCGTGAACTGCGTACTAGCTACCAGAACGTCTCGCCCCGCAGCGAAATCGACCAGCCTGAATCCGTTGTCGGAGGTAGTGTCGTGCAGGCTGTATCTCCCGATTATGCCACCAAAGATGTCTTCTTTTCCTAGCTTGGCATTAAAATCTCCTAAGACAATTTTAATGTCATAGCCAGGGCACTGCTCATATGTCTTGTCCAAGAGCTCGAAGAACATATCTTTGGTGTCTTCATCTTTCTCCTCTGTTGGGGCATGCGCGCATATTAGGCTTATGTTGGCGAATTTAGCCTTGATGCGGATTGTCGTGATGCGCTCGCTCACACTGTTGAAACTCAAGACTTTTTGCCTGAGCCTTGTTCCAACAACAAATCCACACCCAAATAGACGCTGTCTTTGTTCTCGTAGCAGTCGCCGTAGTAGATATCGCAGTCTTTTAGTTTGCGTTTACCCGGTCCATCCCATCGCACTTCTTGGATGGCTGTAATATCTGCCTTGCAGCAGTTTAGGGCTTCCGCTAATTGTTCGGCTGCACGTGGTCTGTTAAGGGACCTAACATTCCACGTACATATCCGAAGTTCGTTGTCCTTATTTCGTTTGCGTGGGTTGTCAACAGTGAATCCGTCCGTATCCGAGGCTTGTTGTTGCTTCGAGACTATGATGTTTTTACGTGGCCAGGAAGTCACCCCGACGGCACAACCCCCAACCTGGAGGGCCAGATCCTTAGTATAACTCCAAGGAAGGGGAGCCGGATGAACCGCTCCTTACAGGCCTGGGCTCCGAATATGTCGAAGAAGCCCTATAAGGTGTTCACTAAGTAGTTCGACCTTACTGGAACTGTAGACGCCACCGTTGATTCTATCTCGAGAATTCGTCCGCTGCCGCCTGGATAAGGAGAGGTGCCTTAGTGGAAACACCTCTCCCTCCCTCTCTCGTTTGCTGCCCCCAACAACTTTCCACTGGGGTTGGAACCCAATCTCCAGTTGAGGTACTAGGCACCCGATGTTCACCGCGGGGAGGTGAGAGTAGGAGTTGATAGACAGAGGTGGGTTTTGAGAAAAACCTGTGGACGCTTGTGTCCTCTTGAATGCACATGTCTACCATCTTTCATTTACTAAAACATAAATCGAATATATACTTTAGCCTCAGCAACATGTTCTCGTAGTGTTTATGTTATTAAATTGTAGCTTATATAAAACTTTTGGAAGTTTGACATAGCGAAATCTATTGAATACTTACAAAATCTAGTCAACAGATGTCACCATCAGTTGGAATCGTTTGGATCTAACAGATAATAATCAAATAATAGACAAATAATTTGCAATATATTGCGATCATAAATTGAGATTTAAGCTATCCTATCTTTCAAGTTGGATCAAACTGCACACGGTGTACTAATTTTATTCGTCGCCAATAAACAACGTGATACGTTTTTGTTTATACATATTCAGCCTTTTGTGAGCTTCGCCCGGAAAATCATTCACCCGAAATATTTTTGTTCGCCCGCATTTAAAAAGCTATTGCGAGTTTCCCCCAAATAGAATTTCACTTCGCATTAGAACTGACAATTCGAATAGTTGTCGTGTTCAGCAAACTGAGTTCGCAATAAATTTCCTCATCTCTGATTAAAACAAAGAATGAAATCTGAACCTATATTTCTTTTTGAATATAAAAACGCAATGAAATTTACGTAGGCCCGCAATTTCCTGTTGGACTGCGTGCGACAACACACTTTTAAAACCACATCAATCAATTTATCACCACTAAAAAAACATATTTGCGCAAGTGGATATTCATCATTTTCCTGTTCGTTTTTTGGTATGTGAGCAATCGTTTCTAAAAAACGAACAACCCTAGTGCATTGTATTTTTGTTTGGACATCGTCAAGGATTAATAAAAAGAAGTAATTTATAATTTACAATAAAAAGAAAATGTAAAGTTATTTTTATACAATTTTGTATATTTTTGTTATGATCTTTCATGATGGATATTACTTCACCCACTTTGTCACAAAGTTCTTTATGCGTTTGAAGTTCCTCCATAACAACTTCTTGGGTACTCATTTTGCAAATATTTTTTTTCTTGGTGGTTTGACTGGTTGAAGCAAGAATAGTTACGACTTGAATAGGATCAGAAAGTGAATAGGTTATAGCATCAGCACTCTGTTGGTTATGTTGTTCATCATTTTCAAATTCGTCCAAAAAATCTTTAAATTGAATTTCATTTTCCATATTTTCGAAACTTCTCTTTTTGGGTAGATTTAACACAAACGATGTTGAAGAAACAAACAAACTGGAATACGGCTGCTTCTTCAGCGGGAGAGAATTTTAGTGTCCTATTAGCATAGATAATAAATATACAGATGTCTCACCCTTATGGCGAGAAATGATATATGAAACTGAAATCAACCAAAAAAAGAGCTTTTTCAAAAAGTCCAACACATTCACTAAATGAATATTTTTTCTTAACTTTTTTTGACAAAACCTCTTGCGATTTCAGGATTGTCCTGATGCATTTGGTTTAGCAGCATATCGCTTTAATTTCATTTATTGATTTGGTCCTTACATATAGAACACACAATAAAGTTAGGTACTTCGTTTTTTTTTTTTTTGCAACTACAATTAATATAAATAACTTGCATTGTAAAATTTGTTGTTCTTCTGTTCACCTCTAAAAGCTAAGTGGAAATTTTAGCACCAAATGACATTTCATTCCGCCCGAATTGAGTGCTCCCAATAAGGGAAGTCTTTCGAACATGAGTTTTTTTTTCGCCCGAAACTCACAATAGGCGAATTGAAGAAAGGGATTTTTCAGCGTGGAATCTTTTTCACGTGAAACTCACAATAGGGCTGATTAAGAAGAAGATAATCAGTCTTTCATTTTTCATAAGGGACTTAAAACGGTTAGATCGAGCTTTGAAGAAGGCCTTAAGATTCATGCTTTATCACATTATAGATAAACGAAACATAAACTACAAAATAATTAAGTTATTTTATTTTTTTATTATTCAACATATTTGTCATATATAATAATATTTATATATATATTTTTTTGCATTAGTAAACACTTTATCATAATACAATAATAAAATTAAGAATAAATGTTCAATGTTCATTCAATTTACAAATCGAATTTCAGATTGTATTATTTTGTAAATATATATTTTTCATATATGCGCGTAGTCGTATATAATGTATATGTCTAATAAAGTTTATAAATAAATCACAATTATTAAACAAAAGCCTAAGAGTACATCGATATGAACAGAAGAGTCAATATTAAATTCTAAAAAGTAGATAGACAATAATAATAATTATTATTTATACTTTACATTATTATTAGATATATAACCAATTATATTATTTTCTTTTTTAATAATTGATCACGAATTATTATAGTTTACATTGTATAAGTTAAACTTTAAAAATAACAAATTAAAATTAAAAATAAAAAAAAATTCAAAAATGAAAGAACAACAAACATCTACAGACATAAAACATTTCACAATTGTTTTGAAGTACATACACTTTTTATTAATTTTTGTTTTTTGTTTAAAATTATTTAATGGCATTTTGTTTTTTTTTTTGTTTTTACAATTTTGTTTCTAAGTATTACAACATTTAACACTGAATTTATAAGCGAATATAAAAAATTTAAATAAAAATGTACAAATTTATTTCGTTTATTCTTTGTGTTTTTGTTTAGTTTATGTACAATTAAAGAGTAAATTTAATTCATTTTTTGTGTTGTATAAATTTTCTTAACACTTTGTTTTTTGTTTGTTATTTGTTCATATATATTGATAAAAGTTGTTTGCCTTTTTATTGACGTTTATTTGGTTTTTGTTAAATTTGTTTTTTCTTGTTTTGTTTTATAATTTTTATACCAGTCTACTTAATTGTTGTTCCTTGAAAAAGGATATTTCTACTATTGCTTTAATTGTTGTCTTTTGTTTAAAATTTATGAAACAAAATTTTATAAGTTTGTATTTTAAAATGAATTTGAATGAAATTGTTATGTGTTTGTTTTTGGTTTTGTTGTTGTTGTGAAAACTTTATGCATACCTTAAAATTGTTTATATAAAAAATTTCGATGTTGTTCCCGGTTAGTCCATAATAATTTTGGTTTCGTATCATCTTACTCCTGTGTGTATGCTTTAATTTATCCCTTAATTTTAGCTAATGGTTTTTTGAATTCTATGAATATTTTTATATTGTTTTCCACGAACGTGAGTTGAATAATCCTTATTAATGGATTTAAAAAATATGTCTGTACCATGTTGTTTGTTTATACTCGTATAATATTATTTTATGAATGGAGTGTGTTTTTTTAATATAATTATAAATAAAAATATAAAAGGAAATATTTTATTCTGTAAAAATTGTATGTTGTATATATTTGTGTGATGTGTAGGCAGTTGTCAGTTAAAGTAGTAGGAATATCTAGTAGAAATATTTTGATCACTACAATATTTTCTTCTATTTTACATTAGTTTTGTTTTTTGTTCTATTGATTACTTATATAGGTAGTTGTATTTCTATATATTTTTATATCATTTTAATATTATTAATTATTTTTAAATTTATTTTTATTTTCCAGTTTTATATCTACGAAGCATATTTTTTTAGTATTTTGTTTATGTTTTTGTTCTACCATCTTAGTTTCTAATTTTTATTTATTTGTTTGGTTTTAGTAGTTTTTTTTTTTAATAATTTGTATGTTTATAAAATGTATTCGTTATAAATATAGTATATTTATAATGTTAAACGTTCATTGAATGTATATTTTTATAGACTGCATTGAATAATTTACCTAACCAAGGACACCACTGTACATCTAAGTATATTTTTTTTTCATACAGGGTGTATCGAAATGTTGAAAATATTTTACAGGAGATAGTTTAGCATACAAAAAGAAAGAAAAACAAAAAGAGAAAGCAGATTACAAGACATTTATCTACTATTTAATATTTATGTAGGTACAACTTAATTATTGACAAATATTGTGCATTTCCCGTTCCTGTTTTTTTTCAAGTTAATTTACAAATTTTATTTACATTGCAAACAAAATTTTGCTTTGAGCTTATACAATATATTGAAAAGAGTCATAGGGATATTTTAAATTTCAAAATCTTAGAGTTCTTTGTATCAAAAGTTAAAACAAAGTTTTACAAAAGTTTACTTAATTTTTCTTTATTTCTTCTCTTGTTAGTTGGAGGAGTTTCAAAATAGTATTCCGATCATACTTTTGGAATTTGTTTTTCTTCCTTTCTTTGAAATTGTGTTGAACAAGATATTAAGATGTCCTTAATGCGAATTTTGCCTTTAAATTTTTCTACCACATCATGTTTTTAAATATTGAGTCTGGTAAACCATTCCACATTCGAGTATTTTGACTGAAAAAAGAATCTCTGTGTTTTACAGTACGTGCGAAATTGAGCTACAAGGTAAACTGATGAGTATCCCTTGAAGAGCAGGTATTGCAGGTATTATTCCTTCTTTGAGGGAAGGAATGCAACTGGCTATTTTACTAAAGCATTGACAAACATTAAACCTTACGACGCACGTTGCTCAAGCGATACAAAAGTTTCAGTTATACCACGGGACACTATCATTTTTAGAGCTCTCTTTGAGTTCTGCCCATGAGACTCAAGTTGGTTATTGGAGCATATGCCCAGATATGGGAATTGAACTAGAGTTACGGACAAATATAGGCATTATAAATTATACCCAGATCAGAAGGGTTAAAAACTTCTTGCATCTTCGGAGAAAACCTAAACACTTAACAGCATTTTTGGCTTTGTCGAATATGTGATCACAAGTGGTTTGTGCTTCACATACCTAGAATTTAAAGCTGTCAGTCTTCTCGATGCAAGTATCACCCTTTTATATAGGCATTGGGGCATGGTTACGCCTTTGCGACAGTAGACATCTTTGCGTTTTCGAGTTTTCGGTTTCTGATTACCCATTTGACAATGCTGCTGTTGGTAGTCCACATCAGAAGAACAAGGATGCGAATTTGAATAATTGATACTTTCATAGTTTTGAAAAATACGTTTACGACTTAATCTATTTGCTCAAGTTTTAAAAATAACCGTTTTTAACCTTATTTTTATGTTGAAATTGTTTAGACAAATTGTTGAAAACTGTTTTAGCATAAATGGTTTAGTGTTTTTTCGATTTTTTGAATATTATATGATGTAATATAAATATTTCAACTTAATGTTGATGTTTTTCGAATGTCTCAAAAAACCTGACTGATATATTATTTTTGAAGTCGGATTTGAATTAAACCATCCAAAACTTATTCCAAAAATTTTATTGGCAGTGAGAAAACCTTGTCGACCAGTGTTTTTAGCGATGTCGTAGTATACACTAAAACCCCTTCGGAAAGGAAAAATAACGTCCGGAGAGTAAGATAGATTCACCAGATCTATTTTAATCCTGATAAGCATTCACACATGAGGGGCTATCGACGCTTTGCAGAAAGAGTCAAAAAGCCTTTATTGTCAAACGTAACCATCATTGCGTTGCTGTGTCTCATCAAGCGTTTTTGAAAATAAATGTGAAAACGGAGGGTTTGGTCTTAAAAAATACCCTTTTCAATGGAGATACATGGATGGATTCTTCTACACACAAAATTGCCTCAGGGACAATATCGTTGATCTAAGAGAAGCTTAAGATAGGCTATCGAGAAGTCGATATTCTAACTCTCAACACTGATTTTTGTGGTCGGAATTGGAGAGCAAGTCTAAAAGACATCTCACAGGAATTTTCAAATTCTTAAGATAGTGTTACCGGAAAAAGTGTCAAACATATCAGTTGAAACAGTGAGTCCTACTATAGGTCGATTACTACACCGTTTAACAGCTTGCATTAAAGCCAACCATTTGGCCAATTAAATGAAATAACAATGAATACAAAATACTGTAAGTGCTTGTGTTATGGTGTTTATAATTTAAGCAGAACTTACAAATATCACGACTAGGTATACCTCACCATGTCATCCAGGTGTAGTTGAAATTAAATTTAAGATAATTTTAGCCTACAAAGAACTCCTTGACTTTTATTGTTACATCCACTAAAGTTATAGATCGAAGACCCTAATCACATCTTACCTAAAATAATATACATTTATAATAATTTTTCAAAATAAATTAGCAAACATTTTCATGCCATTTTCATGAAATTTAACATAAAAAGCTAGCTCTCATCTATACAAGTTTTTAATCTATTTATCCCACCCCCCTTTCAAAAACACACACGAGTAATGTGTTTTCTTTTGATTCTTATTTTTGTATTCCAATATCTTACTCATCGATTAAATCACAATTTTCATATAATAATTAAAGAATCCATTAAATTGCAAATTAGTTTTAATTTTTTTAATAATTATTTGATCAGCCTGTAGCGTAATTTGCAATTTTCATAGAAACAAAAATTATCCTTCATCCTTTATTTTTCATTTTTCATCATCAAAAAATTAAGCCCTTTTTGTGTTTTCCAAAGCAGCAATTTAGGATAAACGCGGGCGTGTTTTAAAATCTATGCACTCAATATTTGTTTGTTTTGTTTTTTGAAATCTTACCAGCAGTAAAATATTATTATGTATGGTTTTTGTGTGTTTACATATTTATATAATAATATTTTCGATCGGGTCTTATTTTAAGCTTAAAATTTATTTAATTTTTAAAGTTCAGTCACAGCATAATTTGATTCATCATTTAACGCTGGTGGCGGTGGTGGTGGCAAATCTTGGTCATCTCCGTTCGATAAATTATTATTGGCACTCATTAGAGGAGTACCGACTTTGGGGGGAGAAGAACCCATACTGACCGCTGATGGAGGAGGAGGTGATTTTGTTTGAGTATTTGTTGCACCAGGTGGAGTTGGTGTCACTGTCGTTGACGGTGGTGATGGATTTGATGTCGTTGTCATCGCCTGTCCATTCATATGATTATTGCCTCCATTTTGAGATTGTGATGATGGTGTGAGTGAAGGATTTTCAATTCTAGGCGGTGATATCACCTTCATATGAGGCGGCAGTTTCATCGGTGGCCGTTGGAGGGTTCTAAAAATGTAAATTAAATTTATAACATTCAAACCAAAAGTATTAGGGAAAATTGGAGAATCTTAAATTACATAGAAGCATTAAGTTCAATTTAAGGGTATTGACATATTTTTGAAAATTTCGAAAACAAATATCAGATTAAAAATTATATTTTTATAAACTTAATAATTACATATTGATACAAATATAAATATAGATATGAATATAAAATATAAATATAAATATGAAAATAAATATAAATATAAATCTGAATATAAATATAAATACTTCATATATTTTTATTTTAAAAATTCTGTTTGAAAAGTTATTGAATTGAAGTTCCCTAGAATCTAAATTAAACGCAGTAAGAGAGATCGCTGTGTGTGTGTGTAAGTATGAGGTTGTACGTCCATACGTAAGTTCGTCAGAGATATCATTTATGTATATCTCAAGAACCATAACAGGTTTTAACTAATAAATTTTGTTTTAATAATAACAACATCAAAAATGCAAACATGATTTTCAAGAGAACTTAGTGGCTGTTTCCTTTCTTGTTAAAAAAGTTGTCAGTTGAATTATTCTTAAAAAAATCAAAATTGCCAACAATATTTTGCATATAATATTTTGATTTCAAAGTCTATTTTTGTTAAGGAGATTTTAAGTCGAAAACCAATTCTACTAATTTTAGATGCATTTCTAAAAAGTTTTTATATAAAAATCGATGCCACTTTTCCTTGTAATGTTAGCTTTACCGAATTGGCTAATTTTTGAAGTCCAGAGAAGGTTTGTACGTAGAGAAAATTAAAAAAAAAATCTTGAAAAGGTGTAAAATCAACATCTTTCTATTTCTATACTCCCATATACAAACAATTAGTACTATACTTAAAGAAATCCCGATTTGTTGATTACTTTGGAAATGTACAACGAAGCTGTAATAATAAATTGATATGATATGTGCCTAACGATTGTAAATAAAACATTAGCACAGTTGGGTATGACCGAACCAAATCGTGAGATACATGATTTTTTTGATTTTGAATTGCAAAGTGAGCAGGAAAAATCAATAGAAGCATTTAATCGAAAAAATGCATGATTTTCGCGGTAATCAACAGCTGTTTTGGTGGTGCTTTGATATTGCTGCCAGGGGACTTTCGTCAAACATTGTCTGTCATTCCTCGATCAACTCCTACTCATGAAATAAACGCCTGTTTGAAGTCATCAGTTCTTTGGAGTTATTTACGAAAACTGACAATGAACATTAATATGCGTATTCACCTACATAATGATGAAACTGCCCATGAGTTATCAAAACAATTGTTACAGAAATCATGATTGGTTGAGAGAACGTACCATGTTAGCGTCGAAAAACATTCATAACAATGCCATTGATTTTCAAATTAAAGCGGAACTTACAGGTGTAGTCACGACATATAAATCAATTGACAGTGTTATGAATCAAGATGAGGTAATGAATTATCCAATTGAATTTTTAAATTCATTGGAACCGGCTGGTGTACCACCGCATTGCTTGATCCTGAGAATTGGTTCTTTGATTATATCGGGTGATTTTTTTGAGGTTAGGATTTTCATGCATGGTGTCAAAGAGAAAGATGCTCAGTATGCTTTGACATTTCATCATGAATAGCCGAACGATCTGCCACAAAGTCGAATTTTCAGTGAATGGGCCCTAGAAGAGTTGGCAGAAAATCCGCTTTTTTATCGACAAATTTTGTTCAGCGATGAGGCTCATTTCTGGTTGAATGGCTACGTAAATAAGCAAAATTGCCGCATTTGGAGTGAAGAGCAACCAGAAGCCGTTCAAGAACTGCCCATGCATCCCGAAAAATGCACTGTTTGGTGTGGTTTGTACGCTGGTGGAATCATTGGACCGTATTTTTTCAAAGATGCTGTTGGACGCAACGTTACGGTGAATGGCGATCGCTATCGTTCAATGCTAACAAACTTTTTGTTGCCAAAAATGGAAGAACTGAACTTGGTTGATATGTGGTTTCAACAAGATGGCGCTACATGCCACACAGCTCGCGATTTTATGTCCATTTTGAGGTAAAACTTCGGAGAACAATTCATCTCAAGGAATGGACCGGTAAGTTGGCCACCAAGATCATGCGATTTGACGCCTTTAGACTATTTTTTGTGGGGCTACGTCAAATCTAAAGTCTACACAAATAAGCCAGCAACTATTCCAGCTTTGGAAGACAACATTTCCGAGGAAATTCGGGCTATTCCGGCCGAAATGCTCGAAAAAGTTACCCAAAATTGGACTTTCCGAATGGACCACCTTAGACGCAGCCGCGGTCAACATTTAAATGAAATTATCTTTAAAAAGTAAATGTCATGAACCAATCTAACGTTTCAAATAAAGAATCGATGAGATTTTGCAAATTTTATGTGTTATTTTTTTTTAAAAAAGTTCTCAAGCTCTTAAAAAATCACCGTTTATTATTGCGAAACATTAATACACCAAAACTGTGTAATGGCACCAGATTGGCAGTGAAAAAGCTATTGCCAAATTTGATTGAAGCTACAATCTTGGTTAATCACTGATAAATCAAAAGGAGAAGTGTGTTGGATACCGAGTAGCCCTATGATTCCAACTGGTATGCCATTTGAATTCTAAAGGTTACAACATCCATTGCGTTTATCATTTGCGATGTTCATAAATAACGCCCAAGGGCAAACACTTCACGTTTGTGGTGTCAATTTGGAGGAATCATGTTTTTCACATGGCCAACTTTATGTTACCTGTTCCAGAGTTGGTACACCCAACTGTTTATTTATTCATGCTCAAAATGGACAAACTAAAAATATTGTTTATCCAACTATTTTAGACTTACCCATATAGACCCACCAAAGTAAGAGTTTTTTTTTGTTTTTAATCAATAAAATATAAACAATATATCAATTGGGTAATTTGGATATAGCTAGCTATTTAAAATATTTGTTTGTTTGAATAAATGAACTTAATACTCATTTTTTTATTACTATGCCTATGCGTAGCAAAGCACGTAGCGAAAAAATCAATATCTTCTATGGTTCACTAGCTCTTGAGAACCAAACATCAATTTTTGCCAAATGTGCGTACTATTTTTTTGTAGATTTTATTTTTCTATGAAAAAACTTACTGTTGGATTTTTATAAAAAAAAAATACTGAATGACGAAAACAATATTTTCTGTAAGATAAAATTTATTTTAAGCAAATTGTTTACTAAGTTTTAGCTAGGCTTTTTTTTTGTAAAAAAAAAACTGTCAATTCGCTTTTTCTCAATGTTTACCAGATGTCCAAAACCTTGCTCTTTGCTGCTCAAAATTATTTAAAGATAAAATGATTTTTTGTTTATAAAATATTCGAGCTGACGTTAACGTTATTTGGATTAAAGTTAAAATAAAATTAAAATCTTCAAAAACTTAGTAAAAATTAGTGTTTGACTATCGATATCTTGTGAATTAAATTTAATTTTGTTGTTAACGTTTTTATATTAGAAAAATAACTTTAACAAAACTCAAAAAAACTACAAAAGCAACAAACAAATTATTTTCGAATCAAGCACTATAGTCAAATCGATAGACGGGTACGGATGTTAAGCTATCATTGAAAAATATAAGTGACTATACGCAAAAAGCTATTTCTAAGTTTTCGATTTCTTTTTGTGGACGTATCTTGTTTTTCAATTTGTATTTTACGATTTCATGCATAGAGACCTTAACACCTTTTGAAAGTCATAAATATGCACACTTGAATAACTTTAGGAATAAGTAAAATTTTGGTGCACATTTGCAACACAAATGGTTTTCAGATATTTGGAACATTTTTTCACTGACGGATTTAATAATCGGCTGTACTTAGTTAAATACCTAAACTACAACAACGCCTTCAGTAGGGCTGATTTTTGACTTATTGAATGGACTTTTATGAGGTAATTTGAAATGTTACCCTAAAGCTTTGCTTAAGATCGTAAATATATTAGATTAAGCTCAACACCCGAAGAGACCTATTTTCTATTTTGTCGCGCTTTGACAGCTGATAACTATATGTCATTAAGAGAGTAAGTGATAATGGGCAGGTTTGGATAGCGTAAGGGACTTCATACGCAGTCAACTGCATTCTGTAATAATACATTTTTACCAATGCAACTATATAGTCAAACAATTTAAACTCGGAACTTTATTTCACTAACCTTTACTTTCTACTTTTGATGGTGCAAAAACCACCAAAAATATTATTGTCTATAAAACACTCCTTAAGCAAGGTAAAAGCCATTTGGGACTTGTATTTTGTATTGTAAAGAAATATTACTTATTCCTTTTAAAGTTTGACAACGAACCCTTTTATACTAAGCATTAAATGGAAGTAATAAAGTTCAGCTTTTAATTGAACAAAAAACATGGTCAGCTGTCATTTTGACATAAGTGTCATTGAACTTGACTTGATAGCTTCATATGTATATTTTCCTTGATAAACTTTCCAGCCAACTTTTCAATAGAGTAGCATTAATTGAAGGACATTTTTTGGTAGTAAGTTTCTTATGTCTTCTGAAAATGCCCAATTCGCCGCGTCGCGGTCGGCCGTAGTCCGTAGCCGTAAGGTGCCGCTTTCGTATCTATGTATCACGATAACAGTACTATAGATTTTTTATCATTTCATTTTTGTTTATTTTATTTCAAAATCTGTTTGTAGCATCAGTGTATTCTTTTCTGTTCTTGAATTTATAAATAAAAATAATAAATTAAATTAAAAAAGTGTACCTAAACTTAGGTCAACTTTCGTCTCCTTGCCCGAAGTTTGAAGCTACATTACGTTTTGCAAATGGTAGGACACATAATACCGTAAAACCGGTTATAAGGCTTTTAAAAGCTCGACGTATCTAACGTTTCGGTGTACACTGGTGTTAGTGCACGAAGTTTACCACAAAGTTGGACTGTGAAAATCAAGAAAGTTCGTTTGATGTGATGTGTTCCAACTTGTAACCCTTTTTTTATTTGTAGTAAATCATCTTAAGTCGTTTGTCTGTCGTTTTTATTATGAACTTGGCTTTCAAGAGAATTTTTATGAGATTAATTTAGACATTAGAAGTGATTTTAAATTAAGCGTAACACTTATTAATATTTAAAAACAAATAATTATAAAATTACTAAAAAGACGTCAATATGAATTGGAAAGTAAAACACAGAAACAACTTACTTTGAATAGTTATTGCTTGGTTCTTCTCGTTTAGGCGATTCTCCAGCATCCTTTGGAATCTCTGGCAGCGGGCAATTCAAAATAGATGGCTTATACTTAGGATCGAATTTGCCACCCTGTCGCAGAGTCGAACACTTATAGATTTGTTTGTCCCGTTCGTACATAGCACTGTCTATGCTATTCGAACTTGGAACTTCTATAGTTTCTTTCGGTGGGGACTTTGTTGTTAGTTGATTAGACATTGGTCCTGGATGCTGTTGCATGTGTGGCGGCAGTGGTTGATGTGACTGCTGATGCTGTGGATGTTGGCCGTACAATGAATGGGGGCCGTTGCTGCCTTGGGAACTTTGTCTTCGCATTGTCGCCGAATTGGAAACGTAAATAGGTGCTGCACCACTTGTTGACTGATAGATCGAATGTGGATTACCACTGGTGACTGGCATTGGGCCTAGTTGTGCTGGAATTTGCTGGTAGATTTGATTTTGTTGCTGTTGAAGTTGTTGAGCGCTAGCTGGAACATATGGATACTGCTGCTGGTGCTGGTGCTGATGATGATAATGAGCATGCGCTGCCGCTGCTGCTGCTGCTGCGGCATGGGAATGCGGATGAGGATGATGACAGTAGATGGGTTGCTGCGATGGTTGACGGTTGTTCATGTCGCTACAGGCTGACGATTTTCAGTAAAAATCATTTGCTTCCAAAGTTTTGCATTGTTTGCTTAATGTTGCATATTTACCGTTATTTGGGCCTGAGTTTAAAAATTTAGTTAGTAAAGTCGTTCCGATATAAAAGTTTAAAGTGTTAACTTACCAGTTAGATGTGTGGGGCTATGATTGTGCGATGGCAACCTTCCCAAAGTATGGGTGCCCATAGCCCTCATGTTCTGCTGCATGTGCGCGTGCCCCATCATGTCATGCTGCTGTTGCCTCTTTGATGGATGCTGCAAGGTGTGTGATCCACTGATCGCCGGTGGGCTGAAGTGTCTGAAACAAACAAAATAAACGCATGCAATGGAGGGTACGTCATTGCTTACCCATTTGGATTCCGAGGCAGGGTCCGAGCATTCATCATCTGTTGATGGTTTTGTGGTGCTGGATGAGAGATGTATGATGGTTCATCTACTTGGGCGTAGTCGTTGCGTTTTCTAATATAAATCCATGTATGTGAGTCCACCCAAACCATGATGGTGAGTAAAATTGCCGCAATGAAGCTAGCAATCAACATCAGAACCAATCCGAGCAAACCACCTTCACAGAGACCTCTGGCGGCAGTTAAGAAGTTATGATGAACCACCTTACAATCGACCAATGCTGTCAGCTGGGTTAGAAGGCGCTCACTACTATTGAGATCCGCATTGACCGCACCTAGCTTAGGTTGCAAGCCAGACGATTTAAAGAGAACCAAGGATATCTTCATAACGGTAGCCATAGCACTGCGAGCGTTATTAAGGGAGTTCTGAGACTCTCTCAACCGCTGGGTAAATGGATTGGTGTGGCCTGGTTCACATTGGGTGTAATGCAGGAGCACATTTGTTGGCAGATCCCTCGGTGCAGTCAAAACTAGAAAATCTGCTGGATTAATGCAGAGGTCTCCAACAGCCACTGATGACGACAAATAAAGCCCGGACATCAACCATGATCCGGTTACTGCCAGGAGGCCACAAACGCTGAAAAGTATAAGTGCGCAGCGTGAATGACGTGCAACGCCAACTAAAAGAACTGCACACAATACTAAAAGCAACGCCAGAGTTGCCACTGTGCCTGGCCATCGAATCAATTCCCACTGGTCACCACGCTATAAATATGAAACAACAGAACGGCAAAATATTAATGATGGGATTACCTGTGTAAGTTGAATGTACTTACTGAAAGATAATGTGTCATTGAAATTCCCATTAATGGTCGACGAATGTCACCGGCTGCATTTGTCGCCAAAGTAACATTACCCTGCACTATATTAAGCGAAACAAATAGAATCGACAGCGCTGTTTGATTATTTACTGGCTGATCAAAGATGTCAGCTAATTCAACTAATTGTGGTCGGATACGATTTTTCAATGTGTTCTCAAGGATGTGAGTTTGATTTCGAATCGTAGTGACCAAATTGTCAACTTTACGTCCAGCAGTCAGCACTTCCAACAGTCCATTGTGGAGATCGTCATTACCATAAAGACCTGTAAAATAATGTAAATAATTAAAGCATAAAATACCAAATTGGTCATCAAAAGTTTTAAGTAAATGTATAGTTTTCATTTTCATAATGTATGTCCCAGCAAAATGAGGTGCAAAGATATTTTTTGTTTCATAAACAGTCAACAAATTCTTTACCTTCTAAATTGAATACGCTGTTCAAAGAAACCGAATTCAACTGCCTTTTTGACAGATTCATATCAATGAATTGTTATTCCAGATTTACACTATTCTGTCAATTGTATACTGTATGTACGTGACAATGGGTAGGTTAAGACTACCCAAAGGGTTTAAAGGTAAGAAAGGTTTAGGAATTTGATTAGCAGCTATAATCATTTTGTCTTTAAATTGAACAACAAGATTTAAGTTACATATGTGTTATAGCAGATCCTATAGATATTTGAAGTAAGTCAATCATTCTATGTTTACCTTTACATATTAAAACATTACACCACCAACATTGGTGGAGAGGGAAAAATCGAGGGACTTAAAATGCAACCCTGTGAAACTCTCTTTTTAGATTTAAATTGATTTGACAATCTCATAATATAATAAAATACTAATTAAGCAGTAATCAACTAAAATTGTACAATTTTAAGTTAGTCAACTTTGGCTAAGCAGTTGTCAATTAAAAAGCAACCCTGAGTAGAAATGAATTTAAGACTGCCAAAAGGATCACTTTTTGTATCCCATTTAGAATATATAAAACCGAAAACCAATTCAGTCAAAAAGTTCACACTTGACTTTTTGCTTTTGTATATACAAATTCTCCTTTGAATATGAACTGTTCAAAATTTAAAAATTAAGAATTTCCGTAAAACCCTATTCGACCAATTATAAAAATGTCTTCAATAGTTTGGTTCAACAAAAAGTTTAAGATTATAGCCTTTGAAGTAATGTTTAGGTGTAAACTTTTTACCTTCCTCAACAAAAGTTTCAAGTAATATAAATACATGTATCATATTTTGACACTAATTTAAAAAAAAATAGCATTAATAATTTACTCTTTGATCCTGCTATATTATAGCAAAACATGTTTAAGTTCAAAAATTAAATAAAACTAGGAACATTTCAGTATTTTATCATGAGAGATATCTAGTAGATGTTAGATCCGAACTATACTATTTGTTTGTATGCTACTTCTAGAGCAGGCATGTCAAAATTGCGGCCCACATCGTATATTTTGAGGCCAAAGCTTAATATAGGAACAACTTTCATTTTCAATAACAGCTTAACTAAAGCTTTTTATGAAAGTGAAGCGGTGATGTATCCCAATTATGTTTTGTCGGAGTTGATAGCCAAACACTCGAAACCTTTTACAGAAGGTGATTTCACCGAGATGTGTTTGATTAAAGCTGCAGAAATTGCTTATCCTGAAAGTGTGAATGCTTTTCAAAGGTATGTCTTTCTTTCAAAATACAATTGCGGTAAGAGTTACCGATTTGGCTGGCAATACAAGTGATCAGATCAAAGCAAAGTCAAGGAGATTTGAAGATTATTCCATTGCCTGTGACGAAAATACGGACATTAGGAGCATTGCTCAGTTGGCTGTGTTTTTTCGTGTTTCTAACACGAATTTTAATATTTTTAAGGAATTATTAGAACTAGGTGTAGTACCCGTGGCATGATGATTAGTGCGAAGGACTGTCATGCCAGAGGTCTTGGGTTCGATCCCTGCCTGTGCCATCTAAAGTCTTTTCACGGGTACTGCCTCTTGCGAGGAATTGACAAATCCTTTAAGAGTAAATCTTGTCATGAAAAAGTGCTTTCTCAAATTAGCCGTTCGGATTCGGCATATAAACTGTAGGTCCCCTCCATTCCTGACAACAGTACTCGCACACAGGAATGGTTGAGAGTTGTTAGTCACTAGGCCCTAGTTATCAAACGGACTGGTGCGCCGACCAATTTAATTCTAATTTAATATCTTCAGTATAATCGCTGCAAATAAACGGTAAAGTGAGTTCCTAAAGTGGATAGGGATTTGACTTTCATTTGAAACATAATTTTCGAGTTTTTCATTTGTACATTTGATACCACTTTGAGGTTCGATTGATGTGTTCGTATAGAAGTTTCCAACAGATAAAAATAGTATGACGTCATTTTAAACTCAAGATTAGCTCTTGTATTTGGACAGAATTTCTTTTCAATTTATTAACTTATTTATTTATTTATTTTGACATTTCTCGGAGTTTCAAGGTCCTAGAGTCAAAATAAAAGATGTCTGTGCGTGCGTGCTGTGTACGTATGTCCGTACGTCAGTTCGGCGTACGTTCGCGACGTTTTTGTTTGTTGTCCATAGCTTAAGAACCAGAAGAGATATCAACTTCAAATAAATTTTGTTATACAGATAATAGTACAGAAAGATGTAGAAAGGGCTCTCAAGAAAATTGCGTATGTGTTTTTTTTTCACCATCGCAGTTTGAAAAAAAAGGTGAACATTTTAGCTAACCCTAAAAATCTTACGCACCAATAAGGCTATAATCTGTCCGATAAAAATTGGCAGTACAGGCCTTATGGGAGAGCTTTTTAAAAATCAGTGGCGCGCTATTTTCTACACCATACCCAATTGAAGGAAACTCCTTTAAAAAGTTTAATAAAACACCCATGAATTTTCGATGGCATCCAACGTAGATCCCACAACGACCTACCTGGCACACACTTGAGCATGGCATGCACTGATCGTTCTCTGCTGCTTTTCAATCCTCATTAAATCACACACATTCAGAGTTGCCTTTTTCAATTTCTTAACTCACTTCGTATTTTTTTCTTACTTTTTCAATGGGATTCTGTTGAGGAGCTTTTGCTTTGAGAGCTTTTTTAAAAGTTCTTAACGATGAGTGTTATCGTGTTGTGTTTTGACTTTTGCATTTCTTTTAAAGTTCTGGAAATCAGTTAAAATGCAGTTATAAAAATCATAGCCATTTTATTTGAGGAAGTATAGATGCTGTGGAAAGCCTCATCATAAATTTAGATGAAGAGAGCAGCAGCAGTAACTACTCTTCGGATTAAAATGTATATATGTATGTATATGTAAATATTATGAAACATGAATTGTTATTTATTTTTGTTATGCTTGTTTATTTTATTTTTTTGTTATCTTAATATTTATGAATACATTTTTTTTGTTTGTTTTTTATCAAAAAGGGATTAGTCCTACTGGGGATACCCTTCAAAAACGCGCCATTTATCTTACCTCTTGGTGGTGTGGAAAAAGATAATTTTTATTTCATTTTCATATATAATTATGAACAAAATGAAATTTCAATGTAAAAAAGAAGAATGGTAACCCTGCAGTTATTTTTTTTAGCTTTTTCAAATTCAAAATGCGCATTACGGCAACCCTGTAAGAGATTTTTTGAGAAAGGTACTTATGCGTAGGAAAAGAGTGCGAACGAGATGCAGATATCCCTATCTTCCCTGTACTGCCAATTTTTATCGGACAGACTATAGAGACATTGTAATGTATTACCAAACAAGTATATTTTTGGAAAAAAATCCAATCAACGTTTTTTTTTATTCAAATCAAAAAACCTAAAAAAAACACTTGTCAGCTCGAACATTTTACGAATAAATGATTTTATATCTAAAACAATTTTGTGCAACGAAAAATAACATTTTTAACATCTGGTACAATTTGAAGAAAAATCGAGTTGACAGGTTTTTTTTTATGAAAAATAAAAACCTAAAAACCATAACTAAAAGTTGGTAAACATTGAATTAAGATTAAAATATCTTTTCTAAAATTTGAGATTATGGGTTCAAACTTATTTTATCTTGTGAGAAATATTGCTTTCAATATTCAGTAAAATTTTGAGAAAAATCGAATTGAAAGCTAAAAAGTGATTTTTGACTCAAATATCTTTCCAAAAATTTGAGATATTGGCTTCAACAAAATTTTATTTCATAAGAAATATTGTTTTTAACATTCGGTAAAATTTTGAGAAAAATAGAATAGACTAAACTGAACTAAACTTAACCAAATAAAAGTTGGTACAATCTACAAAAACTAGTACGCAAATTTGGTAAGAAACTGATGTTCGGTTCTCGATATCTCAAAACCATTCATTCATCTTATTTGTGTTTGTTTTTATAAGAAACAAAAACTTTTGCGAAATACTACTAAAATTGGTAAAAATTGGTTAGCAACTAAAAATCTCGTTAACAAAAATAGATTTTAAAACAAAACTATTTCATCAAATGCAAAATATTGTTGGTTGGTTTAATTTAACTGATAACTCTTTTAACAAAACACGAAAACCTACGATAATTTTAAGCAAGACAAATCGACAGACGGGATGGGAAGTTATCAGTGTGGGTTGCATCCCAGCTTTTCTTTTGATAATTATTTTTAAATTATTTTCTTAACATCTTAAGAGAGTATATGGGACCATGCCCACCAATATTTGGAAAAAAGGTAAAAAGTATTTTCAAACATTTTTGTGTGTATTCACTTGAAGCGGAGATCGATCTGTCCAAAACCTTACCCATACTTAGTATGTACTATTGAATTTTCAAAGTTGATATTTTATACTTCTAGTAGGTAGTAATCAAGAATTAGTGCTTGGTTTTAGTTTTTGAGAATTTAAAAGAATTGACAAAGGTCAATGTGGTTTCGAATCTGGGTCGACTTATATGTAATCGTGTCAGTTGTGCCTTTATTTTTTATAAATTACTTCATTTCTAATCCTTTTACGTTCCAACCATAAATAAGTTAATCTTTCTCGTTATACTCATACAACTAGCTATTTTTAATGAGACCTCATTTTAGTCATTTCAAAATAATTCACAAGCTGACCTAAAATTAGAAATGGATATTAATCATAATACAGGAAATAAAACAATCACTCGTAGGCTTTAAAAAATATCGTTATTGCCTTGCCTTAACGAACTTCTAATTTATTTATATGTTTATCTCATATTAATACCACACTGACACTCCATACTTTATTAACGCGTCACACTAAAGCTTACTATAAACTATTTTCGTAACAAAATATTTCCTGTCTATTTTATTTTTAGCATATTTCACTCGCTTATCTCTCCTTAAAATAGAATGAAACACTCCTTTGTCTAAGTCTACCCTCTTAAGCCGATTAAGGAGTTTCGTTTTTGTGTCCTATTTGTTTTTAATGAATTTAATAAAAGCTTATAAGTCACACTCTGATTGTTTCTAATGGTTTCGAACTCAATAGAAAAAAAGCCGTGAAAAACAATAAGATCTATAAAAGTTCGTTTGACCCAATTAAATTAGCATACTGGGTAATAAATCGCCACCGCTTCAGTCCGAATACAACTCTCGCTATAAACTTATTTATCATTCAAATTTACCGGAAAAAAATTGACAAATTGTAGGTAGGTAGTATACATATCTATGTATGTGTGTTTATATAAAATCAAAGTTTCTAATCACATTAAAGACAAATGACATAACCGCTCCTCCGTTATGCTTTTGCTTTGCCTGCTATCTTCGTATGGCTATAAATTACTCCACACAAATATTCGTATTATCCTAATATCGACCATAGACTTTTGTCCTCATTTCAGGACATAACCCATTTTCCATCCACATTGTCGAATGAAATGCGCGTATATGCTTGTATGGTATATGTATATGTTGCATAGCCAACGCCATAGCATATACGGGTTTGGGCGTATCCTGTTTCTCATGTGTTCAGTTCCAGCTTCGGCGATACCTTCCTTCCTTTGTTGGACTGTAAAAGGAGAGTTTTTTATTTTTCTTTTTTTTTCTTTTTTAACTGCTTTTTGGCAATGTTCCTAATTTTTAGCATAAAATTGGGTTCGATTGAATATGAAAACACACGCAATCTAAATAAAGGATAAGGATATACAAAATATTTTGTGTCATTGGGTTGAACTACTACTATACCGACAGCACCACTCCCACTGGACACTAAAGAGAATTTCCATTGAGTCATGAACAAATCTCTGGATATTCACCTGTGGTGTGGGTTGAAGCAAATGTAGAATGAGTCATACTAACCTGGAACATTTTTCATTTTTCATCTGACAAAGGTTCAAAGTTTTACAAGTAATGTACTACATATGTGTATGTTCTTAGAGGAAGGTGCTTAAAAAGTTAATAGTGGAAGTATTTTACGTAAAAACATCAACGAACCAATAAAAGGTTAAATAAAACATGTTATCTTTTTATGGTGTTAGGAAGAAAAGATATTTAAGCTTCCAAAACTGCTCTTGTCCCTTTAAAAAAAATGGAGGTAAAATACTGGCCTCAGAAAGGGTTTTTCAATTGGCGCGGGTAGATTTTGGTACACCCATTTTGTTTTGGTGACATCTGTCAAATCCGTTGCTTATGCTAAATCATCATGATAAAGCATTGTTATCAAAATGAGTGTTCGTTAACGCAAACATTGCGAACATTGCACCCATTTGCGGTAGACGTGGTGGCCCTTCATAGTGGACTCTTTAAATTTTAGTGGTCAAATTTGAGACGACCGGATCAGTACACAATCAGACAACACCCGTATGTACGTGCAAGGAACGCAAGATCAACCAAGAACATCGCTGCGGTCCGTGGAAGTGTACAGCAGAACCCGAGGCAGTCTATTCCTCGCTGTGCACTAGAACTCGGACTTTCGCAGACTTCAACTTGGCGAATATTGCGTAGGAATGAAGTTCACTTTTATTTAAAATAAGGCTTTAAAAGCAACTTTAAAATCGAGAAGACAAAATGAAAGAAACAGTACTGAAATGCTATATAAGAGAAAAACATTTATGAAAATACGAAGTTCTCAAACAAGATCAAAAAGATCGATTTGATTGTCCAATGGAAAATTATAATTATAACTACTTTATGAACATATCCATCGAGGTACAATTCAGTTATCAATCAAACCAGCATCTAAGAATACAAGTAACGAAATTGATTTTGAGACTCGAATAAACGTCAAATAATCATCCGCAGTAGGATTCTGCGTACCTTTATTAGGCCTTGATTCCTCCGGCCGATATTGTATTTATAATGCATTTAAAATCGTACGATATATAACTATGTTCCTCAATTTAATTAAATTTAATAAAATTCTATTTATTTTAATCGAACAAAAATTGGGGTGATACCTTAATTTTTTTTATAAAGTATTTTATATATGTGAATTAATGGAAAAGCCTAAAAACATTTTACAAACAGCTTGGGTGAAACGCGTAAGGACAATTAACTAAATTTCTTTTTCAAGTTAACTAAATTTCTTTTATCCAAAACTGTTTTAAGTGTTATGAATGTATTCGGGCATTATAATGAATATTAAATTAACTAAATTAATGTGGTTATATGTTTTAGTTTACCCAAGGTTTCGATTTTAACTTAAAAGGATTTTCATGAAGCCATCACAAGTCAATATGGAAAAAGACAGAATTGATTAGTCCTTATTTAGATAACCCAGGCTGTTCTTTCGTTGGTGTGCTCGTTTGTACAGTTATGGCCAAAATAAAAGGAACTAAACCTCATTTATGTCCTTAGCATATCTGTAAGACAACATATGTATATAAATATTAACCATTTAATTAGATTGTTTAATCTTTTTGGTCAAGATTGTTGAGTTCGTTTTGTATAGGCTTGATAAAAATGAAAATATAAATTAATTACAAATTTTGTAAGGAACTTTTAAACGAACTTAAGAGATGTAAACTGAGTTTAAATTTTGTAAGTAAATACAATTCCTACCTTGATATTTTTTTAGTAAATACTTTTGTCTGTGTTGAAAAGCAACTTATTCTCATACGTGAGTCTAATTTCAAAGCAATCGGTCAGAAAAACGTTACAAGGAGCGAAGACTAACTGGAAGTAACAATTGCAAAATACTTTGCTGTTTAAAAAATATAACTTTGAGTGTTTGAGCGAGTATTTTATCGGTAAGAAATTTAATTTAAAAATGATTGCAACAATTATTTATCAATACTGACTATTGAAAAACATTTAAAAGGTACTCAAACCGAAAAAAGCGAAGGATCAACTTCCCCTGAAGAAAAGATGCGAATATTTTTGATATGTTTGCGATCCGGGATTTCAAGTTGACGTTGGCCAAGACACAGCATTTCATCAGAGTACTGTATGTAGCAAAACTCAGTCCAAAAATCTTCCCACTGGATAAAGTTTCCTTAGAATTAAGATGAACTTTAGCAGCTACACATGATTGGCTTTTGAAATACAGTTTTATATCAAGCCTTGCACCCATTTAAAGGGTGATTTTTTGAGGTTAGGATTTTCATGCATTAGTATTTGACAGATCACGCGGGATTTCAGACATGGTGTCAAAGAGAAAGATGCTCAGTAAGCTTTGATCATTTTATCATGAATAGACTTACCAACGAGCAACGCTTGCAAATCATTGAATTTTATTACCAAAATCAGTGTTCGGTTCGAAATGTGTTTCGCGCTTTACGTCCGATTTATGGTCTACATAATCGACCAAGTGAGCAAACAATTAATGCGATTGTGAACAAGTTTCGCACTCAGTTTACTTTATTGGACATTAAACCAACCACACGAATGCGTACAGTGCGTACAGAAGAGAATATTGCGTCTGTTTCTGAGAGTGTTGCTGAAGACCGTGAAATATCGATTCGTCGCCGTTCGCAGCAATTGGGTTTGTGTTATTCGACCACATGGAAGATTTTACGCAAAGATCTTGGTGTAAAACCGTATAAAATACAGCTCGTGCAAGAACTGAAGCCGAACGATCTGCCACAACGTCGAATTTTCAGTGAATGGGCCCTAGAAAAGTTGGCAGAAAATCCGCTTTTTTATCGACAAATTTTGTTCAGCGATGAGGCTCATTTCTGGTTGAATGGCTACGTAAATAAGCAAAATTGCCGCATTTGGAGTGAAGAGCAACCAGAAGCCGTTCAAGAACTGCCCATGCATCCCGAAAAATGCACTGTTTGGTGTGGTTTGTACGCTGGTGGAATCATTGGACCGTATTTTTTCAAAGATGCTGCGGTGAATGGCGATCGCTATCGTTCAATGCTAACAAACTTTTTGTTGCCAAAAATGGAAGAACTGAACTTGGTTGACATGTGGTTTCAACAAGATGGCGCTACATGCCACACAGCTCGCGATTCTATGGCCATTTTGAGGGAAAACTTCGGAGAACAATTCATCTCAAGGAATGGACCGGTAAGTTGGCCACCAAGATCATGCGATTTGACGCCTTTTTTGTGGGGCTACGTCAAGTCTAAAGTCTACACAAATAAGCCAGCAACTATTTCAGCTTTGGAAGACAGCATTTCCGAAGAAATTCGGGCTATTCCGGCCGAAATGCTCGAAAAAGTTACCCAAAATTGGACTTTCCGAATGGACCACCTAAGACGCAGCCGCGGTCAACATTTAAATGAAATTATCTTCAAAAAGTAAATGTCATGGACCAATCTAACGTTTCAAATAAAGAATCGATGAGATTTTGCAAATTTTATGCGTTTTTTTTTTTTCAAAGTTTTCAAGCTCTTAAAAAATCACCGTTTAGAAATAAAAAAACCCGCTACATTAAAGCTACCTATAATGGTAGGGAGTGTGTTACAAGTGTTGTTTGTGAATGGCCCAGTTTAGTCCATGATTCAATGATTTGGAAAAAACAGTTTTTTGAATCAAGTGAGAAATTCAACTGATACCATTTTACTTGCAGACAAGGGATACGGGATTCCCCAGTGGGAATCTATTCAAGAACCCGACTAGAAACAACGAAAAATCACACAACAGATTGCATACAAAAGAAAAGGATATTATAGAGCGTTGTTTTGGTCAACTGAAAAACAATTCCCGATCCTTCAAAACTGTGAACGTGTTGAATTGCAGAATGCAAGTGAACACATTTTTAGAGTGTATATTGGCGAATTTTTGATATGTCTCCAAAAAAGCAATCGATTTGTTTTAGTAGATCTTCCCAATAGAAACCCGTGCTGCTTCACACGAATATGTTCTTTGTTAATAAAAAAAAATAAAAGAAATAAAATGGATCCAGGAGATATGCTAGATTTTATTTTAGTTATACTACGTATAGTTATATAGTATATCTGATTGAAAAAGATTTACCAGATGGAATGGCGGCCGGTTTGATTAATAAAAAAGGCATAATTGGCAACATAAACAGATTTAAACAAAAATTGAACACCTTTTGAACATTGTTAATCGATGTTTGGCCATTGCAATTCATATTTTCTTTAAGAGAGAGAAATCATTTGTACACTGTTTAAAAAGGCCAAAAAGCCTTTGAATCACATTTTGGAACACGCGGGATTGCATGTTCAGAACGTATCGTTAGTGCAAATATTTTTATAGGAAATCATCAAAACTGACATAAAAGCTGTCTACCTATTCTTAATTTTTGTAAAGCTTTATTTTTCATATTTTTTAAATCAAGTTAACGTTTATTAGACCTTTTTTTCATTTAAGTTCTCATAAAAATCTTTTACTGATTAATTATATTTTCAATATATTTGCTTACCAACTAACTAACTGTAATACACTTTTTTCATAACCTATTTTATTATTGTATGATTTATTTAAATAAAAAACACTGTAAAACTGAAGAGCAATAAATGTTAATATTATTTTGGCCATAGCTGTATTTAGTCTAAAACTGTTTGATGTACTTTAATTCATATATCACAAAAATCAATTTGTTGTTTCCTGAAATTTAATGAATTTTTAGAAAGGTTATACAACTTTTAAAACAGATTAACATATATATAGGTACATATTATGTATGTTTAATACAGATACCAATTAACTTTCAGCTTAATGAATTTATCATATAAGTTTCGAACCATATATGTAGACTTAATCCTTATACCACTGTTTCAAGAAAAAAACATGATTGAGTATATTTTCGTCGTCATAACGCAGGGCATTAGATAATCCATTTATGTTAATATCGTAAATAATATAGCATATGATAAAAATCTACGCTCTGCTAAAAGTCCAATATTCTTTTAACTTACCTAATCCAATAGCTGCACAACACATCACCGTCACAATTGAAAGTGCTACTTTTAAGCTTGTTATCGAATGCGCCGGTCTTGGTTTTCTATCACAACATCTTGTCATCAAATATAAAAGTAGTCCCAATAGTGATATAATTAAAAGCGCAGCCGGTGCAGATCCCAAAATTCCCAGACTCTATGAAACGAGAAAAAATGGAATATATAACAATTAAGCAAAATGAACCACAATTAAAAAAAAAAAACTTTTCTTGGTTTAGAAAATATTCAATTTTGTAGTAAATTAAATTATTCTTGTCTATACTTAATGTATTTCTGGTACGATTTACTAATTTTTTTGCTGTTTTGGAGAAGTAACAAAAGTATGAACATGTGTAATATTTGCTGGGTATAAAATTATTATTCTATAAAACATAAGATATTAATATCTTCCTAATATTTTGTTTTAATTTTTAATTCTAGCTTTTTTAAACATTTGAAAAAGAAGAGGAATGTTTTTCTTAAAAGATTTAAGAACAAAAATACAGATAAGGGGTTGTCATAATGTTTAAAATGAGATATTGGTTCAAATTCCAGCCGAGAGGCACCAATATGGTCTGAAAATTCACTTTCGAGGCGACAACCATCTCTTGACAAGCGAATTTTCATAACCCCACGAAATCTTGGAGACCACGTCAGAGGTCACCAAAAGTTTCCCTTAATAAATTAATTGTATTGTCACATCAAGTGACAGCTGTCAAAAATTCCGAAAAAGTATTGCCAGACTGAAAACCATACTTTAAAGAAAATACCCGTTATCTTAAAATTAAGTGAACCAGATGGCTCTCAAGAGTTCCTTAAAATAAAGTAGGCAACAGCAATATATTTAGAATTTCCCATAGAAAGTTATTGTAGTTGGTCAAGGTGCCTAGAATCTAAATACAATTTTTTTAGAGAGATGCCTATGTGTGCTTTTTACTTCGTCCATATCTCAAGCACCAGGAGATATATCAACTTCAAATAAATTTTGTTATACAGATCATGATGCAGAAAGATGGAGAAAGGACTCTCAAAAAAAAGAGTGGGTTGCTTAAAAAAAAGAAAATTCTGGGTAACCTCAAATATTTCACGACGCTATCACGCTATCGACTTGAATTAAATTTTGTATTATACTCCTATATTGTGACGTGATATAAGATATAATAAGAAATGGTTTTGAAATTAAGTGTTATGAAAACGAAGAAAGATATTTAATGTTCTTACTTCACCCAAAATATTATTATTATTTATGTTTTGTTAAGGTTGTAGAAAAATTGAGACAGGCAGGGTTGGAAAGTTATCAGTGTGGTTGGCATCCCATTCTCTATTTCAATTGTATTCTACGAACTTTTGTTAAAATCGATGCAGTAGTTTACTATAACCTGCTTAATTAACTTTTTACGATGTGGAATGTTCGAACAACTTCTTAATGTATCTTTTTTAAGATTTTAAAACACCAAAACCAACGCCAGTTGTTTATGTATCATTCAATGATGGACCATTCAGAGGGAAATCAATAAATAAAAATACATATGGATTTGTCCCTTAGAAATATCATCACAAAGATACATAAGCTTTGAAATACCTACAGTCCTAGCATTTATAAGTGCTCCTTAAGAGAGGCTTGATAGTTCGAAAGCTGTGACGACAGTCATTTTGTAAAGATTTGATGAATGCTGTATAACTTGACAATAATAAAATTAAGTTCACCGTGTATTTTTGTTGCAATGATAGGGAAAGATAGAGTGTAGCATTCGCGTAGTACGGCTAAAAATGAATCTCTGCACTTCGGCTTAAAATAACGGTAAAAAAGGGTGAGGCAAGAAACCTTGCGTCGATGTTCGAGTGATGTAAACGAGTTGATGATGCTAATGTCACCAATCATTTAAAAGCTCTTCTTTGAATACTGTCCGAGAGGCTTAAATAAGTTACTGGAGCACCAACCCAGAGATGAGAGTTATATTCAAGTTTCGAACGTATATAGATCGTATGGTAGATAGAAGCCAGATCAGACGTAGAGAAATCTTTTGCATCTTCTAAAAAAACCTAGACATATTGCGGAATTTTTGGCGACATCGCATATGTGATCGCTCCACTAAAGGTAGTTGGTGATGCACATTTGGGGGATGTCGAGGTTTTCCATTTCGTTGATGCAAGTGCCACTCATAGATAGTGGCAAAGAGGGTTTATCTTGCTTTAACGATACAAGACAGCATTGGGTTTTCGAAACATTAAATTCCACACTGTTGTTTATTTCCCATTGTACAATGCTGTGTAGGTCAGAATTTAATTAGCTAATCATATTTTTCTGTTGCAGTTCCACAGAAGAGGAGGGTTGGAGTCTGGAAACGAATATGAAAAGCTATAAGAGTGCTATCCTCAGTAAAATGTATTTGACTAGAAGTAGCAGACAGGAGATCATTTATAAAAATGGGGAAAAGGGTTTACCTGTTTTAATCTTGCGAGATAAAAGAGGTAAGAAAATAATATTGGTGTGGAATGAAAAAAAAAGTGTTTATAATATCGCATCGATTGTTATAATGGACTGTCACTGTCAATGTATGCTAAAAATAGTGGTCTTGATTCAAAGCTCAACCAAAATATCATGTTATTAGACATAATGGAACTGATGAGCACAAGTTTCAGTAAGGATGAGTATGCAACTTATACGTATTTTTGTTATTTAACTATTTTGCTTATTTTAAGTACTTATTCAAATCTTAATGTTTCTTTAATATTTTTATTAGACCGAGAACTGTCTTACTTTGGGCGTGAATGGGAACCAGTTGATATAAAAGTCGTAGGCAGTCTTAGTAAAGTATAACAGAAACGTTCGTCGGCCGTCTGAGAAAAAGTGCACCAAAAATATACCTTTTTCAAAAATTGAAATAAGAGAAGACTCGCTGATCTCAAATATGTTTTCGACAGACGTCTAGGTGGCCGTATTCGCCTGCAGAGGTCGACGAAAACGAAAACGTGATTTTTTGGAATTTTTAGACTTTTGGGGAACCACTTTAAATTGGTTTCATCACTATGTTTTCGACTCACTGATTGCTATTCTACGTGGCTGCATTTTCCCGGCAGACGCAACCGGAGGTGCGTTTATTTTGGCGTCTTTGGGCTTTTAGTAAATCACTTGAGATTGGTCGCATTCAAAAGACCTGGACTCCTTCCTAAGTTCAAACATTTACATTGTACATGACAGACTTGTATGTGACCGTATTCTTCAGACACTGGCCATCAATAAAATATATTGCAATCGAAAGCTCTTCGATACCAGAGTATACTAACAAAAAATAACTTTCCAACCCATTGAACAGGCGGGGAATTTTAAATTTAATTTAAGGAAACCACTTCTGTTATCTGTGAACAGAAAGATATTAACCCCAATAAAGCACCACAAGTTGAAGTGATGCCAAACTATTGACTACCCGTGGTATTTGTGTTTTTTTTTCAAATAGTTTTTGATTACAACCTATTGTAAATTCCAACAAATACAAATTTAACTAACAGACCTTTAACCAATCCAAACCATAGAATATCGCTATAAAAGTGGTTAACGCTTTATAGTAATTTATCAATTGTAGTTTTAAAGTAAAACCTTTAAATTATTGGAAGTTTAATAGGGTCTAACTCCTAAATATGATATTGTAACTGACAGACTTTTAAATTCAACAAACTACTCACTATCAACATTTCAGTCCTGAATGTTAATTGCTAGTTTGTATGTTATCAATTAATATTTGTCAATACAAAGAATTTGGCTACCGATAATAACATTCCAAATTTCAGGCTTCAAAGTTTAGCCAAAAAAAATGTCACGGAAATATCATGTTTGAAAATAAATTACTTATGTATAAAAAAAAAAAAAAACAATATTGAATAATCATTTAAAAATTAAATCAATGAAATCGGAGTGTTTTGGTTACCTTTTCTATTTAATTAATTTATTGTTTACTTATATCAATTGGTTTTACTTACAACAACGACAGACCACAATAAACAATCCAAAATCTTAATTTTGCAACCATAAAATAATTAACCATATATTATGTTGAAAAAACCTTTCTGTCCATGGTACTCTCAGTGTTTTGACGTTTAATTTTCGATCTACTTTTCAACAGGGCTGGATCCAGACATTTTATCAAGGGGGATGGGGGTTTACACACTTAACATAAAGACGAGTTTTTGGACACCGCTTTAATGTTCTGTAAATATTCTGTTACGAAGGTTGACAAAACAAAAAATTAATAATGTCTATCTCAACCTTATATTTACATATTTCAATTGCTAAATTGACAATTTTACTTATTAGATTCTTTTAGAACACTGTTGTCCAGAAAGATTCCAAGATCGAATAGAAAAATGCATTACTTAAGGGCTCACATACAATAGTTTAGTGGGGGTTTGGGTGCATTACATGCAGAAATTTAAGAAATTGTGTTGAATCCTAGATTTTTTCTATAAATTTGAAGAACGGTATACAAATATAGTTGCAAAAAGACAAAAGACAAGAAAATGAGAAAGCTTGCTGGAAAAATTTGATCTTTTTATAGGAATATAAAACTGGGTTTAACATGAAAATGAAGAATCTATTATTGCTAACTTTTTTCAGTTTGCTTACTAGTAGATTGGAGTTGATGCTAGAAGACAGATTCCAAAAAGATACTGGGGTGGAATCGTCTAAGGCGATAATAATTGACTATCATATTTTTGATAGTCAAATTGACTATCATTTCCATTCCGTATGTGTAAGATGATTCAACTCAATTCAATTCGATTGAACAGTTTCAGATTCAAGTTTTCAAAATTCATTGTAGCCATGGTGAAATTTAAAATTGATTATTATAAAATATCTAAATAAAAGTATCGAATTGGCTGTGTTTGAATAACATTCTTACTTTTCATGTGGTTTTTCGAATGTTGTATGCTTTTTCGGTCACAGGGATGTGTTTTTGCAACTAAAAAAGGTAACTGAAAAAATGTTCCATTCGGTTTTTGCAAACGTCTGGTAGCTCTATTCAGAAACGACATATTTGTAGCTGTTAAGGTATCAATTTAACTATCAGCTTACATAGACCAAATTCGATTATTTTTATTGTCATTTAATATTTCATTTATAGCAAATATGTTGATCAAAAAATAAGTCAGTAAAATTTAAAAACTGGAGAGAGAGAAAAATTTTTGTTTCTGAAATTTAAAGAAAGAGGGCTACATAATTAATCTAAAAATTTTATGGTCAAGATTGTTTTATTTGAAGGAAAATGCTCTCATCATTATGACAGAGTCAGTTGACCCCCGAAAACAGAATATAATCCACGTTTCACTGCAAGACCCTTTAAAAATTGAGGTTCCTGTACATTACTTTTGTTTTTTTTTTATCCCAATATAACGAATTTAAAGTATTATGGACTAGAATCTATATGTGAAAACTGATAATCTTTCAAAAAATTATGTTACCGTTTTCTGAAGATAAAATTCTGCAGAAATAGGTTTTTGAGCAAGACAAGACATCAACCACAAGCAAGGTTTATATGCAGTGGTTCTAGGTAGAAGCTGCAATGCATCCAACATTGATAACTTCCGACCCGTGTCCATCTGTTGGTTTTTATTTCAAAATGTTAACAAATAATTAATAACAATGTTTTGTGTAAATCAGAAACCATTTCATAGCAGTTTTTTTTGTATTTTTTTGTTGTGTATGTTTTCGAATTTCTCCAAAAAATATACTTAAAGTTAGCAACATTATTTTTCACATATACTTTCAATATCTGTTTTTGTTTTCGATATTTTAAGTCAAAAATCTATTTTTACAAATTTCGATTGCATTTTTTTAATGTTTTTATTTCTTTTATACAAAAGTACTGATTGGATTTCTCTAAAACCATTATCTTACGCCAGAATCAAAATTTAGCACAGAATGAAATCAATTTTAATTCAATATGCACATGGTATTAAGATTCGAATGTTAACTTTTACGAAATTTTATGTAGTAATTACTTGAGATATTAATTTCGTGAAAAAAATCCACAATATTTTTAGTAAGATGAATTAAGTTTAAAGCCAATCAATCAATTTTTACCAACTTTTATGTTTATGTTTTTGTAAAAAATGTTGGTACGATTTTGCTCCCAATTTTACCAGATGTGAAAAACGTAAGCAGGCATTATTTGTTCATTAGATATTCTGTGCCAACCAAAATATTCGCCAAAATTGCTGTCGTAAAAAAATCATCGATGCTATTATTTGTAAAACAAAATTAATTTATTGTTGATATCTTCAACGGTTCTTAAGATATGGATAGAAAAAAAAATCTATCCGGATCGTACGGATCCACTTATAATAATTAATAGCTACGAGTACATTAACTTTCTATGGGAAGTTAAAAAGAGGCTGGAATATGTATCACACCGAGAAATTCCCATCCTAGATGTCCTTTAAAATAATGAACTTCCCATAAGAAGTTATTGTAATGGGTCCGATTTGTCAAATTGAAAATTATTTTTTTTTTACACTTCAGAATTTCAGAAAGTAGTTAGCTTATAGCAAGCTTCAAACCACGATCAGAGGCTCATCATAAGTGCATGTGTTAGTTGTTAGTAAGATAATAATACAATTAAAGCTCAAAACACGCACAAAATACAAAACATAATTAACATTTAACATGAATTAATACAGAGCAACAAAAGATAAAATAAAGACGTTTACGATAGTGGAGCAGTGGTTCTAAACAATGATTTTAATCCCACCTTATTTAAATTTAGATCTATCGATGACAGTTTAAATTAAATAAAATGCTCATTCGACTTAAAGCTTCATTTTTCCCATAGTTAGTTCTATGGAAGTCAATATGTATAAAATCAAATGTGCGCAGGTGATGAGTTCCGCCCCGGTAATTCAAATGTACACAAGAAAGCAAATAAGGTGCATCAATTTCACCATTAATGAGTTGATGAAAAAATACTAAGTCATTATTAACAGGCCTTTGATGGAGAGATTGCATTTGAAGAAGAAGAACACGATGTTCATAGGGAGGCAGATCATAAGGATCTTCCCAAGGAAGAACCTTTAGGGCAAAGCGAATGAAATTATGTTGAATTGATTCAATACGTTTTCTACGAATTTCCTAATAGGAAGTCCGTACCTGCGAAGCATATTAAAGATGAGGACGAACATAGCAATTATACAAAGAAAGGGTAACATAGGGATCATTGAACTCCTTTACCCAGCGTTTTATAAAACCAAGCATAGAACTTGCCTTATTAACAATACAATTAATGTGATGTGTAAACTCAAAGTTGGAAGAGAAATTTACACCTAAATCTTTAAATGTGGAGACACGACAGAGTTTTTGCTGTGATATACAGTAGTCAAATACGTTACTGATTAGTTTTTTAGTGAAAGTTATAGTCTGGCATTTTAAAGGGTTGAGGGCAATGCTATTTTTCCCACACCAAAATGTGAAACTATAAATGTCGGCTTGTAAAAGAATACGATCATGGTTTGACTTTATTATTTTGAAAATCTTCATATCGTCAGCAAAAATAAGAAGTTCACTTGAGCGTAGACATGACGATACATCGTTAATAGACAGGATGAACAAAAACGGGCCAAGATGGCTTCCCTGGGGAACACCAGATTGAGCAACAAAAGGTTCAGAATGACAATTTCTAAATTTTATCTCGTAGGATCTGTTTTCAAGGTATGACTTAATCCAAGCTAAGAAAAATGGTGGAAAACCAAGAGCCTTAAGTTTAAATAAAATAATTCCGTGGCTTAGTTGGTCAAAAGCTTTAGAAAAGTCAGTGTATACACAGTCAACTTCATAACCTTGTTCTAAAGCGTTTGAACATATGTTTGAGAATGTGAGGATATTAGTAACGATTGATCTTTTTTTCACAAAACCATGTTGCTGTTCGCAAATAATATTTTTACTAAAATATGATACGCTTTCACAAACAACTTGTTCAAATACTTTAGGAATGCAAGAAAGCTTTGCAATGGGCCTGTAGTTGCTTATATCCGACTTGTTACCTTTATTGAAAATTGGTGTTAGAAATGACTTCTTCCATATACTGGGAAATTTGCTGTTTTTTAGAGAAATTTTGATTAAGAACGTAAGGGGTTCAACTAAAGCAAAACTACACTTTTTTAGTACTATCGGGGGAATACCATTAGAACCGGCTGATCAGTCATCATTCAACGCAGATAAAAGATCAAGGACCGTACTCTGTAGCACAGGTATGTGACTACAGCTAGTTTGCGAAAAAGTGTGAAGATTATGAAAATATACTTCATCAACTTCTTGAGGGCTATTAACAAATGACTCACGGAAATTCGTTGCGAAAGCGTTACAGAAATTAAAAGTTTTATCTAACGAAAGGTTCTTGTAAGTGAAGTTAACTGGAAAGCCATTTGATTTTTTCTTTGAGCTTACAAAATTCCAACATTTTTTAGGATTCTCTTTCAAAGAGGTGCCCATATCAGTAACATAACAAGCATATAAAAAATTAGAAAGAGATTTAAATTGGTTAAAGAGTTCAACATAAAAAGAGAAGTTGACTGGAGACAGAGTTTTGAGATACGTTTTCCATGCCTTATTTCTTTTGTTACGCAGTAGTTTGTATTTCTTGATTTCTTTATCGGGACATTTTTTTCAAAACAATAATTAAGGATCCTATAAAAAGTTGAAACTGCTTCGTCAAGGTTAGAAAATGCTAGTGTATCAGCAATTCCAGAAATGGTTAAATCTTCAGACAACTGCTGGAAATTGGCTCTTCTGAAATCAAAATTATATAAGCAATCAAAAGAATTACTGTGATTAGTAAGGCCAAAAAAAATTTCCAAAGGGGGGTGATATTTGTCAATATTAGTAATTCCTGATCTAGATTCTAGAACAAGAGTACTAATAGCGTCAGGAGAAAAGACTAAATCGAGAATTCGATTTTTTGAGTTTTTTAACACAGCTTGTTTGCTGTAAGTCAGTAAGAAGGACTTTATCAAGAAGAGATAGTTCCATTTGTGAAGAAGAAGGAGAGGCTTCAAGGTAGGATTCGTCTTCGCATAGAATCCATTCAATGTGAGGTAAATTAAAATCACCTAAAAGTAAGATATTGGTGTCAGAGCTGGACAAATTTATAAGATAGTCTAATGCCAAGGAGAGATCGTTATAAACAGACTCCAAACTTTTTGGAGGAATATAAACGTTTAAAATGAAAAAAGTCTTAGTCTGTACCATTATCTTTATACATACCAGTTCAATTGATAATACAAATGGAAAAGATACAAAAGAAGAGAAATATGTATTTCTTACCGCTATGAGGGGATATTACTACCCTTATTATGCAGATGCACAGTGTGAGCACTAGGAAGAGGAGAGAGGGTTTAAAAGGATATGTCGGTGCACATTGGTTTTGAATTCCTAAATATTTCAATGACTAGGAAAGACAGAGTGTGCTAGGTATTCCACATTCACGTAGTACGGCTAAAGAACGAATCTCCGTATTTGACAGTACGACCGAATTTGGGCTCAAGGGTATACTGATGAGTATTCCTGGAAGCGCTAGTATTACGGTTGAACTGTTTAAGGGGAGGAATGCAACTGGCTACTTCACTAGAGCATAAGCCGTTAAAATAACGTTAAAAAAGGGTCAGACAAGAGACCTTACGTCGATGTTCAAGCGAAGTAAATGAACTTATGATGTTATTATCATCTATCAATTTAAATGCTCTACGTTCAATACTATCCAAGAGGCTTAAGCAAGTTGCAGGAGCACCAGCCCAGAGATGGGAGTTATACTCAAGCTGTGGACGTATGTAAGTCTTGTAGATAACAGCCAGATCAGAAGGGGTAAAATATTTCTTTCATCGCCTAAGGAAACCCAAACACAAGGGATGGTTGGTGACACACATACCGAGAATATCTAGGTCTTCAGTCTTATTGATGCAAGTGCCATCCATGGATAATGGCAAAGGGGTATATCTCGCTTTAACGATACAAGACAGCATTGGGTTTTCAAAGCATTAAATTTAACGCGGTTTTTTAATCCCCATTGAGCAATGCCGAAGAAGAGGGATGAATCTCAATTTCCAGATTTTTTCTTAACATTTCTTCTTGAAAATTGTCCATTGTATGAGTTTTAGTTAGTTTTTTGTTTTTCACAAAACTTTCTTCTATTTGTGTGTTTTTTTATTATTATTCTGACAAATCTTTTTTCAGTTGTACCAATTTTTAAATACAAAAATCTAGCTACTGCCTACGCATTTTCTTGGGAATTCTTTACTAGGTATACTATTTAAAAAATGCCAAAAAAAACACGAGTACTCACAAAAACTTGCAATGGGAAGTTTAAAAAGTCTTGAACACTTTCCTACAACTGGTATAAAATAATTATTGTATCAATTTAAAAAGAAGGCAAAACGAGTCGCGTAAAAAGTTTCTTAATTGTCAAGTTTGACGTTTCTGATGACAGATCCACAAACGGTTTCTGCCTTTCAGAATCATGATTGTCATTTGTTCCTCAATGAACTTAGTATATAGCCCAGAACGCTTCTAGATTGCCAAATAAAACAATACCTAACTTTTCACATTTAACAAAGGATAGGATGTTTTCTATAAAACTGTCAACATCGTTTTAAGGATAATGACTTGTAAGCAACTTTACTTTATGTATGTATTTGTATGAATTATGTTGTAGTACATTTTGTTATTATAACAAAATACTCAAATATCATGTTAAAAATAATCGCTTAGTTGTAGTTGTTTTATGGATTTTTGAGACTTGAGAAAACTCTAAGCCTCAAGTATTTTTTGCAAGTCTCTATCCCATTAAGTATAGGAATCTAGGTATACTTCCTTTTTTCTAGTGAAACATAAAAAAGAGAAGAAAAAAAGTGACAACACTGTTCCCAATACAGCAAAGTGGGTTTGATTTTGATACGGGGGTGAAGTGAGAATGAGAAACTAAAAAAAAACTTTTAAACAAAAACAAGGTGATAAATTAATGACAATTGACATGGTGACGAAAACGAGAACGAGAACGAGAGATGACGATGAATTATATCAGGTGCAAAAGAATCTATCTCTAACAACACTTTTAAAACTATGATGATACTCTGTGGGGGCTCACCTCTAAATAAATCTCATCATTTGGCCTAAAGGTGCTGTTGATTTTGTGAAACGTGATGTTATAGTGCGGCAAGGCATGCAAAAGCTTCGCAATCACAGGCACTTTATATTGATCCGTATATTCGTGATAGTCCCCCATTTTTGTCTTTTTTGTTTGTTTTTATTTAGGTTTTTGTTTTAGTGTTTTATTTATTTTTTTTTTCTTATTTTGCTTCTTTCGTCCTGTACTACCTTCAACTTCCACTTGCATCAGCCGCTTGTACTGCAAGGACTATGTGTGTCAAGTGTTATCCTTGAGGTAACTTTGCCTAGACTTACAATCCACATTCGTGTCCTTAATTATTCATATTTCTTCTAGCGAAATGTTGAATTGTATGCCTTCTTGTTTTTTTTTGTTGTTTTAATTTTGTTTTCTTCAAAGGTTTTGTCAACAGGACAATACACAAACAAACTCACATCGATTAAACAAAACGGGAAAGAATGAAAAAAACACACATAATTTTTTGTATTTTCAAAAAGGGCCGCGCAGAATGTAGCTTCTCTTGTCCTGATGAAGACTTTACTGCCGGTCGGTGGTGGTGGTGGTGGTTTTATTACGGACGAGGACGAGTACGAGGAGTGGTATTGCATTTATCCCTGTTCATATGTGTGTATCTTGTAGGCAAATTGCATTTAGCCAAGAATGTGTATATTCTTTCTTAGTGGCGAGCACTGTATATGTAAGGTAACTAGGAGGGGGAGACCGAACGAGACGAACGAAAACAAGGAGGAGATGATGATGATTATTGTTGTTATTATTCTACTATATCCTGGCCACCATATTAGGTAGTAGGTTGGTAGGTAGGTATATCGTGTATGAGATGGCTTGAAGCCTCAATTATTTGTTCTCGTTTCTGGAGTGTGTGTAGATTCCTTAATTTCCATCTTCATTACGATGATATCCTGGTGCAACGTTCACCATCATGAAACACACAAAAAAAACACACACCTCTTGATAAAAACCGACAATGTTTTAACAAAAGCACTCGAAAGCACCGACTTCCTTCTTAACAAAAAGGATTTTTTTATCTTTGGTCCTGCATGGAATTTTTCACTTCAAGGATAATTTAGGCAAATTGTATGTTCCATAGATATCCTTGAAACATTTTTTAATTGTAATTACTTTTCATTCGCGTCCTTCTTATAAAGCTAAGCAGTTTAATAGATCCTGGGAACTGATTCAGTGTCCTTATGGCTATAGTCGCTGATATAGGTGGATGGATAGAAATACTCTTCTTATTTTTGATAAGAGGTCCTTTTTGTAAGATTTTAATTAAATAATAGATATTTTTCCGTCTACACTCCCACCACCATTTGGAATGTATTGGTGGGTGGGTGGTTAGTTGGTTCGTTGGAGATGGGTATGCGGTGAGTAGCACAAGGATGCTTTGCTAAATCTCAGCTCCTCTCGAGATAGTGCAGCAACCTCCCATCCCTTACACACAAACACTTGCAGACATATTTTATTGATTGAAGTTTTAAGTTTTTTTTTGTTTTTTTTTTTTTTAATTTATATTCCTGCCGTGCGTCCCGGCGGTGATGGTGGTCCTAAGGACTCTATTGCAATACACTCATACACTCGCATCAAGGATAAAAACGAGGATGATGAGAGAATAGTGTATAGTGTAGAAGAAAACAGGGAGAACACAAACAAAAAAAAACTAAGTGAACCTTTCGAGAATGAGAACTCGAGAAATGAGAACTAGCAGAACAGCAGCACTAATGCAGGATGGGGAGGCGCAAAACTGTGACACAACACCACCACCCCATTTTATTTTTATTCTATTTCTTTTTCTTTTTGTTGCTTTTTGAATTTCTATCCTAAAGAAAGGACTCGGCGAACATTTTTTTTATTTGTCGTTTTTCTTTTTTTTTTCTTTTTATTATTTTTTCGCTCGTTTATTTCTTGTACTTTGTCCCCTTCCTCGCGTTTATACCACCAGCATCGTCGTCGTCGTATCCACTAATATTATTCTCATCTTTAAAACCAACGGCATAGTTGCATTTCTTTTTTTATTATCAACAACGGCACAGAAAAAGGAAACACTTTTCACGCATACACTAGGAGATCCTTGATTGTGGGCGGATGGGCTGGGATTTAATGGAAAAAGGAGCAAATTTTCACACAATTCGGTTTTTGTTTGAAAGAAAAGATAAAAACACTGAAAATCGAACTTTATCTTATATTAATTGTGTGACTGTGATCCTTTGGATAACATTTAATTAATTTAAGGATAATACACTAGCAATGCAAATAGAACAGAGATTTTCTTCACAGGGATACTTCTTTTTGTATATCGCGAATTTAAATTCTTATTCAATTTATTTTACATGTCTTATCAATTCTAGAACTTAAATTGTTTATTAGTATTCCCGAAAGGATATAAGGATCCTGGTTTTTACTTAAAATATTGCTAAATAAAATCCCTTCCGACAAACGAACCGTCCGTCCGCTGAACTGTGCAATTTGCGAAGACGATTGGAAAAATTATTTTTTCCTAGAACCCGGTCACACCCTCTAGTTTTTTTTTTTAACCGACACAATGTATCTTCTCTGTGCTCTCTTTGGTCCTTAGTATCCTTTCAATTGATTGCTCCGATGTTCTCATATTTTTTGATGGGAGACACCGACAGGCGCTGTTCCTGTTCGGCGTTAGAAAATGAGTCTGCTCATTTTTCTAATGCATTTTTCTAGTCAAATCCGCTCTCCTCTCCCATTGTTGTTGTTGACTTTTGCAAGGATAATGATTTCTCTCTTTTTCTCTCTCTCTCTCTTGAATGTTTGAGTTGATAGTAAAATTTACTCGCTTGCGCTCTGGGTTTATTTTCTATTTTTCTTCCTGTTGTAAATTGTTGTCCTGGTGATAATTTAAACATTTTATTTGTTGTTGTTTTTATTTTGTGATCCACCCACCCACTAACACCCTAAACCGGGAAATGTTTTTACACGTTACACCCGCAATGGAAAAGTTAGTTTTGTTGGTATTTGGGGATGAAGAATGCTTGTTGGTATATGCGGTTTATTTATGTGTTGTAATTTTTTTTTTTTGTGAGTGAGTGGGTGCAGGAAAATGGACAGTATGGTGCGATGTGTGGGACATCCGGAAAATGGATGTTAATGCAAAAATACTGGATGAACCTTATTCATTTTTGCGATGTTTTAAAATTTGTTTAGTTTTCTAAATGGTAGATAGGTATTTTATGTTTTGAAATTTAGGAAATAAGCCACAGTTGGAGGTTGGTGTTTGAAAAGCTTATTGCTGTTTTGTGTATTTAAATTTATGTAGCTTAACCTCAATCAAATGGGGACGTCATAAATGTTGTAAAGGTCAAATTGTAGTCTTTCAATACTCGTTACTATTTAATTCAAATGCTAGCGAAACCAAGACGTAATGTTTAAATAGGACTCCATTTCCATTAATTGCTTGTTGTTTTCATTCGCTCTGACTGATATTTTTAAAATTAAAACGTGAATTGGTTTAAAATGTTGGTTAAATTTTGACACTAGCGTGGTGAATAAAATGATTTAAATTTTTAAAATGTACTAGCAGTTTAATTTGTACGTTTCTCAAGATGGAGAGAAAATTATAGTTGACACTTTTATAAAACTTATGCAAGGTTGAATAGTCCCATAATAAGCTAAACGGGTTTTGAAGTTGAATAGAGCATACATAAGGAAATTATTGTTACTATCATTTTGTTTTATCATTTTGATTTCACTCCATTTTTGAAATTAAAAAGAAAAAAAGAGGCTGGGATGCGACCCACACTGATAACTTCCCATCCCGTCTGTCGATATGTCTTGCTTAAAAGTTTGTCTATATGTACTAGTATCAATTTTACCAAATTTGCGTACTATTTTTTATAGATTTTATTTTTTATGAAAAACGGACTCTTGGATTTTTAGGATTTTTATATAAAAATCACTGAATATCGAAAACAATATTTTCTGTAAAATAAAATAAGTTTGAAGCCAATATTTTTAATTTTTGAAAAGCTATTTGAGTCGAAAGTAAATTTTTACCAAGTTTTAGTATTGTTTTTGTAGAGTTTTATTTTTTTTGTAAAAAAAACCGTCAATTCGATTTTCTTCAAAACTCTACCGAATGTTGAAAACAATATTTTCTATAAGATAAAATTAGTTTGAAGCCAATATTTTATAGTTTTGAAAAGATATTTGAGTCGAAAATCAATTTTTACCAACTTTTGTTAAATTTTTTTTTAGGTATTTAATTTTTTGTACAAAAACTATCAATTCGATTTTTTAAAAAATTTTACTAAATGTTAACAACAATATTTTTTGAAAGATAAAAGTAGTTAAAAGCCAATATCTACAATTTTTGAACAGATATTTGAGTCGAAAATCAATTTTTACGAACTTTTATACATTTTTTTTTAAGGTTTTTATTTTTTGTAAAAAAACTGTCAATTCGATTTTTCTCAACATCTTTCAGAATGCTTAAAACAATATTTCTTATAAGATAAAATAAGTTTGAAGTCTAACTTTCAAGTTTTTGAAAAGATATTTGAATCCATATTCAATTTTTACCAACTTTTGTTAATTTTTGTTCGGTTTTTAATTTTTTATAAATAAACTGTCAATTCGATTTTGTTCAAAATTTTACTGAATGTTGACAACAATATTTTTTGAAAGATAAAAGCAAATTAAAGCCAATATCTCAAAGTTTTGAAAAGATATTTGAGTCGAAAATCAATTTTTACCAACTTTTATTAATTTTTTTTTTAGGTTTTTATTTTTTGTAAAAAAAACTGTCAATTCGATTTTCTTCAAAATTTTACTGAATGCTGAAAACATAATTTCTTTTAAGATAAAATAAGTTTGAAGCCTAAATTTTAAGTTTTTGAAAAGATATTTGAATCGATATTTAATTTTTACGAACTTTGAGTAATGTTTTTTTTAGATTTTTATTTTTTATCAGATTTCAAAAACATTATTCTCCGTTGCTCAAAATTGTTTTGGAGATGAAATCATATGTTAGTCGTTAAATTTAGGAGGTGACAATTTTTTTTTCAGTTTCTTTGATTTAGAAAAAAAACCGTTAGATAGATTTTTTTCAAAAAATATATTTCTTTGAGATCACGTTACAGTTTATTATATAAAATTAAATTCAAGTCTCTAGTGTTTTTGGTTCGTAAGATATTTAGGGTTAACCAAAATTTTCACCTTTTTTTAAACTGCTATGGTAAAAAAACCACCCACGCAATTTTCTTGAGAGCCCTTTCTGCATCTTTCTGCCTTATTATCTGTATAACAAAATTTATTTGAAGTCGATATCTCTTCTGGTTCTTGAGCTATGGACGACGAAAAAAACGTCGCGAACGTACGGACGTACGGACGTACAGACGGACGTACGAACGTACGTACACACGCACGCACAGACATCTTTCTAAAAATCTTTTATTTCGACTCTAGGGACCTTGAAACGTCGAGAAATGTCAAAATTTTCAATTTGACAAATCGGACCCATTACAATAACTTCCTATGGGAAGTTAACAATAATGCATTTCCAGTTTAGCTCGTTTATTAACGATTTTAATAATTTGAATCGCGTTTTACCAACTCCGAGAAGGTTGAAAGTTTATGATAAAAGGTTTAACCCAATGAATCTAAGAAACGAGGAATATAAAAAAACATAGATTTTCGAAAGAGAAAATTGAAACTATCCGTTCGTACCTCAGCAGTGAAAATAGAGGAGGTCATACATCTCCATGGCTGCAATAAGATATTGGGGACGCAACGAGGTAAGTTTGTACTAAATGTTGACACTAATTTGAAAGGTGTTCCTTTTATGATTTGTTTATAGATTCAAGATTTAGCTAACCTACGCTTCTCCAAATTTGTAAACGAGTGGCAAGAGCATTAGCTACCAAAAGACCTTTGTTCATTAAAAAACTTCTTTCTTCTTTTTCGGACCAACTAAGAACTATGAACAAGTTCTCTCAAATACGGGCGTTTCCAAAGGTGGTTAGGCCATCGACTGTACCCATATAAGTAAGTGACCCATCAGGGCAGTAAAAAGGAAAAGGATACTACTCGCTGAATACCCAAGCAGTATGCGACGCATCCCTAAAAATTAATGACATTGTTTGCTGATGGAGAGGCAGCACTCATAACTCACGAATTTTTAGGGAAAGCAGAATTAAACAAAGATTTGATGATGGGGAGTTCAATGGTCGTCTGCTAGGGGACGATATCCTCTTTACCACCGTTTTGAATCCTCGAACTGATGTTGAAATAAGATACAATATATCTCATATCAATACTCGTAACGCGGTGGAAAGATGCTTTGGCGTTTGGAAGCAAAGATTCCGCATTTTGTTATCAGCTATGAGGTGCTACTTGACAACAAAGTCAATGACCTTACCTCATCTATGAACAGATCGCTAGAAATTGCTTGTCCACTTATACACATAAGAGGAAAGAGGAAACCACAATGGTGGGCCTCAGAGCTTGACTTGCTCAGGAAGGAATGCAGGAAACTTTACAACCGGGCCAAAGCTGCAAGACTACCCTCTCATTGGGACTCCTACAAAGAATCTACAAGAAGGCACTAAGGAAATCCAAGCGATCTTCTTGGCATCCTTCTGTGGCACGATAGAAGAAACTTCTGAAGCCTCTAAGTAACGGAAAATTCTTCCAACTAGTCCAGCTATACCAAGCTGCTTGAAAAATGCAGACGGCTCCTGGACAAATTCAAGTAATGAATCGCTGAACTTACTATTGGACACTCACTTTCCTGGTAGTTCTCTTACCGAAACTTGCAACAGTTTTATACGTTCAAGTTCAAATACAACATATCCACAAGGTCTGATCACAAGAGATAACCTACAATGGGCTCTCAACAGCTTCAAATCATTTAAATCTGCAGGACCAGATGGAATAATACCAACCGAATTACAAAAGACTTTTGATATAATTGCACCAATCCTTGAGTCAATTTTTACCAGTTGTCTTTATCTGGTCCATGTTCCCTCGGCATGGAGAGAAGTTGAAGTTGTTTTTATACCTAAAGCAGGTAAATGCTCCCAAGTCAATCCTAAAGATCTACGAGCTATAAGTCTATCATCATTCCTTCTTAAGACCCTGGAAAGACTTCTGTTTTCGTCTCAACATGCCTACTGTAAGGGTAAATCGGTGGAAACAGTGTTACACACTTTAGTACGCACCATCGAATATTCCCTCCATCATAAGGAGTTCACTATGGTTGCTTTCCTTGACATCGAAGGTCCATTTAACAACGTGGACACATCTGCAATCACATCTGCACTGACATCTCTAAATGTAGAGAGTTCGCTTCGGGAGTTAATTCATTTAATGCTTACTAGCAGAATAATTCACTCAAAACTGGGCAACTCTTCTAGTAGACGATTCGTTAGTAGAGGGACACCACAAGGAGGTGTTCTATCCCCTCTCCTCTGGAACCTAGTGGTGAATGAAATCCTAACTAGTCTGGATGCGGAGGGTTTCAGAGTGATAGCCCATGCGGACGACGACGTTACTATAGCAGTTTCAGGAAAGCATCTTAATATCCTAAAAGAATTCTTACAAAATGCCTTGGACAGACTAATACTTTGTGTTGATCGGTGTGGACTGGGTGTAAACCCACACAAAACCGATCTGGTTTTATTTTCGAGGAGATACAAAATTCCATTTGTCAACCCTCCCTATATTAAAGGAATCCAATTAAAATTCTCAGACGAGGCTAAATACCTAGGTCTTGTCTTAGATAAAAAACTAAATTGAAAACGCAACGTACAGAACTAACAACAACATTGGCCACTCCGTAATTCTAAGGTATTTAGCATCAATTCCAAAGCACCCAGACTACACTATCCTCCAACTGCAATTCGACAGAAACTTCCAGATTGCTATACCTCCCACATCTTTTTGGGAGAATAGGACATTCCTGGAGGATGAGTCAATCCATTTTTACACAGATGGGTGACATTCCAGGTAACTGTAAGGCAGATGAACTCGCCAGGAACGGTGCAGTACAGCCCATCCTACCTCGTTTGGCAAATACTGGCAGACCAATCACTACTTGTAAACTGCTGCTAATGCAAGAAGCTGTGAGAAGGGCAGGCACCAGGTTGAACAACATCACAACGTGTCAAGTCACAGAAAACCTCTGGCCATCACTGGATTTAAAACGTTCAAGATGCTTGCTCTCTCTAAGCAGATCGCATATAAGCTCGATAATAGGTGTCATAACCGGACACTGTCTAATAGGAAAGCACGCCACGAGACTAGGCGTATTCTCAAAAGACTTTTGCAGAAGCTGTATGGACGAGTAAGAGGAAGAAACAGTTCTTTATCTTCTCTGCACATGCCCTTCTCTGGCTCGAAAACGCAATAATTACCTAGGAGAATTCTTCTTTAACGATCTAAATCATATCGGTATAATCAGCCTCTCACGTTTCGTAAGGGACTCAAGCTGGTTCCATTGAGCTTAGGAGGAAGCCTCAAGATTCATGTGGTATCACAATGGGCCATTAAACTGGCCTAAGTGTGTCCGTTTCCATCTTGGACAGCCACTATAACCTAATCTAACCTATGAGGTGTTCCTTAAAAATTCCAAAACAACTATTTATTATAGCCTTAGCAGTTCTTCATAACTTGGAAATTGATTTCCAGGATGTTGTTCCACCCACAACACAAATTTTTATATTTTATTTGTTATGACAAACTACATACATATAATTAAAATTTATAGCACATTTTTTTATAAAAAAGGATTTTTCGCAACGTTAAATAGAGCCTACATAAATCCTTACCTTATGCACTGTATAACTATTCATCTGTTTAGTGAATTCAATTGAATAAGACTGTTTGTAATTTAAACATTTTTTTATTTTGAATAATTTAAAATTACAAGTTTAGCCATTAATTAGAAAATTAATATTAAAAGTAAAACCAACTCTGTAATTAAGCACCTCACACAAAATTGGACACTTAATATTTAATACTTATAGTTCCGTGTACTTTCGAATAAACGGCTTCCTCAAGGCTTCAAGGTATTGAAGAAACAAGTTTTTGGCATCCTTCAAGACTTATTTTCTACTATTTTTCTTAAAGGCTCGTCTTGTTAGCCAGTTAAAGCTTGTCTTGAAACAAATCCAGCCGTAACCATATGGTTTAATTTGAAAATTTCTGTCATTGGACACAAATTTCTTGATTGCAATAAATCAATTGAGGTTAGAGTTGATCTTTGAAAGTACAACTGACTAGTGGGCAATGGGAATACAGATTTTGTTTCGAAATGTGATTACAACAGTCAGTTGTTAAAAATAATGTATTTTTTTAGTGGAGAAATTTTACAAAAGATCAACTTCATTTCATCAAACATTACAAATTTAACTCTCTTATTCGCTTTTAAATCTCGAAACAAAAGTTTTCAATGATAGAACCCATGATAGCTATAAATGAGCCCTAAAGGTAATCAATGTTTCTAAAGTTATTTTGAGCAACTCAACGTTCCAGTTTATCCCATGTTTGTAAGCTCTATTACATTTACATAGGTCAAGATTCTAACAAATTCAAGAAATCTACTTTCTAAAGTAAATTTGCTTTGGATGCTCTAGAATTGAGAGTTAAACATGAATTCAAGAACATAAATGCCCCAAAAGCAGCTAAAGTGACAGTTTCGTAATTTTCCGAAATAAGTTTCTATTTTTAGAATTGGCAACAAGAACAGAATATATTTATTATTTTTGTAAAAGTGCTACGTTTCAACTAAGACACATTTCTTTAAAAAAAAAACAGTAGTTATACAATGTAAAATTCTAAGTTTCATGGATAAATGTGAAGACGGACAGAACAAATTAGTTCCGACATCGAATATACAAACAAACAGAACAAATAGTTCCTGCAGAGAAAGAAGGTGGCGTTGCAGCTGGCATGGCGGGAATTTCAAATCAATTTTCATTTGAAGAAGAAAAAGAAGACGCAAGGGAACACTTGGTTCCACTTAAAAGTAAATTGAATTTAATGTATTTCTTCGTTTTAAAAACAAAACACATTTAACCTATTAATAAATAACCAATCCCGAACTGTTTTGTTTTTCATTAAAACTATTTTACTCATTGGGAAAATTCCGTCGTATAGTTCACGACACCAAGTATTATCTTATTTTTGTAAACCAAAAAAAGCTCTTGTTTATTATTTAACAAAAACAATTGAATAAAATACTGTTGTTAAAAGTTTGTAGTACCCGCGGGTACTGCCTCTTGCGAGGAATTGACAAATCCTTCAAGAGTAATTCTTGTCATCAAAAAGTGCTTTCTCAAACTAGCCGTTCGGATTCGGCCTAAAATTGTAGGTCCCTTCCATTCCTGACAACAGTACTCGCACACAGGAATGGTTGAGAGTTGTAAGCCACTAGGCCCTGGTTCACAACGGACTGTTGCGCCACCCCATTTGATTTGATTTGTTAAAAGTTTGTTGTAAGCTTGTGCATAAGGTCGGGTAACTTTGCACACTCCCTGCTCAGAACACGATCAAAACTTCAGGAAATCAAATTAAACTACATGCTATTTTTACGTTGTCAAACTGCTTTACAGAACATAAAAGAACATTTTTAATTGGTGCCCAAAATCTCTCACCACCACAGCCTCGATAAATTCGCTTTTAAAATTATATGCGTTTTATTTCTTCTTGAAAACCACAAGATACCAACCGTTATATAAAAATGCTCGGAATAATGTCCAAGTAATTTTTAAGAATTAGGATTAGAACATAATAGCAACAGTCAATAATGGCCGCTTTCTCATTCTCATTTGGCTGTGCTTTATCTTTAATCAGTATCCACCTAAACGAATGAATGTGGATATCCTATTTATCTCCTAACTTGTCACATTTTTGCGATGAGGTCTGTATTAGTTCGGAAAAGTGGTAAATACTGATAACCAATCCCAAACCGAAAAGTGAGGTTGCGGCCTTAGTCTCCAGGAACATCTCTAACGGCAATATTTTAAATAAAATAAAATTCACCTCAATCTACTTTCAAATAGTCAAGACAAAAACCTCCTGGTCCAAAATATTGTGAACTAAAATGATATTCACAATCATCCCTACATCCAACGCCATATAGCGATCTCTTTTTATCACACTATTGTTTCCAACATTCCACTTCATACCGCTCTCTTCGCACCTTGTTTTGATTTTCCAGAATCTGTCAAATATCTGACATTTGCCCGTTCGCTATTTCATTCGCTGCTTGCTGCAGAAAATCCGACAAGTTTCACACCACAAGTCAAGTGTATTTTTTCGCTCCCAAAAATAAGGATTTTCTCATCAATTATTATTCATTACAAATAGAAAACTAAAATCATATTTATTTTGATTCGAAAGTGCCGAGAATGTTAAGTGAATTATGAAGCGAAAGTAAACCCCCAAAAACCTCGCGCAATAATTCGCGAAACACTCCGAAAAAATAAAAAAAGCAATATTTCCAAGTAGTGCCATCAATAGATCTACAACATACCTATCTACCTAAAATAAGTTTTAAGTTATGTATTAAGTGAAGAATAACCCACCGCAGCAGCAGCAGCAGAAGCACAGGAAGGAGCACATCACATAATATAATTAGATCGAGTGTTTGTTTCTATTAAAAAAAAAAATTGATCCATTGCATTGTGAGAACAAACACTTAGTTTAAGTGCATTTTCCATTTCAATTAATTGAAATAAAATATAATAAAACGGAACACAATCCAAATCTAGACTAAATAAACATAAAGGTTTCCGCTTCAATGAGCATCACATTACAATGGTCGTATCGTCCGAAACAAAGACCAGAAGCACCCCCACCAACCTCACCAACACCGCCACTAAGACCACTACGATTCCTATCCCAGCCAACAAATCCACAAACAATCCCCATTATGGATTCTCGACCAAGGCAGCGCTGGCCCGACTTCACGATGAAATCTTGCAAGTTGTCCTTTGCTATGAATCCAAGTACAATCAGGAGAGGTAAAAATAAACTTAATTCATATTCTTGTGTACCTACTAATTGCCAGACAAATAAACAATGCCAATTCTATAGAATCGGTCGTGTCAGGGTCATTTTTATCATAACAAATAATTTGTGGATAAAGATATATCTACACATATGTATGTATGAGTATGTATACTTATCTAGAAGATAAAAGATAGGCATGTAGTGTTGTTGTTGCTGTTGTGATATAAGGAGTAAAATAAAGGCCGGCAGCGGCAAACGGCAACGCAAATGCCTGACGCACCGAGACAAGAATATTTTTATTAAAAACTTTTTTTTTGTTTTGTTCTCATGGCCGCATCTGACTGTTGTAAGACCTTGGGCGCTGTATAAACTATTAACCTGAAACATTTCACTTGCACAACGTATTCTATTCATATTTTTGGTCGTTTACTGAAGGTAGTATAGGTAGGTAGAAATGGCGATCTCAAGGCAGCCTAGCCTGAGATCCAATTAGCGCTGTAGTTCGCCGTTTTGATACCAAAAACTCGTTTGACCTGTGATAGAAAGGGAAAGATTTATAGGGAAGCTTCATAGCAATTATGTTAGAGCCATTTTGTCGCATTGAGAAAAAAGATTAGGTCTCTAATCTTTGTCTCAGATAGGTCATCAAGTTCTTGAAAGAATGCTTTTCCAAAGTATTTCATTTTAGTGTTTGCCAAAGCAGGACATTTGCAGAGGAAATGGATTATAGTTTCACTTTCTCTTTGGTCACTACAGCTACGGCAAAAGGTGTTGTAGGAGATACCCAACTTCTCCGCATGAACTCCTATAGGCCAATGTCCGGTACAAACCACAAAAATCCTGGCTATATCTTGCCTTGGCCTGCATAGAAGATCGTTTGTAGGGGTTTTGTTATAGGTGGGCCATATCTTCCTAGATATAATGCAGTTGGGTAAATTGCTCCACCTTCGGTTTGATTCAGATAGAAAAGATTTTACCCTTCATAGCACCAAGAGGAATGTTAACCATTTCCGCAAGTGAGCTATGAAGGGCCGATCCTTGCCTGGCTAGCTCGTTCATTTCCCACGATACCACTATAGCCCGGAACCCAGATCAGGGTGACACCGAGGGTAATAGCTCATCGCGACATTGGTTGTGTCGAAACCTATCGACTATATGTCATCCTCCCAATTTTCTCTGGATGGGAAAATAACCTTAAAACCCTTACTAAGGCTCAAAGTAGGAGTACAGTAGTCAGTGTCTACCGAGATAATATCTGAGGGAATCAATTTCGTTGTGTTGCTGTCACCATAAGGTGACAACCCGCTGTTTGATTCCTTCAGCCTAATAGCGCTGCAGGAAACTATATAATAAAGGTCGATTTGTAGAAGATCCAAAATAACTTTTAAGGCGTCCGTTGGGCAAGTACGCACGGCCCCTGTGGTGCCCACGCAAGCTGTTCTCTGAACCTTCTTTAGCTTATCAATATTATAGGCTTTGCTAAGAGCAGGCCACCACACAATCGAACCATATGTTAAGATTGGACGTACTACGGTTGTGTACGTCCATAAAATCATCTTCGACTGAAGTCCCCACTTTTTGCCGAAAGTTTTGCTGCAGGCGTAGAAGGCAAGACAGGCCTTCTTAACCCGTACTTCAATATTAAGTTTCCAGTTTAGTTTAAGGTCGATTATAACTCCCAAATATTTTGCACTGGAAGACAATGATAGGATTTGACCGTTGAGTCGAGGTAGCGTGAAGGGCGGTACTTTAGTTTGGTGGTAAAGAGCAACAGTTCAGTTTTACTTTGGTTATCCTAGTCCACAACTCGTGGCCAGGCTTAAGATAAGATAAGCATGCTGAGAGCTTCCGAGAGGTCGTCCAACTAGGATTTCTCTAATATGGTAATCAAGAATGCGCTCCAAGGTTTTAAGCGTAAAAGATGTTAAGCTTAATGGTCTGAAAACCTTCGCGGATTCGCAACCCGGAAAGTGCGTATTCATCAGTAGCTCAAGAGATTCGGCTGGAGAGGCTGTACAGGTTCCATCAGGCTTTTTTGGAAATGAAGGATTACAATGTTCCTTCGATAAAACTTTGCTGAGCCTTGCGGAGTCCTTAATGTGTTCGATTGATTGACAGTATTCTTTCCAGCCTTGTCTTTTGGCTGATGACAGGGCTTGCTTGTAACTTTAAAGAGAGTCTTTATACGGTTGGTAAAACTTATGTTTGTGTCAGATATTGAAAATTGTTCTCGTCATTTTCCTTAGACTGGACAGTTCTTCATTCCACCAAGAAGAAAGGGTTTTTCCGCTATACTTAACTGGGCAAGAGACTCTAAAAGCTTTACTTATAGTTTCATAGGTTTCCACCTTTGATTCAAGGTCTCCTATCGATTCAGTGAGATTCGGTGAGTTGCTTAGTTTGGAATTTGCAATTTGACTGAATTTCGTCCAGTCAGTTCTTTTGGGATTTCTGTAAGGCGGAGGGTTTTTCGACTCGAAATTAATTTGGCTTTATGCTCATGAGCGGCAACCAAATGAGCTTCAAGCCATCCCAGTCTTTGCTAACCTTAGCAATGCTTTCACTAAGGAAATCCCTAGAAAACCTGTCCACACACTTAATTACCCTATATCCTCTGAGCATCTCGCCAGAGTCAAAACTAGGGTAGGGGCCCTCACTGTTTGATATAGTGTATGAAAACACCATCTCAGAGAGCTTGCCCTCGATGGAGTTCCACACATTCAGCAGACCTTTGCTGTTTCTGGAGAGCTCATCCACAACTGCGTGGAAATCATCCCTGACAACCTCACTAAGAGTTCGCAGTTGCGCTGCTCCAGAAGATGGTGCTTTCACTGGCTTTGTCGTCAAGCTTGCTCTTTTTCTGAAACGTGCAGAATTCTACCTGAGATCTGTTTCGCTTAACGGCCTTTTCTCGGCTGGCCAGAAGGTTGTTGTATTCATCAACAACCTTCTGGTACTTTATTTTATTTTGGGCGTCTCTCTCATGAATCACTCTGGTCTCTTCATTTTTGGCAATCTTGGCAAGAATGTGAGATGGTTCTGATGGTTTTTTGGTTCCTCGAGTTGCAGTGCTACTCGAGTGTTTCGTTTTTATATACGGTTAAGGAACTATAGCGCTATTCATAGCACTGCCTACACTTCCTGTGGTTTTGGGTTACTCACAAGTACTGGAACTACCAGCGCTAAATGAGCTCCCCTTCAAAGTCTCCTGGCTGGAGGCCAAGAGTTCATCCTCCAAGTCTGTGGATGGTTCTACCTTTGTCATGTCTGGATCGTCCATTTTATAAAAGTTTTTGAATGTTGGTCCCACGAGTAGGTCGGAAAAAAGAGGTCAGCCCCGGCAGAGCCGATATACTGGGCTAAGGCAGAAGATAAGATGGACCCTGCCAAGGCATCCGAAAGAGCTCGTTAGCGACTGGTTTGCCCCCAGTCTTTCATTCTTCGGCACGGATTATATATGACGCTTACACCACCACTGAAATTAGGGACCCCGTATCTATGGTCAAATTGCATTGCTAATGCTTGCTACTATTAAAGAGTAGAAAACTTCAGCAATTCAACCGAACCTTAGCTGATCTCCATCTTGACAACGTGCAAGACAACTGTGGTGATCATTACCGCCTGGAACCCACTGGGAGGGTTTGAGACGAGGATTTTTGCCAGGCCTAAAGATAGTATAAATACATAGGTTCTTCTTATACAAATTTGAACTTCATGCAAAATAAAATCATGCACAGCTGTAAGTTTTAAAAGATTGGACCGAAGTCAGACTTGCTGTGATCTTGTTGATAACGAGAAAATTCTGTGAATTTATTTAGCTGAAATTGAATTGTTACAAATAGTGAACTATATATATGCTAACACCCCTTCATAATAAACACTTCTTAAGTAAAGTCTTCATCGTTCTCAGTTAGACCAGCCAGGAGTCTGAATTTTGATTGTTTAATATTCTGTTATGATTTCTTAAGAATGTCTGCAACCATTTCTTCAGTTGGACAGTAAATGAATTTAACTTCTTTAGATTCTTTAACGTCCCGAAGAAAATAGTACTTCACATCTACATGTTTTGTTCGAGGATTTATCTTCTCTGAATCCAGAAGTTTTGAACAACTTTGATTGTCTTCGAGTATTGTAACATCTTCTAAATCAACTTGTAGGTCTTGAAATAATGATCTCAGCCAAATAAGTTCTTGAGTTGCTTGTGCTAAAGCGACAAGCTCTGCTTCAGTTGATGAAAGCGCAATCAATCCTTGGTTTTTACTTGCATAACTAGTTGTAGCTTCTCCAAATTTAAATAAATATCCACTTGTGGATTTTCGTCCTTTAACGTCTGAAGCCCAAGCTGCATCGGCATATCCAACAAGCTTTGAATTTTTGTTGCATCCAACACAAAGCTGTAGCTGTTGAGTTCCTTTCAAGTACCTTAAAATGCGTTTAATTTGTGTTTGAGATTATGGTTTAGCATAGAGTGATATACACTCTGTATATTGATTCTTCTACTTCTAGAAATCAGTTGATAAAGTGAAGACTACCAATTTAAGCAATCATTCTATGGGATTTCCATATTGGCTGCTTCCGCCAGCTCCATCCACTTCAGCTTGACCTGCTATGTATAACATGCAGTGTTGCTTTTTGTTGAAGAAGATTATCCGAAATTTGAAAAACATTAAATATTTAGTCTACTTGCAATTTACTACCATACTGTTGTTTTTTTGTTATTAGAAACCCCTTACTTGTTGTATTCATTAACAACTTCGATTATTTCGTTGTTTTATATGTCCAACATTCTCGTCTATTCAGTCTTCAACCTCCCTCACGAAAAACCATTAATTGTGACTTTTGTAGATTGATAACTAGTTTCCATAATAAGCAATATGCATTTAGTTTGTTTATCATAAGTTTCAGAGATTCCGGTGAATGTGAATACAAAACTATGTAATCCGTGAAAAAAAGAGCATTTATGAGAGTTCCAGCATATTCCACTCCTTATGGCAAACAATCGGTGATACCATCAATTGAAGGTGTAAATTTGCTTGGGCTTAACATACAACCCTGCATTACCCCTTTTGTTCGTGTAAAAAAAACATTCCGAAAGGTTTTCTCCATCCCATAAAAAATAGTCTGTTGAGAACTAAAGCCTAGTGATTTAAAACTCTCAACTATTCCTGTGTGCGAGTACTTTTGTCAGGGATGGAGGGCACGTTCAGTTTTGACTCGAATCTGAACGGCTAATTTGAGAAAGCACTTTTTCAGACAAGAATTACTTTTAGAGCATTTGTCATTTCCTCGGTAGAGCCAGTGCCCGTGAAAAAAAAGCTTTGGATGGCATATGCAGGGATTGGACCCAATACCCTTCGCATCCCACACAGACGTAGAGTTCTCAGATACAGGTTCTGCAAAATCCGTCCATACTTAAAGGCATCCCCGCTCCATATAACTTGTACATCAATGGGCAGATTCGGACAACACAAATTAAATCATTTGCAAACAGTCAAATGTAATCAAGCATTCATACATATAGAGCTTATATTAGAAACATTGAGGACCTAAAAGGGTCAATTAGAGCTGTCATTGGTTTTCATCATTAACCGTGTTTTTTTGGAAAATCTATCAATAGTATAGTAGGATTTTACACGAATAACACAAACAATATCCGTAGTATGAATACTAATACAAAAATTAAAGTAGAATCTTGGTATGGATGGATTTTTGACATTTATACGAGTCTCGAATGAATCTTATCTGATTAAGTTCTCAAATGTTGGTATGATTGATATTGCATTTGTATCTCGATGGCTGTGTTCGTTGAGTAGTTGTTTATTTAGAATCATGTGTTTTCAATGGGGAACAAAAATCAATCTGTTAATGTTGATATTATTTAGTTTTGTTAATGAAAACTGGATTTATTTTACAAGAGAAAACAATAGAAAAGATAATTAAGTTTTGCTTCATTTCCAGCAAAGGTTTATCTCCGAACCCCGACCGGAATCGAGTCGAATAAAGCTCATTTCAACTTGATTCAGCTGAATAAAGAATTGAGGTGAGCTTTAAGCTCGCTTCAACACCACATGTTAATGTAGTAGTCTACAAACAAACCCCCTTGTTGAAGTATTTATATTATGTCAAATTGTTTGGTTAAAACTTTGAAATCGACCAATTATTAAGTTAAATCTCAATGGAATATAAAATAGCAAAGCTTACTTATCATATGCTTTATCTTTCAGCGCCGCAATCTTAAGTGGAATTTGGAATCTTTTTCACTGACAGATTCAATGGTCATTAAGAAGGAATCTACTATCTATCTTCTGTTGAGTCTTTGAGACTAGTATGCTCTTCAAAAACCTTCCTAGGTTGAACTCATTCCCGCTGGCACTGGACCCGATCAATTCACACAAAAACTGCTGTTGTTAAATGAACTTTGTTTTATAGAATCTCAATTTTCAGACGTTTTCTTACCATTTCTTCTTGAAAATTGTACATTTTATTTGTTTTAGTTAGGTCTTCTTTTAGTTGTACCAATTTTTAAATACAAAAATCTGGCTACTGCCGATGGGTTTTCTTGGGAATTTTCTACTTTACTATTTACAACTAAAAAAAAAACACTCTCTCAATTCACGACGAAAAATGGTATACCCAACCAATTGACACACACACAGACATCTTTCTATAAATCTTTGATTGCGATTCAGTGGATCGTCAAACGTGGATAATTCGACACATCGGGTCGAAAACAATAACTTCCTATAAGAAGTTAATGTTAAGACATTTCATTAGTTATCCCTTTCTAGGAATTACTATTTGTTTACAATATCTACGTGCCGATGCATTAAAAGTTTAAATAATTTATGTGGGTATGCATAAATAGAAAATATCTAATTAACATCTGAAATTCTATATACCACATGTATATGTATTTCAATTTCCAAACTATTAGATAGTAAATATGTATATACATATATGATACTCTCTGGCTCTTAATATACATTAAAATTTTCAAAATAGATTTTCGAGATTTCGAGATATTCGAGCTTGAAATTGGAGTAGTAAAATTCCAAAAAAAAAACGGTGATTTTTGTCATATAAGCTTAAAACTTTTAGCTAAAAGACTACATTAAAACGATTTTGGTACGAAATGAAAGACCACAAGAATATCTTTTAGATAGTATCATCATATGATTATAAAATATAATTGGCTCAGTTATTGTGTACCCGCTTGACTTTTGTTGGTACCAATTTTAAGCTTAATTTATAAAAATGCTAAATTGTGCTATGGTTATGTTAGGTTAGGTTATAGTGGCTGTCCAAGATGAAAACGGACACACTTAGGCCAGTTTAATGGCCCATTGTGATACCACATGAATCTTGAGGCGTCCTCCTAAGCTCAATGGAACCAGCTTGAGTCCCTTACAAAACGTGAGAGGCTGATTATACTGATATGACTTCGATCGTTTAGATCGTTAAAGAAGAATTCTCCTAGGTAATTCTTGCGTTTTCGAGCTAGAGCAGGGCATGTGCAGAGAAGATTAAGAACCGTTTCTTCCTCTTTCTCGTCCATACAGCTTCTGCAAAAGTCATTTGAGAATACGCCTAGTCTCGTGGCGTGCTTTCCTATTAGACAGTGTCCGGTTATGACACCTATTATCGAGCTTATATGCGATCTGCTTAGAGAGAACAAGCATCTTGAACGTTTTAAATCTAGTGATGGCCAGAGGTTTTTTTTGACTTGACACATTGTGATGTTGTTCAACCTGGTGCCTGCCCTTCTCACAGCTTCTTGCATTAGCAGCAGTTTACAAGTAGTGATTGGTCTGCCAGTATTTGCCAAACAAGGTATGATGGGCTACCGTTCCTGGGGAGTTCATCTGCCATACAGTTACCTGGAATGTCTCTATGGCCCGGCACCCAGCAAAGGTAAATATTAAACTGTTGCGCCATTTCCATTAGAGACGATCGACAGTTATGGACTGTTATAGAGTTTGTAGAGACAGAGTCCAGAGATTTGATAGCGGCCTGGCTGTCGGAGAAAATACGGATATCAGATGTTGATATCACGTTTTCTTTGAGCCAAGACAAGACTTCCTTAATCGCCAAAAGTTCCGCCTGGAACACGCTACAATGATTGGGAAGGCGGAATGAGAGACTTAATTTCAGTCGTTCAGAGTACACACCACCACCAACCCCTTCTTTGGTTTTTGAGCCATATGTGTAAAAATGGATTGACTCATCCTCCAAGAATGTCCTATCCTCCCAAAGAGATCTGGTAGGTATAGAAATCTAGAAATTCCTATCGAATTGTAGTTGAGGGATGGTGTAGTCTGTGTGCTTTGGAATTGATTCTAAGTACCTTAGAATTACGGAGTGGCCAATGTTGTTGTTAGTCCACTGCGACGAAGCATTGAGGCGAATAGCAGAGCTTGCAGCTATTTGTTTGCTAAATATGTCAAGAGGTGTAAGGTAGAGCAAGGTGTCCAGTGCCGCAGACGGGGTCGTGCGAAACGATCCGCTTATACATAGGCAGGCTGAACGTTGGACTTTATTTAACTTATCGCTGTTTATACCTTTCTCTAAAGCAGTCCATCATACTGCCACACCGTACGTTAAAATCGGTCTGATTACCGATGTGTATAGCCAATGCGTGATTCTGGGTTGCAAACCCCATTTATTACCAATAGCTTTTTTGCAAAAAAAAAGCTACAGTAGCTTTTTTGACTCTTTCCTGTACGTTGCGTTTCCAATTTAGTTTTTTGTCTAAGACACGACCCAGGTATTTAGCCTCGTCTGAGAATTTTAATTGGATTCCTTTAATGTAAGTAGGGTTGACTAATGGAATTTTGTATCTCCTGGAAAATAAGACCAGATCGGTTTTGTGTGGGTTAACTCCCAGTCCACACCGATCAGCCCAAAGTATTAGTCTGTTGAAGGCGTTTTATAAGAGTTCTTTTAGGATATTAAGATGCTTTCCTGAAACTGCTATAACAACGTCGTCCGCATAGGCTATCACTCTGAAACCCTCCGCATCCAGACTAATTAGGATTTCATTCACCACTAGGTTCCGGAGGAGAGGGGATAAAACACCACCTTGCGGTGTCCCTCTACTAACGAATCGTCTGCTAGAAGAGTTGCCCAGTTTTGAGTTAATTATTCTGCTAGTAAGCATTAAATGAATTAACTCCCGAAGCGAACTCTCTACATTTAGAGATGTTAGTGCAGATGTGATTGCAGATGTGTCCACGTTGTTAAAGCACCTTCGATGTCAAGGAAAGCAACCATAGCGAACTCTTTATGATGGAGTAAATATTCGATGGTGCGTAGTAAAGTGTGTAACGCTGTTTCCACCTTTACAGTAGGCATGTTGAGACGAAGACAGAAGTCTTGTATCGATACATGCCCTTAAATGGATATATACCAATCTTTCCAAGGTCTAAAGAAGGAATGATGATAGACTTATAGCTCGTAGATCTTTAGGATTGACTTGGGAGCATTTACCTGCTTTAGGTATAAAAACAACTTCAACTTCTCTCCATGCCGAGGGAACATGGACCAGGTAAAGACAACTGGTAAAAATTGACTCAAGGATTGGTGCAATTATATCAAAAGTCTTTTGTAATTCGGCTGGTATTATTCCATCTGGTCCTGCAGCTTTAAATGGTTTGAAGCTGTTGAGAGCCCATTGTAGGCCTTGGGGATATGTTGTATTTGAACTAGAACGTGTATAACTGTTTCAAGTTTCGGTAAGAGAACTACCAGGAAAGTGAGTGTCCAATAGTAAGTTCAGCGATTCATTACTTGAATTTGTCCAGGAGCCGTCTGCATTTTTCAAGCAGCTTGGCATAGCTGGACTAGTTGAAAGAATTTTCCGTAACCTAGAGGCTTCAGAATTTTCTTCTATCGTGCCACAGAAGGATCGCCAAGAAGATCGCTTGGATTTCCTTAGTGCCTTCTTGTAGATTCTAAGGGATTCTTTGTAGGAGTCCCAGTGAGAGGCTAGTCTTGTGGCTTTAGCCCGGTTGAAAAAGTTTCCTGCATTCTTTCCTGAGCGATTCAAGCTATGAGACACACTTAAATATGTTCGGTAGGAAAAAAAGTGATGCTAACGATTGATATGGGCGTACAATTTGATCTCCTAGTACATGAAAATCTTGTACATTATTGCTTTAAAGCTACTTCATAATTAGTCTACGTTGAAAATAATTTGATTAATCTTTTTATGTTTCAAGCAAACATCGAACACGCCTATAATAATATCACAATTGAAAAATAGCTAACGCCGACCCTGTTTATTTGTGTATGCGGTGGGATTATTTTTGGAAGAAGCGAGCGTTTGCCGCTTCCTCTGCTCTTGTTGTGTCCCAGAGCTATTGCTTTGCCAAATTCAATTGTCAGACGAAAAATAAATTAAGCCGCGAGACACAAAAATAAAACTGGAGCATGTGAATGTGATGATTTTTGAATGAAGCCAGTTTAGACAGATTATTTATTGAATTTATTATAACTCAAAAACGAACACACAAATAAAAGAACAGAAACAAAATCCCTGACATTGAACTGATACTTAAAAAAAAAAAAACATCTTATTCGATGGACATTATTCTTCAAATTATTATCAAGAAACTAATTATTTTCTTTAGTAAAGTTAATTACTCAAAATAGAATTATTTATTTATATAGTTCCTAACATCTGTACAAATAGCAGAATTAGAATTAGACTAAGTATAGGTACTGATAGTTGTTTAATTATTTTTGTTCCAAATTTTTGAGTGTCATGTGGATTTTAAATAAGAAAAACACACACCTCACCAAATTCTGGGAGAAAATATTTAAAATTTAAATAATGAAGAAAATTGTGTGATAGTTTTTCTAATATGACATGAACTTAAAATAGAAAACTACCTGTTTGCATAAGTTGTTTGTTGTTGCAGTTTTTTATTTGCACCTGCTGTTGTTCAATATTATGTGAAGGTGAGGGTGAGGATGGATAAGGATTCTTAAGAGATATGTATGTTGATAGCTGGGTAATATATTAATTTATAGTACAATTAGTTTAATTAAAATAGGGTTTGGTTCAAAGGTGGTCTCCATATTAATTTTGTTGACAGTCAAGAGAACTGAAATAACCTTGTTTTCTTTTCCAATAAAATTAATTCTGTAATAAAAGTAAGTTAGGTACATAATAAACAATATATACTTGTGTTTAACAGTGTGCTACCAAAACAATTTATTTTATTAGATAATAATGCCATGGGAAATAAACTTCTCAGATACTGTTCAGAGCAGCATAGCGATCCTAAGTTTACTGCGTTGAAGCGTTGATGTATTATCCAGAAGGTAGGTACATTAGTAGAAAATCTGCAGAATCTAAAACGACACCAAACTAAGCACCAAAACCAACCCGGAACTGGACCTTTAAAATGGGTGTATCCCCGATTTCTCCATTAATGTATTTAAAAAAAACTTAATGTACATAAATGTCCCAGAATTTAAACCTCTTGCCACCTTCCTTAGTGCTCCTTCAACCTCTCATAGTACTTCCGGCACATCTAAAGAAACAATAAGAGTATCTTTTAAACTCACTCAAATCCCATCACCACCGTCGTCACTTTCTCGCTCTCCCCTATAATTCCCAATTTCGACCTAAGAACCAGAGCTTCATATCTTAAACCCCAATCTTCAGGAGGAATATCTCCCATTCGCACAGTCCTTTCAAATTAACAAAATTTAAACAACCCTTTTGATCTTCACCATCACGGACATCCACTTTAACCTAACCTAACATAACCTTTTGATCCTCTTTTACCACCAGTAGTCAAACTCAAAGCAGATTCTACTGAACGTCGTTATGCTCTCTCTAGACTTAAAGGCAAGAAGATTCATGAGAATGTTCGTATTTTCCTAGCATTTCTGCATGACAAGTCAGATTCTGTTTCCTACGAAGGGAAAACAAGAACAAGCGGTATAATTACAGTCCAAGCGAATATCTCATTTGTAACGCAACCGAAATGATCAGAACTGTTTTTTTAGATCCTAATCAAAACTCCTATCAAGTCAACAACTCCCTCTTATTATCTAGTTCAAAATGTAAGAGGTCTCCGGTCTAAAACCAACTCAAGTTTTAGTTTGGGGATGCATTCTTGAAGGTAGTACCCGAGCTCCGCAGGTTACTTACTTTGCTTCAGAACTCGAGATTCTTTTTAGGGAACTGAAACTGAGCTTGGAAGAAAACTTTTTCATCATGGCCGGTGATTTGAACGCAAAACATGAAGATTAGGGAAATTAACATAATAATCCATGAGGTAACCATCTTTTTAATTTGATGAACTTTCAGAGCGTTGAATATGGCGTCGACCTGCTGCCTACTGAAAAGCCATCGTATCCGAGAAGCAGCTCCTTTTTGGATCTTTTGCTGTACGACACCAGACTGACAGTTACAGACAAAGTGGGTAATCACCCTTGAACTGCTTACAGACAGTCGAGTACGACAGTGATCACTGCGGACTGGCTGCTATAATACAGATTCCGAACGAACGCGTGGAGTTGGAGGAATACGTTGCAACGCACTCTTACAATTACAGTAAGATGCGTTGGCCTCGTTTCACCAACGCTCTAGCGAGAGAGCTTTGTTCGAATGACAAAGCCCCACCAAACAACAGAAACCTGACAAATACAGAAATTGACCAACATTTACAACTGTGGACGAAACAATAAAACGAACGATGGAACGGAAAATTCCAAAGTACAAACTTTGGACCAAACGGGACCAAATGGACGCTTACAGAAACGCGACAATTGACGCACTGCGAAGGCACAAGAGTGGCACACATGACTTGAATGTTAGGACACTAAAGTCGCCATAAAAAAATGTCAATCTGTTGATTAAGAAGAACTACAGGTTATCAATTAACAATTACTGGGGCCGCAAGATCCGGTCAGTTAATTCGAGTGACCGTAGTATGTTCCCTAAAATCAACAAGATATTCAGAAAAAAGAACGGTCTGTGTCTGAAACTCCAAAGAACTGAAGAGAACAAGGACGTACTCAGGATAGAGCAAACAGATCCAAAAGAATCCATCTTTGACGATGACTTTTATATACGAGTACATAATTGAAGATCCGAAGGAAAAAGTGGAGGCGGTGGGTGAATGTTAGCATTCGCCCAACCACGACCTGGAAAACAGAGCCCTACTTAATAACTTTTACCTTCGAAATGATATGAAACATTGGCGATCTGAGAACCGCGGTTCATGCGGTTCGATGACGATTCCTTGGCAAGTGCCATAATCGCAGAGCAAACGGGAGCAAGTCCCTTGTTAGTGACGAAGGTTGAACTCATCTTCAATTCAATAAAAAATAAAAAGTCAGCAGGTGTCGATGGTATATCCAACGTTGTACTAAGACATTTACGGATGGAGGCGATTGACATTTACACCACACTCTTCAATAATGCACTTAATAAAGCATATTATCCATTGGAAAAGCGCTGTGGTTCATCCTCTCCCGAAAAAGGGAAAGGACAACTCCAACCCGTCAAATCTTCGGTCGATAAGTCTTCTTCCGAGTATCAGCAAAGTTTTCGATAAGATCATCAATAGGGCTCTGACTAAGTGGGCTGCGGACAACATAATTCCAGATAAACAGTTCGGGTTCAAGGCAGGTTCATGCTGCGTCTAAACTCGTTTCTGATATCCAAGGGAATAAATCAAAACAACAATGCACAGGTGCTGTTCTGGTTGATTTGGGAAAGTCCTTTGACACCGTATGGTTTGAGGGTATTTACCTAAAACTGAGCAGGCTTGACATAAGAAAGCCATTGTTGTATATACTTTATGATGTGCTTAACGGTAGAAAGTTTGTTGTCAAGAGTGGCAATGTAACTTCTTCAATGTTGTTCAATGTTGCCCCTTCATAGATGGAGAAGTTTCGAGTGTTCGAGCGGCAGTGTTTACGACGCTGTACCGGCTTATATCGAACAACGGAATCATCTTTCGTGCATTACTTTTGCAACAAGGTCCTATCAACAAGCTCGAATCAACAGAATTGACAATTTCGTGATAAAACTCGTTCGAGGTCACATTGCAGAGCTATGTCTTCAAACAACAATTTAATTTTTGGGCGTTCTTGAGCGGCTTCATTCCACCTGAGGCATTCCTCTTACAGGATAGATTGGCAGTTCCGTTAATCTACCACGTCAGACGCCGAACCGCGGATAGGCGACTCCTGTACAATCGGGACGTCATGGCACAAGGCGGAGGAGAGCTCCTTCGGTTCAGTAAGGCTGTGTCCGAACGGGACCGAAATGATAGGGTGAAGCAAGAGAACTTGTTTTGGTGGCTTCAATCGGCACATGATAGTGGCTAGTCGGGATTAGGTTTTAAGCCTTGGCCAGAGGTCTGGGGTTCGATCCCTGCCAATGTCATCTAAAGTTTTTTTCACGGGTACTGCCTCTTGCGAGAAATTGACAAATTCTCCAACGGCAATTCTTGTCATGAAAAGTGCTTTCTCAAATTGGCCGTTCGGATTCGACTTAAAACTCAAGGTCCCTTCCATCCCTGACAATAGTACTCGCATACAGGAATAGTTGAGAGTTTTAAGTCGCTAGAAGTCTCAACGGACTGTTGCGCTACGCAATTTATTTTGTATGCATCCTTGAACCATCGTGATGTTTTTGAGAGGCAAACAAGAGACGTCACATAGGTCGTCGCAAAAGTGCATTTTCAGAAATTTTGTTTTCCTCCCCATTCCTTTTTTCATACGAACGCAATCAGATAAGCCGATACCCAATGAGTTGTTACCTTTTAGGACTTATAGGGAAGCCTCCTTCGTTCCAGTAGATAATTTCTTCTTTTTTTTTGTCGTTGAACATTTTCCCAACAAGTTTTAAAGGGTAATTGTCGGACATATTTTCCAGTACTATGCATATGAATGAAAGCTGTGCCCCGGAGCCCAATAAAAGGTTTCCGTCTTCAAGTAGCTCAGTGAATGTTAGTCCTTAATTCGATAAGGAATTGACATGCGCGACGATAAATATCGACATATTTGCTCTTAATTTAGAAAAACCAATATGAATTTAAAAAAGCCTAAAATACTAATACAAATTTTGTTAAGAAAAAAAACAACAATTTTGTATTTTTAAGTCCAGTGCATTGTTAAAGAAACACCAGACCTTCCAAACAGAAGGTTTAATAGTTGATATAATATTTTATTGCAAAACATTTCGTTTTTGTCTTCCCTACTTCAACCAAATATACATTTTTTTTTCAGCTTATTTCGGAAAATCCGGTCGGCATTCGTTAAGCGCTACGACAGCCCTTTGGGATGGTTCGCCATAGTCACCTCAATTATCACAACCATCGGTCTATTTGTAGCTGAAGTCTATGTAGCTGGTATATTGCTAGCTCTTATTTTGACATTTGATCTCTTCCTTGTTGTGAGAGAAAATAACTTGCGACGAACTGAAATCTTTCGAAAAACAAGAAAAGTTCTCTACGAAATCAAATTGGCCGAAGAGGAACTGTGTGCCGAATGGGAACCAAAGAACTATCCACATGTCTGTTGTCCTATTTCGCCTTGTGTTTCTCTACAATGGACATATCGGGATGGTGTGATTGTCAATCTTCCATGGGCATTGCTGGTTAAAGGTGATCATATTGTATTACGGCCGGGGCACACAGCACCTGGACCATGTTGTGAGTTAGATGGTAAAAAAACATTTAAGACCAATGACGTCTATGGAGTAGCACAGTTTCAAGAGCCCCCTCTAAAGCCAGTAGCTAAAACACCTTTGCCCGATTTAATATGCTGCCTTGAGAACACTCCATTTTTGGACAATCTTAAAATCATTCTAGAAGAATCATTGAAACGTCCACCAACTATTTACAATCAACAACGATATTTGGTAAGAAATTTATATGCACACGGATAACATGGATAAGTCAAAATCAAATTTATTTATCTTTCAGCTTGCCACCAAGTACATCCAACAATGGGGCTTTATACTCAGTGCTGCCGTCACATTCTTAGCAGGTATTCTGAGGTTTTACGATTTGGGATTAGGAGAGAACCCCAACCATAATTGGAAAAATTTCTTCGTTGAATCACCTGTAGCTGCACTCATACCGCTTCTTCCATTGTTCTTTCCCATAATGTGGATCGCAATGAATTTATGGGGTGTAGCGCGTTTACAAGCATTCCTTCGAACACCACAACTGCTTATAGCCAAAGACTCTGAAAAATCCTACGAAGGTGATCTCGACACACCCACATATGACTACGAAAATATATCCCTGCTGCGATCTAACGTCTTCCGTATTTGGTTGCAATTATGGAATGGAGAAAGTGAACTTCTACCCCGAAGTGCGAATGTTGTGCAAGTGCTCGGATCAATTACAGCTCTGTGCTGTGTCGACAAGAAGGGAATTCTATCGTGGCCAAATCCCACAGCCGAAAAAGTATTCTTCCTCCATGACACTGAAGATGATCCTACAGATGTTGAGCAGTCAAGTGTTGAATCAGATAGTATTCATAACAATCCCGAAAATAAAAACGGTGGAATTGTGGCAGAGGTGTTGGACCTAACACACGATCAACATTGCCCATTTCGATTAGAATTTGACGACCATGAATGGAAAGCACATATTAAATCATTAAAACCTTTAGGTGAACTATCAATTTTGTTAGGCTTTTCTTCTTACAATTTGTAAGGTATATTTTTGTTTTTTTCTATTTAGGCTTAGCAATTCTCTTAAATACATGCAGTCCACCAACACATGCACACTATGGACAGTTTTGTGGACATGTTACTGCCGTTGCTATGTTGGATAAAGATCTTGTCCCTGTCACAAATCGGTATGCGATCGTTGAGTCCAGTTTGAATTCCCTTTTGCATGGGTACGTAGTTTCATTTCCATTTGCTAATCATCCATTTAATTTTGTTTTATTATTAATTTAAAAAAAAACTTTTAGTTTTTATAATTGGACTTAATTCATATTTTTAATTATAAAATCAATATTATACCCTATCCAGGCATGTTCGAGGACCCTTAGGATTTTTGTTTTTATATTTATTTAAAATTTTTAAGGTAATGTAAAATTATTTCAAAAATAAATAAATGAAATAGTCGAGTTAAACCTAAAATATTGATTAATTAGATAAAGAAGAACAATTTTCCGAGCACTTTATTATCCTTCCGAAAGCTATTCCCAGTTTACAGAATAATTATTTCGATGTTTCAACTTTTGATCCAAAAGTTATTTATTATTTACTGAGCGTCTTTCCTTTTTTGAGACTTTTTTTTTAGTGTATTGTATTGTTTTTTACAGTGTATCTGTTCGAATGTTTTCATCCAAAATGACTTCAGATAAAAAAGTAATAACAAAGTGCAATTTAAGTAAGTTCATGGTTGATATATTTTATAGTTTTATAGTTGGTACAAATAATTTTTCTTGCAAAATGCAAATAAGAGCAAAATCTACCGCAATACTGGGTAAATTTCGTATTCGTACTTACTTATCGGGCTCACAATCCATGAAGGGTCTCTATTTGAGATACTGCAGTCTTCCATTGTGAACGATCCCTCGCCCTGGCATCCGCAGTCACTTGGTCCTTGTACCGTAGGTTCGGTCTTCCTTGTCGTCTTGAACCTGGGGGCTTGCTGAGAAGACTTTCTTGGCTGGAGCGTTGTCGTCCTTTCCCTCGATGTGGCAGAGCCAATGTAGTCGTCTTTTCTTGGCCTTCTGGACTACATTCACATCTTGGTACAGCTCATACAGTTCTCGGTTGTATCTTCTTCTCCATTCGCCACCGTCACATACGGGACCAAAAATCCGTCGAAGAATTCAATTCCCCTTTTTAACTTATCGTCCAGCACTCGGCGCCGTAGAGTAGGACTGGTAAAATCAAAGTTTTGTATAGCAGACACTTTGTCTTTCGAGTGAGGAGTTTTGAACCCAGTTGTTTGGCCAAATCGAAGCAGGGTAATTCTTCTTTGGATCTCCACTAAGGTGTCGTTCGTGGGATTGATGTTTGTTCTTAGGTAGGTGAACTCCTTAACTACCTCGAAATTGCTGCTACCAACAGTGACGTGAACAGATGTTGCTCTGTTTGTTGATAACATGTACTTTGTTTTGTCCTCATTTACATCAAGACCAACTAGTTTCGCCCTCTCTCTTGGATCGACCGATTATGTCTATGTCCAGTGCGCACGTTCAGGACGTTGGATGGGTGCCTTGCACCGATTAGCACATGGTCTATTTAGTTGGTGGTTCGACCATCCGGAGATCGCCAGGTTGCTGTGTAGATCTTCCGTCTTGGAAACCTAGTGCTACTTATCACCGTATTACGAGCTGCAGCAAATCGAATAGTCGGAAGCCGTTATCTGTTGTTTCTTCGTGGAGACTGAAGTCTCCGAATACGATTTTGACGTCGATTTTAGGTCGTAGAAATCCTCCTTGCTAGACTCCTCAGCATCATCGGTAGGGGCGTGTGCACATATTATACTGATGTTCCGTAATGTGGCTTTGATGCGGATCACAGCCAGCCGATCATTTATTGGTTTGAAATCCATGACTTTGGATCTAATCCCATTTCCCACGACGAATCCGCATCCAAATATATGCAATCTTTGATGACAGCTATAATAAATGTCGCAATTCTTTCTCTTCATTGTCCCTGATCCTGTCCATCATATTTCCTGGATAGCAGTAATATCTGCCTTATACTGCGAGAGGACAGATTCACGTTTCTGAGTTGCACCTGGAGTGTAACTCTCAATGCGTAGTCCGTTGTCGGTCCCGGTCTGATTACCATAAGAGGGGGTTCATTATCCGAGGCTGGTATCTCTATCATAACTTTCAAGTTTTTCACTGTGGAGGGGTTATTAGCCCCTCGCACTAACCTCCAAATTTGTTGGGCCGTTGATAAGGTGCTTTTTTCCCGATTTTGCACCCGCGCCTACAAGTTTCGCAAGTTATGTTGAAAGATATAACCAGTATCCGGTGGTTACCACGAGTAAAGTAAACGCTTGGTATGTAGGAAAAGTTGCATTATAAGCCCCCAGATCCTACAACACCCCACCACCAATTTTCGTATTCGTACCCTGTTTTAATCAGTTAAAAAGTTTGGCTTTAATATTTTGTGACATAACCTTTGGAAGCATTCTTTGGTGAATTCAAGCCGTATTCTTTGGCGAATTCAAGCCGTTTAAGTCTGTTGACATGACAAATAAATAGTTTTTTGCGGTATACTCTTTCGTTGAAACCATGTTAACGTATACAATTCCGCAACGTTTCAGTACAAAATTGTTTTCCAGGGGTTGGCTCAATTAAGTAAAGATGTAATCTGTTTATAAGATTTATCTTCTTGGTGGTATCTTACGATGAGTTCTCGAAGTTCTTTAGAGGTTTCACTTTACCAACTAAGAAAATTTGATAAAATATATCAACCATGAATACACACTTAACCTACATGTGACAATAATGTCCTACATCAAGCCATTAAGGATCTTAAGAACATTCAAAGTTTTAATAGAAGGGGTACGAATATGAAATTGATACACTGTAACTTTATTTTTGTATTTCCAAAATTATTATTGAAACACAAATGATTTCATTAGGAATTTAAAACTTACTAAAAAATCTAACACCAACGAAACTGAAAAAAATTATATTGAAGAACTTGTAATGGCTGAATCACAAACACGCTTCAGCTTTGGCTTCGTCTGCGTTACGGTGATCCTGCTTCGAGGTTGCTTTGAATGACATTTCTATTATTCCATCCCTCCAAGAGCAAATATTTTGTTTGTTGACATTTTTTACAGCTGTTGAGCTGTCAGACAAAGCAAATGTTCAGATAATTGAACTAGAGCTTCCGTTTGGAGTCACATTACGTTACATTACATTCTTTTCCTTACAATTGTCAAACGAAACGTGAGGTCCAAGCTCCATTGTGATAGCATGCATTGAATTCCTATGGCTGAACTCATAATGGCTGAAACACATACACGCTTCAGCTTCGGCTTCGTCTGCGTTACGTTAGGCCTGCTTTGAGGTTGCTTTGAATGACATTTCTATTATTTCATTCCTCCAAAGAGCAAATATTTTGTTTGTTGACATTTTTTTACAGCTAATGAGCTGTCAGACAAAGCAAATGTTCAAATAATTGAACTAGAGCTTCCGTTTGGAGTCACATTACGTTACATTACGTTCCTTTCCTTACCATTGTCAAACGAAACGTGAGGTCGAAGCTTCATTGTGATAGCATGCATTGAATTCCTATGGCTAAACTCGTAAACGTAAGGCGAAGCTGAAGCGTGTTTGTGATTCAGCCATTATGGCGGAATGAAGCCGATGCTGAAGCGTGTTTGTGATTATATAATTTATTTAGTACCAATTATAGGATTTTGGTACTCTAAATGTCTAAAAATTATAAAAGGAGTATATCTCCAAAAACACTATATAAAGATATAAATCCTCGGTAGACATCTTGGTTTGCCTACAAGCTAAACCGGAAATCAGCCTAATAAACTTTTTCATAGTGTGCGTGTAATTTCTCCTAAAATTTCCCCAAAAAACTCAGTATGCGTGAAAACACGTCAATTTTTCTCGTTGAATTCGTCCACATTAAAAATACAACAATGTAAACAAATGGGTTTTGGAGGGTGATACGTACGAAGGATTTATATCTTTACTAGAGTGTTTTTTTATATCTCTTTCAATATTAAGTGATATCTGAAGCGATTTTGAGAAATATTCAAGTAATTCTCCAATGAGCGCAACTAGGTTAGGTCAGGTTTAAGTTACTGTCCGTGATGTAATAGGATATACTTAGGCGAGATTAATGGCCCATTGTGATAGCACATGGATCTTAAAGCTTTTTTCTAAGCTCAATGAAACCAGTTTGAGTCCCTTACGAAATGCGAAAGGCTGATTATTTTAATATGATTGAAATCATTTAGATCATTATAGAAGAAGAGCTAGAGCAGGGCATGTACAGAGGAGGTGAAAAACTGTTTGCTAAGTGTAAAATTCGATTCGAACATGTTTGCCTCATATACATTTTTGAAGTGATCGGAACAACGGAATCGGCAGACAAAAATCTTCAGCAAGTTATTTTTATGTCACATCCAGAAGAAACCAACTTAAAATACCTTAAGACCAGTTTATAGATAAGCCTGGAACTAAATAAATTTAATTTGTTAGGAGCGAATTCACTGGGTTATATTGTATCTCAAAACAATTTCTCTACGTTATCTCTCAAAAATGTAATTTAATTTCTCCGATGTAAAGAAGAAAACAAATAAACGAGTTTACAACAACAAAGTAGGAAAAAATTCACCTAATGATCGTAGCAAATGTGAAACTAACTAACAGATCAAGATTCAGTGGCATATAAGCAATAAGATCGTGTAAAAATTTAGTTGATATTCGTCAAGCTCTAGTCCATAAAATTCAGACTAACGATTGTAGGACATGGAAAAATAATTTTTCATGAATATGAAAACATACATACGTCTTCCACTTAAAGGTAAAACTTTCACTAGATATGAAATAAAACAGTTCCAAAGCTTTCTCTTCATTTTTGATTCTTAAATAACATTAATATCTCTTCCTTCATTGCAAAATCAGTTTTCATTCATATGCCATTATATCAAAAGTTCAAATATTTATTGTGAGTACTTCATATCAGCTTATAAATAGTTTTTGACAAACAACAAATTTTGCACACATCACGTTGTTCTACACAAATTTACCCAATCCAGTTTTGTTCAAGTTAAATTTTTGTATTTTTGCATTTATGTAATTTATTAAAATTTTAATAAATTAATTTCAGTTTCAGGGATTTCAGGTTTGGTATCGAAAGTTCTTTATTTAGAAAACTTTTTACCCTGAGTTTCACAGTTTTTTTGCATTTGAAATCAAATAAAAAAAGAACTATTTTATAAGAACTTCAGAGCTTTGATCAAAAAATTAAATTAAATAAAGATATAAAACTTTAAAAAGCTAAAATACCTTTTCACATAATAATTAATATTTTTGTTCTTAAGACGAGTCTACCGAATAAAAACCAACAAGAAACGTATCGATTCACTTAGTTTGGTTTTGGAAATGGTTTCATAAATGACCTGAGGACACATTTGTAACAATTAGAAAAATTGGATCCATTTATAACTTTGAATAATTTCCAGAAGTCTTTTAATTTTTTTACCTAATTTAAAGATAAAGCTTGAAAAAAGCCATGTTCAATACAAGTTGCGAAGAGATTCTATTGGGGATGTCTGAACTCGGACTCCTGAAAAAATATTCCAGCTATACAACTGTTTGTAGAAGTAACTTTGAGGTAGTCAAGGAGTTCACCTACCTAGAAAAAATTAACAATAATAAGCCCGGCTCCGAAACAACTGACGACTTGGAGAAAAACTTAGGCAGGTCATGATAGGAGACCCGACTAGTCTTGTCTCGTTCTCGTCAAAATAAAAACATTTTTCGGTATCAGTCTCGGTCTCGGTCTCTTATAACTAAGTCTCAACTCGGTCTCCACTTGGAAGCATCAAAAGTAGTATCGTCTCATCTAGTCTCGTTTCCACGAGATTAGACTGAAATTAGTCTCATCTCGTTGACAGCATAATTATTTGTAAGGGCAGTTTGCATTAACGTACCATCTTCTTAGTTTATCGGTTTTACAGTTTCGTAGTGCTTTTAAAAGTGCGGATGATTTCTTCCGGGAATTCAAACATTCTTTATTAAACCACTGAATAGAAGGAGAATTTTACACAAAAGTCGATATTTCTGAGTTTTTGGTTACTTGTTCATGATGTTGGCCTTAATAAAATCGAAGTTTCCGAGCTTCAGCGAAGAACGCATTCTGTCTAAAAATTCAGAGGTTTTAAGCTTATTAGTATTTTTTACCTTAAAAAAAGATTTTTTTTTAATTTTTTTAATAACTTACAAATAAAGGCAAAAAAACAGTATACCTAAACCAAATACAATTAAATTGAATTGAAAAAAAAATAGAGACGGGGTTGGGCTCAAAATGAAGAAAATTCAGTTAGCTTTAAATCGTGAAGTATATTTATTTAGGTTAAAATCAGCAATACCTGAAAAAAAAACTAAAGTTAATTAACTAACGAGGCCGAAAACCTGGATTATTTATAAGACCAACACCTACAAAATAAAATGCACTACTGGGTCGTACGAACTTTTTAATGTATTCAAAAAGTCTGATTAAAAACATTTCCTGTATTTTAACACTTAAAAGTGTACGTGCAAAAACGTTTGATCTCAAAAATGTAAACGCCATTTAAATGTAAGTAATGCTTGTTTTTCATTCTGTGCTTTTGTATGTCAATTCATTTTTCTGAAAATGAATCCCTCCCGCTTAACAGAGGGGCTAAAGACCCCATCCCATACCACTTTTTTCTTCTTTTGAGCCAATTTTCCCAACACAGACTTATAGTATGCCTTATGGTAGTTGCCAATTTTTGTTGTTAGGTAGGTTGAAATGGCAGTCACAAGCAGCTTTTACAGCTCGACCTACATATATAAAGAAAAATATAAAAACATAATATTGTCGCATTTAGAAAACAAATCAGGTCTTTGATTTTCATCTCGGAAAGTTCATTAAGATCTTTAACGACTGCCCTTCCGAAGCTTAACATTCTAGAACCGGTCAGTGCAGAAAATTTACAGAGAAAGTGAATCACAATATCCCTTTCACGTTGGTCTCTGAAGCTCTGCAGGCAGTGAGTATTGAGAGGGATACCCAGCTTTGCTGCATGCTCTCCTATCGGCCAATGTCCGGTACATATTGCAGTTGCCATAGGTATATTATGAATGGGTCTGCATAAAAGTTCAATAGAAGGGTTTATGTTATAGGTATGTCAGATTTTCCTCAATTTGGTACAGTCCGTCAGAAAAATTGAGAACATTTGGCCCTTCATAGCTCCAAGAGGAATATTTACCCTTTTCCCGTAGGTGAGCTATGTAAGGCCGATCCTTTCCGGGCCGTTCTTTTCCATCAATACCACTTTTACCTGGAACCCAAGTATGTGTGACATGGAGGTTATTTTAGATTAACTTTTCAATTTTTTGTAAAATAAAAAAAACGTATTTAAGCTAATTTTTGAATAACTTTACCCTGAAACCGTTACGCCTACAGACACAACTTTAGAATCAAATTGTAATTTGTTTTCCTTAATATCGTAGATGATTGTATTCTTCTTCAGAGTAAAAAATTAATGGGCGCATTCACAAAGCTAGTTACTACGTAGTAAAAATTCAACTAACTTTGTGAATACAAAACTGCACTATGATGACAAATACAATTATATAAAATAAGAAACATTTGTGTTTTCAGAACTTTAAATAGTTTTTTTTATCGTTTTAAATTCAATAAAACCAAATAGAAGATAAAATATAATTAATTTATATTTGTATTTAAATACAGAAAGATTCATTTCATTTTGAATTCTTGTGTCCTAATCGAGCAGCTGATTGCGAAACGTCAAAACTAGTGTGCACGTATTTTGTAGCCGAAATTTTTACACTACGTCGGAGTTGAAATTTCAACTACTTTTGTAGTTAGATTTAGGCAATCAGAATCCCTTGACTACGTAGCCACTAGCTTTGTGAATCCGGCCAATAATGTGCTATTTTTATGATTTGACATCTTAAGTTCTTCGCTTGAGTCCATAAAAAAAAGTAGCTCATACGTTTTTTTTTTAAACTGTCTAGAGAAGATATACTTACAGGTTTAAAGTCTTTCGATATGGCCAAGCTTACGGCTTTCGGAACGACTTCATTGACTTCTCTTCCTTCAGCAAACAAGTTCTCTTTCTTCAGCAAACAGGTTGAGTTCCAAACTGCCATGAAAATATCAACTAAAACAATAGTGTCATTAAAGCTTTTTTCCATCAGACCCTAGAAACTTGTAGAAGATGTCAATCACCAGTTACACTTTCTGGTAATCTACTATATAATCAACTTTGGTCATTCTGGGCTCTTCAATCAGAGGTGTATTAGTAAAGCATCATAATATAGTGAAAATACGATTATAGATATTTCTTGAGTTTAAGAGCAGGGGTGGAATCGGCTAAGGTGATTTTTGATTGTCAGCTTTGTGATCATAAAAAGAGATCAAATTGCGTCTGTGTAAGCTGATCACCAAATTTTGTTTAGAATTTGGTATCACTTCAAAAGAAATTCACTGACGTTTGTTACAATTTCAGTGGTTGTATTCAAAAACCGATCTGAAGCTATCCGGACAAGTACGGTCACATACAGACAGGCCTATTATGTAATTATAAGTTTTGATGTACCAAGTAGCCACGATGATGTTCTGCCTGCACAATAGTCAGCATTTAACTTTTAATAAAGCTGTCGTGAGCACTCCCGCCATATTTTGCATTTGTTGCCAGAATTTTTCTTTTCTCGTTGGAGATCTAGATTGAAAATAAACATTCGATAAGGCAACACAAATTAGTGAATCAAAAAATTGACTTACTATCATAGCGTTTACACTATGTCTTCCTTTTCTATTGAACTACATATGCTCATTTTCCGAAGGGCGGAGAATCATAATATGACTGCCAACAATGCAGCTGATCACTAGGAAACAAATAATAAAATAAAAAACAAGTAATAAAATTAGTTTATTTTTACTAAGAAACAAAATCCTACCTCCAGGAATTTGATATTTTTCGTAGAAGGACATTTTTGTTTCTTCTGAATCCGATTGATTAAATTTGATTGTAAGTGGGTACAATTTCCTCTCCATTTGTTTTAAGGTCAAAGAAATAACCTCACAAACAGTACTTTTACCCATTGAAGCTGACCAGTCACCGCCAACTTGCCTTGGGTAGCCACCACCTCCAAGAAAATTTAAAGTCACGGCTAATCGAAGAATGGGGGAAATGTCTGTTGACCGCATTCCAGCTGACAAATCCAGAAGCGGTAGGATTTATGTAAAAATGTTTCCTTATTCAATCGAAAGTCTTTTAAGAATCTATTTAATTCAAAATATTAATTATAAATAAAAAAAACAAGTTATAATAAATAGGTTTTTATATGTGAACAAATATATAGCACATATGGGTCCTTACTTTGGACTTGACTTGGAAGATCAAGAATGTTTATTTCATTGCGGAGGTTAATCCTCTAGAGCCGGACATTTCTATTATAATTAATATTTTCTTTTTCAGAAGGTAAAATCAAAGGCACAAACACATTCATATTGTCTTGAAATTTCAGCAAATAAAAATAAAAATCAATTTCCAATCAAAGTGACAACTAAAGAGTTGTCACCAGAAAAAGTCACCAAATCGTGATTGTCACCGGTGACTATCATCTTACACAGACCGAATTTGTAGATTGTGACTGTCATCTATCACAAATCACCTTACCCGATTCCACCCCAGGAGTCGCTCCAGGTTCTATCCGGTCTTTTTAAGAAACCAGAACCAATCTGTCTTTTCTGATTCTATCAGCGTAATGAGTTGACTCAATACCACAAATTGCGCCAGACTGCTCATTTTGCATGAATACTTAGTTGTTTGTATTAATTTACTTACTTTGAATTATTCCCAATCAGCAAATTCATCTTGAGTCTTTCCTCGGGATACATTTGAGCACGCCATACGGAAATCAAAAGTTTTCACACTCAGTTTCCATGGCAGAGGTTAGTTTAGGAACTTAGAATTCAATTTGTGAGCATATCCGCGTAGGTTGTTGTGCACAGTCACCCAATGAATACATGTATTTTTTTGAGATCTTGAGAAATATTCAATTTTAAGTTTTAAGTTGAATTTTGTTAAATTCGTATAAAATCAAATTAAACATTAGCCCCTACAAGTTTATTTCAAATTAAAGCCTAGAATAACATAAATAATTGTCAATATCAATCAATAATCGAATGTTGCTGTACTTAGTCCGGAATCATAAGGAAACGAACTAAATATTTTGATCATAAGCTCTAAGTTAAAATATAACTTGATTTCAATCCTTTTCACTTGAAAAAATTCCTTTCCAACAGATATAATTATTAAATAAATACTTTTCGAAAACCCTAAAGTTTACAAAATCCTAACTATTTTAAAAATATTTGTTTTTTTTTTCAATTATTTATTACACTTTATGATTTATTGGTTAAGTATTGCGTTCAGATTTCGTATTTCGGACAAAAAAATTAAAATTAGTGTGCATGTAATTTTTATTTGTCAATGCTTTTGAAAATTAAACATTCAAAATCTACATAAAACCATATTTGTGTTAATCCATACTTTAAACAACATTTTCATACAACCATTTTTTGTATACGTTAATCCTTGTTAACACACCTTTATGCTTTGTGTTAAATTTCCACAAATTATTTAAGTTCTAATGTTTTGTTCTTTTTGTTGGACTGTGATCCTGTTCTCTCTGGATTTTCTCTTTGGTTTTATATCCTTAAAATAAGCATTCCAAAAAAAGCTTCCATACCACTATAGTTTTTGTTTTTGATTTCGAGTTCATAGTGATTGTTATTTGCTTTTCATATGTTTTCTCGTTTTATTGCAAAAATAAACTAAACAACTCACGATTTCTATTAATATTCTTATCCCTTGAACAGACGTTGCCTTTGTGAGTTGGCAAAACAAATCGGATTCACTGAACATGCCTGTGATCGTTTCTCTTTGGAAGGACAATTGGCAACCTATAGACATTTGGTAAGTAATGGATACAAAAGTCTCCTTATTTTGTTATTTTTTAAAAACATCAATTTTATTTCTATACAGCAACCAGATGTAGTGCGTCGTGATATACGCTTTGCTCGACAACTCCAACTTACTTCCAAAGTAAAGGTACCTTTTCCGCATTCATTATCGGTGGTAATGCGTGAAAATCCCGGAGGCTATTTATCGCTCTTCACACAAGGCACTGCCGATATAATTCTGGATTACTGTGATGATTTTTGGGATGGCAAGGACTTGCGAACACTTAGCCAACATGATCGGAAGCGAGCTCAGGACTTCTATCAGCGTAGTGCTCTGACAGCATACTGCACAGCGTTCGCCTATCGTCCCTTGCGTCATGGCATCATCGGAGCTCTGAGTGGTTCACAAAATGATAATATCGCTTACCTAGAACTGCCGCCAGAGTCGAAGTATCGGATGGCACATGTAGACAAGTCGCACTGTGATTTCGAAGGGCACACCAAATTAAGCCACTCGATCAGTACGGACTCGTTGCTATTCTCCGAAACTAAAGACGATCACGATATCAACGATGTGAACGGCTGTTTCGAGATGCAGTGCCATCAGGTTTTCATTGGTATGGTGACCATGCAGTATCAGGCGCAGACGGACATTGTGCAGTTGGTGGAGCAGCTGGAACGGGCGTGTATACGTTTTGTTCATTTTAGTAAAGAGAATGAGCTGCGATCGAGAGTGTTTTCCGAGAAGATGGGTCTAGAATCGGGTTGGAATTGTCACATATCATTATTAAGCGAAGATCCCAATCAATCGACTCCGCATTCACCCAAGAATTCTGGTAAATTTGAGTTCACCGTTAATTCAGTGAAAAAGAATACCGAGGAACGCCTATCTGGAGGTACCACCGAACTCAATCACCTTTTGCAGCCTTTGAATTTGGAATCTTCAAAAGCACTTAGTTCATCAGCACCCGGGGCTATTTCTAACCAGGACTATAATATGTTAAATTTGAATTCGGATCGTGGGTCCAATGAGTCGATTAACATGGATGTCTCTGGTGAAAATCAACGATCACAAGACTCTGCAATGGACGAACCTGGACGTTCGATGAGTATTTTGACTGATAGCACTGAACAGAGTGCTCCTATTCACTTTGACATGTCGAATCGAGCCAAACTGCCGCGAGGAATCGAAAATATTCGCCCCCATTTGGAACAAGTTGACAATGTTCCTCTACAAGTTTCTCTCTTTACTGATTGTTCGGCAGAGGCTACGCGTGAGATGCTAAGTATAATGCAGTCGTATGGAGAAATTGTCGTTTGTCTGGGTTCCAGTGCAAGCAATGCCAACGCCGAAATATTCCTCCAGGCCGATTGTAGTATTGCCGTGGAGCCTCTTTATCCACAAGTCTGTCAGTCAATAGACGCCTTCACTGAAACCAATATCCTAAATAACAAACTCAGACTGATGAAACTGAAGAACTTTTCAAGTAGCAACCTATCTAAGCAACAGCATTCTGCGTCCCTGGAGCTGTTAGAGGGCGCCGATGCACGTCCCATGCAGTCACAGGGACACACTGTGTCACCGATCTATATCAGTAGATTGCTCAACTCACTGCCATGTTCGATATCAGTGAGTCGAGACGATCCACTGTCGACGGTGGCTCTGATAGAATTGTCAAGAAGATTCTCATCTGGATTATGGAATTGTATACAATATTGGGCATGCTGTGCTGGAACCATATCAGTTATAAATATTCTAAGTGCCTGTCTATCGCTGCCAGCTATCCTGACACCGTTAACTGTTATTTATTTGATGTGTTTCCCAATACCGATGATATCAGTGTCGCTGGCGCACATAGATGCCGACTCGAAAACTATGAACCGCGCAACGGCCAAAAAACAAACAGAATACGATTCCAAGGTGTTTGGTTTTGTTCTCTGGTGCTATGGATGCAAGTTTATTACACCGGTTTTGATTATTGTAAGTACAGTGATGCAATAATTTTTATATTTTTCTCTTTAAATGTGTTTCGAGGCGAAGAAGCTTCAAAACCATTCGATTTTACTTAAAAATGTCTTCTAGTAAATATTTATTTTCTATCAAAAAGCTTTTGGTGATTTGAGGAGGGGATGATAATAGTTGTTAACAATAATATTTTTAGGTTCTCGGATTTTGTACATTTACTGCGCATCCTTACGAAATAGTGGACATTGACGAAGAGAAGAATCACATTCATTTAGAAATCGCTCGCATTTTCTCCCTTTTGGGAATAATTTTACACTTTGGTAAGTAAATCATCTAAATTCTTCGTTCTGCCTCATTGTACATCTTATGCGTCTTTAGTGATAATATCCGCCTCATTTGTACATCGTGATCACTCCATCTGGCGGAAGAACCCATTTAAAAATCGCATCTGGAGTCTTAGTATTTCATCAGTTATCATATTGCACGTACTGATTTGTGTCCTTCAATTGATTACAAGTGGTAATCTCATAGACGAGGTTTTAGCAGTATGGCCAGTTATTGTATTTACTTGTGGTGGTTGTTTACTTAGTTTTGCAGTGACAGAAATTTGCAAGTGGCAAGAAATTAAGTAAGTCTTTAAAAGTTTGATGATTTGTATAGAGTTTGTAACTATGTTTTTATTTTTCCTATTTTTATAGAGTCAACACGAGATATCAACGAAGAGCAAGATTAGATTTTGGAACAAAGCTTGGAATGAATTCACCTTTTTAGAATACAGAATAGAGCTTAACAAAAAAGACGTTACATTTTATGAATTCAATGTTTTTGTCTTAAACTATGACTACAAACTTTTCGTGCAAATTGTATTTAAAATGTCTACAAAAATACAAGAGACAAAGTGTTGTTTTGATTGTTTTTATTTATCTAACTCGATTGTATTAATTGTATTTCACTATTAAGCTATTTTTATATAATTTTGTAAAAAACCAACAAAAAAAGAAAACAGTTTAATTTATTTAAATCTTTATTTTTTTAGTAGTATTAAAGAAAGCCAAAAAAAGTAACAGTGAAATGCTAAACTAATATTTATATGTGTTTGTGTATTATTTGAATTGTCAATAAATATGTTGATGATTTTAATTTCGTAAGAATTTCAACAATTACGTTTATTGTTTTATGTTGCTGTTATTAAATTTCAAGACTTTTTGTTTCCATTATAAGGCAGTTTCCTTAAGGGAATAGTTTTTCGCAAATGGCTTTGAAATTTTGATACTTTAATTGCTTTACCAGGTTAGGTTAGCTTAAAATAGCTGCCTGCGATGGAGTAAGACACACTTAGTCCTATTTAATGGCCCATTGTGTATACCACGTGAATCTTGAGGTTTTCTTCTAAGCTCAATAATACCAGTTGGAGTTCCTTACGAACCGTGAGAGACTGGTTATGTTAATATGATTGAGATCGTTGTGGAATAATTCTCCTAGGTAAGTTGCTTTTTTGAGCTAGATCAGGATATGTACAGAGGAGGTGAAGATCTATAGGCCCATACAGCTCTGCTAAAGTCATTTGAGAATACGCTTAGCCTCGTGGAGTGCTTTCCTGTTAGGCTGTGCCTGGTTATGTCACCGATTATGGAGCTAATATGGAATATTTTTAGGGATAGCAAGCACCTTGAGTGCTTTCAGTCTAATGTAGGCCAGATGTTTTTTATGACCTTACACGTCGTCATGCTATTCAACCTGATGAATGTCTATGGTACGGCACCCAGCAAAGGTGAATATTGACCTGTTGTTCTATCTCCATTAGAGATAATCTACAGTTATGGATTGTTATAGAGTTTGTAGAGGCAGAGTTCTGAGGTCGTTTGGATAAGGCCTAGAAAGTATGAGTATGCTTTTCAAGTGAAAATATTAAATAATTAAATCAAAACACTAGTTTCTGACCACAGGAATAAAACTTGCAAAAATTTACTTCACTAAATTGATAAGCCAGATAAACCTTTCTGGAATATTTCCAAAATTATTAAGAAGACAAATTGTAACATGCCTTCTTTTAATATAGGAAATAGAATAATGGTAGCAAATTCTAAGAAGATCGACGCTTTAGCCAATGAATTTTGTACAAATCATCCTCAAGTGTGAAATAACTTCATACTTTTTCATTTATGAAATAAAACACAAAAATTATGATATTATTAATTTTATATTGACAAAAAACACAAACAAAAACTTAGTAATAAAAACTTAAATATTCATAAATAATTCAAAAACTAGCCTTAATATAGCTTCATTTTTACTGTTTAATGTTAAAATTTCTTTTTGTGTGGAAAAACGGCAAAATACCTCGCGATTATATTCTTGGTCTTATAAGACCGTCTCTTGCTTTTTCACCAGCTGCTGTACGCTTCGGTCACCATATTCACGCAGCGCTCAACTACTTGAGTGTGACAAGAATGTCTTCTAATTCCAGATCACTCATTTTCTCCAATAATAGGAGTGCTGTAACTTGTGATTCGGTCCAGATAATTAAGTCAATATAATCATTGGAATAGAAGTTTAATTTAGGTAGTTTAAAGACTCTAACTGAAGACCTATGTTTTCTTCTAGCTTGGATAATTCTTCTTAACCCCAGTTCTCTGATGTTTCTTTCATCACACAGCATTGACATTAATATGTTCTCCGGATGTGCAAAATAAGAATTGCGTTGAATAACTGTGTGAATTATTTCTCTTACACTTGAATTGAAACATCTTGAGAAATTTACTAATTCGAAAACGTGACTTGGACCATTTTGGAAAGAACTGTCTTTTTTCACACTGAACCAAACTGGGCCATATTTCTTTTCAATGTATTCTGCAAATATTTTTAAGTTTTCAATCGTATTAGATGTGGCAACATAAAGCCTTAGAATTCTATTGGCAGTTGTCAAAAACCTAGAGTAAGCTATTTTTCCTGGGTTTCTGTTGGAGAGATTTCTAGGACAGTATACTTTACTTATAGCGTCACACATTTGAAACGAATATTTTTGATACGTACTTAAAGTATCTTGGATTTTTTTTTGACAAGCAGGTAGGTTCCCTGGAATTGGTAAAAAATCAATAACAGGAAGGTCACAACAATTTTCCAGCGCATTCCCAATGTGGCCTAAATAGATTTGAGCTCCTAATGTAGCTCCATCCAATTTAATAAATAAATGACATATAAACCATTGCAGTGGTCTTCCCAGCTTCAACTCCATTAGCCGGATAACCTCGACCAGTATATGTAGCAGTACCATCGCAACCAACAACAGACAGTTTACTTAAATCCAGTTCTGTGTCCGCAAGAATGGAGTAAATAGAATCCGCAAAATTTTTCCTTTTCCAGAGAAAATGGTAAGATGTCCTAGGTAGTTTGAACTAGGATCCGTTGGCCTCGTTTTTCACAAGCCAATGTCCTGTCTTTTCTTCCATCGAAATAAATGCTTTCAATGTTCGAAAGACAGTCTTTAGTTTGGAGAATTTCTTTTTTGTCGTTTTCTGGCCGCACGAACTTTACTTCTATCTATGACGTTTTAGATATTTGCTGTGGTTACCAAGCCAACATACTGCTGTTGATCGATCCGAAATGCCGTATTCATCACAAACTCTTGCCAAATTTGGAATACATAACCGATTTCTTACACTTATTTCTTGGCATTTTGAAGAAGTACTTGGCTGTGGATCATCATCATAATCAGTAGATGGGCAAACTGAAGGCTTTGATTGAGATCTTGATCTAATTTTTAAGCAAATTGATGATGTCGTCAAAGTTTCTTGTGTTAGTACCTTCCCACTTGATTTTTTTTTTCTCAAACTTTTTACCTTTAGTTTTTTGTTTTCCAAAAGGCCCAACCCGCCTATAGCCATTTTTCTCTCATTTCGTTTATCTAAAAGAAAAGATCTTTCTAGTAGGGGAACTTTCTTATCTCTTGGACAAACACGATTATTTGAATTTACGCACTTGCACGAACAAATATCAAATAATGTAGCAAGAGATTTATTCTTCCAGTCTTGTAAGTTGCTTTTATAGTTTTCATTTTGTTTCGATTTTAGGTATCTTAAAAAATGCAAATATTTATCAAAGATACGTTTAATTTGTTGTTTTACGCGTTGTATTATCACTGAAGGCATAGATGCAGTCTTCCATACGTCAATAATGTCAAGTCCTAGGGTTTCAAATATTTGTGTGATAGATGGCTGCTTTCCATTATTTTTATTTTTTTCTAATTTCTCACAAAAATGATGTGTTTTATAACTTCAGCAATTGTCGGTATTTCGGTAACACTCTTTTATTTATAAGGCACGTTGCTCCAAAGATAGGACAGTCGGAATCTTGTCGAGTTACTCGCTTCAACATTTTGAATTGTAATCATTTGATAGAGAAACGAGATCGTGTTGCTTCTTACCAGTTCAATGAAAGACTGAGCTTAATTAATTATTGCACTCTTAAATAAAGACAGATGCAAACTATAGAGTGGCCCGCGAAATCCATTTTTCATCGACCACCAGCTGCAGTTGCGAACGATCAACCAAATCAGAACTACAGTAGAATATTGAGTAAAACCTAACGGTATCCTAGAGCGGTGCCAGAAAATTATTTCCAATCCGACCACCAGCTGCACTTGCAACCGATCAACCAAATCAGAACCGGACTACGAAATTCGGTACATTCGATTGGCGCGAGAATACATTTCTCATCCAATAAGTACCTACCCGCTGCATTAAAGACCGACACCAGGAAACAATCAATTGCAATTACAAAACCATGAGTGAACCCTTTCTCCCGGTCCAGTCGCTCAAAAAAGAAACGATTTCGTAATGCAGAAATATTCAAATTTTATTCTATGACTTGCTAGGTATTCAAAAAAAATGGCTTCAGGTACTATTCTTAGGATGCTTGTTAACAAATATCTTGAAAACGGCTTATCGCAATTTCAAGTTCTTATTGTTATTTCCATAGAAAATTAAATTGCCCTTCTTTTTTGTCAAGAATACTTTTTTGTATGACTTATACTTTTAGAGTTACAGAGCGACAAAAAAAAGTGACCATTTCGCCTATTTTTCAAAACTTTGAGCTGTGGTAGAGGGCTAAGAAAAGTGAAAAATATTTTGTTTGTCTTATTTTTACGTATAGTTAACGTAATTATGGAATCATTAAAAGCTATTCGAATTTGAAAATCGAAAAATAAATTTGACGCTCCACCTTAATGTAGATGTCTTTAAGAAATGCATATCTTAAAAACCTACCCTTATAAACATTTAAATTTAAAACTACCTTTTAAACATTTCATCAACGGCTGCTTAATTTAAGAAAAATTGAAAAATGCAAAAGTTATACCTGTCTTAAAATCAGGTAAGACTTCATCGACACCGTCCAGCTACAGGCCAAGCAGCTTGAGTAGCATATAAAGCAAATGTTTAGAAACAAATATTTAACATAATCTTGTGGAACATATATGTATTTATAAATTGAAACAATATATTACCGGTAGAAGAATTTAGATTTAGAAGCCATCACAGTACAGTTCATTAGAAAAATTGAATTGCTAGAGATATCAAAAATAATTTCGCAATAAAGAAGAGTACAGGTTTAATATTAAAAGCTGAAGACAATTCTTTTGATATAGTGTGGCACAAATGCCTGATCCAGAATTTTAAATTTTTAATTAATGTTGCGTGTTCAGGTCCAAGGGATATATCAGCTCGTGTTCCACAGGGCTCAGTTTTAGTTCCATTCCCATATAATGTACAGCCATGGATAGATAAATAGCAAATCTAACGGAAAAAGCATTGAAATAATAGTTTTCGTCATAATAAATGTTTTTTGAATATTTTTGTGTTGTGTTAAGTTGGCGGCAATTGAAATAACAATTGAACATTTTTTTTAGCAGGACATCACCTACGGGTTTTTGTCGTTCCCTTTTTATGTCATTTATAGCAAAAACTTATTCACTGTGATAGTATTACGAATATTACAAGGTTGATAAAAAAAAAGTTTAATCTTCGATATTAGTGAACAAGGTAAGGCTCAACTCAAATTTCGCAATAGATGAAATGTTCAAGGAAAATGGTGTGCATTGCAATTAACTTGGTTAAAGCTATCTCCGAAAAACTTTTACGCGTGTGGATAGGACCATCGTGAGAAAGAGTCAAATCAACCAAGAATTCAATTAGATTTCGCTAACCACCTAGGGAAAGATGTACACTTAAGAAAACAATACGTATTTCCTTTTAAATTAAAACATTTTTATTTAGTATGCATTAATAAATTCATTTTTTGTTTATAATAATTATATCTTTTCAAAAGTGGTTATACATAAAAATCGATTTGTTTTATTTTTTGCTTAGTATATAGTATATCATTATTTTTCTTCAATTTTAACAATTTTACATGTAAATATCTGCATGTAAAAGTTCAGCTAATTATTTCAATCTATTTATTGTTTTTTTCTTGTATAGTTTTGCTTTGATAAATATCCAAATTTAATACATTATTATTGTTGGAGAAGGAATATAAATAATTATTTGTAGTTTAAACGCGTTAGAACATAAAAAAAGTTTATTATATAACAAAATAAATCATAAAAACAATAAATTTTATAAAAGATTAACATCACGAGTGGACAATAATGGTCTCTCTTTTGGTCTATTTGGAACATTATATAATATTAGGTATGTATTGTTATTTTTAAATTTAATTAATTTATGGCTGCTAAAGGAGCTTCATGTACCTTGAAAATATTTGATAATTCATCTAGAAGGGTCTCAGAACGATAAGCCACACGGATATCTGGCACATTGGTACGAGTTATGTCATTGCCAGCAACGCCTTCACGAGTGTAATTTGGTCCAAGCCAATGTTGCTTAATCTAAAATTAAAGAAGAAGTTAAGAAGAATTTTCATTTATTTCTTTTATTAAACGAATTCAAAACTTACCCTGTGTGGAAATCCACTCATAAGAACACTGTTCCTAGCAAGTTCACACATATCACACGAGCTAAGTTTCCACACCTGAGCAGCAATGCTGTATTCTTCCATTAAGGGTTCCTATAATTTGTATCACAATTAATTTGAAAAAAAAAACTTCCAAAAAGTCAAAAACAAACCTTTGTAAAGTGGAACTGCAATGGATCATCTGTAGAAACCGATACGACTAGACCACGAGCTAAATACTCTGGCAGAGGATTTCTATGATAGTCCAAGAAAAGAGAATTATTTGACAGCGGAGACATGGCAATTCCGATCTGTGCCAAATAATAGAGATACTGAAGAACCGGAACCTTCCTAAGAAGCAAACCGTGAGAGATATTTTCAGCCATCAAGTAGCCACACACTAAATGCTGTACAGGTCCAGCTTCTCCACAATGTGGCCGAAGAACGAATGTGTTTAATCCACGTTCCCTGTCAATGAAAACGTCACAAAGATTAAATAACTCCATTGGCATTAACATGAATTTCGATATTTACTTTCTGAACTGATTTAGAACACTTATGTTGGCATACATGTAGTAGATGTAGTATGCATACGGTGGGTTGTCTACATCGGTCCAATTCGGTGGTGTTGCAATATCTCCGTCGAATAGTGGATTCTCTGGTTTAGATTCATCATCCACGGAATCGAATCCAATGACATATTGCAAGAAGCGATGTAGCTCTGGATGACTGCTGGGATCATTGGTGGCTTCGAATAGGGGTAAAAATATATTGTCTAGAATTTCCTGGAATGCATTTACCAACTTATTTGTCTTGAAGATATCGCTAAAGGAGAAATAAAGCCAAAATAATTAAAACATCACACATTTTAAATGGATTCAAAATTGCACTTACAACAAACGTGGCATTTGAATAAGCCAACGAATATTTGTTGAATAAACATTATTGTCGATTGCCCATTTGGCTAATTTAATCCACTCATCACGAGATTTACCATAGATTGAGAGACGCAGTTCAGCATTTTGATATTTTGATTCTTCTAAATCAAATGCCACTTCCTAAATAAAATATTTTTGTTTAAATTATTATTAAAATAAACGACATTATTATTTTTACCTTAATTATTTGTGCAAAATATTTTCCATTCAAATAATTGTCGGTCTTTAGAAAAACTTCACGTAAACGGGATTCACCAATGGGATTATATTTGGCATTGAATTTATCAAATCGATGAAAGGTATTACGATCGGCATGCACGTCCAGCATGTCTACGGTAAGATCGTATGTTGTTAGATTCATTGATTGAAATACTTGTGCCAGGGTCATTGGTTGGCCTTTGGTTATTGTAACGACTTCATTAGCACTCTTTTTGATGGCTCTCTTAATAAAACGTAAAAGGTGTTTTTGATTCATACACGATGCTGCGTGGATGTGAGTGTCAACTTTTCTGAAAAATTGATAAAATATAATTTAATACATCTTCATGAAGTACGCTTTTTTCAATGTGGAAAAGGTCATTTATAACTCTAGTTCATAAAAACTGTTCCAAAAACCAAATTATGAAATACCGAGGTTTTTCTAAGCTATCTGTGATATTTAGACTATTTTAGTAAATCGAATTTAATGATAAGATAGACAGATAGATGACTTTTATTTTTCATTATGATACAAACATTTTTTTATTTTTATACATAAATCATTAAAGCATAGCTTCTGCCGACTGCCTGATTGAAATTTCATAAAAAATAAAAAGAAATTTTTGTTTTAGTTACATCTTACATCATTTACAAAATAAATAGTAGCTTAATTGTTTTTCATTTATAAATAATATTGTTTCGGTAAGTTATTGCTTGTTTATAATAGTTTAGAAGTATCTTTACATCTGATTCACAATTTAAAAGTGCTCTTACTTCAGATTCAGATTTAATATCACTGCCTAGATACAATCTACGAGTTTCCTTGAGAACAGGACATCTACCAATCAAGTGTACTACATCTTCTCGCTCCGCGAGTTTGCAAAGGCTGCAATAGTTCGGTAAATCCGAACGATGTGGTATGTGGTTAAGTTTTATGAGTTCTCCTCTCATTTTTAAGATGGCAGATATTAGTTCTTGGCTATTGTGGTTGCTGAAATAATTTTGTTCACACAAATTGTGGTTCAGGGTGCTGGACAACGATCGGTGAAAGGAAGATGTAGCCATATTTATACAATCTACCCTATATTGTTCATCCATTTTGGTTGACTTCTGTTGGATATACTTAAATAATTGAAATCCATCCCACAGTAACTCGCAAGCTCCTCAAGTTTAATAGACCATAAATTTCTTCTTTGAATGGCTTTCGGTTTTGGGAAGTCTTTCAGTATGTAATGTATGTGGAGCTCCAAAGTTTTAACAAACAATGGTGAAAAGCCTGTTTCGATTATCAGCATATAATTGAGTGTTGTATTCGGTAGTCCGAAAATTCTTTTAATATAGTATCTTAGGAGTTTCTCTACGGTTTCATATTGACTGTGTCCCCAAGATTGTGCAGCATACAACATCACCGATTCCACTACTCCAACTTTGTATTTAACGGTATGGTCAACGAATTTATTTGAGAAACATATTTTATCATGCAGCACGTATTGCACTTTTTGCTTCTACAAGTTTATCCTTTAGATGTAACTCCATGTTGAGATTATTAGTAATCGTCATACCAAGGTATTTGTAGTTTTTTACAACTTCAATTGGTTCTCCATTGAAATGCCATTGCTCATTTCTACAAAATCTAACACCTCCTTTTTTGAAAATCATCACCTTTGACTTTCCAAGGTTAACCGTTAAATTCCAAGTTCGACAGTACATATAAAGAGCGGTTTATCATCAGCTGTAATGATTCGAAATACTCATTTCAGTATTGTAGAGCTTATAGAACAGAGCTCTTTGATCGATGTTATCAAAGGCTGCCTTGAAATCAATGAAGAAGGCGAATAATTTCTTTTTTTGTTCTAGGGATGTGCCAGCAATGTTCTGAAGCACAAAAATGTTGTCTACGGTTGAGTAACCATTACGGAAACTAGCTTGATTTTCATGAATACGTTTTTGACTCTCAATCCAATGTGCCATTCTATTATTCAAGTGTTTTGTAAATATCTTATAGGATGCATTAAAAAGGGATATTCCTCTATAATAAGCTGGCTCGGCTATATTTCCTTTTTTATGTATGGGGAATATTATTGCTTCTTATTGCTGTGGTGGTATCCCGTATTCAGTATATTATTAAAAGCAGTTGTCATTTGTTCCTTCAGTTCATTTGTAGCGTATTTAAAAAGTTCAATGGGAATCCCATTTGGACCTGGTGACTACTGCTCTTGAAGAGTTTTCAAAACTTTACTTCATCATAAGAAAAAGGTGAATCGAGTATTTCATTTGAATAAAAGGGTATAGCATAATGAATTGGTAATGTGATTGTTATTGGGTTTAACAAAGCTTGAAAGTAGTGCATTAATAGGCTCGCACTTATTTGAATACTTATTTTTGGTGCTTTACCATTAAATTTGTTTATTGCAAGCCAAAATTCTTTTGTATTTTTGCAGCATGTTAGCATAAGATCCTCTTTTTCAAGAAAGTCTTTGCATAGTCTTTTAAAGGCAATTTTGGTTTTAGTATAAAGATCCTTGAAGAGAATAGTTCCAAATTTACGAAAGGCTTTAAGCCAACCAAAAGATTTTCGCCTTGCTATTTCACACTTCTTATCAAACCATTTATCCTTATAAACAAATGTCTTTTAATGGATCTGTGTGCACGATGGATACGATATTTTAGCTAAATTATCAATCTCGCTTATATTGAGTTGTTCCTCTGTGTTTAAGTTGCGTTGGAGATTGTTCATATACTCATTTGCCTTTGCATGTTTCCATGTTGGTTATTTCTTCTCTTTCAATGGGGGCGGTCAAAAACTCTGCTATGATTGGTAGATGATCTGAGTACTGCTCAAACAAAACTTCAAAATCTGCAAATATGGAAATCCATTCGCCCCTTATTAAACAGTAGTCGATGACAGAGCAGCCTTGTTGACCTACAAATGTAAATTGTTCATGTGTATCCAAGCCATTTACACCCTTCATAATATGAAACCCAAATGAATCACACAAATCTAGCAGTTTGATTCCCCTCGAATTTGTTGTGGTATCTTTAGATTCTCTCACTTTCCCTGAATATCGATTATATCTTCCTTCCTCCTTTCCTCTACGGGCATTCAGATCTCCGATATTCATTACATTGTCGTAGCTGCTATGTTCAAGTATATCACATAATTTTCCAAAATCCTTTCCCAGTGATTGCAGTTAATGTAGGTTGGTATTATTATAAATTTGGTTGTATTCAGGACGATTTTCAAAATTCTAACTTCATCTTCAGTTTCAAACTCACATGAAATGTTTTTTAAGCTTTTTTATGTCCAAAAAAACAGCCACCACTTGCTCTGCTTCTGGTACTTTGTTTTACCGCGGGAATCCAAACAAATTTATAGTTCGTAAATCGGTTAAGATATAATTTATATTCTTCTTTTAATAAAAACTTTTCATACAGAAACATAATATCATATTTATTTATAAAATCATAAAAATCTAAGTAAATAGACTTATTACTAAGACCTGCTACATTATAATTTTTTTATTAATTTCTACAGATTTTATTTTACTATGGCAGACGGCAACACTACCCTATCTTAAATAATTCGAATTGGTTGTTGTCCCTGCGAATTTAACGTTCTTTCCTTTCATTGTTCAATTATTTCCGATAAAAAGCATGATTGTCAAAAAGCGTTCTACTGTTAGCAAAGCATTTGACAAGTTCTGATAAAACACTAAATTAATAATTGCAACAAATTTTTAAATTGGATTTCATCATATAATAATATAATAATAAACTATATGGTGTAATATTTTTTAATAAATGTTCGACTACATTTCTTATAAATTCTGACGTTCCCCTGGGCAACCATTTAGGTCCAATTTTATTTACCTAGTCGTGCCATGAATTCTGTTAATTCTATCTTAAGGATTTAAAAATTGTTGCTAGAAGTCTTTCAGGCACGCTCTCCAATTCGGACTACAAAAAATTCAAAAGGCACTTTTGTCTTGAATTTTTGTGTGTCACCAGGGTATTTGTTAAACCCTTTACTATATATCTATAGTACAACTTAACAACTTTTTTCAAATAAGTTTTTTGAGTGGGGTTGTTAACAATTGATCTGTAGATGTATGCATGCTGCCTGATCAGCAATCTTCTGGACATAATTTTTCTCTTCCGCTGGGGTTAAGTGTTATTCGTTCCCGTTATCTGCTTTTATACTTTAATGCGCGCAGACGTCTACTTATTGGGTTATCATCTATTCTTATAGACACAGCAAACTATTGCGGTTGCCAATGCTTTTTAAAACAAGACAATTTCTCTGGAACTTATCTACCTATGTGAAGGGAGGAACGCAACTGGACCAGAAAACTTGCGATGGTTCTCAAGAGATACAAAAGTTTCAGTTAGACAACGATCACGTATTATTTTTAAAGTGGGTTATTGAGGTACCTTCTTAAATATGGGCATTTTACTTGAGTTTTGGAAGAATATAGGTTTTATAAATTATAGCCACATAAGAAGGGGTTACAAATTTCTTGCATCGATAAAGAAAACCTAAATACTTAGCAGCATTTTTGGCGATTACAAATATGTGCAGACAAAAGATCAATTTTAAAAATAAGGAAGAGTGTCGGCGACAAAACGGAGCCCTGGGGCACACAAGAGGTTGTTTTTTAGATTTCAGATTTGAACACAGCAAATACTACTTGAACGGTCCGAAAGATAGTATCTTACCACCTAACAAAGAACAGATTCATCAATACCAAATGCAAATGCATCAATACCATTTTCATTAAGAGCTTAATGCCAAACTCCATCAAATAACTTTGAAATATCAATATTTTTACTTTCTCCATAACGATGTTCACATTTATTCCACTGTACGGTAAGACAAACCAGCTACGAAAGCCATACTGTTGGTCATTAAAAGCTTTCGTTTAACAAGATATTTCTTAATATAAAAATTGATCAGCGTTTACATGACCTTTTAAAGAAAGGGCATTAGTGCAATAGGACGATAGTAAGAAGGGGAGGAGGATTTGCCTCGAGGACAGCAGAAGCGGACAAATGCGTCTTTTCATTCACTCGGAAAGAGAGCTGCAGAGTAGGACAGAAGGAAAAGCTTACGCAGTGGCGATGAAGAACACCTCTTTAAAACAATGGTAGGGATATTATCCGGACCAGCGAATTTGTGAATATCAAGATCATAAAGTACTCTAGCAACTGTACGAGTGTGAAAGAAGAATCGTTTACGCTTTCAAGTACAGTAGCAGTGATATCACACATAAACAGCATCGAATTAACAGCAAACTGTGCTGCAAGCAAATTGGTCTTGTTAGTCAAGCTTACAAAAAAAGTGGCATTGGAAAAGAGCGACGATGCCGACAGTAATTTTTTCCGTCATTTTTTTGCATAAGTTTTCTTTTTCATGCAAAAATGTAATGCGTCGAAAATACACGTTACAGGTCTTTTTAGATTATTTGAAACTATTCCGGTTTTACTCTTTATTCCGAAACTAGATTTTTCATTCCACAGAGAATTAAGTTTGTTACCATATCTGAGCTGGAATACACCAGTGACCAGTTAAAGTTTCGGAAGAAGTCGTTGATACCATCTTAATTGGCTTTTTCATATTTTTCGGATGAGTAATTTGCAAATATGACACAATGGTCTGATGTGCTTAGAAGCGATATAACATTGTCGCATATTAATTAGGATCAGAAGTAAGAAACAAGTCCAGTTCGCGGACTGACCTGCAACGTCAGGAATCTAAGTTGGATCGTCAAGTAACTGAGTCAAGTGAAAAGTTTTGTACATTGAAATTGCCCGTAACAAATTCTTATGGTGCCCAAAATGGAATACAACTTTCTGGATAGAGTCGAAGAGCGCACCGAAATCGTTGGATTAGTTGACTTAAGAGTAGTTTTAAACTTAAAACTAACATTTACTGAGCACATAGTCTTCATTAACAGATTTCGGCGCGATTCCCGTTATCCTTACGTTTTTAAACAACCTTTTGTTTCGTTTGTGAGACTAATTCTTGCTTGGATTTAATTTAAATAAAGTGCTAAGTAGTTTTTAAGTATCGTCCACCTCAGCATTTAACGAATTGAAATAAATTACTAGTTTATCAAAAGTTACAGCGTTTTGCAGACTTTCGATCGCCTTATAAATTTGATTCAATAAAACAAATGGAAATACTAAATTAAATTTGTCAGTGGCAATGAAATGTTGCTTTATATCCTTTGGGACTTAATTTTGTTTACTTAAATATTAAAGTTAATGTTAAATTTTGTACCTTATATTGTAGAAATCTCTGTGAGCTGTTGTTTTTTGAGATGCCAGTTCACGCAATTCATTCAAAAGCACATGCAACTGAAACTTTGACGATAAATAACTTAAACGTCGGTAGCAAAAAGATTTTCTGAAAAAAATATAAATACAATTAATAATAAGTTTGTAGGTATATTTGAAAAACTAGTCAATCTTACAAAGGACCATCAGCGATCATGTTGCACATGACTTGCATGTCATTTACAAAATCCTTAAGTTTTGGGTACTCGTATTTAACAATAGAAGTACACTCCTGGAATAAAGGAAAGGAAATTGTTTTTAATTTAAACGTTAAATGATGCATTTTAAACTACAAATAATACATACTTCATCTTGGAAAAGATTAAAAACACCGTCAACTGCTTTAATGGTGTATCCTTTGTTAGCAGGAAACTCAATATCCCAAGGATTTGCGGTCTCTGTTGGTGGATGTATAGGATGATCTATTTATGGAAAAATTAATTGAAGGAATTAGTAATTGAAATGGTAGAATAAGATAAGAACAAATCAAAAAAACAGGATCAAAAAGAACAATTAAACAAAATGTCAATCAGCAAACAAAACGAAATGTTTCCAACTCATTGTCAATTTGGTCATAAATAAAAAAATTCTTTGGACAAATCTCATAGACAGTGTAGGTGATTGGGCGGCGGGTGGCTTCGTAATGTGTACATAGATACGAGTACGTGCTAGTTTCGTTTTCGAAACAAAATGCTTAGTTAGTTAATCAAAAGAACAAAAATTCAAAAAACATGTAGAGTATAATTGATTGGAACATTCGGGTCGTAAACCGGGTTTGTTGTGATAGGTTGTGCTTATAGGTTTTATATGAACTTGCAGTATTGGTTGGTAGGTTTGACTACAGTGTTGAGTGAGCATTGAGATTGTGCATATATTGGATGTTCTTATTTTTAAATGTTTAATATATTAAAAAATAAATGAGTTAAAATAGCAAATAAAAAAATAAAAACAAAATACAAACAAAATAATAAAAACAAATTTTGTATTATCTATTAAGTTTTGGGATACATTTGATTTAACAGCTATTAGCTAAACGAAACGGGCTTAATTTTGTTAGCTACTTTTAAAAAAGTCTGAGTAAGGTTTTAATACAATTATTTTACTCGGTACCTCTTTTTTCGAATGACTATTAAGAATAAAAAAACACAGAGATAAAATATTTAGTGAAGGTACAAATTTAAGCTTTTCAGCGTCAAGAGTGATTATTTAATTCAAAACATGTAACTTGTTTGAGCGAAATATGTTATCGCTGACTTATTGAATTATTGAAAGACTGAGATAACTCCCAGTAAAGACTTAAACAATTTCCATAAGAAAAAATCTTTGGTATTCGAATTCTAAAAAATCTTCTCCTTCTAATTTGAGATTAGAGTTACAATTTGATACAATTTGTTAAACCACTAGGATGAGGTCACACATTTTGGAAATGATTTTTGCTTTTTTTATACCTGATGGAAGGTTTCTACCACGGAACTTTTATTACCCGTGAATAGGTACGTATCCCTCCGTTATCAAAATTAAAGGACAAATTTAAAACTAGAGTTGGAATATCCATAGACCAAGGAATGAACTAAAAAAGTGCGTCACTAGATGAGGCCATTTCGAATATTTCATGTGCTGTCTTTTAAAAATGTTTGTATGAATTATATAAAAGAGGGTGTTGAAAACAACTGTTTTCATTCAATCCAAAACACAAATGGCTTCCGGAAAGATTAATAGCTACAAAAAGAGCAAAAACAGAAAAGTGGTTAATTGTACGGCTTTCATCAAATTTCACTCTACCAGCGACTACAATAAGGGACAAAAGTGGAGTATCAGCCAACAGCATAAAAACGGTTCGAAGGGTAATATTTAAAATTGATACTATCTAGAGAACAAAACTAAAGAAACCTGTAGGGGTTTTCCAGAAAGCTTTGGGTTTTTCCCAAAGGTGAACACGGAAGAAAACTATCCTTTCATTTTCATAAATTTAAATGTCCTTTATTAATATTATCAGATGTTTCCAAAAATAAGACAATTGTTTTTAGAAAAAAAAAGAATTTTCTCTGACCAAATAATATATATTAACAATTTTCTGGTACTGTTCTTATTAACAAAGGGTGTCCCAAAATGAACGCAAGACTTGAATTTGCCGCCATTTGTGCAGTGAAGTGTTGGTAACCCTGAAAAAAAAGTAATTTGACAGCTAACAGTATAGGGTTATTAAAAATGGAGCGTTACACGATAAAACAACGTGACTTCATTATTAAAGAATATTTCATAAATAGTGAAAGCTAGGCGGCTGCAGTTCGAAAATTTCATACAAAATATGGTCGTCAACTGTGAAGAGATTAATTGAAAAATTCATGGAAACTGGATCCGTTGGAGACGCCAAACACACTGGTCGTCCAAAAACAAGCCGTTCAAATGTGAATGTCGAAGCAGTGCGTGAGAGTGTTGCTGACAATCCAGGAACCTCAATTCGACGTCGTGGACAAGAATTGCAAATTTCAAGAACCTCTCTACAGCGTATACTCACCAAACATCTGTGTCTTCATGCCTAATGACCATGGACAGAGAAGAGAGTTCGTTGAATGGATTATTGAACATCAACAAATGGACCCTGATTTTTCGAGCAAAATCATTCTAAGCGATGAAGCACATTTTCATCTTGATGGCTTTGTCAATCGCCAAAATTGCCGCATTTGGGGTTCGGAGAACCCACATGTGACTGTCGAAAAACAAATAAAAAGCAACGCGTGACTGTATGGTGTGGATTTTGGGCTGGAGGCATATTTGGGCCATATTTTTTTAAAAATGATGCTGGTCAAGCAGTGACTGTTACTGGTGCTCGATATCGCGACATGATTACACAGTTCTTTCTGCCAAAATTGGATGATATTGGTGTGTCCAATATGTGGTTTCAACAAGACGGTGCCACATGCCATACAGCCCGTGAAACAATTCAATTACTGCATGAGACATTTCCAGGTCGTGTACTCTCTCGTTTCGGTGATCAAAATTGGCCTCCTAGATCGTGTGATTTAACACCATTAGACTTCCCTTTAATGGGGTTATTTGAAATCACAAGTCTATGTCAACAAGCCCACAACCACCCGTGCATTAAAGGAGGAGATTCAACGCTGCATCAACGAAATTCAGCCACATTTATGCAGAATGGTGATGGAAAATTTCAACAAAAGAGTGCGCATGTTCATGCAAAGCCGTGGAGGCCATTTGTCCGATGTGTTATTTCATACATAACCCTATCCTATGTACTTTACGAGTCAATAAAAATATAACTATCAAAAGACTAAAAAAGGCGTTTTCTATTTAATTCAAACCTTGCGTTAATTTTGGGACACCCTTTAGCTTGCGATGTATATTAAGGTGTTTTAATAAGAGCGGAAAGCGAATCGCTTTTTAGAATAGGAAAACACAAATCTGCCATTAAAATTGATCCGCCGGGTTTTCTGCAATAGCCCTACTGTTTTGAGGCATGTCCAAAAGAGCATCGGATGATTTTTGCAAGAGAGCATGTTGCTCGGAGTAGCTCTTTTCGAAGGAAAATCGTTCTTTTCAGACGAAAAAAAGTTATTTTTTTTATTTCCTTGATCTGAGGAAATATGAGTTAATTTTAAAAAAGCATCATAACTTTACACTAGGTGCAATGTTGTGGGGAACTATAACCTACTATGGCACAATCTACTTCGAGCTTTTTTCCGCAGTAATGAATGGGAACAACTACAAATGTTTGCTGGAACGATCATTTCCGAAAATGACAAACATTTTTGGACCTCTGCCTTGAATTTTTTAATAAGACAATGCTCCTGTCCGCACTTCCAGGAAGTTAGAAGTTGCATTCATTTAGAAGACGTGAAACAATTGCCGATCCAAATATATTCACTGGAATTAAACATAATTGAAAACGTTTGGTTATGATTATCTCTTAACGTTTATGAAGGTTGCAGAGAATTTGAAGACGGTACACCTTAAACTAAGCTATTCGCCATCCGGTGCCGTGAAATAAAGTGAAGTGAAATAAGGCCAAATTTCAAAAATTTTATTTGTAAAGCCAATTTTGGACCGTTGATCTTATTACATTTCAACAAAGTGAAATAAAGTCGAATTGTTTTTTTTTTTCTTTTTAGCGGTGTGGTTTGTCATTAATGCAAAGAAACTTTCCATACTCTCAACCTTGCACTTACCCCAAATCTTATAGTATGCTTAAGCAGGGGGTTGCACCATGCCCTCTTTATATACTTCACCGTAAAAATAAGTTCGTCTTATTTTTTAAAAAGGCCAAGTTTTCAAAGATAGCCTTATTTCACCAGCACCCCGTCATGGCTGGGCCGAAATTTCTTACGATTATTAAAAAATACATGATTCTACTCCAAACCAATAGAGGTTATACAATGCCAATCACTAGGATGAGGCCACATATTTTTCAACCGATTTTCGGTCCGATACCTGTTGGAATTTGTTTAACCCGGAAAATTTTACTACATGAGAGTAGATACATATTTTCTTAAAACAAAGTGATACAATTATAGGGTTAATTAGAAAAGACCGTTGGAATTTCCCTACATTAATGAATGAGCTACCTAAAAAGGATATAAAAAAGTGAGTCACTAGGATGAGGCCATTGCGAATATTTCGTTGTAGAAGTTCAGACCAGCAATTTTTTCAAAATTTGGGTAACAATATTTAAGAACGTTTAACAAATAACTATTTTTATTAAATTTCAACTACAAATGGGTTCCGGAAAGACGTTGACAGTAGCAGAAAGAGGACAAATCGATGCTTTCAAGGAAATGGGACTCTCAAGCCGAGAAATAGCAAGGAAGCTCAACAGAAGTAAGACAGTTGTAAACAACTATCTTGCTGATCCTCAAAACTATGGAAAAAACCAAAAAGGGCGCACAGCCCAAGCAACAACATCCCGAAAATTCTACTCAATCAGCTACTAAAACAAGGTCCAAAATCGGATTATCAGCCAGTATTTCGACAGTCCGAAGGATAATAAGAAAAGATGGTACTATCCAGAGAAGAAAACTCAAAAAGAAACCTGTTCTAAGCAAGTACACAAGGAGCTTCGAATGAACATGTCTCTTGGGCAAGTCAATGGAAACGCGTCATCTTTTCGGATGAAAAAAAGTTTAGCCTTGACGGCCCCGATGGTTACAACTTTTATTTCCATGATTTAAGAAAAGAAGAACTAATTTTGGGAAGAAATCACAGCCGTACATCAGGTGTTATGGTGTGGGGAGCTATCACCTACTATGGCAAAATCGAATTGGAGTTTCTTTCTCTAACAATGAACGGAAACAGCTACAAATACTTGTTGGAACGCTCATTTCCGAAGATGAAAAATATTTTTGGACCTCTGCCTTGGATTTTCCAACAAGACAATGCCCCCATCCACACTTCCAGGGTTGTCAAAAGCTGGATTTTATCAGAAAACGTAGAGCTTTTGCCATAGCCACCCTATTCACCGGACTTGAACATAATCGAAAACGTATGGGCATGGCTATCTCGAAAAGTTTTTGAAGGCGCTAGACAATTTGAAGACAAGGACTCCTTAATTGAAGCTATCCGTGATGCCTGGGACTAGATTTCACTTGACTATTTAAAAAAACTTTATGATTCCATTCCAAACCGTCTAATAGAGGTCATATCGAAAAATGGGGGGCATTCTCATTATTAATTGAGAAAAAATTAATAAATAAATGTTTGAAAACCAAAAACTGTAAACATTTCTTTCATTTTTTGATATTTTATAAGATTTTTCATGTGGCCTCATCCAAGTGACGCACTTTTTCATACTGTTTTTAAGTAGCTCTTTAATTAATGTAGGGAAATTCCAACTGTTTTTTCTATTTAACCCCTTAATTTTATTACTTTTTTTTAAAGAAAATATCTACCTACTCAAATGTAGTAAATTTTTATTGGTACGAAATTTCCAGCAGGTATAAAGAACGAAAATCGGTTGAAAAATATGTGGGCTCATCCTAGTGATTGGCAGTGTATAAAAAATGGAGGAAAATCTAATAATTATTAATGTAAACAAAGCATTAAACATAAATGTTGTAAGATCATAAAATGAAAACAAACTTTATTTTTTCTAAAATTTTGAATGTGGCCTCATCCTAGTGAAGCACTTTTGTTGGATTTTCAAAGCTCGTTACCAATTTACTTCTAATTTAATAAACTTGTAAAGGAGAAATATCTATTTCAAGGTAGAAAACGTTTCCGGGTATAGAACTTCTACCAAGTATAAATAGGCGAAATCGAGTGTGGCCTCACCATATGGGTTCGCAGTGTATCATTAGCTAAAGACTAAAACGTGAAAAGTTTGATATGTAACCATTTTTATCGGAAAAAAGAAAACCACTTGGGTTTTTGCTTATCAATCGGGGACTTTTGTCCATTTTTTAAATTGGAAATGTTTAGAAACAATGCCTGTTCCATTGTGCTAAAATTTGGTTTAGCTCAGAAAGTCGTGTCAACAATCAAACTAGTTTATTTTTAATTTGTACGGCTTTGTTTACAATTCAAGCTTAAAATTCTTAAGAAATTTTGTAAAGATAATAAAATTCAATTGGTTTATAAAAGCCCAATAGATCTTTTTAAAAATAAGAATTTAATGGAAATTCTGACCCCTAATTTCCAAAAAAAAAGAAATAACGCTGAACAAGATAAAAATTTAATTTATTTATTTTAAAGCAAATTCTTGGTCAAATTAATGACAGGAGTAATAAAGAGCAAACGAAAAATAATAAAATAAAAATTAAAAACAAAACGTAAAAAGCAAAATAAACAAAATTATAGACTTAAAAAAAGCAAACAAAAAATAAAATTAAATCAAAACAAAATGACATGCCTCTCGCTAAGAATTCGCTTGACATTTCTTCGATAAACGAATTACCTTTCAATAGGTTGGGCAGACTGATCTTTCGAATAAGTTCTATAAAAATATGTTTAAAGAAAATAAAATTGTCGTTTTTTTTTCTGTCACAAAACCAAAACAAAAATAAATAATAAAAACAAATAAAATGAGAAAAATAAAACAGATTTAAAAATAGAAGATAAACTTTAAAAATAGTGCCATTTGTAGCATACAAGTTTAATTATCATAAATATTAGAAATCGTGACTTCAGTGACGAAAAAATTAAATAAATTCTTTAAAACTTGAATAGGTCTTTCCTTTTTTTTCATATTTTTGGTGGTGGAGAAATTATATCGTAATGCATTTTAATATTTTTTTAATTTGTTAAATTAAAACATTACCTGCGATGGTTTTACGATCCTCGTATTCAATGTGGTTGAAACGATCGCGTTCGTGAACAGTTTTCAAGAAACGAGATGTTGTCGTCGGAAATGACTGCTCAGATTGTGACATATAGCGTGCTCGAAGTTCCAATGCTTGTATCAAAAGTGTTGATGCACGTTCCAAATCTTCCAAGGGCACACCACTGGTGTCTTCGCCAGAGATTGAAACTCGCTGAAAATTGGGCACAAAGTCATGTTCATCTATGGGCAAGCGATCGTCAACTGTGTCGGCTATAACAGACAATCCACTTTTTCCTCTGAAAAGAAAATTGCATTCAAATTAATATTTTTAATCAATTCTAAAAAAATAAAAGTCAGAAAACGACTAAAACAATTCAGTTGAATTAAAGGTTTATAAACTATGAAGTAGTTATTTTAACTTTTGGACAGTTTTGAGTGAAATATTCACTTTTTATAGTTTTTAACTTAAATAAAGTTATTTAAGTGACTGTTGATCTTAGATACTTTTAGGAGTTTTTATTAAAAAATTCAGTATTCAATTTGGAATTAAAATTATTATTTTTGTGTACAGAATTCTTATACTGTTTTTTGTGTATATCTGAAAGTACAAAACTTGTCAAACTCACAGCTGAATATTATTCTATATTTATCTTTGATGTTACTAATGAACAGGTTCAAAAAACATAAGAGCCTTCATTATAAGTCAACTGCATTCTTTGAAATTAAATTTTCACCAAGGCAAATAGTTAGTTTAAGTGTCATAAATTTCAAACTCCGAACTTTACTTCACTAACTTCTTTCTAATTTCTGTTAATCATGCACAAGCTTCTAAAAACAACAACACACAACACTCGTTGAGCAAGCCACAAGTCCATCGCTATTTAATTTTTATTTTGTAAGAAACTTATTAATTATTCCCTTTAAAATTTGGGAATTACAGCTTTCAATTAAATGAAAAAAAAACATGATGAACTGTCATTTTGACATAAGTAGATTTGACTCGACAGTTAGGTAGATTTTTCTTGACTTACTTTCCAGTCAACTTTCCAATAAAGTTGCCTTAATTGGAAGGGATATTTTTTGGCAGCTGACCAATAAGATACTAGAAACTTGCCTTACCTAACTTGTAACTTGTCTTCTGAACCTTTCATTTGAAAGTTCACTTAAAGTAAGGAATTAAATAAGTTTTTAAAGGGTAGAAAATAAGGTACAAAATGATTGTTTTTTTTTTCAACCTGGAAAATTTGTAAATAAATTGTGCTCATAACAATTAAATACATAGGAACAAAATATTTTGAAGCGTATAGGTAGGTAGCTAGAAATGGCGATCTCAAGGCAGCCTAGCCTGAAATCCAATTAGCGCTGTAGTGCGCCGTTTTGATACCAAAAACTCCTTTGACCTGTGATAGAAAGGGAAAGATTTATAGAGAAGCTTTATAGAGATTATGTTAGAGCCATTTTGTCACATGATTCCCTTATTGCCAGCAGTTCAGCCTGAAAAACGCTAGCAAAGTCAGGAAGCCTAAAGGATTTAGCTACATTTAGGGACTCAGAAAAGATCCCAGAACCAACTCCGCACTCCCTCTTTGAGCCGTCAGTAACCTATCGACACGATGTCATCCTCCCAATCTTCTCTGGATGGGAAAATAACTTTAAAACCCTTACTAAGGCTCAAAGTAGGAGTGCAATAGTCAGTGTCTACCGAGACAATATCTGAGGAAATAAATTTCGTTGTGTTGCTGGGACTATAAGGTTTTCACAACCAGCTGTTTAAATTCCTTCAGCCTGATAGCGCTGCAGGAAATTGTGCATTTAATAATAAGGTCGATTGGTAGAAGATCCAAAATAACGTTTAAGGCGTCCGTTGGGCAGGTACGCATGGCCCCTGTGGTGCCCACGCAAGCAGTTCTCTGAACCTTCTTTAGCTTATCAATATTATAGGCTTTGCTAAGAGCAGGCCACCACACAATCGAACCATATGTTAATATTGGACGTACTACGGCTGTGTATGTCCATAAAATCATCTTCGACTGAAGTCCCCACTTTTTGCCGAAAGTTTTGCTGCAGGCGTAGAAGGCAACACAGACCTTCGAGTATAACTCCCAAATATTTTGCACTGGAAGACAATGATAGGATTTGACCGTTAAGTCGAGGTAGCGTGAAGGGCGGTACTTTAGTTTTGGTGGTAAGGAGCAACAATTCAGTTTTACTTTGGTTAACTCCTAGTCCACAACTCGTGGCCCAGCTGCTAACTTTCTTCAAAGCTGACTCCGTGATTTCACTAATCACAGAGGTTTACTTTCCTGTCACTAATAGCACCAAATCATCCGCCTTCACTCCACATCTCTCTAATTTACCGAGAATTGTATCCATGACCAGAAGCCATAGAAGAGGCGAAAGGACACCACCCTGGGGTGTTCCCCTACTCACGTGATTTGTTGCGATTGTATTGCCTAGAGTGGCTCGAATCTATCCTACCACTGAGCATGGAATCGAATGAAGTCTTCTACACCGAACTTATCGAGCGATTCTTTTATGGATTCGGTAAGGCAGTGTTAAAAGCACCTACTATGTCTAAGAAGGTGACAAGAGTGAATTCTTTATAATGGATTGTTTGTTCTACAGTACGCACTACCTAATGGAGGGCAGTCTCCGTAGATTTGCGCTTAAGAAAAGCATGCTGAGAGCTTTCGAGAGGTCGTCCAACTAGGATTTTTCTAATATGGTAATCAAGAATGCGCTACAAGGTTTTAAGCATAAAAGATGTTAAGCTTATTGGTTTCAAATCCTTCGCGGATTCGTGACCTCGCCTACCCACTTTCGGCATAAAAACTACTTTGACCTGTCTCCACGACATGGGCACATGTTTGAGAAGGAGGCATCCTTTGAAAATTTGCATGCAACTTTTGAAGCATAACTGGCAGTATGCCATCCATGCCTGGGGATTTATATGGAGAAAAAGTATTGATGGCCCACAAAATATTTTCTCTGGTTATAACGGAATTGACTTGCTCCACATGAACTACGTTTAGCTCTGTGGTTTCAAGCGGTTCGAGGATATCACTCTCGCAACCCGGAAAGGGCGTCTTCATCAGTAGCTCAAGAGATTCGGCTGGAGAGGCTGTCCAGGTTCCATCAGGCTTTTTTAGAAATGAAGGATTACAATGTTCCTTCGATAAAACTTTGCTGAGCTTTGCGGAGTCCTTTATGTCTTCGATTGATTGACAGCGTATACTCTATACTCACGGTTGCCAGTTTGGTCGTTTACGACCAAATTTGGTCATAATTTTCTTACTTGGTCGCATGGTCATCTCTTATTTCATTTGGTCTTGTAAATTTTTTCAAGTGGCAACCGTGATCATAATACAGCTGTGGACAACTAATTAGAAACATTACTTGCTTCCCATTTCCACGTTCACTTTATCATGTGTGACTAGAATAGCGGTATCCAAAACGGTGTAATGCAAGCGTTATTAGATAATTGTTTGAAAAAGCATCATTTGTGCATAAGTCTTTGCAAAGTACACAATATAATCAAGGTAGAGTGTAGAAAGTGTTCGTTTCAACAGGTCAACTAATTAGAAACAGTTAAATTGCATTTGATTTGGGTGAAATAAAAATTATCTTTTTATTTTGCATTGGTAAGTAGAAAATTCTGAATTGTCTGCAAGAGTTTTTAAACAATAATTTTTAGATTTTGGAGGTAATTGCAATGGGAAAATTAAAGATCTATGATCCTCCTACAAGGATAGCGATTTTTGAGCTTTGGAAGCTTAAAATGTCTTATAGAGCAATTGCATCTCAAATGAACTGTTCTTTAAAGAAAGTTTTCAATGCAATTAAGCTTTTTCAAAACTTCGGGACTGATAAAAATGTACCTCGTAAAAAACGGGCCCGTAAGACAAGCTGCCAAATAGATCGAGCAATTAGTAGGCTGGTTAAAAATTACCCAAAAATAGGCTCCACAGAGATACAACGCCAACCCTCGGTTTCATTCGATGTCCCGATGGTCGTGTTTCTCGGAGGAAACCATTAGTAACCGCAAGGCAACGTAGTCATAGAATAGAGTTCGCAAGATCACACGACAACTGGAGAACAAACGAATGGAAGTACATAGTGTGGAGTGACGAAACTAAAATAAATAGGATCGGCCAAGATGGTGCACGTTATGTCCGAAGGCCTTAATACGTTTTGCCAATAATTAAGCATGGAGGCGGCTCGCTTAACATTTGGGGTTATTCCTAGTGGTGTGGAGTTGGCCCAATCCATCGAATCGATGGAACGCTGACAGCCTTTAAATACATTGACATTCTTAAGGAACGATTGGTAGATTGGGCCGATGAAAACATGCCAGTGATATGGAAGTTTCAGTAGGACAAGAGTTCTTTAGGGACCAATCGATAACAGTTCAGGAATGGGCATCATCAAGTGCAGACCGGATAGAGCATCTTGGGGAAGGCTGTACCCGAAGAGCAGTGCAGGGGGCTTATTTCATCAATGGAACGAAGATATCGGGAAGTTTTAAAGAAAAAAGGTTTCGCAACAAGGTATTTAACATAAATGTAAGGTAAATGATATTATAAAGTTATAAATTATATAATAAGATACGATTTTTCTCTTTGTTTTTAATTAGTTGTTAACCAATAAACGATGTGTTTTCGCAGAAACTGCCATATGAAATAAATGTTATGTTTGAGAAATAAAATCGGTATTTCTACCGTTACATAATGGATTAAAAAAATAACTATGGTTAATGGAAGACTATTTTGTTAACAACACAACATACATTTTGGGTAAAGAAGAGATTAAGTTAGTTGAACTTCTAAGACAAATTGTTAATTAAGTCAAGAATATGCGAAAATAAATCGGATCATTAGATTAGAAGCACATAGAATAAATGAAAATAAAATGCAGTTATTCATATTTTGTTTAAGTTTTTTGGGTTTTATAATGTGTGCTGCCACCAGCCTTTAAGATGACTTCAAAAATAAATTCTATCTTTTAGGGATTTATAAAGAGATTCCAAGTAGTCCAGTGAAAACTCACTCCAGGCCAATTTGATACCATGAATAAGCGCTTCCTTGTCATCGTATTGCTTCCCTTCCTCATACACCTTACGTGTAAGCCAGCCCCACACATTTTTCATTATGTTAAGGTCCGGGGAATATGGTGGCCAAGGCAGCAAGTAGATGTTTTGCTTTGCAATGAAGGATCTTAGCTCTCGGGCTGTGTGTATCGGAGCGTTGTCCTGCTGAAAAATCCATGAAATTGATCTAAAAAGCTCGGTAATTTTCGGGAATACTGATTCTAGCAAGGCTTTGTAGGTTTTTCCATTACTATCTAGGACTACCAAGTCTATAGTGCCATAAAACGAAATTGAGCCCCAGACCATAACGCCTCCTTCTCTGCTATGGTGACCGTTTAAAAACCGCTCCTCTTTCCTCATGTCATGGAAATAATAATTATAACCATCTGGTCCATCTAGGTTAAATTTTTGTTCGTCGGAAAAAGTAACCTTCCGCCAATCATTTGTAGTCATTGAATTCTGCACATCCCAGCTCATGTGATCTTTCGCAAAACACAGGCGTTGCTTCTTTCTTGCGTCATTAAGTGGTGTTTTGTTTTTAAGCTTCAGGCGCTTTATGTGTTTAGCATTGCGGATCGTGCGTTTGATAGTCGATAAGCTGGCCTTAACATTTGCTTTATCCCTAATTTTAGCTGCCGATAAAGATGAGTTTGACGCTATTCTAATTATATTTCGCGTTTCGCGAAGTGTTAAGGCAGAGGAAGTGTTTCCTTTATAATTTTTTAGATACGACGATGGATTTTTTAAATAGTTGCTGACGCAATGATCACTTCGATTTATTTTTCGGGCTATAGCACGGCATGAAAGACCTTCAGAGTAATAAACATCTATTCTTGCCATTTCTTACACTGTCAAACATTTGTTCTTGCCCATTTTTATTACAACTCAATAAACAACAATTAATTTATGAAATGCACCGTTTATACCGAAAATAAAATGAATTCACTTCACAAGACAACGTTTATATGTTCACTGCTTCCAATCTTATGACCCGATTTATTTTCGCATATTTTCGACTCAATTGACAATTTGTCATAAAAGATTCGTTAGCTAATTCTCTAATATTCCCAAATTTTACATTTTGTTGTTAACAAAGTAGTTTTCATTTGCTATAGTTGTTTTTTTTCTAATCCACCATGTAACGGGAGAAATATCGATTTTACTTCCCAAAAATGCCTGCTTCTAATCTTATGACCCGCAGTGTATTTAGAAAAAAAAATATTTTTGCAAGAAAAAAAAAAACACAGATACTGCTTTAAAAGTGAATTCAATTTGTGTTTCTAATTAGTTGTCCACATTAAATTAAAGAATTAAAATCCACAAAATTCAAATTTCCACATTTTTTTTTGTAATAAACACACACTCAAGGGGATATTACTACCCTTATTATGCAGAGGCACAGTGTGAGCACTAGGAAAAGGGAGAGGGTTTAAAAGGAGATGTCGGTGCACATTGGTTTTGAAATCCTAAATATTGCAATGACTAGGAAAGACAGAGTGTGGTAAGGTATTCCACATTCGCGTAGTACGGCATAAGAACGAATCTTTTGTATTTGACAGTACGGCTTTTAAAAATTCCAATCTTAACTTCCAGTTTTAAATAACTCTTTAATTTCATATTGTATAAGGAGAAAACAACAAAAAGTAAGTTAGTTCATTAGCAAAGGTTGAAAGCGTTGGCTACGTGGTAAAATTCCAATTTATAAACCTAGTAAATAAGTAGTATTATTAAGTGAAGCAAATAAAGTGAATTATAGTTACTATTATAAATACTACAATTTCTTCAAATTTTAAACAGAAGACTTCGAATAGTCAGATTCTATATCAAATTCTTACACATTATTCACACAGAAAAGGAATCTTTCTTCTGCCATAGGCCTTTTCTTGGTCTAAACTATAACACAAAAATTAAGTAGCAAAATTTTACAAATTCCCCGAATCAGAGAAAACCAAAATCCGATTAAAACATTCAATTCAAATATCAAACTCTTGTAAAACCCGAGTTTATTAGGATACTTAACACTCTAAAACCCAATAAAAACTGATGAACATTCTAAAAACCATCAAACAAAATAAGCTACAGTACTTTTGTCGATGTAGCTTCTCAACAAGGTGTTTCACATATCCGAACCATTTTCAATAAATTTTGATTGAATTTAATTTGATATTTTAAAGAGAAAGAAAAAAGGAATTACCTGCCATTATGAAAATTGTAAGAGTCATTGACAAACGACATTTTATTGCTTTGATACGTCACTCGACTTGGCTCAAAAAAAAAGAAAACTGCAACCGTTAATAAATTTTACAACAGCAGCGCAAAGGAGCACCTTTAACATAGGAACACAAATATGCTATAAGTCATCATAGAAGAAACAAAAACATAAATAAAACCAAAATTATAATTTTTTATTTTAGCCTTAAGTCAGAAGGCCACTAAAATACTGTTCTATAGGCACATTATGTACATAAGCACAGGTATCTAAGGCAAATTTCTAATAGATGGCATAATAAATAATGATTAATTTACTCATGTATTTACTTTTATATTCATAGATAAAAATGGATGTCAATAAATAAATTCTAGCACTAAAAGTGTTTTAATTGAAAAATTCAAAAAACTAAATTCGCATGAAAGACTCTTTTGTCCTTATTCCAAAGTTCAGGGCCGGATTTATTTAGGGTAAAGTTCATATTTTTGGTTTTATTAATCCCCTCTACATAGATGGTTTGTGTGCATTGTGCAAAGAGATACTTAATTTAAAGGGGTGTAGAGCGAAAACGGCTAAGCTAAACGAATGAAAACAAATTTGATAAACAAAATTAGAAAAAAAATAAATAGTTAAATACTTTTTAATATTTACAAAAAACAACCCTAAATATGTTGATATAAAATATTCATTTACTGCGTTTTTCTGCAAATGGCTACATTTGGGCACCGAAATGTCATTTTGACAATTCCAAATTCTCAGAAGGAAAAATGGAGAGAGAGCATGATAAGCGTGCGGTCTAAGATGTTGAGAGTATTAGGAGCAGAAATGAAGTTCGAAAGTTTTATGAGTAGGTGAAACGAAATTTACAAGTTCATAAACCTCGAAACGAAGGCTGCAAAGACGAAAGTGGAAACATCATATGGAAGGACTTCTTCTGCAGACTGTATAACGACGACAACGACAAACCAAATTAAGCTGTCAGGCAGAATGATCCATTCAATATTGACGACGAAAGCCAAAAATCCTGTCTTCCCGACTTAGACGAACTAGAGATTGCCATATCTAAACTAAAGTGCCAACAAAGCCGCTGGAGCAGACGGGCTTAAATACCGAGCTTTTTAAAGTAGTTGGAGATAATGTGGTTAGGAGCATGCTAAAGCTTATCTGTAAAATATGTTCCACGGAAAGCATGCCCGATAAATTTAACTGCAGTATTGTTTGCCCGATACTGAAAAAAGGAGACCATCTAAGCTGCAGCTGCACCAACTTAAGAGGGATCAGTCTCCTTAACTTCGCGTTCAAAATCTGTTGTAATATGAGAGCGTCTGAAACCCACCATCAAAAACCTTCATCAGTGTGGAGTTAGACCAGAAAAGTCGAAACTTGATCAGATATTCACATTACGGCAGATCCTGGAAAAATTCAAGAACATAAAATCGACACAAACCATCTTTGCATCGATTTCAAGGCTGCATATGACATACATACACGATTTACAGAGACATACTGTATAAAGCCATGTCTAGTCAAGGCATTCGTAGGTTTGTACAGAATGACCTGTAGAATTCGCTCTGCTCCCTAAAGTTTGGAAACAATGTAAGCGAACCCTTTGATGTCAAAAAAAGCTTTAGACAAGGTGATACGATGTGATGATTTCTTCAACATCGTCCTTGGAAGAATAGTGCAGAGCTCTCACGTGTTGACATTAGAGCCACTAGGTTAGGTTAGGTTGGGTTATAGTGGCTGTCCAAGATGGAAATGGACACACTTGGGCCAGTTTAATGGCCCATTTTGATACCACATGAATCTTGAGGCTTCCTCCTAAGCTCAATGGAACCAGCTTGAGTCCCTTACGAAACGTGAGAGGCTGATTATACCGATATGATTTAGATCGTTTAGATCGTTAAAGAAGAATTCTCCTAGGTAATTCTTGCGTTTTCGAGCTAGAGCAGGGCATGTGCAGAGAAGATGAAGAACCGTTTCTTCCTCTTCTTCGTCCATATAACTTCTGCAAAAGTCATTTGAGAATACGCCTAGTCTCGTGGCGTGCTTTCCTATTAGACAGTGTTCGGTTATGAAACCTATTATCGAGCTTATATGCGATCTACTTAGAGAGAGCAAGCACCTTGAACGTTTTGAATCCAGTGTTGGCCATATGCCATATATGATGTTGTTCCACCTGGTGCCTGCCCTCCTCACAGCGTCTTGCATTAGCAGCAGTTTACAAGTAGCGATTTGTATGCCAGTACTTGCCATACGTGGTAGGATGGGCTGTACTGTACCGTTCCTGACGAGTTCATCTGCCTTACAGTTACCTGGATTGTCTCTATGGCCCAGCACAAAGCAAAGGTGAATATTAAACTGTGCGCCATCTCCATTAGAGATGATCGACAGTTATGGACTGTTATAGAGTTTGTAGAGACATAGTCAAGAGATTTGATAGCGGCCTGGCTATCAGAGAAAATACGGATATCAGATGTTGATATCACGTTTTCTTTGAACCAAGACAAGACTTCTTCTATCGCCAAAAGTTCCGCCTGGAACACGCTACAATGATAGGGAAGGCGGAATGAGAGACTTAATTTCCGTCGTTCAGAGTACACACCTCCACCAACCCCTTCTTTTGTTTTTGACCCATCTGTGTAAAAATGGATTGACTCATCCTCCAAGAATGTTCTATCTTCCCAAAAAGATCTGCGAGGTGTAGAAATCTGGAAATTTCTGTCGAATTGCAGTTGGGGGATGATGTAGTCTGTGTACTTTTGAATTGATTCTAAAAACCTAAGAATTACGGAGTGGCCAATGTTGTTATTAGTCCACTGCTACGAAGCTTTGAGGCGAATAGCGGAGCTTGCAGCTATTTGTTTGCTAAATATGTCAAGAGGTGTAAGGTAGAGCAAGGTGTCCAGTGCCGCATACGGTGTCGTGCGAAGCGATCCGCTTATACATAGGCAGGCTGAACGTTGGACTTTATTTAACTTATCCCTGTTTATACCTTTCTCTAAAGCAGTCCACCATACTGCTACACCGTGATTCTGGGTTGTAAACCCCATTTATTACCAATGGCTTTTTTGCAAGAAAAGAGAGCTACAGGAGCGTTTTTGACTCTTTCCTATGTAGTTTTTTGTCTAAGACACGACCCAGGTATTTAGCCTCGTCTGAGAATTTTAATTGGATTCCTTTAATATAGGGTTGACAAATGGAATTTTGTATCTCCTCGAAAATAAGACCAGATCAGTTTTGTGTGGGTTAACACCCAGTCCACACCTATCAGCCCAAACTATTAGTCTGTCCAAGGTATTTTGTAAGAGTTCTTTTAGGATTTTAAGATGCTTTCCTGAAACTGCTATAGCAACGTCATCCGCATAGGCTATCACTCTGAAGCCCTCCGCATCCAGACTAGTTAAGATTTCATTCACCACTAGGTTCCAGAGGAGAGGGGATAGAACACCACCTTGCGGCGTCCCTCTACTAACGAATCGTCTACCAGAAGAGTTGCCCAGTTTTGAGTTAATTATTCTGCTAGTAAGCATTAAATGAATTAACTCCCGAAGCGAACTCTCTACATTTAGAGATGTCAGTGCAGAAGTGATTGCAGATGTGTCCACGTTGTTAAGGGCACCTTCGATGTCAAGGAAAGCAACCATAGTGAACTCTTTATAATGGAGGGAATATTCGATGGTGCGTACTAAAGTGTGTAACGCTGTTTCCACCGATTTACCTTTACAGAAGGCATGTTGAGACGAAGACAGAAGTCTTGTATCGATACGTTCCCTTAAATGGATATCAATCAATCTTTCCAAGGTCTTAAGAAGTATTGATGATAGACTTATAGGTCGTAGATCTTTAGGATTGACTTGGGAGCATTTACCTGCTTTAGGTATAAAAACCACTTTAACTTCTCTCCATGCCGAGGGAACATGGACCAGGTAAAGACAGCTGGTAAAAATTGCCTCAAGAATTGAGCCACTATCTTTTAAAAGTCTGTTCAATTATTGGCGTATGCTGATGACATTTTGAGTTTTTCTTTTTTAGTTTAGGGCAGAGCTCAAACTGTCAAAAAAATAATTCCGTTTTTTTTAGGTGTGATCGTTCAGAGCTTCAAATTCGTGTTTCTTTTTTAGTTCTGAACATATTAAGAGCGCGCTCTTGGAGCTCAGAATAAAATAACAGAGTAAACGGAGTAAAATGCTGAACACAAGCAATTTGATATTTGAAGGCCGGAAAATTAAAAAAATCATCGTCAAAACAATAAAAATGGCGGAAGATGGTAGTCGGTCTAGTGCAGAAGGTAAGATTATTTAGAAAAAAACTAATTGCATATAGAATTTTTTTCGAATCGTAACAGTTTAGTGCTTTAGTTGTTTCATAATTAAATCGGAGAGCTCTGGACAAACTCTGCTCAGAACTCTACTCTACACTACTCTGTTCGCTCAGACTCTGCTCAGTGCTCAGCTCTGAACTAAAAAAGAAAAACGCCAATTGGCCTTATCGGAAGAGCTCTGCTTCATGTCAATGGAGCTTTTGTGTGTATTGAAACAAGGCGTACAAAATTATTTTTGCGGTTAATGAGGGCAAAACACAGTACTCGCTGTAATTAAGAAAGGATCTAAAACACCGACGTCAAAACATCATCGACAGACGTAACTTTGTGGTAGTTAAGGACTTTATCTACCTAGGTTTCGCTATGAATGCAGAAAACAACATCAGCGCTCATATCAAACTAAGAATTACTCTTGCTATTTCTTTGGGTTAAGAATGCTATTAAGAAGTGCAGGAGAAGACGGAACGACGAGCTGTACGGGTTATACTGCAACGTAGACTTAGCCAGAAGGGTAAAAGTCCAACGACTGAGATAGCTGTGTCACGTAAAACGCATGTAAACCAATGCACCGGCCAGGAAAGTCTTCGAATCCACGCCCACCGGACAGCGAAGTAGGAGAAGGCCGATGATTAAGTGGCACGCACAAGTCAAAAATGACCTCACCCAATTTGCAGTGCGCAACTGGAGACATCTAGCTAGGGACTGAGCTAAATGGAAAAGATTGTTAGGTGAGGCTCTTGTTCACACAGGAATGTCGCACAATTTTAAGAAAGTCCTGTTTTTTATTTATTTGTTTTAGTTTCCTTTACCCCTTACAAATTTCAATAAGAAATCCGGCCATGTAAGGACTCAGGTAGAGTCATTACACCCAATTGCTCTTAATAATTGACAAGAAAATGATATTTTTAATTTCTGATTAATTCTTCTTACTGTTATTATGTACAATGTTTATACTTGTAAACCCTTTTGCTTAAAGAGAAATTTTGACTTATGATCAAGGCGCGTGCAAAATTTACAACACTATTGCGTTTCAAATCGTTTTAATGACACAATTACTATTTTATATACTTTGGTGCACATCCTTACCCTACAAAATGTTGTTCTTTTATTTTTTCGTTTTTGTTCTATTTTGTCTGTTTTTCATTTTTGTGTTTGGTAAATGACAAAATATCGTGCAACACGAAGTAAGGGCACACAGACACTTGGATTAGAATAAGTTGTCACAAAGTTTGAATGTGCCTCTTTATGACTTATGCCCTCTTGTTTATCCCAATTGAACAATATACGAAAGAAAACTTGATGATGGCGTGTTGGTTTTCCCAACTTTTCGTGAATCTTTTGTCACTTAAAGTGGCATGAAAATTCCATTTGGCACAACAATATGTACGGGTTTGGTATGCAGGTATTTCTGGTGGTAAATTTGACGTAACAATAGGAATTGGTTAAGTGAAAAGATAAATTATTTCGAAAAAAGGATAAGGAAGTTTTTGGTGTGTCATTTAAATCAGCCACAGTCATTTTTTTCGAGAATAAAATACGTAAACAAAACTTATCAAACAAAAGTTTTTAATTTTCTCAATTGAACAATTACGAACTTTTAAAGTGCCATTAAGAAGAGAAACTATGTGGTATTTGTGAAGAAAATTACTTAAACACAAATTAAGTATGAATAAAACTTTAGTTAGATTACACAGACTTGCTTCTGAAAAAACATAGATATAAATTTAAAAAATGTACACTACACTTTAATTGTTTTTGACTGTGCCCACTTTACTCTTGTAATTGGAAAGAACGAAAACAAGCAACTTTTACTCAGATGGACCAAAAATAAAAGAAGGGGTTGATGGAGGTGATCTGAAGAACTGAATCATTGTAGCGTGTTCCAGGCCGAACTTTTGGCGACTAAAGAAGTCTTGTCCTGGCGTGATATCAACATCTGATATCTGAATGTTCTTAGTATCTACAAACTCTAGAACAGTCTTTAACTGTCGATATCCCCAATGGAGATGGCACAACAGTTTAACATTCACTATTGATTGGAGACATTAAAGGAAATTATTTTTTGTAGTACCCGGGCATGATGGTCAGTACGTTGGACTGCCATGCCAGAGGTCTTGGGTTCGATCCCTGCCTATACCATCTTAAGTCTTTTCACGGGTAATGCCTCTTGCGAGGAATTGACAAATTCTCCATGAACTCTTGTCATGAATAAGTGCTTTCTCAAATTAGCCGTTCGGATTCGGCATATAAACTGTAGGTCCCTTCCATTCCTGATAACCTTACTCGCAAACAGGAATAGGTGAGAGTTGTAAGTCACTAGGGCCTAGGGCATACACAAAAATACTGCAATCGCGAGTTCGCTTGTGTTAAATGCGAAGGCAGACATGCTACTAAAAATTGTCCCATGGGCAGAGAACAGAAAGCGAAATGTGTTAATTGTCAAGGCAATCATCCTGCAAGTTACAGAGGATGTCCAGTAGCAAAAAAGTTCCAAGACACAAAAAGAAAAAAACAAAACTGGGAACAAGTTTAGAAACTCAACCAACACAAAACCAGTAGTTGAAAGCAAAAAAGTAACGGTCGATAACATTACTAAAAATCAACCGGGAAAAGCAATTGCACTAAGCAAAAGTCATGAAAATAAATCCTATTCCCAGATTGTAAAAAATGTGCGGAAGAATGAGGAAACTTCTATAAAAGAAATGCTGGAACTCATCCTGAAAAGGATTGAGGATTATGGAATTTTTTTCTGCTTTTGAAATAAATAAAATTATACAGTCGCTAAAAAATTCGAATTCTAAGTCGTGCGATAATATTTCTAGTAATATTCTGAAAAGAATATCTTTTCTAGTTGCAGATGTTTTAACTCACATTTTCAATTTAAGTATACAAAAAGGTATCTTTCCTGATTTTTTGAAAACTGCAGTCGTTATCCCTTTACATAAAAAAGGCGATGCTACGAATTTAAATAATTATAGACCTATATCTCTTTTATCAGTTTTTTCTAAAGTTTTCGAAAAAGGGATCAAATCTAGGATGCTGTCTTTTCTAGACAAAACGATTTTTTTCAGTGACTCACAGTTTGGCTTTAGAAGTGGTAGATCTACTGAAGAGGCTTTGTTAAAGTTATGCAGTGAAATTTATAGAAGTTTTAATGAATCTGTTATTATATCAGCTACACTATTTATAGACATTACCAAAGCTTTTGACATGGTTGACCATGATATTTTGCTTATGAAATTATATAATGCTGGATTTAGAGGTTATATACATGAATGGTTTGTATCGTATCTGCATAATCGTAGTCAAAGAGTTAAAATTAAAAATATCTTAAGTGCTAAAAACTTCATTAACGTTGGTGTACCACAAGGCTCTATATTAGGTCCAGTTTTGTTTTTGATTTTTGTTAATTCACTTTTCCTGCAACCTTTGAAGTTCAGTAAATGTTACTTCAACCTTTATTCGGACGTTAACCACGATTTAGAACTGTTGCGTAATTGGTTTAATCTTCATAAACTGGTCATTAGTGAAAAAACGAAGTTTATGATCTATAATATTATGGGTAAAATCTGTAGTGATATGCCTTTAAAATATCATTCTCCTAATTGCGAAAGATTCCGTTTGATGCATTCCTGTTTTTTTGATCATAATTTTATAACTTTTAATTCTAATCTGTGTTGCGCCACGGATTGTTTTTCAATTGAGCGAGTCGACAGTTTTAAGTATTTGGGTGTAACTTTAGACTATAGGTTAAGTTGGAAAGACCATACACAATCTGTTAAGAATTTTTTAACTAATGTTATTAGACAGATTTTTCTACTCAGCCAATACTGTGGTTTGTTAGTTTTAAAATTAGTTTACAACGGTCTTTTTAAATCTAAGTTGCAGTACGGGATAACTTGTTGGGGTGGAACACATTCTAATAAATTAGAACCTTTACTTATAAAACAAATTCGTATTTTGTGTAAGGTTAATCGTCTAACTCCTAGCTTTGGGTTTTTTAAAAATCTGGGACTGCTACCATTAAGGCATTTGTATTTCTACAAGGTTTTAAGAGTTTTTTTTTTTGAAAATTCAGGTTACAATGCTTCCAGGATCTACGAAAACTGTAATTTACGTGTGAACTCCTGTTATCTTGTCAAATTACCCACAATCAAGAAAGCACATTTTTCAATCTTTTACAATGTTACTGCGCCTCTTTTAATAAATTACCTACTTGTCTTAGAAGTGAGCGAGTTATATCAGTATATCTGAAAAATATTAAAGATTGGCTTTTTTTATCTAATTTTGATGTTGTTGAAAACTTGATAATTCCCTTAGTTTAAATTTTTGAAATTATTGCTCTTATTTTTTTAAAATAATTTTTTTCTAAATAATTTTTTGTTCCTTCATAATAAATTCATTTATTTAAGATTTGTTTTTCCAACTTTTAATTTAATTAAATTCTTATATCTTTATCGCATCCCCATCGATAACTTAATTGTAATTATCTTTTATATAGTATAGTACTTTCGCTTCTTGTCTTCAGCCAACAGATTGTACTTAACTATTTCATTCTTGAAAATAATCTTAACATTAATGGACTTTTATATAACTATGGATTGAAGTTTATATAGTTTTAAGTATTTTTCAAATGAAATAAAGAAATAAATAAAAAATTTATCACTGAGCGAAACAGAAATAATAGAAAAAAGTAATCCCAAGCTCGTGAATAACAGAACAAACTGGAACGAATTCAGAGACAAACTTGAAAATTTTATAAACCTAAGATCCCCTATGCAAACAATTGAACAAATTGATCATGAAGTAGAACAATTTATTGCTGATGTGCAGCAGGCTGCAGAAGAAAGTACTCCCACTATTTCAAATGCGAGAGAAAAAGAAATAAAATATCCTATCGAAATAAAGGAGTTGATATTGGAAAAAAGAAGAACTAGAACAAAATGGCAATCCACGAGATTCCCAGATGATAAGGTAGTTTTTAACCGTCTTAACAACGAATTAAAAAAAAGAATCTGTGAGTTTAAAAATGATTCACTAAGTAGATTCCTGAAAAGTCTGACGACGGATGCTTCTAAAGAATACTCCTTATGGAAAGCAGCTAAGCGCCTAAAAAGACCTCAGACACAAAACCCGCCGATAAAATCTCAAGATGGTAAATGGATCGGAAACCCGAAACAAAAGGCTGATCTCTTCGCTGAACATCTCGCGAATGTTTTCAAGCCATTCGCAGCAAGCACAGCTACAGATCCCTTACAGTTTGTTGACAGAAACGACGATTGTAAAATACCTTTTGTCACGCTCAAAGAAGTGAGAAGCATGTGTCAACATAAGTTGTCAAACAAAAAATCACCAGGGTACGATCTTATAACTGCTCAGGTTCTGAAAGAAATATCTCTTATAGCCTTCAAGAAACTCCAATTTATATATTTATATAAACAAGGTAAGCCACCAACAGAAGTTACATCTTACAGACCAATATCGCTTATACCAATCATGGCAAAAGTTTTTGAAAAACTGCTACTGAAAAGGCTTAGCAAAATAATTGAAGAAAGAAGACTAATTCCGAGCCATCAGTTTGGATTTAGAAATAAACATTCCACGATAGACCAAGTGCATCGAATTACGGATGTTGTGGAAAAGGCACTTGAAGAAAAACAAGTATGCTCGTCTGTATTCTTAGATGTTGCTCAAGCTTTTGGCAAGGTTTGGCACTTGGGACTTGAGTACAAACTGCATAGGGACTTCCCCAGGCAGTACTACGAAATACTGAAATCCTACGTTACGAACCGACTCTTTAGAGTACGCTACGACCAAAATTACTCGGAACTTAAGAAGAAGGCCGGTGTACCACAAGGAAGTGTCCTAGGACCAACCCTGTATCTGTTATATACAAGGGATATTCCAGTGGACATCAACGCTATCATGGCCACCTTTGCTGATGATACTGCAATATTGGTGCCAAATAAATCCGTTACGAAGGCTACACAAAAATTGCAAAATGCAGTCGATAAAGTTGGTGATTGGACGCACAAATGGCGTATCAAATTAAACGAAACAAAATCGACGCATATAAACTTTACAAACAAAAACATAAACAATGTTCCAATTTTTATAAACAGTACAGAAGTACCTTACTCCAATACCGCCAAATACCTTGGAATGAATTTGGATGCAAAGCTTAAATGGAAAGAACACATCAAAAAGAAAAGAGGAGAACTAAACTTGAAGTACAGAAAAATGTACTGGTTAATAGGAAAGAACTCTGACCTATCTATCCAGAACAAACTAATGTTATATAAGCAAGTATTGAAACCCCCATGGCATCCAACTATGGGGCTGTACAAAGAAAACAAATGCTGAACCCATCCAAAAATTCCAAAGCAAGGTCCTTCGAGGAATAATAAATGCCCCTTGGTATATAAGAAATAGCGATCTACATCGTGACCTTCAAATTGAAATGGTTACAGAAGTGGTTAAGAAACATGCTGTATCACACAATCAGCGACTGCAAAGTCATACTAACTCTGAAATGGAGACCGTATTAAATGTACGAGACAATGTTCGGAGATTAAGTAGAACCAAGCCTCATGAGCTGATGGGCTAAAAGCTACGGTAAAGTGTTATAGCCTTAAACTTCCCCCAATGCGATTTAAAAATTAAGAAATAAAAATCATTTGTCGATCTTTCATAGATTGGTCCTGATTCACCGGTGGTTTTAGTGCGGTAAGAGTCCCACACTACTCGGTACCGATTCTTACCGAGTGTCTTTTGAAGATTTCCATCAGATAAAAAAAAAAAATATGTAAAATACTAACAAATAGACATCTTGGTATTATATCCTTCCTGATATTGAACGAAGCTACTGTTAAAGTGTCAAATAGTTACGATCCACATCCAGAACTGAGATCGGGAGCTGGGTTGATCGTCATCTTTATCGATTTTAAAGCTGCGTATGACAGCATCTATAGGGAAGAGCTCTACAGAGCAATGTCTAGTTTTGGCATCCCTGTCAAACTTATCTGTTTGTGCAGAATGAAAGATCTCACCGATGCATTTGATGTCAAAAAGGTTTTAGACAAGGTGATGCACTGTCATGCGACTTCTTCAACATCGTTCTGGAAAGAATTGTGCAAAACTCAACTGTCAACACTAGAGGCACAATCTTCCAAAGGTCCATCCAACTACTCGGATACGCAGATGATATTGACATAGTTGGAAGATCAAAGCGTGATGTCAGTGGAGCGTTTTTGAGCATTGCGACGGAAGCGAAGAAGATGGGTTCAGTGATCAATGAGGGCAAGACTAATATATGCTGTCATCAAAAAAGGATATTGAACAACGACGTGTTGGACAAAACTTTACCATGGGCAGCTATAACTTCGAGGTAGTTAAGGACTTTGTCTACCTAGGCACCGCTATAAACACAGAAAACGACAACAGCGCTGAAATTAAACGAAGAGAAATTAAACGAAGAATAACTCTTGCAAATCGCTGCTTCTTTTGACTTAGAAGGCAATTGAGAAGTAAAGTCCTCTTTCGAGCATCTAAAATCACCATCTATAAGACACTCATCATCCCGGTTCTCGTTTATGGCGCTGAGGCCTGGACCCTGTCAAAGAAAGATGAGAGCGTCTTAGGATGCTTCGAGAGAAAAATTCTTCGGGTGATTTTTGGTCCTGTACGCATAGATGGAGAATGGAAGAGAAGATATAACGACGAACTGTACGGGCTGTACAGCAACACTGACCTAGTTAGCAGAATTAAAGTCCAACGGCTTAGATGGCTGGGTCATGTAGAGCGGATGGACATCAACGTTCCAGCCCGGAAGGTCTTCGAATCCAATCCCGAGGGACGGCGCAGTAGAGGAAGACCGCGACTCAGGTGGCGCACCCAGGTGGGAGAGGACCTCAATTAGCTTGGCGTGCGAAACTGGAGAAAGCCAGCTAGGGACCGATATAAAAGCTTTTGTTAAATTTAGAATGATTACTTACAATAAATGAATAGTTGAATTTGAATTAGTATGAAACCGCCAGCACAGTCATCGGATATGAAATGTCATCCAAAACAAAAAATCGATGAACCGTTTAAGTTATATGAAATGCTCATTCGACTTAAAGCTTCATTCTTGCCATAGTTAATTCTATGGAAGTCAATATGTATAAAATCAAATGTGTGCAGGTGATGAGTTCCGCCCCGGTAATTCAAATGTACACAAGATAGCAAATAAGGTGCATCAATTTCACCATTAATGAGTTGATGAAAAAATACTAAGTCATTATTAACACACCTTTGATGAAGAGATTGCATTTGAAGAAGTAGAATACGATGTTCATAGGGAGGCAGATCATAGGGATCTTCCCAAGGAAGACCCTTTAGGCTTAGGGCAAAGCGAATGAAATTATGTTGAATTGATTCAATATGTTTTCTACAAATTTCGTAATAAGGAGTTCATACTTGCGATGCATATTCAAGATGAGGACGAACATGGCAATTGTACAAAGAAAGAGTAACATAGGGATCATTGAACTCCTTTGCCCAGCGTTTTATAAAACCATACATAGAACTTGCTTTATTAACAATAAAATTAATGTGATGTGGAAATTCTAAGTTGCAACAGAAATAAATCTTTAAATGTGGAGACACGACAGATTTTTTGCTGTGATATATAATATTCAAATACACAATATACTATTTGTTTTTTAGGAAAAGTTATAGTCTGGCATTTTAAAGGGTTGAGCGAAAGCCTATTTTTCCCACACCAATGTCGGCTATCAATGTCGGCTTGTAAAGGAATACGATCATGGGTGGATTTTATTATTTTGAAAATCTTCATATCGTCAGCCAAAATGAGAAGTTCACTTGATCGTAGACATGACGATACATCGTTAATAAACAGGATGAACAGAAAAGGGCCAAGATGGCTTCCCTGGGGAACACCAGATTGAGCAACAAAAGGTTCAGAATGACAATTTCTAAATTTAACCTTGTAGGATCTGTTTTCAAGGTGGTGGAAAATCAAGAGCCTAAAGTTTAAATAAAATAATTCCGTGGCTAAGTTGGTTAAAAGCTTTAGAAAAGTCATTGTATACACAGTCAACATCATAACCTTGTTCTAAAGCGATTGAACATATGTTTGAGAATGTGAGGTTGATCTTTTTTTCACAAAACCATGTTGCTGTTCGCAAATGATATTTTTACTAAAAAATGCTATACTTTCACAAACAACTTGTTTAAACACTTTAGGAATGCAAGAAAGCTGTAGTTGCTTATATCCGACTTGTTACCTTTCTTGAAAATTGGTGTTCGAAATAACTTCTTCCATATACTGGGAAATTTGCCTGTTTTTAGAGAAAGTTTGAATTAAACCGTAAGGGGTTCAACTAAAGCATTACTACACTTTTTTAGTACTATCGGGGGATTACCATTAGGACCGGCTGAGCAGTCATCATTCAACGCAGATAAAAGATCAAGGACCGTACTCTGTAGCACAGGTATGTGACTACAGCTAGTTTGCGAAAAAGTGTGAAGATTATGAAAATATACTTCATCAACTTCGTCAGGGCTATTAACAAATGACTCACGGAAATTCGTTGCGAAAGCGTTACAGATATCAAAAGTTGTATCTAACGAAAGGTTCTTGTAAGTGAAGTTAGCTGGAAAGCCATCTGATTTTTTCTTTGAGTTTACAAAATTCCAAAATTTTTTAGGATTCTCTTTCAAAGAGGTTCCCATATCAGTAACCTAACAAGCATATAAAAAATTAGAAAAAGATTTAAATTGGTTAAAGAGTTCAACATAAAAAGAGAAGTTGACTGGAGACAGAGTTTTGAGATAAGTTTTCCATGCCTTATTTCTTTTGTTACGCAATAAACGCAATTCTTTCGTGTACCAAGGATGGCTAAAAAGTTTGTATTTCTTGATTTCTTTATAGGTACATTTTTTTCAAAACAATAATTAAGGATCCTATAAAAAGTTGAAACTGCTTCGTCAATGTTAGAAAATGCTAGTGTATCAGCAATTCCAGAAATGGTTAAATCTTCTGAAATCAAAATTATATAAGCAATCAAAAGAATTACTGTGATTAGTAAGGTGATTACTTAAGTCAACAAAAAAATGTCCAAAGGGGGGTGATTTTTGTCAATATTAGTAATTCCTGATTTAGATTCTAGAACAAGAGTACTAAAAGCGTCAGAAGAAAAGACTAAATCGAGAATTCGATTTTTTAAGTTTTTAACACAGCTTGTTTGCTGCAAGTCAGTAAGAAGGACTTTATCGAGAAGAGATAGTTCCATTTGTGAAGAAGAAGGAGAGGCTTCAAGGCAGAATTCGTCTTCGGATGGAATCCAGTCAATGTGTGGTAAATTAAAATCACCTACAAGTTTTGTCATTATTATTGGTGTCAGAGCTGGACAAATTTATAAGATAGTCTAATGCGAAGGAGAGATCGTTATAAACAAACTCCAAACTTTTTGGAGGAATGAAAATAGTCTTAGTCTGTGTCATTATCTTTACACATACCAGCTCAATTGATAATTCAAATGGAAAAGATACAGAAGAAGAGAAATATGTATTTTTTACCGCTATGAGAACACCTCCACCTAAATCCTTTGCATTACCAACATGACGATCTTTTCTGTAAACTTCGAACTCTTGACTAAAAAGTTCTGTGTCGGAAAAGCTTGAATTAAGGCACGTTTCTGTCAAAACGAATACGTCGTGTGGAAATGATTGGGAGTTAAGAAAAATGTTAGTAGTCTTGCTAAGACTTCTGTCTTCGTCTCAACATGCCTACTGTAAGGGTAAATCGGTGGAAACAGCGTTACACACTTTAGTACGCACCATCGAATATTCCCTCCATTATAAAGAGTTCACTATGGTTGCTTTCCTTGACATCGAAGGTGCCTTTAACAACGTGGACACATCTGCAATCACTTCTGCACTGACATCTCTAAATGTAGAGAGTTCGCTTCGGGAGTTAATTCATTTAATGCTTACTAGCAGAATAATTAACTCAAAACCGGGCAACTCTTCTGGTAAACGATTCGTTAGTAGAGGGACACCGCAAGGTGGTGTTCTATCACCTCTCCTCTGGAACATAGTGGTGAATGAAATCCTAACTAGTCTGGATGCGGAGGGTTTCAGAGTGATAGCCTATGCGGACGACGTTGCTATAGCAGTTTCAGGAAAGCATCTTAATATCCTAAAAGAACTCTTACAAAATGCCTTGGACAGACTAATACTTTGGGCTGATCGGTGTGGACTGGGAGTTAACCCACACAAAACCGATCTGGTCTTATTTTCGAGGAGATACAAAATTCCATTTGTCAACCCTCCTTACATTAAAGAAATCCAATTAAAATTCTCAGACGAGGCTAAATACCTAGGTCTTGTCTTAGACAAAAAACTAAATTGGAAACGCAACGTACAGGAAAGAGTCAAAAAAGCTACTGTAGCTCTCTTTTCTAGCAAAAAAGCTATTGGTAATAAATGGGGTTTACAACTCCGAATCATGCATTGGCTATACACATCGGTAATCAGACCGATTTTTACGTACTGTGTGGCAGTGTGGTGAACTGCTTTAGATAAAAAGGTATTAACAGGGATAAGTTAAATAAAGTCCAACGTTCAGCCTGCCTATGTATAAGCGGATCACTTTGCACGACCCCGTCTGCGGCACTGGACACCTTGCTCTACCTTTCACCTCTTGACATATTTAGTAAACAAAGAGCTGCAAGCTCTGCTATTCGCCTCAATGCTTCGTCGCAGTGGACTAACAACAACATTGGCCACTCCGTAATTCTAAGGTACTTAGAATCAATTCCAAAGCACACAGACTACACCATCCCCCAACTACAATTCGACAGGAATTTCTAGATTTCTATACCTCCCAGATCTTTTTGGGAGGATAGGACATTCTTGGAGGATGAGTCAATCCACTTTTACACAGATGGCTCAAAAACCAAAGAAGGGGTTGGTGCTGGTGTGTACTCTGAACGACTGAAATTAAGTCTCTCATTCCGCCTTCCCAATCATTGTAGCGTGTTCCAGGCGGAACTTTTGGCGATTTAGGAAGTCTTGTCTTGGCTCAAAGAAAACGTGATATCAACATCTGATATCCGTATTTTCTCCGACAGCCAGGCCGCTATCAAATCTCTGGACTCTGTCTCTACAAAGTCTATAACAGTCCATAAATGTCGATCATCTCTAATGGAGATGGCACAACAGTTTAATATTCACCTTTGCTGGGTGCCGGGCTATAGAGACATTCCAGTTAACTGTAAGGCAGATGAACTCGCCAGGAACGGTACAGTACAGCCCATCCTACCACGTTTGGCAAGTACTGGCATACCAATCGCTACTTGTAAACTGCTGCTAATGCAAGACGCTGTGAACAGGGCAGGCACCAGGTGGAACAACATCACCACGTGTCAAGCCACAAAAAACATATGGCCAAAACTGGATTTAAAACGTTCAAGGTGCTTGCTCTCTCTAAGCAGATCGCATATAAGCTTGATAATAGGTGTCATAACCGGACACTGTCTAATAGGAAAGCACGCCACGAGACTAGGCGTATTCTCAAATGACTTTTGCAGAAGAAGGAAGAGGAAGAAACGGTTCTTTATCTTCTCTGCACATGCCCTGCTCTAGCTCGAAAACGCAAGAATTACCTAGGAGAATTCTTCTTTAACGATCTAAACGATCTAAATCATATCGGTATAATCAGCCTCTCACGTTTCGGAAGGGACTCTAACTGGTTCCATTGAGCTTAGGAGGAAGCCTCAAGATTCATGTGGGTATCACAATGGGCCATTAAACTGGTCTAACTGTGTCCGTTTCCATCTTGAACAGCCACTATAACTTAACCTAACCTAACCTTGCTAAGAAATCCCCTTACGTTTTGGTAGAAGAGCGCAAGCCTGTTAAGTTTTTTGATTTGTTTTTCAAAGAAACACCCTGTTTTTGACTTAGTTTAATTCTTTGACTAAAGTCTCTGCGGGCCATATATTTGGGTTGCAAATAGAATCAAAGTAAGTGGGATTCGTTATTAATTTAAAAGAGGAAACAAAGCTTTTTGGTTTACTGATCTTAGTACACCTGAAAGATGAGCTGGAAGGTATGCTCTTGGTAGATACTAAGTGGGAAGTTATATCTTTTGGCGTAGTAACTGGGTCCAGACGAGATATAAAAATAAAATAAAACACATGTTAATATGTAATTTTAGTGTCGAGGATATATTTTTTGAATTTGGCTTAATAGGGGTATAAATGTTTCTGGATTCGCTGGATGAATTATGCTGTAACCCACTGTACGTATTAATTTTGTTTTCAAATATCTCACTTAACCTATCAAAATTTTATTTTTCTACAAAAAAAAAGCTGTAATAGGTTTTCCGAATTTTCAAGCATTCTTTTTCAAAAACCTGATGTGGTTAAAGGTTAAGTATGTTAGTTCTACAAACAAAAATAAATAAATACGAGCAACACAAAATCTTAAGCTTATCAAGCGTCACAAAACAAAAACATACTTATCCATTCTAATTTTACACGGAAATCTTAAAATAATTATAAAGTTGCACGTGCGTCTCTTTTGTGTATGTAAAGGTAACTACGCGATGAAAGAACGTCACAAAATACTAATTAGGTTACAATAGGATGGAATTCAATGGCATTTTCTACAATAAGCACTATAAGGTAAGGTATACGAAGTCCATAATATATTTGCGTATTATTAACACATTATGGACGAGCTTTATAATGTAATACACCAATTACTATAATATTTCAAATGGACGTATGTACGTCGTCGGTCGGTCGTGTTCGTCGTATACAATCACTGATTCGATTACTAATCACTTATAATGATTCACTTATTATTTTGTATCCGATTTCAAACAAAAAGATAATGTATTTAATATAAACAAATAATAAACATTAATCAAAGGTAACCATCATGTTAACAATAATAATTTATTTAAAATTGCACAAAGTAGAGCAATGCTATACATAGCTTTGAACAGTTAAGTGGAAGCATTTAGAGCTCGAATAGACCGTTCGTCCGAAATGCAACGACCATACTACCGCGTTTTGTCAATAATGAACTTGAAAGCCACACCACACAAATACCGGCCACACAAATAATCCATAGAAATGGTACCTCCGGAATTATGTCATTAGAACAGTGCCGCAGCCGGCCTACCGTCATACATGAGTCCTCCCATCAAGTCCAACATAAACCCCAGAAAAAGCACGCAATGAGACAACTCGTATATACCCCCCCTTCGAACAAAAGAAAAACACTAAACCATCTTCCTATATTTTTCGTGCTTTGACAAATAGAAAGACCACGATAAAATAAAAAAAAAATGTCGATCAAATTCTGTCATAAGGGTAATTATAACACGACATTTTAGAGGTTATGGCCGTAGGCCTAAAGGTGTATTGTTTTAAATGACGTTAGTTCAAGTGTGCAATCTTTCAACTGTCGAATTTTTTAAAATTGTTTAATAGGTAGGTAGGTAGTTAATCAACAACCGATGATGTTCATTACTACTCAAGACTATCTAAGTGACGCCTTCAGACCAATTGTGGGAGTTCAGTGTATTAAAAAAAGAATCTTTATTGCGACATCAGCTTAAAACTTTAAGGAAGCTTATAAATAGTCAAGTATAAAAAGACGTACTTCTGTTTTTGGAAAATCAGATGTAGAGTGGGGGGAACCATTAGGTTTCAAGTTCCAAAGTCGAAACTATTTCTTTCTTTTTTCTGTTTGTATGTCAAAATTAAGTTAAACTTGTGCGGGGGTGGCTTCTAATTTGTTTTGTTTTTATAGTTCTTCTATTTATTCTGGTATGGATTCAATTTCAATATAGGTAAAGGTACAAATAACAAGAAATGTAATTTTGTTTATATCTTACACTAGTTTTGCATATCTAATTAATAAAATAGGAATAATAAAAATAATGTTTTCGTATGGTGCGGACGTGATAGCAGCACGTATGCATTGATGAGACGTGCTTTTTGAAGTGTGCATTCAATAAGCACGTCCAACCACAGGATGGAAAGTTCTTAGATAATTTTGGTTTGTAGCTATTTTTACTTTTCAATAAATTAATTCCTGGTTACTAAGAAGTATTAATAGTCAAAAATTACTAATTGTTGATACGTGTACATCTAAATGAGGCATGTCAAACTTGCAGCACGCGGGCCGCATATGGCTGATATCGTATATTTTGCGGACTAAGCTTAATTAAGGCACAACTTGCATTTTTAAATTTTTAAGGGGGTCATTCCATGTGATGAGTTCAAAAAATTGATTTCTTTTTTCATAAATTACTACTTTAATATGTCTAGAAGGGATTTTTCAAAATTTGAAGTCGTTTTAAAGGTACAGCAGGTCCATGGGAAAATATGGGGTAAAGTATCTTACATTCATCCGCGATGGAAAATAAAACTTACAGAGGGATCCTATAGTTATCATCTTTAATGAAGGTTTTGAAGGTAATTTTAAAGTGTTATGAATTTTTTTGTTCTAGATGTAAGCTACCCCTATTATAATTTGTTGTTCTAAATGTAAGCTACTCCTCAATTTTCGAAACGTCAAACATCATCGATTCATGTTCGAATTCGAATAGTAAAACGGAATCGACGATTGTTTGACGTTTGGGACAGACACATTATTATTCTTCTTTGATTAAAACGAGGCTAGACACGCGAATAGATTATTTTTAAAAGAGATAAAAATTAAATAAACCTAAAGAAAAAGAAATAATATCGTTTTAATAAAAGTAATGTCGGTTATGGGATGCCCTGTAGGCCGCGGTGCTCCTACTTACGAGTATGTTGAGAAACGTGATGAAAATCGAATCTCACGTTCTGAGCGGCGCGTAAGTGATGCCGTTAAACAAACCAGAATTGATTCAAAAGCTGAACAATCTGCTTTGAAAGAGTTTAAAGAAGAAGAGGAAGGAATATTCTATCAACCAGGCATTGCCGATTGAAAGGTAAGTTTATATGTTCATAGTTAAGAGGACTTGAAACTTTAAACGAGTTTTTAAAACTTTCCTTCATCGTATCTCAAAACGGATTGACCGAATGACTTGAAATTTGATGGGTTGGATTCAGCACATGTAAACGCATGGAATGAATTATCGACAAGCAAACATTCCAAAAATGTCGATTTTTTATAGCAAAAAATAAAATAAAACGCAAAATTCGCGTTTTTTTTTTCAAATGTCTCCCCAAAGTCCAATTTTTCATTCCATACATTTGGGCTCACAGATTAAAACACCGTTTAATTTGTTTGTTTTAGATAAGCCAATCAGCCGGAACCGTGGAGGAAGTGCGAGCCCATTTTTTAGAGGTGGAGTTTGTTAACGGCGGTGTTCTTTACAATATTTTCAATTTAAAATTATATTTATACTGTCTTTACAATATTTTCAATTTAAAATTATATTTATACTGTCGAACTATTTTAATAAATGACAATAAAGTTGTATCTATTTACTAGTCGTAAAAAAATTCATAAAAATTCTTTAAAATACAGGCCGTCACATTTGATGACTCCCTTAAAGCTTTTCATGGAAGTGAAGAAGTTATGTTTTGTCGGAGTTGCTAGTGAGACCTTTTACAGAAGGCGATTTCACCAAGAAATGTTTGATCAAAGCCAAAAATACTCCATTACCAAGATCGGAATCTGAGACTGACATTTCAGTTTGCCTACAAGCTAAGTACACACTAAATGTGAGAAAGTGTGCGTGAAATGATGCAAAAACCAAACACATTCTCACATTTAGTGTTCAGCCCATCAAAATGCTTCATCATAGTCTGCACTGCAGGCACATCTAAATGCTTTATTTTGAATGTTTTATGGCCTCGTTCAAAAACTAAACAATCCAAACCAACAGAATCTGAAGTACTGACATGGTCTTAAATTTGAAGATTTGTATAGCTTTTTAATTTCAATCAAAATAAATGTTGTAAATGCAAATACATATTTAATGATTTATTAGTGCTATTTTTTATTTACTTAAATTATTTGCGAACGCAATATGAGCTGCAACTGGTTAAGTATAATTGAAAATGGACAAAAGTGTAACACAATACTTTGTTAAACGACAAAACAGACAATTTTTCGGATATAGATGACTTAGAGCATTTTTTGGCGACGTTAGAAGTTCAGGTGGAAACAATAGACGGATGCCTCCGTATTTCTTTGTACAGACAATGCTACGAGAATCATACTTGTGAAGTTCCATTGCCAACTTTAGCTAGTTTAGATTCCTCAATTAAATTAGTATTTTCATCATTTAAGCAGTTCTATAATTGCAAGACCAAATTTTAGTTTTGTTTGTTGTAGGAATATTGATGAAAATTTCTTTTTGAGTTAGAATTTTGTTTGTAGTTAGATTTTGAAATACAAATTTGAGGTAACCATCTTTTAAAAATAAGTTGCTTTGTGTAAAGCATTTTTAATATATAGCAGCACTTTTATTGAACATTCCCTTTAAACAATAATAAGTTAACTTGAACTTTGGTAACTAAATATTTTTACGGAATGAATGAAAATTATATTTTGAGTTAAACTGTGGGAATTCACTAAAAAAATCTTCTTTACGTCAACAATAAACATTAATTTCGATTATTTGATCTATTTAATGAGTTGTACATGAATTTAAAACGATTTTTTCACGTTTTTATTTTCTGATATATTTCAAAGTTTTCATTTTATTTGTTCTGCATTTAACAGGTTCGCTATAATCGTTCTGATTAGTTTTTTAAAACATTGGTGTTCCTTTGATGCAATTTTTTTTATAGCAAACACATGTATCCATCCATCAATCAAGAATGTTATGGATATGGATAAGGTATTTTTCGATTATAACTCTTTTTGTAAACTTAATATTTATTAATCCAAATGGAATTGAGAAATAGTTAGAAGCTTAAATCAGTTAAAACAAACTATAAATATACATGGATTAGTTAAATTAATACAGATTTTGCTTACTTGCAAAAAAAATATTTGGGGCGTTCATTAACGAAAGTTTATTATAATTCAATACAAAAAAATGCGCTCGAACCCTTAATTTGATGGTTCTTCGAACGCTTCTTTCATAAAAAAATTCCAGGTTCATTATGAAATTTAAAGAATTTCGTAGTGATCACTCTAAATTAGTGCATTAATTACAATAAAATGATGTTGAACATGCTTTTTTCAGGACAAAATTGTACATTGGTTCGCTATCAACAAAATGACTGCAAAATTAAAGCTTAAAACTGACTTTTTCATCGAAAAAAGTAAAAAGAAAAACCTGAATAAAACATATTAACCTGCCCATTTTGTTTTTGCTTTGGAAAGTGCGGCTAGCCCACGGCACGGCATCGTTTTTTTTGTTTGTTTTCACATCTATTCATGGACTAATTGTCAAAATTACAAATACAACAATGTAAACAAACGGGTTTGGGAGAGTGAAACGTACGAAAGATTCCGATCTTGGTAAATGGAGTATTTTTGATCAAAGCTACAAAATTGTGTGAAGGTTTTCAAGTTTTCTGTTTGTCTTGAAATACAGTTGCTGAAGGAGTTAGAAATTTGGCTGGCAATAAACAAAAGTGATCGGTCAAAGCAAAGTCAACAATTTTTGAAGTTGATTCCATTGTCTGTGACAAAAGTACGGACATTATGCGCATAGTTCAATTAGCTGTTTGTACGTACGTGTGACAAGAATTTCAATGTTTTTGAGAAATTATTGGAACTAATGCCGGTGCGTAAAACTTCAACAGGGAAGGGCATATTTAATTATCCTACAAACCTACAATCTTCCTCTCTTCAAATTGATTTCTGTTGCAATAGATGGTACTCCATTAGCGTTACCATTTTACTTCAAATGAAGTAGATCTACTTCTTTTTTTTTTCAAATAAATTAAAAATCTACTTCATACTTCGCACCGTCATCAAAATATTGAAATCTTCTTCATTTTTAAGATCTGTGTTTCTACCTACTTTATTTTAGTAAAAATAGACTGAATATACTTCTTTTTTCTCGTTACCACTCTTGTGTGTAGTTTTAAAACTTTCTAGAGAGTACAAAATCGCTTGGGTATTAGCATTTGCAGTGAGGTCCAGTTTTGTCTACTGTATTCTGGTTTAGCCCTTTTGTCATTTTTATTTTCGACATATTTTACCTGTATGCAAGTTTTGTATTCGTAAACAAATTTCAATTCGGAATTTTAATAAAACATGACATTACGATGGTAGATAAGTCGAAAAAAGTGGGGCCCCAAATTTTGTGGGTTTGTCTGTATGTCTTTCATGTTTTTTTCAAACTAAAAATTAAAGTAGTACCAATACAAATTTTTACGCTAAATAATCGATGATTCGATTTTTTTTTCAAAAACAAAACAATAGATTTTTTTTAATGTGTGTTCTTAGTTTGGCTTCTTTCAATATAAAAAAATATTTTTGTTTTGCGCCAGAAAGGTACGTCAGATAGAATCGTCATTTTAGAACTAAACTATTTTTTTCCGACAAATTTGTAATTGTTTTTATTTTCAATTTAAAAACAAGTATTATTTTTTCGAAATTTGATATCTTGAAAATGCGTCATCATTTTTTACAAAATTGAAATGCAAGACGTCTGATAATAAGTTCAAAACTATATACCAAAAAGAGGCTGGGATGCGACCCACACTGATAACTTCCCATCCCGTCTGTCGATTTGTCTTGCTTAAAAGTTTGTCTATATGTACTAGTACCAATTTTACCAAATTTGCGTACTATTTTTTGTAGATTTTATTTTTTATGAAAAAACGGACTGTTGGATTTTTATATAAAACTCACTGAATATCGAAAACAATATTTTCTGTAAAATAAAATAAGTTTGAAGCCAATATTTTTAATTTTTGAAAAGCTATTTGAGTCGAAAGTAAATTTTTACCAAGTTTTAGTATTGTTTTTTTTTAGTTTTATTTTTTGAAAAAAAAAACTGTCAATTCGATTTTCTTCAAAATTCTATCGAATGTTGAAAACAATATTTTCTATAAGATAAAAATAGTTTGAAGCCAATATTTTATAGTTTTGAAAAGATATTTGAGTCGAAAATCAATTTTTACCAACTTTTATTAATTTTTTTTAGGTTTTTATTTTTTGTAAAAAAAACTGTCAATTCGATTTTTCTCAAAATTTGCTCAAAATTGTTTTGGAGATTAAATCATATGTAAGTCGTTAAATCTAGGAGGTGACAAATTTTTTTTTTTCAATTTTTTTGATTTAGAAAAAAAAACCGTTCGATAGTTTTTTTTTTCAAAAAATATACTTTTTTGAGATCACGCTACAGTTTATTATATTAAATTTAATTCAAGTCTCTAGCGTTTTTGGTTCGTAAGATATTTAGGGTTAACCAAAATTTTCACCTTTTTTTTAAATTGCTATGGTAAAAAAACCACCCACGCAATTTTCTTGAGAGCCCTTTCTGCATCTTTCTGCCTTATTATCTGTATAACAAAATTTATTTGAAGTCGATATCTCTTCTGGTTCTTGAGCTATGGACGACGAAAAAAACGTCGCGAACGTACGGACGTACAGACGTACGAACACGTACACACGCACGCACAGACATCTTTCTAAAAATCTTTTATTTCGACTCTAGGGACCTTGAAACGTCGAGAAATGTCAAAATTTTCAATTTGACAAATCGGACCCATTACAATAACTTTCTATGGAAAGTTAAAAATATTTTTAAACTAAAATTCAAAAACCATTTTAGAATACAAATTTACAAAAAAAATTAAAGTTTTCTTGAGAAATCAAATGGCATTCACATTTTTAAAAACAAACTTTTTTGCCGGTATATTTTAATTCTTAAAATACAGGAAATAGTTTTTAACATACTTTCTTTGGATACATGAGCGAGTTCATGCGAACCAGTCGTGAATTTTATTTCTTTTCTGTTTATTATTGATATTTGTGTTAAGTTCTGATCTAGTGTTATTTTGAATTTGATTTTTTGTTTTCCATATAAAAAGATATTTTCAAGTTGTCCAAAAACAAAGAAAAAAGGTTTGTTGATGTACTGAATTGTAATAGAAGTTCAATAACTATTTCTTGTAGAACTCGTCCTTTGCAATCAATACATCCTAAACTCATTTCATTTGACCATTCGATGCCAACAACCAAGAATTAATTTAATAAATGTAACATTATATGATGAATCAATAATTCTAGTTTTTTTTTTATTTTTTTCATTGAAATAATGTTATTTAAAAATATGTAGAACAATATGAAAAAGTTCATTTTTGAAATCTACTTCCATTTCTTAAAATCTACTTCTCTTTTTATCTAAAATCTGCTTCCACTCTTTTTTGAGAAGTGGTAACGCTTCTCCAACCCCTTCAATGACAGGAAAAATTTTAGATTTTTTAGCAGTAATACAATCTCGTGGATTAAATCAGCCTCAGTTTTCGGATTTCTTACGTTGGCTATCTTACTCTAAATTGAAAGAAGAATTTGTCAATTTTCGATAACTACAAATTAAGACAGCAGCATATTTCATGCTGCGGTATTGTGGCAGAATTTTTATGATAGATTTAACAAAACATCTACCCGACTTAAACCTAAACTACAGGGAAAAGATCAGGGTAGTCATTCCGTAATTTTCAAAACGATAATCGTCAAAACAATTATCATTAACGATATCGTCAATAATTTGCTTCACGTAACTTTATCACTATCGTCTCGTTAAATCGTTTTCAGTATAAGTTCGTTGAGTATATTCAAAATGTCAAAATGAACTCAACGAAAGAAAACCTTGTTTAATAACTTGAAAATGTTATTAAACTTGGTTTTTCTCTATGGGAAATTTTGAAAATTTGCAAAATATGTATTGTTAATAAACATGCCAACTATTTTGTGATGTTTATTGTTATTGTCAGTTTTTGTTTTTAATTTTTTGCCGCCGAAGAATAAACTATAATATCAAAAATTTTGTTCAATGTCTGATATTTTTGTAAATCAGCTCATTTTCTCCAAGGGAAGGAAGTGAAGACTCCATTTTATCCACAGAGAACATAACTTGGCTTGAAAAATATTTGTGGGTTCTAAAACTTCTTTGGACTAGTGCTTTGTGCAAGAGCGATACTAAAATCGTTGCCTGTCGAATATACCAATGTTCCTCCGCCCCAAAGTTTAAATATATTAAAAAATGTTAGAATAGAAAGAAGGTCCCATTCATCTATTAATTTTCTTAGTTACCGAATTTATTGTATTATTTGAAACTTACCGAAACTTTTGTACTTTAATTTTCTTAGTTATCAATGGAAATTAATAGCAGACGATACCTTCTTAGCTATCGTGCAAATGCTATCGTTTTGACGATTATCGTCTTACATGAAGTGAGACTATCGTCTAAACGATATCGTCTAACGATTATCGTTTTACGGAATGACCCCCTAGCTTATTACGAATTTGTGTGACTAAGTTAAAGCATTAAACTGCAAACTAGTTCTCTAGAAAATTCACTTAAGAAAGAAAAATTTGACGCACTTTCCTATGTATGGAAAAACTAAGTTTAAGTAAAAATCTGTCCTATCAAAAATATGCAGACAACGTTTTAAGTCTTAGAGCTGAATTTCAAAAATGCTTCGCAGATTTTGAGTTTTTGAAATCAATCCTAATCAAAACCTAATCATATGCAAATGAAGATTATCGAAATCCAGTGTGACTACGTTGTTAGGATCTAAATCCGATGAAGTTGCGATGCCGGAATTGTACAAGTATTCGTACATATCTATGGAGTAGATTTCAAAACACTCTGAAATTGGCATATGAAATCATTTGTATGTTTGGAAGCTTTTATCGATGGAAGGAGCTGTTTACACTCATGAGTGGGAATGAGTCACCTGTTAGATCCAGCATAGTTTGAGTTTGACTTCTTTGATTCAAATTGTTGCTTCTATGTTGTACATGCCATGCTTTGAAAAAAGTTATAGTTTGTAGGGTTTTAACCTTATAGCTTTATTCAATTCTATTCAGTTAAAGTATTAGGGTTTTCCAATTAAAAGTATCATTTTAAATTAATAACAATATTTTGTGTGAGAAAAAAAAATTGACGCCGAAAAATGGGTCAAAAATTATTTCTTTCTGTAGGTTTTTCGTGTTTTGTAAAAAAAAGTGTTGTCAATTGAATTATTCTAAAAAATTAAGTGAAAGTTAGCTACAAGTTTTAAATTTTAAAACTTAAAACTTTGGATCAAAAACATCCACTTTTTGTAACACAAGAACCTTCATGTCTTTTTTTAACCTTAGTTTAAAGAGGTAAACTACACTGCCAAGCACTAGGATGAGGCCACATATTTTTCAACCGATTTTCGGTCCGATACCTGTTGGAATTTGTTTAACCCGGAAAATTTTACTACATGAGAGTAGGTACATATTTTTTTAAAACAAAGGGATACAATTATAGGGTTAATTAGAAAAGACCGTTGGAATTTCCCTACATTAATGAATGAGCTACCTAAAAAGGATATAAAAAAGTGAGTCACTAGGATGAGGCCATTGCCAATATTTCGTTGTAGAAGTTCAGATGAGCAATTTTTTTCAAAATTTGGGTTACAATATTTAAGAACGTTTTACAAATAACTATTTTTATTAAATTTCAACTACAAATGGGTTCCGGAAAGACGTTGTCAGTAGCAGAAAGAGGACAAATCGATGCTTTCAAGGAAATGGGACTCTCAAGCCGAGAAATAGCAAGGAAGCTGAACAGAAGTAAGACAGTTGTAAACAACTGTCTTGCTGATCCTCAAAACTATGGAAAAAACCAAAAAAGACGCACAGCCCAAGCAACAACATCCCGAGAAAAGCGGTTAATTTTACGTATTGCTTCAAATTCTACTCAATCAGCTACTAAAATAAGGTCCAAAAGCGGAGTATCAGCCAGTATTTCCACAGTCCGAAGGATAATAAGAAAAGATGGTACTATCCAGAGAAGAAAACTCAAAAAGAAACCTGTTCTAAAGCAAGTACACAAGGAGCTGCGAATGAACTTTGGAGCAGTCAATGGAATCGCGTCGTCTTTTCGGATGAAAAAAAGTTTAGCCTTGACGGCCCCGATGTTTACAACTTTTATTTCCATGATTTAAGAAAAGAGGAACTAATTTTGGGAAGACATCAAAGCCGTACATCAGGTGTTATGGTGTGGGGAGCTATCACCTACTATGGCAAAATCGAATTGGAGTTTCTTTCTCTAACAATGAACGGAAACAGCTACAAATATGAAGGCGGTAGACAATTTGAAGACAAGGACTCCTTAATTGAAGCTATCCGTGATGCCTGGGACGAGATTTCACTTGACTATTTAAAAAAACTTTATGATTCCATTCCAAACCGTCTAATAGAGGTCATATCGAAAATTAATCATATCATTATTAATTGAGAAAAACTTAATAAATAAATGTTTGAAAACCAAAAACTGTAAACATTTCTTTCATTTTTTTGATATTTTATAAGATTTTTCATGTGGCCTCATCCAAGTGACGCACTTTTTCATACTGTTTTTAAGTACTCTTTAATTAATATAGGGAAATTCCAACTGTTTTTTCTATTTAACCCCTTAATTTTATTACTTTTTTTAAAGAAAATATCTACCTACTCAAATGTAGTAAATTTTTATTGGTACGAAATTTCCAGCAGGTATAAAGAACGAAAATCGGTTGAAAAATATGTGGCCTCATCCTAGTGATTGGCAGTGTATAAAAGTGCTTGGCAGTGCTTAACAAAGTTATTCGACGGTATTATCTTACAAACCTGAGATTGATATATCAATAATGATTAAGTTATGCAACTTAATATAATCTGATGTTAGTTTCCTAGTCATAACATCCATATTTGAGCAATTTGAAGGTTTATTTAGTTGAACCAGTTGCAAACACACAAAAACACATTACATTTTTTCTGTAATTAAGGTATGTATCAGTAGGTAAGGAGACTTAATAGAATAAATTATAAAATTTTCGATTACGTTCCGTACATTAATTTAAACAAAACTTATTGCAGTTACGTAGTTCAAACATGGGCGTCTAAAAAGAGGGTTTACTTCCTCTTCCTGATCTAGAATATATTTTTTGTAGACTTTTTAAAAAATCATACTTTTTCTCATCTTTTAAATTCCATTGCTTCCTTTAGTTTTTTTAATTTAGTGTACTTCCACTTTTTTGCTTCAAAAACTAAAATTGGTTTATTTTGTGTTTGACCTCTTAAACCCTCCCCCATTAAAAAAAATATTGAAACCGCTCATGACAGAAGATATAAAATCAGCCTTGCTGCACAAACTTAAATACGTAGGTACATATGTAAATAAGTACATATACATATTATATACTTACTTGACATTGAGAAGCCGTTGAATTTGTAATTTCTTTTCAATTTGCTCGATGGGGAATTGTGGCACCTCATAGGGGGCGGAAATTTCATTTGGCAAAGCATCATCGGATACTTCTTCGGGGCGTGAAACTAGAACCACATTTGATACATCATTTTCACTGCCTGGAAAAATTTATAGAAAAAAAGAAAAAGAACATTTTAATTATTTATCAAAAAAATGAAATATTTGAAAGCATTTTGTTGCATGTACATTTCAAAATGTTGTATATGAATAAATGTTTACATAAAGTTATTAAATATGCAACGTGTGTGAAGTCATCAGAGAAGATTGAAATTAAAAAAAAAAAAAAAAAACGAAATAAAAATCTTTTCAAAATTAAAATGTCAACATTTATTGTTGAATTTCATTCTGTTATCCATGAAAATTATTACTAAATTTTCAAAGATTTCCAATTAACATAAACATTTAAATGAATTCTTACATGCTACATAAGATGCATGTTATAGCTGTCAGTAAAATCCATCATTAAAAATTGAAAAATGGAATCTGAAACATTTGACCGGTGAGCATTTTCTCACCTTTATTATTATAATTTCATCATTAACATTGTTACTGATGTCATTAGAGCCCTACTTTATTACTTTTACCTTCGAAATGATATCACACAATGACGATCTGAGAACCGCATCAGTTTCATGCGGTTCAATGACGATTCCTTGGCAAATGCCATAATCGCCGAGCAAACGGGACCAAGTCCCTTGTTAGTGACAAAGGTAGAACTTCAGCTCATCTTCAACTCAATAAAAAAAAAGAGGCTGGGATGCGACCCACACTGATAACTTCCCATCCCGTCTGTCGATTTGTCTTGCTTAAAAGTTTGTCTTTATGTACTTGTATCAAATTTTACCAAATATGCGTACTCTTTTTGAATATTTTATTTTTTATATGAAAAAACGGACTGTTGGATTTTTATATAAAAATTACTGAATATCGAAAACAATATTTTCTGTGAAATAAAATAAGTTTCAAGCCAATATTTTTAAGTTTTGAAAAGCTATTTGAGTCGAAAGTAAATTTTTACGAAGTTTTAGTATTGTTTTTATTTTAGAGTCTTTGTAAAAAAAACTGTCACTTCGATTATTTAAAAATTTTACCAACAGTATTTCTTATGAGATAAAATTACTTTAAAGCCAATACTTAAAATTTTTAAAGAGATATTTGAGTCGAAAATCAATTTTTACCAACTTTTATACATTTTTTTTAGGTTTTTATTTTTTGTAAAAAAAAACTGTCAATTCGATTTTTTTCAAACTTTAACTGAAAGTTGACAACAAGATTTTTTGAAAGATAAAAATAAATAAAATCCAATATCCGAAAGTTTTGAAAAGATATTTGAGTCGAAAATCAATTTTTACCAACTTTTATAAATTTTTTTTTTAGGTTTTTATTTTATGTAAAAAAACTGTAAATTCGATTTTTTTCAAACTTTAACTAAAAGTTGACAACAAGATTTTTTGAAAGATAAAAGTAAATAAAAGCCAATATCTTAAAGTTTTGAAAAGATATTTGAGTCGAAAATCAATTTTTACCAACTTTTATAAATTATTTTTTTAGGTTTTTTTTTTTAAAAAAAAACTGTCAATTCGATTTTTCTCAAAATTTTTCAGAATGTTGAAAACAATATTTCTTATAAGATAAAATAAGTTTGAAGTCTTAATTTCAAGTTTTTGAAAAGATATTTGAATCGATATTCAATTTTTACGAACTTTTTTTTTAGATTTTTATTTTTTATAAAAAAACTGTCAATTAGATTTTTCTCAAAATTTTATCAGATGTCAAAAACATTATTCTTCGTTGCACAAAATTGTTTTAAAGATAAAATCATATTTCAGTCGTAAAATTTTTCAGGTGACAAATTTTTTTTTTCAGTTTTATTGATTTAAAAAAAAAACCGTTATATTGATTTTTTTCAAAAAATATACCTGTTTGGTATCACGTTACAATCTATTATATAAAATTTAATTCAAGTCTCTAGCGTTTTTGGTTCGTAAGATATTTAGGGTTAACCAAAATTTTCACCTTTTTTTCAAACTGCTATGGCAAAAAAACCACCCACGCAATTTTCTTGGGAGCCCTTTCTGCATCTTTCTGCCTTATTATCTGTATAACAAAATTTATTTGAAGTCGATATCTCTTCTGGTTCTTGAGCTATGGACAACGAAAAAAACGTCGCGAACGTACGGACGTACGGACGTACAAACGTACGTACACACGCACGCACAGACATCTTTCTAAAAATCTTTTATTTCGACTCTAGGGACCTTGAAACGTCGAGAAATGTCAAAATTTTCAATTTGACAAATCGGACCCATTACAATAACTTCCTATGGGAAGTTAACAAAAAGTCAGCAGGTGTCGATGGTACATCCAACGTTGTACTAAGACATTTACCGATGGAGGCGATTGACATTTGCACCACACTCTTCAATAATGCACTCAATAAAACATATTATCCAGTGCATTGGAAGAGCGCTGTGGTTCATCCTCCTCGAAAAAGAGAAAGGACAACTCCAACCCGTCAAATCTTCGGTCGATAAGTCTTCTTCTGAGTATAAGCAAAGTTTTCGAAAAGATCATCAATAGCGCTCTGACTGGCTGCGGACAGCAAAATAATTCCGGATAAACAGTTCGGGTTCAAGGCGGGTCATGACACAATTCATGCTGCGTCTAAACTCGTTTCTGATATCCAATGGAATAAATCAAAACAACAACGCACAGGTGCTGTTCTTGTTTGATTTGGAAAAGGCCTTTGACACCGTATGGTTAGAGGGTCTTTACCTAAAACTGAGCAGGGTTGGCATAAGGAAGCCATTGTTGTATATAGTTTATGATATGCTTAACGGTAGGAAGTTTGTTGTCAAAAGTGGCAATGTAACTTCTACCACAACATTCTCAATTAATAATGGTCTTCAACAAGGAGCGGTGAATTTGCCGATTCTCTTCAGCATTTACACCAGCGATCTGATATGTAGTCTAACAAAGGCAATTGCCTACGCCGACGATCTAAATGCGTACAGAACAGCCCGAAAGGTTGAGGTTATTAGAATTCTCTTGCAGCGTGATTTCGACAAGATTCAGCGATATTGCGACGACTGGAAACTGAAAATAAATGTCCAGAAGTCGGAGACAATTCTGTTCCGGACTCCGTTGGCTAGGGCCACGAGGGATACGTGCAAGAATTGGCGCAAGATAGTCATTGTTGATCTTCACGGGCAGCCAAAGTTTAGTGAAGTACCTCGGTATCTGGTTAGATCAGTAATTATATTTCGACAGACATATAAATGCTTCTCTGACCAGGGCCAGAGGAGCCTTCGCTCTGTCGAAACGGCAGTCGGTTTGACCCCAGAGTGAAGGTATTTTGCTACATGGCCCTCATACGGCCGATGATCGTTTATGGTTGTCCTGTGTGGTTCAACGTTGCCAGGTGGAGAAGTTTCGGGTGTTTGAGCGGCAGTGTTTACGACAGTGTACCGGCTTATATCGAACAGCCGCATCGTCTTATGTGCATTACTATTCCAACAAGGTCGTATACAAGGGGGCTCGAATCAAAAGACATGACAATTTCGTGATAAAACTCGTTCGAGGTCACATTTCAAGAGCTATGTCTTCGACCAACAATTTAACTTTCGGGCGTTCTATCCGAACGACGAGTATTTTGAAAGTGCACTCTTGAGCGGGTTCATTCCACCAGAGGCATTCCTCTTTTTAGAAAGATACGTTCTGATACAGGATAGATTGGCAGTTCCGCTAATCTACCATGTCAGACGACGAACCGTGGATAGGCGACTCCTGTACAATCGGTCCATCATGGCACAAGGCGGCGCAGAGCTCCTTCGGTTCAGTAGGGCTGTGTCCGAACGGGACCGAAATGATAGGATGAAGCAGAAGAACCAGTTTTGGTGGCTTCAATCGGCACTTGATAGTGGGTAAGTCGGGATGGGGTTTTAAGCCTTGGCCGGCTTACATAATTGTTTTATAGTTTTAGGGTTTAGTTGTAGAATAGGCATGGTGGCAAAAAAAATACAAAAATAAAACAAAACATGGAAATTAAAAAAAGACAACAAAATATGAAAAACAAAAAACGTTAGATAGATAGATTTGCTGCTGTGGTTGTTCTAGTTTTAAGTAGTTTATAGGCAGAATAGGCAGTTTAAGTTAGCTTTAAGTTTTATGTTAAGGAACTTATTTTAAGTAGTTTTAAGTAAAAATAAAAAAGGATCTTGATATTATTTTTTTTTTAAATTTTCTAATACAAAAATAAATAAAATTTAAATTGAATTAAAATAGATCTTAGGGCCGAAAGGCATTAGTATTAAGTGTTATAGTTTAACTTAGAGTGTCCGTATAGGACCAGTAAGTTAGTTGCCAGTCATTGTTAATTTGGCTATTTTTATGAATTTTTGTCTAGCTTTAAGATAGGTTTAAGATTGAATTAATAAATTTTTTTTTTCTCAAAATAAAGCTCTAACATGTTTATAAATGATGGTTTTTACTGATAGCTATAAACGGCCCGTAATAACTAGGAGCCTCGCACCTCTTTTTGATGTTGATTTTAATAGTATTTTTTGTACATCGGAACACTATAAAATTGGAACGTCATCAGTAAAACAAAATGGAATTTTATTCGTATTCTTTAGTAAATTTTTTTAAATTTATTTATCAAATAAAATTATTTTTAAATACATTGTTTTCTTTTCAAAAAAATACTCGAGATTAGATTTCATCTTTTTGCATCCATTTTTGCTAAAAATAAAATAAATAAAATAAAGCTCCTTAACGTGTCCAAAAATAATAAAAAATAACTATAACCAGCTCCTCAGTTTTTTAAACATCCGAAAATCTCCAATGGAATATATATTATACGAAATAATATTTATTTAAAGGACTGCGATGGCCAGTTCCAATATCGCCTAAAAACATCAGGTTTTTAAAATATGTCTCTTTAAAAATGTTTAAAACAACCAAAATCTTTGATTTTAAGGCTAAGTCAAAACTCCAAATATCTCTTTCTAATAAATTTTATGATGATTCTACAAAGTACAAATCTTTGTCTCCTAATACAATTTTAATCATTTCAGTATCTTACATAGTTTCTGGAAGTTCTAAGTAGAAATGAGTCTTTATTCCACTCTATATATAATTTTGAGCAAACCTTGACTTTAAAAACATTGGTGTTAATATTAAGTGCTTATTTTGATTTTGAACTTTGATTTTAATGATATGGGGCCTGATTATGAGGTTCGCAGCGGATCGTTTCAAATTCGACTCGGGTCGTATTTTCTTAGTAACGAATTCGCTGCGAACCGAAAATAGTTTCTCCTATAGTGGCGAGCATAAGTCATAGTACTCAAAGTGCTCTCATTAAAAGCTTTGAAAGAAAAGAAAACTTAAGGACTTAATTTTCATGCATGAAGTTATTTATTATGATAAAACCTTATTCTTTGTTTTACCAATAGAAAAAAATCAAAAACAAATTCCATTTTCTAGCAAAAAAAAAATAAAACCTTGAAATCTATGAAAAAAGTAGTACAAAAGTCTAGGTACTTTACACTTTACTAGTTTTAACTGTTTAAATTTGTAACGGTCCTGTTGCCTTTGTTTTTTTTTTTGCATGACGGTTGTAATATGACATGTGTGTGTCAATCAGTAGAAAGCGATCGGTCGTGCAGGTTAAGGTTAAAAAAATGTTGTTGTTTAAAACGGTAAATGAGCATCAAATTATTATTAATTGCCATGAGCAAGGTAAAAGTTATGCGGAAATTAATAAAATAGTTGGGCGGCCCAAATCTACCATACAAAACGTGATTAATTGTTACAATAAAGAAAACCGAATCGAAAATAAAGTCAGGTCTGGTCGTCCACGCAAGCTTACAGAAAGAGATGAACGAAAAATCGCGAGTATAATAATACCGATATACAGATTAGTTTAAATAAAACAGTTTCTCCGTGGACAGTTGCAAGATCGCTCCAAAAATCTGCGTTTAAGTCGTGCACACCTCGTAAAAAGCCGTTCGTAAGTGATAATAAAAAAAAAGACTGGACTTTGCAAAGGATTATAAAAATAAATCAAATGAATTTTGGGACCACGTAATATTTTCAGATGAGTCGAAATTCAACATTTTTGGCTCAGATGGGCGGATTAGAGTGTGGAGGAAAAAAGGCGAAGCTTTGAATCCTAAAAACACAATTAAAACTGTGAAACACGGTGGCGGTGGTGTAATGATATGGGGGTGTATGTCATCCAGTGGTGTCGGGAATTTGACAATAATTGATGGAATTATGAATAAGGAGGTTTATTTGAACATCTTAAAACAAAACTTACGACAAAGTGCAGAGAAACTTGGGATCGTAGACACATATCACTTCCAAAAGGATAACGATCCCAAGGATACGGCTACAAATGTAAAGTTGTAGATCGCCTACAACACGCCCCACATGCTAGTTACACCTACATCGCCCCCCCTACCAAAGTCCAGATCTTAACCCAATAGAACAATTATGGGATGTCTTAGAGAAACGACTTCGAAAACACAATATAACGAGCAAAACCCACCTTAAAGAGCTCCTGGGATCAGAATGGGAATTAATAGGGTCACGCGAAAACTTGTGAACTCTATGCCAAATCAATCGCTTAAAAGAGTTTATTAGGCTCAAAGGTTTTCCCACAAAATATAAGGTAATTACATTCTTAACAAAAAAGATTCGAAACCGAATTAAATTATCTTGTCCTTCCAGGGTACCGAGACTTTTGCACTATTGTTGTTAGGGACTTATACATTTATTTTAACTTTTTTAAGTTTCTTGAAGGATATTTTTCTGTTTTTCTTGTGTTAATTTGTTAAATAAACTTAAACTTTAATAAATCAAAACATAAATTGAAAATTGTGTCTTAATATAATTTATACAACTCATTTATCAAGAATATCACCACGGGTACCATGACTTTTGCTCTTTTTGACAGCTTTCCAAACATAATTTGTTTTGTTTTGATTGAATTTGTGAAATTTGCGGTGGTTTATGCCAAATGTTATATTTTATTTTGTATAGTGAATAAATTATAAGAAAATTAAAATAAAACTAACTCACATTTTATATAATTGTAATCAAGAAAGAATCCACGAAATCGAACACCGAACAATAATGAACACTCTTTCGCCTGTGAATCCGACAAAAACAAAGCAATCGGATTTCAACTCGCCAACAAACATTATTACATTTCAATTCAGCCTTCGAGTTCGTTAATTGGTCGAATTCAAAACGAAGAAGGCGAAAGCGAAAGCAATAATTGAAAAATGGCAAACTCGTTAGCTGAGTGGCTGAGAACGCCAATGAACTATTCTTTATCCGTTTTAGACACCTACCTAACTAAACAACCAATAGGCGATCGCTTTACAATTTAAACATACATGTTCTGCCTCTTTCTTATCTTCAGATAATTTATTTTCCATCCTGGTTCTTCTTATATGAAATTAAAATAAATCTTACCAAAGGAACAAGCTTTGAACAAAATAGTTGAATACACAAACACTTGTTTTCGTTAAGTACGCTTACAAGTATATTTTACGAGTACTTCCGGGATGAAATGTCGTAGGATGAGTTGTGTCTTGGGATGAATCGCGCGAATCGAAGACAGGTATATTTTAAAATCGTACGAGTATATAGGTAGTTTTTTAAACAGACTTTTTGCATACAGGACCCAGCCGTGCATTTTATTTAATTATGAGATTAATTTGAGACACGTAAAATATTTTATGAAATACTTTAAATTTTTGAACTGAATATCGAAGAAATAGATTTAGATTTGGAAAACCATTACGAATTTAAGTGAAAAAAGCTACTTCGTGAATTTAAAAAGCCTGAAAAACCCTTGAATGTGTTTTTTTATTTTAAAAAGTAGTATCTCAAAAACTTGATGGAGCAATTTTGAAGTGGGATTTAAGTTAAGGCCGATTAAGACCGATTGAAAAAGTGCAATTTGATTCCCATGAAAAGAAACCTTGTCGATCAGTGTTATTACTCTTGGTGGGACCATTCCTCGCAGAATGATAAGATCTTCACCATTTATAATTGCATACACATAAATAAATGTATATAAGAAAAAATATACTTTGTAGCAAAAAGTAACCCAATTAAGATTTTTGCTTGTCTTGAATGGCAATAAATCTTGTAAATTAATTAATTCGATTCGGTCTATAAAATACAGTAGTATTTCAATTATTTGTAATGAAAAAGTTTATAGTTTAGTTTCTTAAAATTCAACAAAGTGATAAACGTAATTATGTTCTTCAAAAGGAATTTGACAAAACAACAAGAGTAAAGGACACAGATCGCCGTGAAGGCGATTAATGACTAAAATATTTAATTGGTTAAATGCCAAAAGCGATTTGTCTATGTACAATGTACAGTACATCCATCGTCAACAAGAGAGCTTTTGTGGGTCTTGATTGGCGCTAGAAACTATAAATATTTTGAAAAATTAAATGGTATGTGTCACAGTTGTAATTGCTGAAAGAAACGTGAAAGTTTGTTTTTATTTGTTTCAATCTAAATTTCTGTTTTCTAAAAAAATCAATTTCGTGGTGGGTTATGGTGTAGTTCGCCTAATTAGCCTCTGAAAGACGCCTAATATCATTGCTTTACCTCATCAAATATCAATTTCACTGATTGAACACAATATCGAATAATTGAGTTCTAGCTTGCAAAACAATTTAAAGTTTTAATTTACGACAGTATCTAACTGATAAACTGAGAGCCATAGACGAGGGATTTCGGAAACTCAAGCACATCCAACTAATAATTAAGAAAGTATCGGGCAATTAATTTAAAGATCTGAATTTTTAGACGACCTTCCATCTTTTAACTAACATTCAGAATAAACTATTAATTTACATTTCTAACAAAAATTTCATTAAGATTATGATCAAGAATAAATTGGTTTATTCTATCAATAAAAAATCTCACAAATTTAACAATTAAAAATTATTGATTAATACTTAACTAATAGAACAAATTGTGAAAATATAATCAAGGATATAAAATACCAACTTATGTCTCCAAGATTTCTGAGAATTTTTCCCAGACTTATTCACAGCGCAGACTTAAATAATTAACTTTTAATATTCACTTAGCAATCAAGCAATCAAATTAGCTTTCTTTTTATGTTCACCTTTTTAAATGTGAGATAGAGAGTTCTTGAGAAAGTGAATCATTAAAAATTCTGTTCTTAGATTTCTAACCGAAAAAGTGAGAAATTTGTATTAGAAATGTTGTTGATAGTTCTGTGATTTTTTTTTTTATTTTTTTTTTATTTATTTCTTTATTTCATTTGAAAAATACTTAAAACTATATAATCTTCAATCCATAATTATATAAAAGTACATTAATTTTAAGATTATTTACAAGAATGAAATAGTTAAGTACAATCTGTTGGCCGAAGACAAGAAGCGAAAGTATTATGCTATATAAAAGATAATTACAATTAAGTTATCGATGGGGATGCGATAAAGATATAAGAATTTAATTAAATTAAATTAAATTAAATTAAAAGTTGGAAAAACAAATCCAAGATATTAGATACGCTCTGCAATTTTGAGCACGAAGAAAACCATAAGATTTAAAATATTTATGTAGTTTCAGAGAACCAAATTTAAGCTTATGCTAGGCAATTATTGAGATTCTCAGTTGTAGGACTTGATGCAATATTATTCCCATTTATTTATTATTTATTTATATTTATTTAACCGCCTAATCATCAAATCATAAGATCAGTCAAGAATTCTTTTCTATTGAAAATATGGCCTATGCCAAAGCCAATTCTTCATAATTCATTTAAGGCCTTACAGACCAAGCGTTAAATCCGTTAGTTCTAATTTTTCGGTAACTCATTTATGATGATGGCCACAATTTTAAGGCAAATTAATTAACTTTTTCATATTATTCCACATATTTTTAAATTACATTATTTCAATAAATACAAATTTAAAAAAACTAGAATTATTTAAGCCTTCATATTATATAATTCAATATGTTAATGTTACATTTCTTAAATTAATTCTTGGTTGTTCGGTTCGTAGTACCCGTGGCATGGTTAGTGCGTTGGACTGGCACAGGTGCTGTTCTGGTTGATTTGGAAAAGGCCTTTGACACCGTATGGTTAGAGGGTCTTTACCTAAAACTGAGCAGGCTTGGCATAAGCAAGCCATTGTTGTATATATAGAAAGCTTGTTGTCAAAAATGACAATGTAACTTCTACCACAACATTCACAATTAAAAATGGTCTTCAACAGGGAGCGGTGAATTCGCCGATTCTCTTCAGCATTTACACCAGCGATCTGATAGGTAGTCTTACAAAGGCAATTGCGTACGCCGACGATCTAATTGCGTACGGAACGGCCCGAAAGGTTGAGGTTATTAGAATTCTCTTGCAGCGTGATTTCGACAAGATTCAGCGATATTGCGACGACTGGAAACTGAAAATAAATGTCCAGAAGTCAGAGACAATTCTGTTCCGGACTCCGTTGGATAGGGCCACGAGGGATACATGTAAGAATTGGCGCAAGATGGTCATCGTTGATCTTCACGGGCAGCCATTAGCGAGCAAAAGTGTAGTGAAGTACCTCGGTATCTGGTTAGATCAGTATTTATATTTCGACAGACATATAAATGCTGCTCTGACCAGGGCCAGAGGAGCTTTTGCTCTGAAGAAACGGCTGTTTTTTAGCAGTCGGCTTGACCCCAGAGTGAAGGTAATTTGCTACATGGCCCTTATATGGCCAATGATCGTTTATGGTTGACCTGTGTGGTTCAACGTTGCCCCTTCCCAGATGGAGAAGTTTCGGGTGTTCGAGCGGCAGTGTTTACGATGGTGTACCGGCTTATATCGAACAGCCGCATCGTCTTATGTGCATTACTATTCCAACAAGGTCGTATACAAGGGGGCTCGAATCAAAAGACATGACAATTTCGTGATAAAACTCGTTCGAGGTCACATTTCAAGAGTTATGTCTTCGACCAACAATTTAATTTTCGGGCGTTCTATCCGAACGACGAGAGTGCACGCTTGAGCGGCTTCATTCCACTAGAGGTAGACAAATGCGGTCTGATACAGGATAGATTGACAGTTCCGTTAATCTACCACGTCAGACGAAGAACCGTGGATAGGCGACTCCTGTACAATCGGGACAAGGCGGAGCAGAGCTCTTTCGGTTCAGTAGGGCTGTGTCCGAACGGGACCGAACTGATAGGGTGAAGCAGGAGAACCAGTTTTGGTGGCTTCAATCGGCACTTGATAGTGGGTAGTCGGGATGGGGTTTTAAGCCTTGGCCGGCTTACATACTTGTTTTATAGTTATAGGGTTTAGTTTTAAGTAGAATAAGCATGGTGGCACACAAAAAAAAAATACAAAAAAAAATTAAAATTAAAAAAACAAAAAAAAACATGGAATATAAAAAAAATATAAAAAAAAATTTAAAAAAAAACATAAAAAAGACAATAAAATATAAAAAACAAAAAACGTTAGATTGCTGCTGTGGTTGTTCTAGTTTTAAGTAGTTTATAGGTAGAATAAGTAGTTTAAGTTAGCTTTAAGTTTTATATTAAGGACCTTATTTTAAGTAAAAATAAAAAAGGACCTTGATATTAGTTTTTTTTTTCATAATTTTCTAATAAATACAAAATAAATAAAATTTAAATTGAAGTTAAATAGATTTAAGGGCCGAAAGGCATTAGTTTTAAGTGTTATAGTTTTACTTAGAGTGTCCGTATGGGACAATTAAGTTAGTAGTAAGTTATTGATAATTAGGCTAGTTTTATGAATTTTTGTCAAGCTTTAAGAATGGTTTAAGAATGAATTAATAAAAATGAATAATAAAAAAAAAAAGTGCGTTGGACTGCCATGCAAGGGGTCTTGGGTTCAATCCCTGCCTGTGCCACCTTAATTTAAAAAAAAATAATTTTCGCGGGTACTGCCTCTTGCGAGGAATTGACAATTCCTTCAAGAGTAATTCTTGTCATGAAAAAGTGCTTTCTCAAATTAGCCGTTCGGATTCTGCCTAAAATTGTAGGTCCCTTCCATTCCTGAAAACATTACTCGCACACAGGAATGTTTGCGAGTTGTAAGTCACTAGGCTCTGGTTCACAACGGACCCTTGCGCCACCCAATTTATTTATTTGTTGGCATCGAATGGTCAAATGAAATGACTTTAGGATGTTTTGATTGCAAAGGGCGAGTTCTACAAGAAATAGTTATTGTAATCGTAATACGATTTCAGTACATCAACAAACCTTTATCTTTGTTTTTGGACAACTTGAAAATATCTTTTCATATTGAAGACAAAAAATCAAATCCAAAATAACACTAGAGCAAAAGTTAACAAAAAAAACGTTAACAGAAAAGAAATAAAATGAACGAGTTCATGCGAACCAGGCTCATGTATCCAAAAAAGTCTGTTTGAAAATATTACCTGTATTTTAAGAACTAAAATGTACCTGCAAAAAAGTTAGTTTTCAAAAATGTAAATGCCATTTGATTTTTCAAGAAAACCTAAATTTGTATTTGAGAACCGTTTTTGAATTTTTGTTTAAAAATATTTTTGGTATATGGTTTTGAACTTAATATTAGACGTCTTGCATTTTAATTTTGTAAAAAATGATGACCCATTTTCAAGATAACAAATTTCGAAAAAAAATTAAAAATAAAAACAATGACATTTTTGACAGAAAACAAAATAGTTTAGTTCTTGAAAGAACTAAAACACAAAATAATGGTTTTCTTTGAGGTACCCTTTTGGGGCAATACAAAAATATTTTTTTATATAGAAAGAAACCAAACTAAGAACACAAATCTTAGCAAAACTTAAAAATAAATTATAGGTTTCTTTTTGAAAAAATTCGAATCATCGATTTTTGACCGTACAAATTTGTATTGGGACTACTGGTATTTTTAGTTTGAAAAAACAGGAAAGACATACAGACAAACCGACAAAATCGGGGGACCCACTTTGCTCGTCTTATCTACCATCGTAATGTCATGTTTGATTAAAATCCCGAATTCGAATTTGAAAAACCTGAATACAGGTTATATACATATGTATGTCGAAAGTAAAAATGACAAAAGGGTTAAACTAGAAAAAGTAAGTAAAACGGAACCTCACTTTTTATTCTCTACAAAGTTTTAAAACTACATACAAGAGTGATAAGGAGAAAAAAGAAGTAGATTCCGTTTATGTTTACTAAAATTGAAGTAGGTAGAAAGACAGATCTTAAAAATGAAGTAGATTTCAATATTTTGATGATTGTGGGAAGTAAGAAGTAGATTTTTAGTTTATTTGAAAAAAAAAGAAGTAGATCTAGTTCATTTGAAGTAAAGTCTTCTTAGAGTACTTTTTTCCAAATTAAGCGTTCGGAGTTGGTGTAAAATATTACTCGCTCACAGGAATGGTTGAAAATTGTAACTCACTACACCATACTTCTCAACGGTCTGTTGCACCACCCAATTTATTAATTTAACTACAATTTGAGCCTATAAGTGTGCCTGAAGATTTTCAAAATACTGATGTTTAAAAACGCTTAAATAAGTTGTTTTTTTTTTTACAAAAAAACGAGGAATTCTTATTGGAATAACAAAAAAGACAATTTGCAAAGTGTGATAAAATTGGACCAAAAGATGAAAAAAGTAGTATGGCATGGGGTGGAAAGTCTATCAGCTTTATATTCATAACTTCTTAATGATTTCATAGTCCAGGCAAATTAGGAAAAATTCCCACCTAGCTGAATTTTGGTACACATCTTTTTTATATTGTCGTTAACAATGTGTAAAAAGTCGACCTCGATATCATGTACGCGTCAAAGGTTATTCGAGGTCAAAGGTCACGGAATTGGCCTTTTTTTAATATCTCGTTTTTTATTGGTCGTACAAAAAAAGTTCTATACACAAATTGTAGAGAAGGTAATTATCTAAAAAAAATGGTCTTCTAACATTTTCACGTCAAGTTGATAGTTTTTCCGTTATAAGGCCAACAAAGTGTACTCTTTTAATGAAATATGATTTTTTCGCTAAAAACAAGCAGCCTTTGCGTTAATATCGACCTTTTAGTAACAATAGACGCAGCTGTCTTCGACAATCATATGCTGGACCGGCCCATTGCAGTAGATGAGTATTTAGTTGTGTTCGGTCCGTCTTTACGAAATGGATTTTTCAACTGCTACCTATATCATCGACGGTGGATTTTTTTTTGCATCGTGTTATATCAAGATGATACTTTTCAATGCATATTTAATAAATATATTGCATATTTAAAAAAAAAAACATTTTGGGTCCAATGTAATTGTTGTATTCGATGGATATAACGATAATAGTAAAAAATATAAAGGCGATGGAACAGTTTCGACCGCGACGCGACGGTCTGAAACAATGAAAGTGCCTATAAGTCGAGAAAAGTTTCTTTCAAATCGATCGAATAAAAACAGATTTATTTCTACATTGATGCAAAAATTAGAAAATGTTAGTGTAGTTTCAAAACAAGCTCAAGACGATGCTGACGTACTTATTATAGAAACCGAAACTGAAGAAGCATACACTCGGAAAACTATTATTGTTGGAGAGGACGTAGATATCTTAGTTATACTAATAGCACGCACTCCGTCGCAAAAACAAATTTTTCTTTTAAAGGAAAAGTTGACACAGAAATATACTCATCTACTAATGGCATGGATCACTACAATTTTGGTAGAGAACATATTTTATTTTTGCACGCTTTTACAGGATGTGATACGACATCTACATTTTTTAATAAAGGAAAGGTAAAACTTTTAAAACTATAAGGAAATCGTCCAGACCTTCAAAGTGCAGCAGCAGTGTTAAAAAAACAAAATTGCTCCGTTCAAGACATTTTCAAACATGGAATTAAATTTATTTTAGCTATGCATGGTGCCGAAAAACTGCTTGTTTTTAGCGAAAAAATCATATTTCATTAAAAGTGTTCACTTTGTTGGTCTTATAACGGAAAAACTATCAACTTGATGTGAAAATGTTAGAAGACCATTTTTGTAGATAATTACCTTCTCTACAATTTGTTTATAGAACATGATATCGAGGTCGACTTTTTACACATTGTAAACCACAATATAAAAAAGATGTGTAACAACTTCAGCCAGCTGGGAATTTTTCCGAGATGAACCCCTTGTTTCGTCTAATTTGACTCGACTATCATAACTTCGAATACTTTTCGAAATAACTTAAAGTGAAGTTCAGTCGATTGTCGTAATTTATTCTTTGCGATAAGAAGTTAACGATAATATATAGTTTCGGATAAAATGTGGTGTTGAAGCTTATTTGTTTAATGTTTCAGTTTTTAAAAGATCATTGTCTTACTCGAAGTGTTATAAAGAAGACATTTGCTTACTGAAAAATCATTTGAAATGTTTTGTTTGTATACTTAACTATACAAAGTAAAAGCTATAACTTCTTACGATCCAAGTGCACTACGTAAAGAAGTTAAGATTTATTTCCCTTAAGTGAAAGTACTGCTGTTTCAAACAATTTTCTCTAATTCAAATCAAGTTCAATTCGGTTGAGTTCCACAAAAATATGGATGAAAGTGAACTTCAGAACTCCAATTAATATTTTGATCCGGTTTAAATGTTATTCGAGTGAAAGAGAAACGTAGAACCTAGCTGAATTTCCCTCCTGCTAAGCGCAAGCGTTAATTTTTCGGAAAAGTGATTTGACATGTAAAATCACAAAGATTGGAAAACAACGAAAACACCTACATTATTGCGGTATAACTTTTTTTCAAAGCCAGAGATCCATTCTTGTAGTAACTTTTTAAAATACATTATGTATGTTGCTTTTAGAAAAACAAAATAATTTTAAATCTCAAACTTAAAAACGTCCGAAAAATTATTATTTACACAAAACAAATTTTTGGTCTGTTATTAAGTGCTATTTTCTCAGTAATCAATATCCTTGTGAATTATTGATTAAAAACCAAAAAGCCGAGTCTAAAAATATATTTTAGTTCTTGACGAAATTGGAAACAATTATGTACATATTCTACACTTTTTTTTAGTCAAGTAGTCTTTTTGACAGAAAGATTCGTTGTACTAAATGCGGTAGATCCTATTTGTTTTGTAGGTATTCATGACGTTTCGGTCTTATAAATACATCCAGGTTTTTGACCTCTAGGTGGCAACATTACAGCAAATTTACAAGACCGGGAAAAACCTTAGTTTTTTTTTCAGTTATTGCCTATTTTAATCCACATGGGCTAGTTTGTTTCCAAATAATACACTCTATGACACCTGACAACATTTTCTTCATTTTGATTCTATTTTCCTCTATGCTTGATACTTTCCAAATAGGACAATTAACCAAAAAACCAAAAATACCGGATTTAACGCAATGTCTCCTTCTTTTCAAATGACAAAGTTGCTATACTAAGCATACGAGGTGTGTTCAAAATGTACCTGGAATTTTTAAATTTCGTGGGTCTGGAGAGTCCGAATGTCAAAATTTGTTTTGTATTGTGTTGGTTTATATTTTCCTAAAGTATGATGCAATTTTCAGCTATATTCACTGTTTACTTTGTCTGTGGTAGTTGCTACAGTTTGACGTGTTTGACAATGTTTGACAATAAAATCAATCGCTCAGAAGCTGTAAAATGAAGTCAACGACGATCCAAGTCTGCTTGAAAAGGTCATAACTGGTGATGAAACATGGGTGTACGGTTATGATATCAAACCAATCACCAAGGAAGCATCCAACGTCACCAACGAACAAAGCACATCAAGTTCTATCAAATGTGAAGGTTTTGCTTACTGTTTTCTTCGATTATAATGGCATAGTACATCAAAAGTTCTTACCACAAGGTCGTACGGTTAATAAGGAGTATTACCTTGAAGTTATGCCACGTTTGCGTGAAGCCATTCGAAAAAAACGCTCAGATTTATGCAAAAACAATTCATGGCTTTTGCACCACTATAACGCACCTGCTCACTCGTCGTTGCTTGTTCGTAATTTTTTGGCCAAAAACAATACCGTAGTCATGCCCCAACCTCCAAATTCACTAGATATGACTCCGTGAGACTTTTTCGTGTTTCCAAAGTTGAAGAGACCCATGCAAGGACGGCGTGTTTACTCGATTGAAGAAATAAAGGCCGAATCGCTGAGAATGCTCAAGGACATATCAAAAAGTGAATAACATGAGTGCTTCGAAGATTGGAAAAAACACTGGCATAAGTGTATTATGTATGGGAGGGGGGAGGCTACTTTTAAATTGTAAATTACTTTAAAATTGTAAACGAATTAATAAATATTTTGTTGAAAAAAAAACGAACATTCCGGGTACTTTTTGAACACACCTCGTACAATGGTTCCCACAACTATTCGGACAAAGAATTTAAGTTTTCGCAATGCCATTTCTCCTTTAAAATGAATAGAAGTAGTTGAACTTAATCATCATTTTTATCTTATTAAAGTTCAAATTAAGTTTAAAAAGAACTGAATTTCAAGTTACATATTATCAAATAAATAAAAACAACAAACAAAACTCCTTAATTTAAGCTCTCACACATATTCGGACACTAACTCCTTTTGTACTATAGTAACTCTGTAAAGGTACTTTTCCTGACAAATGCTAATAAAATTATCAATCCTGTATTACGGAAGACTTTTACTTACAGCTGTGTTCAAAATAATAGGAGTGCTTTTAGAAAATTTGCTCAAGTGTTTTTTTTTACCATGTGTATACTGGTAAGCAGCCCATTTCTCTACCGATAAGTATAACTGGACATTAAAGATGATAAAACAATGAACTGGTTTGGAATTCATAACCGTTTACATTTGTAACCAGAGATCAAATGATCTTTACTCTCAATCAGGCTATTCAAAATAACAGTAAGTAACTAAATTCAAATAGGAACATTAAATAGTTGGAATATCGAATACATAAACAAGTTTGGTTATTTAGTGGGCCGAGGAAAGCACTGCACCGACGAAAAACGGGAAATCATAAAAAAGTTGCGAAATGAAGGAAAAACTTATAAGGATATAAAGTTAATGTTGGGGTGCTCTGACCAAATGATCCCCAATGCTGTAAAATATGAAAAAAAAAGTCGAAACCCGGGAACGGAAACGAGAAACGAGTGAAAATGACGGTCGACGTATTGTTCGCTACAGCCGAAAGGATCCTTTTGCGTCCTCTAAGATGATCCAGGAAAATCTAGAACTGGAAGTAAGTAGCGTAACAATAAGAAGGCGATTGTTGGAACACAATCTTTCCGCTCGCAGTCCACGAAAAGTGCCGATGCTTACAAAAAAACATGTAGCCGCTCGTTTGAAATTTGCAAGAAGCCATGCTAATTGGCCTGCAGAGAAGTGGCGAAACATTTTGTGGACTGACGAGACCAAAATTGATTTATTCGGTGGAACTGGCTCTAAGCAATACGTCCGACGTCCAGAAAATTCCGAGTTTAAGCCTCAGTACACCATTGAAACGGTAAAGCATGTAGGTGCTAAAGTGATGGCATGGGGCAGTTTCTCATATGCTGGTGTCGGCCCCATACATCAAATCATTGGCACGATGGACCAGCGCGTTTATGTGGATATAATGTCCAGTAAGATGCTGCCTTATGGGAGTTGGAATATGCCGTTTCCTCCTAAGCTTAATGGAACCAGCTTGAGTCCCTTACGAAACATGAGAGGTTGATTATACCGATATGATTAAGATCGTTTAAGAAGAATTCTCCAAGGTAATTCTTGAGTTTCGAGCCAGAGCAGGGCATGTGCAGAGGAGATGAAGAACTGTTTCTTCCTCTTTCTCGTCCATACAGCTTCTGCAAAAGTCATTTGAAAATACGCCTAGTCTCGTGCCGTGCTTTCCTATTAGACAGTGTTCGGTTATGACACCTTTCATCGAGCTCATATGCGATCTGCTTAGAGAGAGCAAGCACTTGAACGTTTTAAATCCAGTGTTGGCCAGATGTTTTTTGTAACTTGACGCTTGGTGATGTTGTTCCACCTGGTGCCTGCCCTCCTCACAGCGTCTTACATTAGCACCAGTTAACAAGTAGCGATTGGTATGCCAGTACGTGCCAAAAGTGGTAGGATGGACTGTACTGTACCTTTCCTGGCGAGTTCATCTGACTTACAGTTCCCTGGAATGTCTCCATGGCCCGGCACCGGGCAAAGGTGAATATTTAACTGTTGTGCCATCTCCATTAGAGATGATCGACAGTTATGGACTGTTATAGAGTTTGTAGAGACAGAGACCAGAGATTTGATAGCGGCCTGGCTGTCGGAGAAAATACGGATATCAGATGTCGATATCACGTTTTCTTTAAGTCAGGACAAGACTTCCTTTATCGCCAAAAGTTCTGCCTGGAACACCCCACAATGATTGGGAAGGCGGAATAAGAGACTTAATTTCAGTCGTTCAGACTACACACCTCCACCAACCTCCTCTTTCGTTTTTGACCCATCTGTGTAAAAATGGATTGACTCATCCTCCAAGAATGTCCTATTCTCCCAAAAAGATCTTGTAGGTATAGCAATCTGGTAGTTTCTGTCGAATTGCAGTTGGGAGATAGTGTAGTCTGCGTGCTTTGGAATTGATTCTAAGTACCTTAGAATTACGGAGTGGCCAAAGTTGTTATTAGTCCACTGCTACGAAGCTTTGAGGCGAATAGCAGAGCTTGCAGCTAATTGTTTGCTAAATATGTCAAGAGGTGTAAGGTAGAGCAAGGTGTCCAGTGCCGCAGACGGGGTCGTGCGAAGCTATCCGCTTATACATAGGCAGGCTGAACGTTGGACTTTATTTAACTTATCCCTGTTTATACCTTTCTCTAAAGCAGTCCACCATACTGCCACTCCGTACGTTAAAATCGGTCTGATTACCGATGTGTATAGCCAAGCTTGATTCTGGGTTGTAAACCTCATTTATTTCTAATAGCTTTTTTGCAAGAAAAGAGAGCTACAGTAGCTTTTTTGACTCTTTCCTGTACGTTGCCTTTCCAATTTAGTTATTTGTCTAAGACAAGACCCAGGTATTTATCCTCGTCTGAAAAATTTTAATTGGATTCCTTTAATATAGGGATGGTTGACAAATGGAATTTTGTATCTCCTCGAAAATAAGACAAGATCGGTTTTGTGTGTGTTAACATCCAGTCCACACCGATCAGCCCAAAGTATTAGTCTGTTCAAGGCATTTTGTATGAGTTCTTTTAGGATGTTAAGATGCTTTCCTGAAACTGCTATAGCAACGTCATCCGCATAGGCTATCACTCTGAAACCCTCCGCATCCAGACTAGTTAGGATTTCATTCACACTAGGTTCCACTGGAGAGGGGGTAAAACACCACCTTGCGGTGTCCCTCTACTAACGAATGGTCTGCTAGAAAAGTTGCCCAGTTTTGAGTTAATTATTCTGCTAGTAAGCATTAAATGGATTAACTCCCGAAGCGAACTCTATACATTTAGAGATGTTAGTGCAGATGTGATTGCAGATGTGTCCACGTTGTTAAAGGCACCTTCGATGTTGGCTTATTTAAAATAAAAACAAAACAAGTTTAAATTGTTATAAGTCTATACGTTCTCCATACGTCTTCTTGAAGAAAATGCATTGCGAACATTTGTTTTTTTTGCGTCCAATTTGTCGTGGGAGCCACTGTAGTTGACTGTACAAATTTTTAATTAAGATTATTAACTTAGCATTTTTCAACCTTTAAATGCATTTTTCGCAGACGAAAATATCCGGTGCATATTTCAAAACAATGTTAAATTTTTGGTAAATAAAGCTTCTTATAAAAATAATAATTATTTTAAACAACTTTTACCCATTTTACAAATTTTTTCGTACAATAATGTTCAAAAGAACTACAAAACTTACTCAAATTTTGTTCAAAGACTGGCGAGGATTTTATCGATTGAGAACTACCCGTATGTGAATTAACAGGTGTATATTGGTCTGCATCTAAAGTTGATGCTCTCCTGACATCAAGCGTAATTCGGACACCACGAGAACTCATATTCACTAATTAACAAAATTATTCACTTAAATGAATCACTCCTTTTGATTAGTTTTATATTCAGTTCAGTTCGAACAAATGCACAATTACGTAATGTATAAATTTATTCACAAATAAATATTTTTAAAAGTCAATTTTTATGAAGTTTCAATTTGCTTATTATTTATTTTATTATTCTGAAAATATCACTTTAAATAATTTCGAAGTTTCTGAAATAGATTAAATTTTTTTTATCTTAAAAACGAAGAATATTTAGAAAACAAATACTACAGTGTATTTTTGTCGATCCGAAACTGAATAAAGCTCGGTAGATACTTTCCCCAATAAGCTATTATCACGATACGAACTTTATTAAAAACAACAAAAACAACAACTGTCAGTATGACAATACATATTGTTAATGAACCTATACATTAATGCCATTTTTACAATTGTGTTTCTCACAAGAGTCGAATTATATCAACCGTTTCAATTTGCAAACCGCTAATTAAAAGATAATGAAAAAGCTACAAAGTCTTGCCTATAAACGTATATATTTAGATATTTTTATATATAAAACATTCAGCGGTGATAAAGATAAAAAGAATATACTTTAAATTCTCAGAAAAGTTGTTTTATTTGTTGAGTATAGATGAAAATGTACTCGCACAGAATATACGCTATGCAGTAATAGAGTAACGAGCCCCTTAAAATGTTTACAAATTCGAATATCAATGGTTTTTTGGATGTATTTTTTTAATTCATTGTTCAATTGTTGTTTGTCTTGGCAGTAAATGTAAACAAAAAGCTAATTTTTAAGTTTCTTTAAATAGAATGAGTAGAAAAGTAAACAAATAACTTATTGAACTACCAGAGTTTCTTTTTTCACTAACCCAGAACCTACGCTGCTAAAACAAAACGAACAGTTATATGCTAAAATGACAAGACGAAATCGTAAACGAAAATGTTTGCCTATTTTTAGTTTTATTGCTGTTTTTATTTTACAATAATGAATTAGTATTTATCTACATTGAATGCTCGTGAAATTTTTACAATTCTATTGCTTTTGTGGAACAATATTTATTTATATACAGGGTGGCGCACGAATTGTGCTACAAAACTAAAACATAAAAAGAGGCTGGGATGCGACCTACACTGATAACTTCCCATCCCGTCTGTCGATTTGTCTTGCTTAAAAGTTTGTCCATATGTACTCGTATCAATTTTTACTAAATTTGCGTACTATTTTTAGTATATTTTATTTTTTTATGAAAAAACGGACTGTTAGATTTTTATATACAAATTACCTAATATTGAAAACAATATTTTCTGTGAAATAAAATAAGTTTGAAGCCAATATTTTTAATTTTTGAAAAGCTATTTGAGCCGAAAGTAAATTTTTACCAAGTTTTAGTATTGTTTTTTTTTCAGAGTTTTATTTTTTGCAAACAAAACTTTCTATTTGAATTTTTTAAAAATTTTACCAAATGTTGAAACAATATTTCTTATAAGATAAAATTAGTTTGAAGCTATTATTTCAAAGTTTTTAAAAGATATTTCAGCCTAAAATCATTTTTTACCAACTTTTGTTAATTTTTTGTTCGGTTTTTAATTTTTTGTAAAAAAACTGTCAAGTCGATTTTTTCAAACTTTAACTGAATGTTGACAACAAGATTTTTTAAATGATAAAAGTAAATCAAAGCCAATATCTCAAAGTTTTGAAAAGATATTTGAGTCGAAAATCAATTTTTACCAACTTTTATAAATTTTTTTTAGGTTTTTATTTTTTGTAAAAAAACTGTCAATTCGATTTTTCTCAACATTTTTAAAAATGTTGAAAACATTATTTCTTATAAGATAAAATAAGCTTGAAGCCAAAATTTCAATTTTTTGAAAAGATATTTGAATCGATATTCAATTTTTACGAACTTTGATTAATGTTTTTTTTAGAGTTTTATTTTTTATAAAAAAAACTGTCAATTAGATTTTTCTCAAAATTTTATCATATGTCAAATACATTATTCTTCGTAGCAAAAAATTGTTTTAGAGATGAAATCATATTTCAGTCGTTAAATATTGGAGGTGACAAATTTTTTTTTTCAGTTTTATTGATTTATAAAAAAAACCGTTATATTGATTTTTTCAAAAAATATACCTGTTTGGTATCACGTTACAATATATTATATAAAATTTAATTCAAGTCTCTAGCGTTTTTGGTTCGTAAGATATTTAGGGTAAACCAAAATTTTCACCTTTTTTTCAAACTGCTATGGTAAAAAAACCACCAACGCAATTTTCTTGAGAGCCCTTTCTGCATCTTTCTGCTTTATTATCTATATAACAAAATTTATTTGAAGTCGATATCTCTTCTGGTTCTTGAGCTATGGACGACGAAAAAAACGTCGCGAACGTACAGAAGTACGGACGTAAAAACGTACGTACACACGCACGCACAGAAATCTGTCTAAAAATCTTTTATTTCGACTCTAGGGACCTTGAAACGTCGAGAAATGTCAAAATTTTCAATTTGACAAATCGGACCCATTGCAATAACTTCCTATGAGAAGTTAATAACTCTGTTTTGTGTGAGTAATCGGCTTTTTTTTTCATTTATCAAAGTTGATTCTTGGGATACTGATAAAAGGATTTGAATAGTGCAACGGTACCATGCTTTGCAGTCTGTCATTTCCTTCCAAAGGAAATATATGCGGGAATTTGGCGGTACTCCACCGAGAAGATGGACAATTATGGGGTTGTTGAACATGGTTGCCGAATGTGAAAGCTTCGCACGAAGACTGTACCATTCCCAATATTCATGTTCAGGATACAATCGGCGCTACAGCATCGGCAATACAAGCAATTCCATGCGTTTCGACTATAGAAACTTTTCGGGGCAAATTGGTGTTGGCAGACGGTCATTTCAGCAGATACTTCAAGATGACTTAAATGTTGAACCCTCGGAATTTTCCTGTTCGCCCGGAATATTGACGAAAATTGATTGCAATGGCCGAAGAAGACAATACTTTGATTTATTGTTTGTTTATTTCTGATGAGGGTTATTTTGACCTAAACGGCAATGTAAACAAGCAAAATTGTCGTATTTGGAGTGAATCTAATCCAGAAATGATCCATGATGTGTATTGTGAAGCCATATTACTTTGAAGAAAACGGTGTAACAGTAACTCTGAATGAGAACCGTTATTTAAAAATGTTGAATGAGTTTTTTAACCTAGAACTGCGCCGAAGACGTATCCCATCGTATTGCATTTCCTTCCAGAAAGATAAATCTCCAGTAACTCCACTTTTCGCTGGTCCCCAGGAAACCCAGGAATTTGGCATAATTGAAGCAGTCTATCATGACAATAATTGAGGCGATCCCAACGTTAACCCTTCAGGCCGCAATGAAAAATTTTTGATCAAGTGCCGCATAAGTGTGGAAGAGCGTGGAGGTCATTTGTGGTCTTTCATTTTTAAAAACAATTAACTATTTAAAATAAAATTGAATTTGCTATCCAATAAAAAAAACAATGAAATACAATGATTAAAAAAAAAGTTATTTCAATTTATTATTGTAGCACAATTGGTGCGCCACCCTGTATGACATGATACGAGACAGCTTAATTCATTGAACGCAGCTTCAGAGCAAGGCAGATAGTTAGTTTTTTAAATGTCTTAATTTCAAGCATAGAAATTTAGAAATCCAAGTCATAACATTGGTCGACAGTATTACATTAAGTGAAAAAACAAAACAATACTTTTTTAAAGGATTAAGAATTCAAATGCTACCTTTAAATTTGTCTACCATATCAAATTTTTAAAATATTATGGTTGAAGACAACCAAAAACGTATTTTTAAGCCTAAGTTAAAACGCAACATATCATTTAACAATACATTGTGTATGATAATTTTCCAATTTTTGTGCTGTGCTTGATACACTTTAAAAGCAAAAAATAAGTGCAATGGCCGATTTATTTATTTAAAACTGATTACTTATTCAAATTTTACAGATTGGGTTTAGCGAGTTCATCCTAAAAAAGAATAAAAGAAAATCTTTTATGTCTGAATCACAAACACGCTTCAGCTTCGGCTTCGTCTGCATTACGGTAGGCCTGCTTCGAGGTTGCATTGAATGACATTTCTGTTATTAGCAAATATTTTGTTTTTGACATTTGTTTACAGCTGTTGAGCTGTCAGACGAAGAAAATGTTCAGAAAATTGAACTAGATTTAACGTTTGGAGTCACATTACGTAACATTACGTTACGATTGTCAAACGAAACGTGAGGTTGAAGCTCCATTGTGAATTGTGCATTGAATTCCTATGGATGAACTCGTTTGTGATTCAGCTATTAAGATTCCATGGTAAATCAACGCAATATAGCTTTTAAAAAATTCAAGGAAACAAATTCTGATACTGATACATTTTTTTATCAAATTCATAATGATTATGATTTTTTGAATAAATATCTACACATCTCAATCTCTCCATTCAGCCCCAAAGCTTTTTGGAATTCTTTAAACTGTAAAGAAATAACCGTTTGAACTTATAGTAAGAGGTCATTTGTATATTAATATTAAAGAATGAATTTGTGATGAAAAACAGAGATTTACTTCTGGAAGGTCAACTGGAAGAAATTCAGTCAAATTGCTGATTCCAAACTAAGCAACTTACCAAATCTCACAAAATCGATAGGAGACCTTGAATCAAAGGTGAAAACCTTTGAAACTTCTATAAGTAAAGCTTTTAGAGTCTCTTGCCCTGTTAAATATAGCCGTAAAACCCTTCCTTTTTGGTGGAATTAAGAACTGTCCAGTCTTAGGAAAATGACTTGGACAATTTTCAATATCTGCTACAAAAATAAGTTTTAACAACAGTATAAAGACTCTCTTAAAATTTACAAGCAAGCCTGTCATCAGCCAAAAGACAAGGCTGGAGAGAATACTGTCAATCAATCGAAGACATAAAGGACTCCGCAAGGCTCAACAAAGTTTTATCGAAGGAACATTGTAATCCTTCATTTCTAAAAAAGCCTGATGGAACCTGGATAGCCTCTCCAGCCGAATCTCTTGAGCTACTGATAAAGACGCGAGAGTGATAACCCCGAACCGCTTGAAACCACAGAGCTAAACGTAGCTCATGTGGAGCAAGTCAATTCCGTATAACCAGAGAAAATATTTTGTGGGCCATCAATACTTTTCCTCCATATAAATCCCCAGGCATGGTTATCTTCAAAAGTTGCATGATGTGAAAGCTCCATGGCTGGAACAAATTTTCAAAGGATGCCTCCTTTTCAAACATGTGCCCATGTCGTGGAGACAAGTCAAAGTAGTTTTTATCCTGAAAGTGGGTAGGCGAGGTCACGAATCCGCGAAAGATTTCAGACCAATAAGCTTAACATCTTTTGTGCTTAAAACCTTGGAGTGCATTCTTGACTACCATATTAGAGAAATCCTAGTTGGACGACTTTTCGAAAGCTCTCAGCATGCTTATCTTAAGGGCAAATCTACGCAGACTGCCCTCCATTAGGTAGTGCGTACTGTAGAACAAACAATCCATTATAAAGAATTTACTCTTTCCACGTTCCTAGACATAGAAGTTGCTTTTAACAAAGTCCTTACCGAATCGATAGAAAAATCGCTCGTTAAGTTCGGTGTTGAAGACTTCATTCGAGAATGGATTATTTCCATGCTCAGTGGTAGGAAGATTCGAGCCACTCTAGGCAATAAAATCGCAACAAAACACGTGAGTAGGAGAACACCCTAGGGTGGTGTCCTTTCGCCTCTTCTATTGCTTTTGGTCATGGATACAATTCTCGTTAAATTAGAGAGATGTGGAGTGAAGGCGGTAGCCTACGCGGATGATTTGGTGCTATTGGTGTCAGGAATGTACACCTTTGTGATTAGTGAAATCACGGAGTCAGCTTTGAAGAAAGTTACCAGCTGGGCCACGAGTTGTGGACTAGGAGTTAACCAAAGTAAAACTGAACTGTTGCTCTTTACCACCAAAACTAAAGTACCGTCGAAGTACCGACTCAACGGTCAAATCCTATCACTAATCGACCCTAAACTAAACTGAAAACTAAATATTGAAGTACGGGTTAAGAAGGCCTGTGTTGCCTTCTACGCCTGCAGCAAAACTTTTGGCAAAAAGTGGGGACTTCAGTTGAAGATGATTTTATGGACGTACACAGCCGTAGTACGGCCAATCTTAACATATGGGTCGATTGTGTGGTGGCCTGCTCTTAGCAAAGCCTATAATATTGATAAGCTAAAGAAGGTTCAGAGAACAGCTTGCGTGGGCATCACAGGGGCCATGCGTACTTACCCAACGGACACCTTAAACGTTATTTTGGATCTTCTACCAATCGACCTTTTTATTAAATACATAGTTTCCTGCAGCCCTATTAGGCTGAAGGAGTCAAACAGCTGGTTGTCAAAACCTTATGGTCACAGCAACACAACGAAATTGATTCCCACAGGTATTATCTCGGTAGACACTGACTTCTGCGTTATTTTCCCATCCAGAGAAGATTGGGAGGATGACATCGTGTCGATAGGTTTCGACACAACCATCTTTACTGACGGCTCAAAGATGGAGTGTAGAGTTGGTTCTGGGATCTTTTCTGAGTCCCTAAATGTAGCCAAATCCTTTAGGCTTCCTGACTTTGCTAGCGTTTTTCAGGCTGAACTGCTGGCAATAAGGGAGGCATGTAAGATACTTTAACAATACCCAAACCAAAACCGAAATGTGGCTATCTTTACAGACAGTCAGGTAGCTGTCAAAGCCATTAACTCGGCCATATCCTCATCTAAATTGGTCCAGCAATGTCGCGATGAGCTTGCGAACGTGAATATTAACCTCGGTGTCAGCCTGATCTCAGTTCCGGGCCATCGTGGAAATGAACGGGCTGACGAGCTAGCCAGGCAAGGATCGGCTCTTCATAGCTAACTTACGGAAATGGTTAACATTCCTATTGGTGCTATGAAGGGTAAAATCTTTTCTATCTACCAAACTGAATCAAACCGAAGGTGAAGCAATTTACCCAACTGCATTATATCTAGGAAGATATGGCCCACCTATAACAAAACCCGTACAAACGATCTTCTATGCAGGCCAAGGCAAGACATAGCCAGGATTGTTGCGCTTTGTACCGGACATTGGCCTATAGGAATTCATGCGGAGAAGTTAGGTATCTCCTACAACACCTTTTGCCGTAGCTGTAGTGACCAAAGAGAAAGTGAAACGATAATCAATTTCCTCTGCAAATGTCCTGCTTTGGCAAACAATAGAATGAAATACTTTGGAAAAGCATTCTTTCACGAACTTGATGAGCTATCTGAGACAAAGATTAGAGACCTAATCTTTTTTCTCAATGCGACAAAATGGCTTTAACATAATCGCTATGAAGCTTCTCTATAAATCTTTCCCTTTTTATCACTGGTCAAACGAGTTTTTGGTATCAAAACGGAACTACAGCGCTAATTGGATCTCAGGCTAGGTTGCCTTGAGATCGCCATTTCTACCTACCTACCTTGAATATATTTGAAATATAAGTTCCAAAAAAGAAGAATAGGCAAGCAAGATTTTTAAGACTGTCCAAGACGTAGGACTAATTATGATTCCAATGAAGCTTTCACTAGGTTTGTATATTTTTTTAATCTTTATTCAAATGAAATTGATTTATCAGTTACCGAATGGATTATCAATCAATAATCCTTTTTTGTTAAGTGTTAAGTCCTAATAAATTAATTTAAAAAAAAAAAACGCAATAGTCTGTAGACGAATAAATAAATAAAAAAATAAATTAACACAATCAATGAAATCATAACAATCGAATGTCAAAAAAGGTTACAAATAGAATTAGATCAAAATTAAATTGATTCATATTTACAAAATAAAACCTCAACATTTCAAGGCTTACACTCATGTTTGTGTCAAAAAACCATTGAAATTAAATACATTTCATATATTTATTTATTTACGTATTTTGTTTTTAAAATGTTGATTTTGAAAATTTTTCAGAAAAAAAAACATAAATACATTCCCACACTTTGGACTTTATTTGTAGACTTGTATGTTTTCAGGGTATACTGGGCATTCGACTTCAATAAAAATAAATAAGTTCATCGTAAACAAATAAATTCAAAATTTTAAAGCAATAAGTACAGAAGTCATGATCCGTTGTCATGATCTTTTAAAAAGATTTCAATTTTCATTTTTGTTTTTTAATTAAAAATAAATCTAATATATTTACATACATATAAACACATTCATGTGTATGTATTGTGCATATATTAATTTATACAAAAATATATTAACATACATATAATGACAACGAAGCTCAAAACCGCTATTATAGACATCAAAGAAATCAAATCAATATTTTTATATGAGCTTATTCGCACAGCACTCTGCGAAGGCCAAATCTTAACCAAATGTTTACATAGTGGAATTGTTTAATCTTTTGAAATATCTTCATATGTAAATATAGTGAATAAAACTTTGACGTCCTTCTTGAAACTGTCAATATTTTTAATTGTATTTTTAATAATTTCTCAAATAAACAACCAAAACCATCGAAATCAATTTGGCAATTATTCAAAATCTATTTGCAGAACTTTATCGTTTCAATATTATTCACACTACACTATTTTTATATGTGAAATAAAATATAAATGCATTTATGTAGTATAGCTTCTTTTTTTATGCAAATTGCAACTGCGGCAATTAATTTTATAAATGACAACAATAATAATAATTGTCGCTTAAGTTTTTTTATTATTTGCAATTTACTAAATTAACGCGTTTATTGCTGCGAAACTGAGACAAAAATTGCATAATTCACATTGGACTTCAAAAAATGGCATTAAGGGCGCATTAATTATTGTGTTGTCTTGACATCTCCCGACGCGATGTGACGTAGGTATACATCTCAAATAATTCACAGAATTAAAAAAAAAAACTAAAGTGCACTAATGTTGTTTGTTGTTCTTATATTTTTTGAATTGTTTGCATATTAAAATAAATTCACTTAATTAATTATTAAATTTCTCTAAATAAACAAATATAATTCGTCAGCCGGACCTTACCGATCGTATATTTCGATAAAAACTGACAAAGAACAAACTTTCGGCAAGAGAACAATCGATTGAGAGAACACAATGTTTGGAGTGCATTGGCGTGTTGTTAGGGAATATTTTGAACGTATGTCGCCATGAACGAGACAGCTGCAGTGTGGGAATAGAAGTCTAAATAAATATTCTAAGGCTGCCATTAGACTTGCATTGCACTGTTTATTTTAACCAGTTTCTATACAAACTAACATTTGAAATTCAATTTGAAAAAAATACAACCTTGTAATACATTAACTCGAATTGAGTTAACATTTCAAAACTTTAAATGATATTTGGTAGCTTGTAATGAAAGCCATGAGTAACTTTTAGAAATAATTATTTAGGCCTGTAGAACGTTGAAATGTTTGTTGTTGTTGTTGTTCAGTGTTAATTTTTCTAACTTATTTATGAATGATTTTATCAGATTTAAGTCAAAAGTTTGACATATAATTATTTACTTACAGTTGTGTTCATAAAAATAGCAGTGCTGGTCTCATTTTATTAGATTGTCAATTATTTAAAGAACGAAAATTATTACAGACAAAATTAAAGTGCTACCTGCATCTAACGGTCTTTCATTTTCATATTAGAGACTTTTAGCTTGAAGTTATACTCTACTTTTTCCGATGAACACCCGTTATTTCAAACTCTCTGGATATAGAATGTTCATAAAAATAGCAGGGGCCCTACTATGTAACTCGATTCTACAATGAAATTGTTCGAATTCGAAAAATTGGTACGATGTATATATTTGACTTCTTTCGAACAAAAGAGAATCGAATAGTTCTAGTTGTACCAACTATAGTCTTATGAACTTTCGAATAAGCGAGGAACTACGTAACTTGAAAATAGAATTCAAAACATGGCAAAATTGAAAATAATCACTCTACATCAAATGTGTTTTCGAACAAAGATTTTTGTCAAAGTGTAAGTAAAATGTTATAAATTATTAATATTCAATTTTAATTTGAAAGTTTTTCATTCAACTTTTTGTGTTTTATTATTTTACTATACCAATTACACTGGGAATTCGTGATTTTTGCCAAATATGGCGTTTAGATTTTCGTTTTTCTTTCTCATTCATTTCAAAATTCATCATCAGCGGTCACATGACTCTTTCGATTGAAGTCAAAACTTCGGCAAGTATTTTTGCCATGGTTTGCTGTGCACGTCCAGCGTTCTTGTAATCACCGATTTGGTTCTGGTAAGCTCTTCTTGCCAAAAACTTCAATGCTGCTGATAACTTAATGATAATCGGAATAGAATTTTGTCTTCTCCGAGAAGTCAGGTCGGATGAAATGGCGTTAAGGAAGAACATAAATCCGTTTTTAGAAAGACGATAGTAAAACAAAAGTATGTATATATTTTTCATTAAGAAATCGTTCAAATATTCTACCGTATACATAAATAAAGGGTCCTTTTTTTCTTTTCTATCTTCGGCTGTGTGGCACGTAGCGCCGCCGTCCTGTTGAAACCAAATTTTGCCAATATCCTCCACCTCCTTTTTTGAACAAAAATTCGTTCAACATGGCCCGATAACGATCGCCATTGCATTTATTTTGGAATTATCTCTTATTCTTCTGCGTTCAGTTTGCTCGTACCGTTCTTCATTTCCTTGCAAATTAAACCAAATTCCAACGGTATCCAGTTTTGTTATAATTATTCTTGTCCAAAAATTTGATGTTTTTTTTTTTTTAACTGTCAAACGACTTAATACTCGTTCGAAAGCAGAAATGTGTTTGAAAACAAGTCGGTATAACCGGCATTCGATTCTACTTTCATACGTAGTACGATTTGAAAGTAGAATTGGAAATGAGTTTCGAATAGAATCAAAAGTAGAATCGAGTTACATAGTAGGGCCCCAGTGCTTTTGATTTTATAATTAAAAAGTGTTAAAAATTAATTTTTTTTTATTTTTCGATAAGTAAATATTTTACTGTCTAAAGTTTTAAGTAAACTAGCATATAAACAATTAATAAATATTAGTTCAAAAATAAACAATGGCACGGTCAAGACACTGCACCGAAGAAATTCGAAAACTTATTCGAAATCTACGTTTGGAGGGAAAAACCTACCAAAATATTCAAGACATCCTAGGCTCGTCAGCAAAAATGATCAGTAACGCTTTAAAATGACAAAATAAATTGAAAATGTGAGGCCCAAAAAGAATGACTACTGAAAGAACTGATAGAAAAATTATTCAGTTAGCAAAACAGAACCTTTTTCATAGGCTATAGGAAAATAAGAAATGGACTTCAACTCTCTGTTATCACAATACAAAGACGTCTTTTAAAAGCGAAATTACTAGCTCGAAGTCCACCCAAGGTACCATTCATGACGAATAGGCATGTGGCAAAGAGAATGGAGTTTGTTAAAGCGCATAGAGATTGGGCAAAAGAGAAATGGAGGAATGTTCTATGGAGTAATAAAAGCAAAGTCATCCTTTTTGGGTCCAAGGGTCGTCAAGAACATGTGAGGAAACCCTAAAATGTAACATAAGATCCACGGTACACCATAAAAACAGTAAAGCATGGTGGAGGAAAAATTATGATATGGGCTTGCTTTTCATATTACGGGTCAGGCCTATTTATCCCATGGGTGGTATAAGGGATGCAACAGAGTATGTGACCCAAAGCTGAAGAGGAATAGCCGTTGGTTTGGGTATACCAACAAGACTATGACCCAAAGCATATGTCAAAAAAGGCAAAACCATGGTTTGTGCAGAAGAAGTTATCCGTTATGGAGTGAACCGCTCAATTCCCCGACCTTAACCCCATCGCAAATTTGTGGGGCGATGTTAAGAACGCAGTTCATAAAGCACAACCCAAAAATTCGAAAGAATTGTGGGAAGCAGTGCGTGATTCGTGGAATTCAATACCAGTCGAGAGGTGTCAGGTTTTAGTGGACTCGAGGACACGTAGATGCGAAGCATCATAAAAACAATGGTTATGTAACAAAGTACTAATTGTAGGCTAACATTATTTGTATACTTTCATATATGTAACTTATTACAGTTTTTCTTACTTCTTTAGTAATAGATCTAGTACTTTGTCATGCACTGCTATTTTTATGAACAGCTACTTATTTAAAAAACTGTTTTTACTGTGACAAAGCTAACGGTAAAAAATCGTTAATACATATTTTCTGTTATTATGAATAAAATATTTTAGTTTGCTATTAGAACTTTAATGCAATATATTATAACGTTCACATTGAAGGTTCTTTTGTTTTATTTGGAGAGCACTATTCATATAAACTAAAGAAAAGAACAAAATGTTGATAAAATTTACAATACAAATTTTTAATAGTTGGTTGAGAGCCCTCATTGCTTACAATGGCCTCATATCGTTGCTTCTTAGAATCCACTTAAGCCTGACATCTCAGCAATGGAATATCTTCCCATGCAGTCTAAATTGTAATTCAAAGCTGATTATTGTTGGTGTGTTTTGTAACTGCAACCATCTTTTTAACATCTTCCCTAAGGCCTATTTCACAAGAGATAGTTTCGTCCGTACGGTTAAAATACGAACGGTTTTTATCCGTGAGCCATTAATAGTAAACTAATAAAATTAACTAAAGCTTTCACACTGGACGGAGACGGGTCCGTACGGACGATTTAAAACAGCCATCTCAACGACTAAAGTATACGACGGCCGTCGTCGTCGCCGTCTTATCAATGGCCATACGTGACTACGCGAACGCATTCACAAAAGACGATTTTTATTCGTCCGTCGTCCGTTTTTGTGGTACTAAAGAAAAATATCTAAAATATAACCAAACGTAGAGGATTTACGAGGAAAATACGTAATGTGTGAAAACGAAGTCTGTACGGAAAAAATCGTGCGGATTTTAACCGGAGACGAAACCGTCTCGTGTGAAAGAGGACTAAGGCTTGGTTCATACTACACGGTTTTGAAAGTACATCAAAAAACCGGACAGCTTTCGCTTTTATATTATACGGTCACGGCAAAATGCCGGCGCCGCGCCGTGTAGCAACCGTCTTTTGCCACTACTTAGTGGCGTACGTGAAGAAATGCATGTTTTCACATCATACGATTTTATTCGTGCGGCAGAGTTCGATAAGCCACTTGAAGACACAATGAAAAAGCACAGGAAGATATATGACTATACCGTACATTTAAAACCGTATAATGTGTAATTAGCCATTGATCCGGTTTATGCCGTGCGGATTTTTGCTGTACGTTCAAAACCGTGTAGTATGAAACGAGTCTAAGGTTCTCTATTGGGTTGAGGGCAGGTGATTAGGGACGCCAGTACAGAACAGAAATATTATTGGCCTTAAACCAGTCCTTAGCCTTTTGCTGATGTGTTTTGGGTCATTGTCTTGTTATAAAAACTCATCTGATTGGCATTTCCTCCTCCTTATAGGAGGCAGGGTGGCAGCATGGTCCCTAGAGAATCTCATCGTAAATGTTCTGATCCATCACACCATTTATTCGGTATATGGGACCTAAACCTTACGATGTAAGAATTACCCTCATACCATAATGCCTAGAATAGTACGATTCATATAATTTAATGTTCAAGGATTATTTAATGCAAATGTTGACCTTGACTGCGCCTCAAATGGTCCATCCGCTTAGTCCATTTTTAGCATGAGCTCACACAAATTAGTCTAAAGGCGTTAAATCGCACAATCTAGGCGGCCAATTTACCGGGCCCGAACGTGAGTACTGAACGCGGAAATGAGTTTCGAATAGAATCAAAAGTAGAATCGAGTTATATAGTAGGGTTTGAAATAAGTTTTTAATTTCTAGCATAGATTCCTTCGATACCGATTTGCCTCAATTAGTAACATGCAAACAAAGTTCAAGCCTTTCTACTTCTTCCCCTGGTTTTCCAAGATCTCATATTATATTAGACGCAATAAAAGTGCATTATTTTTAATTTGTTACTCAATTACAATTGACAATTTCGGCTTTAAATGTTTTAAAAACGTGTTTTGACCGTATTTAACAACAAATTTATGAGAAATACTTAATTAAGAAAAAGTTCGAAAAGTGAGTTATAACTTGAGTTCTTGATTTGTACACCTTTTTTATACATGGTTATAGTAGTGGTTAGTTACAGTAAAGCAATGATTACTTTTTGGATAGACTACCACAAACCTTTAACAAAGGTAATGAAACAAAAAGGAACTAGCTTGGAAGCCGTGCTAGACATGGATTTTAAAGAAAAGATCCAATTGATTAAAACTCACTAACTGAAGATTTTGTCCATGCTTCAAGTGAACGAAAGTCGGTAAAAGGCCAAACGAAGTGGTTTTATCACGCATCCAGATATGTTTTTAATTCTTGAGATAAAAAAAATGGTCCGGCACCCTAATAAGAGTTGTACGAGTTACCCAATCGTTGTATTTAACAACTTACTAGACGTAGCAGCACAAGTAACTGTCATATGTTTACCAATCTACCAAGGAAAAAATAATATATTCAAAAACGATATGCTTATCGAGCTTGCGGTGGAGCTGATGGAGTCGGATATGAATGACCGTTCAAATCATGCAACGCAAAACAGTTCGCTTAGTAAGAACAGTTGAACCAGTCAAAAAGGGATAGATGTCACCTTTTTTCAAGAACAAAAGACACAAAACCCAAGACCCCTTGCGACTGTTGCAAAATATATTGTTGCCATCGTAACACAAATAACGTCATATGTTTCAAATGTCACGTGGAACTACCTACACAGGGTTTCAACCTAATGCCACGTTTCTGAATTATTTCCAGGAAACAATAGCAAAAAATTATGTAAAATGTCAGCTATTAAATTTCGTTCACTGAAATGTAACAATTCCACAGAAATAAAATTAAACACAAAAAATGTATTAGTTTTCAACTATTTTCTAGACCGTAAAGAAGGATTACACAAATAAAAATCACGTATACGCCTAGGGGTACCATAAATTTCTCATCATTTTAGCAACATCTATCATTATAAAAAACAACAATTTCAAAACGAACATAAGTAATATTTTTAAAAAACCCTCTTTCCTGTATTTTTTTCAAAATACCGTCTACACTAGCCCTTAAACAAAACAGCTTCTCTAAAGGAAAACAACAACAAAACAAAGAGCGTTAATTTTGTCTATAAGAAAATAAAAATTTGGCAAGGAATATTGCTTGGAAACGCAAGTTCTTGACAACAAAACAAAAAGAAAACAAAAGAATTATTGTTGTCTTGCCAAACAATTTTAGAACAAGTTCGGTGTACTTTTTGTGCAAGATGATAAAATATAATATCTACGTAAATAGTGACGTTGAAGTTGGACAAAGTTTATTATGTGGGAAGAGACGCGTTTGTAAAATAGTTGTACCCTGTTTTTGCTTTTTTTTGTGTGAAATTTTAAATGGTCATTTGGGTTTTATTAGAAAATATTCTAAAAATATTTTATGAGATAAATGACGATTTTAGTTCTATTTATATTGTTACCGGTTCTTAGTTGAATTTATTTATAAGTTAACAAATAAATAAGACTACGTATTTAACTAATTTTGTAAACAAAAACAAAAACGGTCTAAGACATTGAGACTTTATGAAAAACAATAACCATATTTATGGTTTTATTTTTATTTTTTGTTACTTCGTTTGTTTAATTTATTGCATTAAATCATGTTTTTAATTTATACATTGACACTTTTGAAGTGCCATCACCAAAAAGACGAATTTCATTTCGCCATCGAAAGCATGGTGTTGCATATCTGTAAATCTGTAGGTGGATTAAGTGTTTCTTGAAGATATGAGGCTTTGAAAGGATATTTGCGAAACCTTTAGCCTAAAAAAAAGTTTTATTCAATTTTCGTTTCCAAAAAAAAATAAAAACTACATTGGACCCTAATCCAGTTGAAAAATTAAACTTGTTGGTAATGAATAACTTTAATTAAATTAGAGACATTTTAGAATTCTATACCAGTTTTTCAAATAATAACATTTAAAAATGCAGAAAGGACTCTCGTAAATATTGAGTAATTTCTTTTATTATAGCAATTTAAAAGTGAAAATTCTGGTTGACCCCAAATATTTTAGGAACCAATAATGCTAAATTGATATCAAAACAGTGTTAAATAAATACATAAATTAGGTTGCCCAACAGTAAGTAGAGAACCAGGGCCTACTGGCTCACAACCATTCATGTGTCATTTCAGGGATGGAGGAGACCTACAATTTTTGTACCGAATCATCCGATCTGAAGATAAGCTCTTCTCATGACAAGAATTACTCTTGGAGGCAGTACTAGTGAAAAAACTTTTAAATGGCACATTCAGAAATTTAAGCCAAGACCTCTGATATGACAACCCTGCGCACAACCATCACGAAACGTGTATCACTTCTAATAATCACCGAATAAGTATAATTATGGAAAAAAATCAATAAGTTGTTTTTTTTTCAAAAATGAAAAAAAAAAAATGTTATCAACTCAAATATTTTACAAACATAGAATGATATTACATACAAAATAATTTTATGCAACATAGAATAACTTCTCGACATTTCTCGAGAATAAATGAAATGATTTGATGGACAAATCTTGTTTTTAACGTAAGGTAACGATCCGTGCAAAGGTCAATCGGTACTTCTTTTTATAAGAAATACAAAACTACAAAAAATTCAGCTAAAATTGTTAAAATTGGACTTTCGACTAAAAACTTCAGGAACTGAAACAGATAATAAAGTTGAACTCATTAAAATATTGCTGCTTAGGTAAGATTTGGTTAAGTCTGTGATGGAGTAGAACAAACTTAGGCCAGTTTACTTCTTATTTGAACGTCAAACTTGTCGAGTTGTAGAAGTTGAGTAGGGTCAATATGTCTAGAGAATTTTTTCCAGATGGGTCCTGAAACTAAAGGACGTTCTTATTCCTCTATCGTTCCTAAATCATCACCCCCTCCCTTAAAAACAAGGCATATACAAGCCAACACTTAAGTCACTATCTCCCATCCCTTCTTCTTCTCTCTCCGGTGCTCCTTCCCACCCTAGGTAACCTAGCTCAATTGCTGTTACCGATCCTAATCATTTCCTAACATATCAGCATGTTGTTCTTGACATCTACTGACTCCTTACCCTATCTCTTGGTCCCAATCACCTCTTATCTTTATTGGGCTGGATCTAAGGTGTTACAACCGTGCCGATGATCAGCTTGGCTGGGAGCCCAATTCAAAAAATAGTTCAGTCTCTAACGAACATCTCTTTCTTCGCAACTTGTGGGACAAAAAAATGAACAAAAACAAAAAAGAAAACAATTGTATCTCTTCAATACCGGGCGGTAGTTTGACGCCAAAGCCTGTTGCCGTATCTCCTGCGGCCAACACAGAGAAGGGAGTAATGGCAATCCATAGACCCTCCTCTCCTGTTGGCAGCAATGAGATTAGGAAGGTAGCAATATTCAATTCCAGTAGTGGCAGGGTTGTGAATAATGGCCCTACCACTACTACTGAGAGTACTTCCAAAAATGGAAAGGGGAAACTCTCGAAAAGTCTATACAAACAAAGGCGGCAAGCTGCGAGAATTCTATAGGCCTCTGGTGCATCATTGGAGGCTGAAAGGACACCGCAGTAAACCTTTCACGTTGAATGGGCAAACAGTGTTTTTGCTGCAACAAGGACCAGTAAAGACTTTACGTCTAAACGCGAAAAGTCACTTGAGGGGGCCATACCGACACCAAAACGGCCTCGTGTGCACAACACCAGCACTCCCCTCAATCCCATCAGGAAACAAACCTGTTTCAGTGACGTCACGAACGGCAAATTCGTGGTTGCGGTCATTGACAGGAGCGATGATGATGGCACAATATCGGCTGATCGTTGACAGCTGGTCAAGCTTAAGCTCTCGGGTGGCTTTTTAAGCATTTCGAGAGAGCTTCCAGGACCACTTCCTTCCATAATCGATGGGGGTTGGCATCAGGGTCATGTCAAACTCATGGTTTGTGGCGATCAGAGGTCATGTGACTTGTACAAACTTGCTTTCAGCCAGTTAGGTGAACTTTGTCGCTAAGGAAGACATTCCTAGCAGACCTAGAGCCCGCATTTGGATTCCAATCGAAGCTCTTGGTATCGAGGACATTCTCGAGATCATCAAGGTTTGTAATCCATCCCTTCCGACGCATAACTGGAAAATCGCCAAGCTAGAGGAAGTGAAGGGTCTTTATAGGAGTGCCATTATGGTACTCAATAAAGAAGCCTTGGCCAATAGCTCTATAAATTATGGTTTCAAAATTCGAATATACAAAAAAGATGAAGTTATCGCGGATAGCGGGCCTCCTACAACAACCGAAGATGAACTCGCGGTTGGTGGGCCTGGGACGTGCGTCGTCTTCTCTCCCAAAAGAGGGTGACGATGCACCCATGCCCTCTCCAATCACTACTCCACCCTCTTAAAAAGGAGAGTTTAATAGTCAATTGTGATAACGCATGAATCTTGAGGCTTTCTTTTAAGCTCAATAAAACAATTTTGAATTCCTTACACAACTTGAGAGAATGATTATGTTAATATGATTGAGATCGTCTAGATAGTTAAGAAGAACTCTCCTCGGTAATTTTTGCGTTTTTAAGCTAGAGTTGGTGATGAAATGTTTGCTCCTCTTCTTTTTCCAACAGCTTCTGCTAAAGTCATTTGAGAATACGCCTAAAATACAGACCCACTCCTTCATTTATCCATCTGTATAAAAGTGGACTGACTTGTCTTCCACGAATTCTGTCGAATTGTAGTTAAGGAATGGTATGCAGTCTCTGTACTTTGGAATCGATTCTAAGTACTTAAGAAGTACGGAGTTGGATTTGATTTTGTTTGTGGAGGTTTATAGCTTCTTCCAAAGCAATCCCCAACTTAGCAATCCAACAATTAATTGAACTTGCCCTTGAATAGAAATCAAGTAATCTTTCTAAGGTCTTAAGAAGGATTGAAATTAGACTTATAGGTCGCAGATCTTTAGGGTTGACTTGCGAGCATTTACCTGCTTTAGGTATAAAAACTACTCTCACCTCTCTAGATGCCGAAAGGACCAGATATAGACAGCTGTAAATTGCCTCAAGGATTGGAGCATTTATGCCAGAGGCTTTTTTAAGTTATACTACTACTACTACTGATTTAAATGGTTCGAAGCTGATGAGAGATCATTGCAGCTTGTAAATATGTTATATTGTTGCTAACTTAAAGTTTGTTGTTTAGAAGAATTCAATTGACAATACATTTTTTTACAAAACACGAAAAAAGTAACAAAATAATAAGAAAATATAAGATCTCAAATTGATAGTATAGTTTAGAACCATGAATTTACCAATCTAATAATAATAATTATTTTAACAAATAAAATATTGGAAAGTGACAGGTTATAGTTATGGGGCTATCATTAAACGCTAATCTGATTAATTCTTAGATCACTATATTTCTTTTTAAAAATGTTTGTTACATCTCTGCTGGGGTTCCCTCGCGCCTCAGAAATAGTAACATCTAGAAAATAGATATGCTTTAAGAGATTATAAATGAGACGACATATTTTAATTGCCATTTTACGAGGTCTGTTTCAACTGATCAATTTGCTATATCTGCATCAATATTTGATAACTTCCTCTACTGAAGCATAAAACATAGTTTTTTGAGATAACTTTCTTTTTCCTGGAATTCACCGAACCAACCGAACCAAACAACATACAATTCAAATTTGTTTACTCTAATGTGTTCAATCTTTTACTTCACCTAGCCTACCAAGTTCTCATCTAGTGAACCTAGATCTTGCATACTAGTGAAACGTAGCATTTATGTATTTTTACTCCATCGTTTCAGTGACAGAGATACCACCGTAGCTAGGCTGGAAACAACCAAAGGAAGTTTCTGGCTGGTATCGGCGTATCTTGGGCATGACCACCTTGGCCCTCTCCCTGGAAAAACCCTGACAAAAGTCGTCGCTGAAGCGGAAAGGCAAAGGATCCGCCTAATTATTGGGAGCGATGCTAAGTCTTATCATACTATATGGGGCAGTACGAATATCAACGACAGAGGTGAGTCTCTTTTTGATTATATTCTTGGTACTAACCTCTTAGTAAGTAATGTTGGTAATGAACCAACCTTCATAACTAAAACTCGACAAGAAGTCTTAGACATAACTCTTGTCTCAGATAGTATACACCATATGATCTTGGACTGGAAAGTATCCAAAGAACACTCGTTCTCTGATCATAGATATATCCACTTCAATATAAATGTGGATGATAACCCGAGTCCATTGACTTTTCGAAACTGACTGGGCTTCATACAGGAACTCATTACAGAGTTTACTAGAACCTGGACTATCTAGTCCTTCCTCTAACGCTAACAAACTTGACAACAAAGTCAATGACTTACCTCAGCTATGAACAGATCGCTAGAAATTGCTTGTCCACTTATACACATAAGAGGAAAGAGGAAAAAACAATGATGGGCCTCAGAGCTTGGCTCGCTCAGGAAGGAATGCAGGAAACTTTTCAACCGAGCCAAAGCTGCAAGACTAGCCTCTCACTGGGACTCCTAAAAAAGAATCCCTAAGAATCTACAAGAAGGCACTAAGGAAATCCAAGCGATCTTCTTGGCGATCCTCCTGTGGCACGATAGAAGAAACTTCTGAAGCCTCTAGGTTACGGAAAATTCTTTCAACTAGTCCAGCTATGCCAAGCTGCTTGAAAAATGCAGACGGCTCCTGGACTAATTCAAGTAATGAATCGCTGAACCTACTATTGGACACTCACTTTCCTGGTAGTTCTTTTACCGAAACTTGCAACAGCTTTACACGTTCAAGTTCAAATACAACATATCCACAAGGTCTCATCACAAAGGATAAGCTACAATGGGCTATCAACAGCTTCAAACTATTTAAATCTGCAGGACCAGATGGAATAATACCAGCCGAATTACAAAAGGCTTTTGATATAATTGCAATAATCCTTGAGTCAATTTTTACCAGTTGTCTTTACCTGGTCCATGTTCCCTCGGCATGGAGAGAAGTTAAAGTTGTCTTTATACCTAAAGCAGGTAAATGCTCCCAAGTTAATCCTAAAGATTTACGACCTAAAAGTCTATCATCATTCCTTCTTAAGACCTTGGAAAGATTGATTGATATCCATTTAAGGGCACGTATCGATACAAGACTTCTGTCTTCGTCTCAACATGCCTACTGTAAAGGTAAATCGGTGGAAACAGAATTACACACTTTAGTACGCACCATCGAATATTCCCTCCATCATAAAGAGTTCACTATGGTTGCTTTCCTTGACATCGAAGGTGCCTTTAACAACGTGGACACATCTGCAATCACATCTGCACTGACATCTCTAAATGTAGAGAGTTCGCTTCGGGAGTTAATTTATTTAATGCTTACTAGCAGAATAATTAACACAAAACTGGGCAACTCTTCTTGCAGACGATTCGTTAGTAGAGGGACACCGCAAGGTGATGTTCTATCCCCTCTCCCCTGGAACCTAGTGGTGAATGAAATCCTAACTAGTCTGGATGCGGAGGGTTTCAGAGTGATAGCCTATGCAGACGACGTTGCTATAGCAGTTTCAGGAAAGCATCTTAATATCCTAAAAGAACTCTTACAAAATGCCTTGGACAGACTAATACTTTGGGCTGATCGGTGTGGACTGGGTGTTAACCCACACAAAACCGATCTGGTCTTATTTTCGATTAGATGCAAAATTCACCTTTGCTGGGTGCCGGGCCATAGAGACATTCCAGGTAACTGTAAGGCAGATAAACTCGCCAGGAACGGTACAGTACAGCCCATCCTACCACGTTTGGCAAGTACTGGCATACCAATCGCTACTTGTAAACTGTTGCTAAGACGCTGCGAGGAGGGCAGGCACCAGGTGGAACAACATCACCACAAAAACATCTGGCCAACACTGGATTTAAAACGTTCAAGGTGCTTGCTCTCTCTAAGCAGATCGCATATAAGCTCGATAATAGGTGTCATAACCGGACACTGTCTAATAGGAAAGCACACCACGAGACTAGGCGTATTCTCAAATGACTTTTGCAGAAGCTGTATGGACGAGGAAGAGGAAGAAACGGTTCTTCATCTTCTCTGCATATGCCCTGTTCTAGCTCGAAAACGCAAGAATTACCTAGGAGAATTCTTCTTTAACGATCTAAATCATATCTGTATAATCAGCCTCTCACGTTTCGTAAGGGACTCTAATTGGTTCCATTGAGCTTAGGAGGAAGCCTCAAGATTCATGTGGTATCACAATGGGCCATTAAACTGGCCTAAGTGTGTCCGTTTCCATCTTGGACAGCCACTATAACCTAACCTAACCTAATGTGTTCAATCTTTTACTTCACCTAGCCTACGAAGTTCTCATCTTTAAATTTCGAAAAATTGTGAAATATTTTATTCCATAATAAAGTTGAAGTTAACATAGACATCAACATGCAACGGTGGAATTTTTCATTTAAATAAATAATTCTGTTGAATACCCGTAGGTTTTTTTTCTAAGAAAAGGTCTTGATCCCATATCCCACTCAGTTTTAATTGAACGTCTTTTGTATATATGTGTAAAATAAACAAATAATAAATTTATTAACAAAAAAGTAGTTAAATAAAATTCGAGAAGTTATTTGCAGTAGCCACTAATTTGGCTACTTTTTGTTTACTTTGCGCTTTTTTATGAGAAAAAAACAACGCCTTACAAAAACACAGATACAAAAATAAAGAAAGGCAGAAAATTGTTCCCAAACAAATTGAAACCATGGAAAATTTACTTCCAATCCAATTGTGTTTTTATTTTTCATTTTTATGTCAATATTAAACATTATTTTGTGTATTTGGCAAAGAACCTCACCACAAAGTGCATTGGCACTTTGAAAGTTCTAATATAATATAAATTATAAATTAATGACCTGTATATGCGTTGTGTTTTGTGATGTGTCGAAAAACTCATAGGATAATAGGAAAGAGGCTTTTCAGACAGAATTATTGTGTTCGGGGTACGTATTTTTTTTTTGTATCTTGGAGCAATGCCAGAAATTGCAAAGTTATTGCCTGCAATATGCATGGGGAATGGAATTGGACAAACAAGAATCCTTGAATTATGACTCATTGAAAAATGTTCCTTTGTTTGCAATTGAATGGTTGGAAACAAGAAATTCATATTGACTATAGGAATTTTTTGTTAATTTCGGGACTCGAATGAGATTTTAATCGATTAGATACTTTTGTTGTATGTTTTTTTTGTGTTTGTTAAGTAGAATGTTTTTCTTATCTATACTGATTAACGTGTCAGTCAAGTAAATAAGCTGATTTGATTTAATGACCCCAAACATAAAAACCAGCGATAACACCAACACAACGAGACACTATAGGCTCAGCTCAGCTCAGCTCAGGGTATCTCTAAAAATAGAAAGTTAATGTTATATTGTTTCTGATAATAATAATTTAAGCTGACTAAAATATTTTTGTTTCATGAATATAAACAAACTTATCTCGCGATAAGGCGATGTGATGTCAAGCTTTTTAATAACATCATTTTAATATCAACATGGTTTTAGATGATTTGAAACTATACTTTTTAACAACATAAGTCATAAATGCTACATTAGAAAGTATATTCTTTTGATTTAAGATAATTTGTGATGGAATTTAATTTATATTTAGTTTTTTTTTTTTGTAAAATACAGAATCATGAAAATGGATTTCGAATATTTAAAATTATATCATGTCATGTTTAAAGCTATGAGATAAAAACCTCCAGTATCTGATATTTTCAGTTTTATCGGTGAATATTTTGTGTGAAATTAAAAATTTTAAGTCAATATCTTTCACTGCTGTCCTAATACTTGAGTTCCATATTCCATACAAAAAATACTGATTACATTTTGCTAAGAACATTATTCTACGTTAACAACAAAAATTTGCTTCGAATGGAATAATTTTGAAGTCAATACCATTACATTCTATTCCCTTACTTACTTACTTAAGGTGGCGCTACAGTCCGGGGCGGACCTGGGCCTCAACCAACAAGCGTCTCCAGCCAGCTCGGTCCCTAGCTAGCTGTCTCCAGTTTCGCACGCCAAGTTGGTTGAGGTCCTCTCCCACCTGGGTGTGCCACCTGAGTCGCGGTCTTCCTCTACTGCGCCGTCCCTCGGGATTGGATTCGAAGACCTTCCGGGCTGGAACGTTGATGTCCATCCGCTCTACATGACCTAGCCATCTAAGCCGTTGGACTTTAATTCTGTTAACTAGGTCAGTGTCGCTGTACAGCCCGTACAGTTCGTCGTTCTATCTTCTCCTCCAATCTCCATCTATGCGTACGGGACCAAAAATCGCCCGAAGAATTTTTCTCTCGAAGCATCGTAAGACGCTCTCATCTTTCTTTGACAGGGTCCAGGCCTCAGCGCCATAAATGAGAACCGGGATGATGAGTGTCTTATAGATGGTGATTTTACATGCTCGAGAGAGGACTTTACTTCTTAATTGCCTTCTAAGTCCAAAGAAGCAGCGATTTGCAAGAGTTATTTTTCGTTTGATTTCAGAGCTGGTGTCGTTTTCTGTGTTAATAGCGGTGCCTAGGTAGACAAAGTCCTTAACTACCTCAAAGTTATAGCTGTCCATGGTGACGTTTTGTCCAATACGTCGTCGTTCAGTGTCCTTTTTTGATGACAGCATATACTTGGTCTTGCACTCATTGACCACTAAACCCATCTTCTTCGCTTCCGTCGCAATGCTCAAAAACGCTCCACTGACATCACGCTTTGATCTTCCAATTATGTCAATATCATCTGCGTATCCGAGTAATTGGATGGATCTTTGGAAGATTGTGCCTCTAGTGTTGACGGTTGAGTTTTGCACAATTCTTTCCAGAACGCTGTTGAAGAAGTCGCATGGCAGTGCATCGCCTTGTCTAAAACCTTTTTTGACATCAAATGCATCGGTAAGATCTTTTCCGACCTTGATAGAGCAGCGTGCATTCTCCATCGTCATTCTGCACAAACGGATAAGTTTGACAGGGATGCCAAAACTAGACATTGCTCGGTAGAGCTCTTCCCTATAGATGCTGTCATACGCGACTTTGAAATCGATAAAGAGATGGTGGGTATCGATTTGAAGCTCCTGGGTTTTTTCCAAGATCTGCCGTAGTGTGAATATTTGGTCGATAGTGGACTTTCCTGGTCTGAAGCCACACTGATAAGGACCAATCAGGTTGTTGACGAATGGCTTCAGACGTTCACATAATACGGCAGAGAGGATCTTATACGCAATGTTAAGGAGACTGATGCCTCTGTAGTTGGCGCAGTTTAGAGGGTCTCCTTTCTTATGTATCGGGCACACTATGCTGAGATTCCACTCATCGGGCATGCTTTCTTCCGACCAAATTTTGCAGATGAGTTGGTGCATGCTTCCTACCAAGTCATCGCCTGCTGCTTTGAATAGTTCGTCGGTGATGCCGTCAGCTCCAGCAGCTTTGTTTGACTTAAGTTTAGATATAGCTATCTTCACTTCGTCAAGGTCGGGTGGGCGGAATTGTTGATCTGCGTCGCCGAGGTTGAGTGGTTCTATCTCCCTTACAGCGGAATTCGGTTCGTCATCGCCGTTTTATAATTTGGAGAAGTGATCTTTTCATATTCTCAGCATCGCCTGTGGTTCTACTACGATGTTCCCTTGATCGTCTTTACAGGCTTCGGTTCGTGGCTGGTACCCTTGGGAGGTTTTTTTTACCTTTTGGTAAAATTTACGAACCTCATTCCTGTTGTGACATCCCTCTATCTCCTCGATCGCGCGCTTCTCATGCTCTCTTTTTTTCCGTCTAAGAAGCCGGTGTTCCTCTCTCCTCTTCTGCTCGTAGAGCTCGCGAGCAGCTCTCGTCCTTTTGTGCAGCGCCGTTTTGTATGCCTCTTGTTTCGCTGCGTGAGCTTGCCGGCATTCGTCGTCAAACCAGGGGTTTCGCTGTGGTGGCCGTGTGATTTCCATGTCCCCTTGTGGAAATTAAGGTGCGTGAACTGCGTACTAGCTACCAGAACGTCTTGCCCTGCAGCGAAATCGACCAGCCTGAATCCGTTGTCGGAGGTAGTGTCGTGCAGGCTGTATCTCCCGATTATGCCACCAAAGATGTCTTCTCTTCCTAGCTTGGCATTAAAATCTCCTAAGACAATTTTAATGTCATAGCCAGGGCACTGTTCATATGTCTTGTCCAAGAGCTCGAAGAACATATCTTTGGTGTCTTCATCTTTCTCCTCTGTTGGGGCATGTGCACATATTAGGCTTATGTTGGCGAATTTAGCCTTGATGCGGATTGTCGTGATGCGCTCGCTCACACTGTTGAAACTCAAGACTTTTTGCCTGAGCTTAGTTCCAACAACAAATCCACACCCAAATAGACGCTGTCTTTGTTCTCGGTAGCAGTCGCCGTAGTAGATATCGCAGTCTTTTAGTTTGCGTTTACCCGGTCCATCCCATCGCACTTCTTGGATGGCTGTAATATCTGCCTTGCAGCAGTTTAGGGCTTCCGCTAATTGTTCGGCTGCACGTGGTCTGTTAAGGGACCTAACATTCCACGTACATATCCGAAGTTCGTTGTCCTTATTTCGTTTGCGTGGGTTGTCAACAGTGAATCCGTCCGTATCCGAGGCTTGTTGTTGCTTCGAAACTATGATGTTTTTACGTGGCCAGGAAGTCACCCCGACGGCACAACCCCCAACCTGGAGGGCCAGATCCTTAGTATAACTCCAAGGAAGGGGAGCCGGATGAACCGCTCCTTATAGGCCTGGGCTCCGAATATGTCGAAGAAGCCCTATAAGGTGTTCACTAAGTAGTTCGACCTTACTGGAACTGTAGACGCCACCGTTGATTCTATCTCGAGAATTCGTCCGCTGCCGCCTGGATAAGGAGAGGTGCCTTAGTGGAAACACCTCTCCCCCCCTCTCTCGTTTGCTGCCCCGAACAACTTTCCACTGGGGTTGAAACCCAATCTCCAGTTGAGGTACTAGGCACCCGATGTTCACCGCGGGGAGGTGAGAGTAGGAGTTGATAGACAGAGGTTCTATTCCCAGAGATATAAAATTCGAACATCTGTTTTTTAGCAATGTTACTTGGAATTTGTCTGTAAATTCTTATTGTTTATAACAAAACTGACTGTTGGATTTTTGGGGGGTCATATGAGCCATAAAGCTTGTGCAGTTAAGTTGTGAAAGTAAACATTTGTTAGTTATTTAACGTCATTCACCAAAAAACGGTTTGTTGCCAAACAAATTTTTTACAAACGAACCAATAGATTTTTAGAACTTTCTCTAATGTTTTCTTAATTCGGTGTTGCTTCAAAAGGGTACCCCTCATAAAGAATATAAATGTCCCAAAAACAGCAAAAGTGACACTTTTGTTTAACTAATGGCTAATTGAAAAACACAATGCACATTTCATATCTATTAATATAAAAGCTTTGAATCTCTTGAGAACTGAAGTGAAAAGCTATTCTGAAACGTGTAATTTGAGACTGCCACACAAAAGTTTCTTCCCAGCTTATTTGTTTACCTTAGTTTGTTTTTATTTTATATTCATAGAAGTTATGTACTTAAATGCACTTATTTCTTTAAATGCAAGAAACATTTTTCTCTCTACAATTGTAAAGCTTTGTTGACTCCTTTAAGATCAAAATATTTTTTAGCATCAAAATTGAGTCCGAAAAACTACGACAACAAAAAAAACAGAAAATTCTTGATATCAGATTCTTTCTCATTTCCTGGGTTTTTGAATTTTTGTAGCGTTTTTAGCATTAATATAAATGACAACAAAAAAGAAATATATACTGTTAGGAAGAAAGCAAAGTTTCAAAACAATTAAATAATTTCTCCATGAAAGCCATAACAACCCTCTAAACTATTGTGTTTTGCTTTTATATATGGCATATTTAGAAAACTGTTAGAATCTTGGAATGCTTTCATATGAAGAAAGTCTACTAAATTAAATAGTTAGACCATACCTTGCTGGACAATAGCGTTCTAAAATAATTTAATAACTAAAGTTGTCACTTTAGCCTTTGAAATGTGTACATTTAAGGTTAATATGCACATTATGTTATTTAAATTTTGTTAGTGGTAAGTAAAAACTCGTCTATATGCTGAATGCGTGACCACCACCTGATTAAAAATCTGAATCCGCCCTTGTTAGATGGTCTACTGGTTCTTGAGATATCGACAATGGAAAATGATATCTCGGACGTACAAACGTATGTACATTGGGCGCATTCACAAAGCTAGTTGAATTTTGACTACGTAGTCACAAAATTGCACCCCAAAGCTAGTCAATCAGGAACTGTCATATTAATGACAAATACAAATAAGAAACATTCGTGTTTTTAAATTCAATATAACCAAATAGAAGACATAATAATATGATTGATTCATATTTGTATTTAAGTACCGAAAGATTCAATTCATTTTGAATTCTTGTGTCCTTATCGAGCAGCTGATTGTGAAACGTCAAAACTAGTGTGCACTAACTTTAAAGCCGAAAATTTTACACTACGTCGCGTCGGAGAGGAAATTTCAACTACTTTTACATTTAGCCAATCAGAATCTCTTGACTACGTAACCACTAACTTAGTGAATGCGACCATTCACGTGTACACGCATCTTTCTGAAAATCTTTGATTTACATTCTAGGGACCTTGAAGCGTCGAGAAATACTTGAATTTTCAATTCAAAAAATCAGACAAAAACTTATTATCTACGGAACAGAAGAAAACCGGTATTTTGAAAGATGCAAATAAAACACATTATGGATTTATCCTAAATGAAAAATAAACCTTATAAAAGGTGTCTTTATCCTTTAAACGAAAGTGTAGGATTTTACTGAGTTTTTTGAAAATAAACCCATCAATAGATTTTATATTTATTACTGATCAACAATTGTATTTCTTTTATTTTCTTTATGAGTATCGAAAAACATTTGGCGCTCAAGGTGCTTCCTATATCTTAGCAGATCGAATAAAAGCTCGATAATCGGCGTCATAACCGGGCACTGTCTAATAGGAAAGCAATAGACGTATTCTCAAATGACTTTTGCCGAAGCTGTATGTATAAGGAGGAGAAGGAAACAGTTCTTCACCTTATCTGTACATATCCTGTTTTAGCTCAAAAACGCAAGACTTACCTGGGAGAATTATTCTACAACAATCTCAATCACATTAACATATTTAGTCTTTTACGTTTCGTAAGGGATTCAGACTGGTTTCATTGAGATTAGAAGAAAGCCTCAAGATTCATCTGGCATTGAAATGGGCCATTACACTGGCCTTAGTGTGTCCTATTCTATCACGGACAGCTACTTTAACCTATCCTAACGTACCATAAAGATTGTACCTATTTTTGGAGTTACTTTGCTCCATGCCAAAAGAATACAATACATTTTAGGTAGAATTCTGCTTATGTGAAAAACTTACTTCTTATCATCCCAATACATCTCGAGTCTCGACCCATGATTTTTGATGATGACTCTTGCGACGATATATGTAAATTAAGACGATATTGTGAAATGTTTGTTAGGCGATAGTAATGAAGTAGTTTTTGAAAAAAAATTGTCTGAGGTGTAATCAACTATTTTACTCCGGTGAAATGTTTTCATTCGATGAAAAAATTTTACAATTAACTCGATTAAGAAATCTCTAAAACTATGGAAATGGCCACCTCAGAGGGATAAGTTAAGTTGTCTTTGGAGCTTTGGTTTAGGCACCATTCAACTATCAAAACCAGCATCTAAACAAGCAACCTTCTTCTTAATTGGAAATTTTACTTTTTGGTTCCTTACCTAATAATATTTTTTTGAATACCAATTTTCTATTAATTTTAAATTCTTTCTTTTTTTGTTCCTTTATTTCATAATAAATAATATATAAACAAAAACTGTTCGTTAGTTTTTCGATTTTTCATAGATATGATTCTTGGATAAATGTTAATCAAATACAGTATTATCTTTGCTCCAGCTATTCAAATATAACAATATGTATAAGCAAAAGTTTCAAATGGAGCAAAGTAATCCCGTCCTTTGGAAAACTTTGCCCCACTTTTTCACAAAAAAAAAAGAAATGTTTTAGCTGCTATTTATGTACATACCATATACAACTGTGAAATTTTAATAATAATAATTTAAAATGTTACGGTTTTTAATTTTTGAAAAATATAAATGGCACGTATTCATAAAGAATTACTAAAGTCGTGATTTCTTGATCTATAGTTTAAGGCTTGTTGATTTAATAAACACAGCTCTTATTCATAGTGGGCCTTACAAATAATCAAAATTAAAGCTCGCTTAAATATTTAACTGGGTTTTAAATATTTGCCATACCAATAAACTTTCTAATAGTTAGGTTAAGGGCTAAGGCCCAAATACTTTTCAGGTCACAAGAGTTGAGCTTTTTTGTGATTGTAATCTGCTGATTGTTCGTGGCATTATTTTATAGAAAAGTTAGTCGAATAATACTTGTTTTAATATATAATTGTGATTATGTTCTAATAAATATCCATCATTTAAGAAAGTGCTAAAAAACAAAATTTAAAAACGGAGCAGATCGTCAAATGATCAAAGATCGACGATGGCAATGAAGGAGCTACAAGTCGAAGCAGCTAGACCACTTGCGCATGTTATGGATTATAAGCTAAATAGTGGCAAATCATCATCAGACAAGTGGCTTTGAATTAACGCCGAAATAAGTAAGGGACCGATGGAGCAACTACAATTTAAGTCAATTTAATCGATCTCAGAGGGAAACCGGTGGTGGAAAACCTGTTAAGGAACCTTCTGAGTTCGGTTAAGATACCGCAGGATTTGATTGCTATGCCTTTTTTAAAAAGTCATCAATAAATAATTGTTACTCAAACATTTGTTTTGTTTTTATTTTGTCTCCCTAACATTTTCGAACCATTTATTATTTCGAACTCTCAATAATTTTAATTTAAATATTGTATAATCTAATTTTAATCAAATATTTTTGTTTTTATGTTTGCAAATTTTACTAATGTCAATTCAATGCTGTCTTTTTGACCGAGAATGTAGTAGATTTTGTAATAGAAGGCTAATAGTAAAAGAAGTATACACGCAAATTAACTCGCTGTTAAAATTTAACTCAACGATACCTAAACGTGTGTTTAGTAATTTATAATTGGTAAGGCCCAATGAATTTTCCTGATGTGTTTAGTAAAACCCCAGTTTAAGGTTGTATTCTACTACAATTATACTTCAAATGACAGTTCAAAGCAAACAAATACTGTTATATTTTCTAACTCGTTATTTTGTAAAACAAAACTATTTAATAGAAAATAAAAAAAAAAAACAACTAACAACGTTAAATAATATTTTTGATGAACAACAAGGAAAATATAAAACGCGAACGGTGGGAAAACTTATCGCAGTCAGACAAAGAACTTTGTAGCGAAAATTTCCAAAAAGAAGACCTACACCATCAAGTTTACGTACAATTTATTTGATATGATTTACTTTTTCAGCTTTCAATTCACAAACAAAAATCAAATATGACATTTGGCTGTGATAATAACTACTTAAACACAGCATTTCCTATATTTATAGTTAAACCACAGGTTTAGCTCAACACATTTTATTCCATTATTAATTGACTCGATTATTAAAGATTTAAAAAAACTAATTCAGAATTTAATTATTGCATATTTTTGTTGTTAAAATTTAAATAAATTTGTAGTGTTTCTAATAAAAAATAAAATTGTTTTTGTAATAGTTCATTATACCTATATTTAGTAGAATTAGTTCAATATTAGGCTGGTCAAAACAAATGCACCTTTTAAAAAATACATACATATATTTTTGTAGTCTTACTAAAATGAAGCTATGATTATATGTAGTAAACCACTTGTTTTTGATTACTTGTGCATATCTTTGAGGCATGGAGTTAATTAAATTGCTTATTATGCTGTTTGGGATACTTTCCCAAGCCAATTTAATTAGTCCTTACAATTTGTCGATCTACTATTCCCCAATAGATTTTCTAAGGGGTTGAGATCTACGGACTGTGCTGGTCATTGTAACACGTCAATACGATATTTCCTAAAACCACTTTTTAAGCGTATTGGACGTGTGCTTTGGGTCGTTGTCCTGTTGAAATATCCATTTCAGAGGCAACTTATTCTCATTGTTTGGCAGCATTATATTTTGCAAAATGTCATGGTATCTATTTGGTGAATCGGTCCCAGTTCATACCCTGAAAAACATCCCCACACAATTACGTTACATTCTCTGTGTTTCACAGTAGCTTTGGTGTAGCGTGGATTTAGTGCCTCTATGGCTGGTCTTCCAACACAACAAAAACCATTAGAACCCTTCAAATTGAATTTCGACTTGTCCGACAGCTCGTCTCCGAATTGTTCTCGGGCTACGTTCAAGTCGAATATTTCTCTCGATGATATAAAATTGACCTGTTATTATAGAATCCTCTCGTTTTGTTGTTTTTCTTGGTCTGCCACCTCTATGAACCGTTTGAAATGACTTTTAGGATTTGTAAAATTTTATTAATCGGCAAATCATTAATTTTGGAATCGAATATTTTTCCGATATTTTAATTTGACTCATTTCACTTTTACATTATTAGAAAATTTGTTCCTTTATATCGTTAGAGAATTTGTTTCCAACCAGTTTACAAAAGTTAGCTAAGAACACTGATTAACTTGCCCGTCGACTGCACTCGTTTGCCAACACCTTTAATATAAACAATGGATTTTGTAGTTAACGGACAAACTTTCTTCTATTAGTAAGATAAAGAGAGATAGCAATCAAAAGTTGCTTTTGTTTTGACTAACAAAATATTGGGTTGACTGTCCTGCTTATGTCATATTTAATGAACCGTTATAAAAACTATTTTCTCCTGTGTTATATTCAGAAGTACATAAATACATATGTATATACATAATGTATTAAATATTATTAAGAAAATTAAAAGATGGAAAAGTTTTAGTTGATGATGTTTTGGCCAACACTGTATATGTATTATTTGATATCATGTTCTAAATGGGGATTGCAAAATATATACACATAAATAATATTTTTATAATTATGAAGACATTTTCTGCAAAAGGTCCGATAGAATGGAGCAGAATTATCTCGGATTACGGTACATTGTTTGTTTGAATGTTCCGACTCCGATTTAGTGTGGTACTTTTGCAACGCGAATATAACCATCCTTTTTTAAATAAATCCTTCAAAGCAACTTTCTGACTTTAAAAAAACACGTTGTATTATGTTCTGTAAAATATAAAAATGATTATAATCATTTCGAGCACAGACAGAGTAGTAATAGCATTAATTCAGATGCCATTAAATTCAAACACTGGAACCGGCATTAACAAACATATATACTGATACCAATATAAAACACTGGTAGGTAATAAAATTAAATCGTCTAATGCACTCAAATGGCAAATGTGATACCCTACGTTACTGATATAGTAGGTATCTACTATTCTACGTAGGTAGAATCGTATGTTTCCAATCTTTCTTGGTTTTTATTTTAGAAAACAACAAAACAAAACTATAAAATTCCAATGGTGTTTGTCACAAAAAAGATACAAGTAGGTAGTGATGTAGGAACGATTGCAGAAATGTAGGTAGGTACTTTGCAACTACAGACAACTAAACTATCTGTAGCAGCTGTTTTTCTTTAAGTATTATTTTAATTGCTAAACTTAATCAAAAGCTCTAAAATAGGACACAATTGATCTGATATTTAGTTTTAAACTTTAATATGTAAATGGAGCTTTTTAGATGACCTCGACCTAACCGCCCATGACCACTGATTTGTGGGATTACCTACTTTGATACCCCATTTCGCCTTTACATATGTATATAATTTCTTTTTTTCCATCCCCTATACACTCGTCGTTGTTTCAAAGTGTACTCAAACCTTTAATGGGAAAGATTTTCTGATGGAATCTAGATCTTTTTATCACGAGAGGCATGTGAATGTCCTATTAATCAATAAATTTAAGAAAATTGCCTCGTTCGTCGTAACGTAATGGAGCTCTTTTATTATAAAGAACACCAACACACTAGCCCACTCCAATTAGATTTCCTGTCCTCTGTCGGGAAGAACTTAGAAATAGAAATGCGTCATTTCTTAGCGAGATATAGGTGACTGTATACATATGTAGATACCTTCGAAATGGATGGAAGGAAGTAACTACTCAACCTACATACCTATAGATATATAGAATGATATGAAAGGTTAACTACTCTTACCTGACTTGGACTTGGTTTCACTGTGCTCCATATCCATTTCCATGTCGACGTCGAATGCAAAACTTCTGGAACCCTTAACGTTTAGAGCATCGGTATAACTTTGCATCCTTGGAACCGAGAACTCGTGGAATTACCCTTAAGATGTACCTTCTTTGTTCTGTGATAATGGATTTCTTCTACCTTTCCACTTGACCAACAATTTTTTCCTTCTTTTTTTTATCTATTTGTCCAACAATTTTCTACTACTTTTCTTTTGTTTTGACCTAAATTCCACAAACAACTTCGCGAAACCGACCGAGAGGAGAGTCGAGAGTGAAACAGTAGAATTCTTTTTATTGAATTATTTCAACTTTTATTTTGTAAGTTAAATAAATTGCCAAACAAAGGAACTTATATCAATAAAGTAAAACAAAACATAAAAATAAAAGCGATATTTTGTGTTTCCTTATTAAATGCGTTTTTATTGTGCGCAGTTCCAAACTAAAGTTATTGTTAAAAATCTATTAATTTTTTGTTGTTTCTTGATTCTCAACGATGAATATGAAAAATTGTAGATAGAAGAGTTTCTGGCCTTTTGTATATTTTCACTATTTGACAGACGAAAAAAGACTGCGCCGTTCGTCCGCTACTGGATTCGGATGAAGCTGAAGCAGAGGAAAAATTGGAATTGCCAAAATGCCAACAAAAAAAATGTGTTTTCCAATTCTCTTTTGATGCGGTTTTTCTTGTGATGTGTTGTTTTTGTTTTCATGTTTTTGTTGTGTTTTATCTTTATCAGTTTCTTTGTGTTTTGGTATTTTTTGACATTTGAATATTTAAGAGAGTTTAAGAAAAGTACAGAGTTCTCACTTGTAGAGGGCTGCTACTTTTTAGTATCAACGATACTTTGTACTTTTTAGTAGAAATTAATATTTGGACAAGCTTTTTGGTAAATGAAGTGTCAAATCTTGAATAGGATATAATAAACGAAAGTTGTATGAAACTATCCAAGGATTTTGATGGGGAAAATATCAATTTTATTTCTAAAAAATTATCAAAAAAAAAGACTTTTAAAACTAGGCGTGTTCGAATGATATTTATGTGATTCTCAAAGAACTAAAAATAAACTTTGAAATTGTTTTGTGTCTTATATTGATTTTCGAGTAGCCTAAAGTAGAAATCATAAGCTTATGGCAGGTTCAGACAACATAAGGGACTTCATTTCCAGCCAACTTCATTCTTTGAACGTATGTACATATTGACCAAAGCAGCTGGTTAGTTTTTCAAGAGTCATCATTTAATGCAATCGCTCGGTTTGTTTTTAACCTACGTAGGTACGGTCATATTCATATTCATATTCATATTCATATTCATATTCATATTCATATTCATATTCATATTCATATTCATATTCATATTCATATTCATATTCATATTCATATTCATATTCATATTCATATTCATATTCATATTCATATTCATATTCATATTCATATTCATATTCATATTCATATTCATATTCATATTCATATTCATATTCATATTCATATTCATATTCATATTCATATTCATATTCATATTCATATTCATATTCATATTCATATTCATATTCATATTCATATTCATATTCATATTCATATTCATATTCATATTCATATTCATATTCATATTCATATTCATATTCATATTCATATTCATATTCATATTCATATTCATATTCATATTCATATTCATATTCATATTCATATTCATAATCATATTCATATTCATATTTATTAATTCATAATTCACATTAAGATTACAACCTTATTATTTGTGAAAGCTTTATAAAATATGTTAGAGCGTTCGAGAATTTTAAATTTAGTAGATACTAAAAATAGTTATAATAATCCTAAGCATCATTGGTCAGATGCGTTAAAAGACGATTTTTGAATGCGTTTGTGTTAATTATTCGTCTAATTGTAATAGGTAGTGAGTTCCATAATTGAGTGGCATGGACAAAAAATGTACGTTCAGATTGCAGGCAAGCAAATCTTGGCAGGATCAGTACGACAGTTCTTAACGAATTTGAAAAAGTTAATCGGTTGTGCAAATAATCAGGTTGACGAGACTGTAAAATACTGTGCAGCTGAATGAGAGTTCTAAATTGTATAAGGTTATCAAAAGTCAGACCCATTATTTGTTTAGAATAACTTGAAATATGGTCGTAATATCTTATATTGAAGATGTATCTGGCAAAGTTGTTGTAAATAACATTAAGTTTTCGCCTTGTATTTGAGACAACGCTACACCACACTTCACATCCATACAGCAGAATAGGTAATAGAAGAGATCTTACAAGCAACATCTTACTACTGACAGGAACAATCCTTTGGGATGTCCACAGTAGACGCAGAGCACTATATAACTTGCCAATTGTAGTAGCTGCATGGTGATTTCATGTTAAAGTCTCGTTAAAAATAATACCTAGATTCCTAGGAGACGTTACAAATTCAATAACTGAGCCACCCAGCAGAACCGGTGGAAAGCTTGTATATACACAAAGTTTTAGATTTTCTTGGATTAAGGGTGAGGTTATGCTTGAGAGCTCACAGTTGTATAACTACTAGATCCTCATTAACATAGTTAATATCATTTCTTATGCTATCTACAGGCGAGTGCCCAAGTATAATTGGACGTCATCAGCAAAACATATGAACTTTACAAGATTTAACCAGTCGAGGAAGCTCATTAACGTAAAGTGAAAATAATAGAGGTCCAAGAATAGAACCCTGAGGGACCCCTGCTGGGACTGTCAGAAATGAAGATGTTTGATTTCCTACAGCAACGCATTGTTCTCGATTAGATAAGTATGAGTGCAGAAATTTCACCGCAAACGAGAGAATTTGAAATCATACTTAAGTTTTTGGCACAGCACAAAGTGATCGACTGTGTAAAACGCTTTTGAAAAGTCTAGCATTGTTAAGAATGTAGCACGATTCATGTCCATCGCTCTGCGTACATCATCAACAACAAGTAAAAGCGCCGTTTTCATTTTGCCCGAAACCCGGATTGGTTTGTATCTAGCAGGCTATTGTATGTTAGGTGTCCTTGCATCTGTTTTAAAAGTAGTTTTTTAAAGACTTTGGATAGGAATGGCAGGATAGCAATAGGCCTATATTCTGGGTTAGCACAGTTTAAAGTCTTAGGGTTAGGAAGTATCTTAGTATATTTCCATATTCTCGGATACTCAGAATTAGTTAATATATAATTAAATAAATGAGTTATGTATTTAAGAATATGAGGAAGTACAATTTTCAAGAACTTCGGATTTATCCCATCTATGTCTGCCGCGCCTGATTTAATGAACAGCATTGCTTCGACGATATCTTCTTCTGTGAAACGAGTAAAGTTAAAACTTTGTTCAGGATCGTCAATTTCATTACTCGAAACATCATATGCAGAGCCATGAAAGTCAATTGAACTACGTGTTTTGGGAACAGATAAAGACACAAACTGGGCATTGAGTTGGTTGCAGTCTATGTTAGAACTAGGTTCAGAAATTCGTTTACCATTGCCCAATTTACTGAAGTTTTTCCAAAGGTTATTTCCAGATTGGTCATCTGGGTTCAATAAATTTTCATAGTAGCGTCTCTTAGCCGTTTTAATGCGAGAAACTACTAAATTTCGGAAGTAACGAAAGATATCATGAAAAATTGCTAGTTTATAACGCTTCCAACGAATAAACGCATTGTTTTGTTTTTTAATCTAATCTTTTATAGAAGCATTTAACCATGGCAAAGAATAACTTCTAATTATATTATATTTCATGGGTACGTGACAATCATAAAGGTTGTTTAGATTTTCTTGCAAAAACTCTGCCTGTTGGTACACAGATTGCATTTGATAGATATTTTCCCATTGTGTACTTTGTACATCTTAACTTAAACTATGGTTATCTATGGTCTGAAAGTCTCTATAACTTATGACTGCATCTGTCACGTCCAATTGAATATCATAGGTTAAGAATATCATAACATGACATGAGAAACCCGGGGCAGTTAGTTGGTTATAGAAAAGAGTTTTCTTGATATCACCAACAAAGAATACGCCGAGGAGAGTAGGGGTATGATTTTTAGCGAAGTGAGTTGCCGACGTAACATTAACAGGTAGAAGATTTAAACTTTTAAGATAATCAGTCATAGTAGCTGGCGAACGAATATCTAACAAATTGCAATTTAAATCTCCGCACAAAACTATGTTAGGAGCATAGAAAGAAAATCTTTGTAATGTATTGATTACTGTATCGCATTCAGTGTTTTTGTTAGGTCTATAAATCACCCCTAGCATAACACTCTCTACTCCACAATTAACTTTAAGAAGCAAATAATCATTAGCAGTGTTTTCACCTGATCGGCAAATTTCTTGATATCCTATTCCATTACGCAAGTAAACAGCAACACCCCCACCTACTCGACCGATTCTGCCACTTCGGAAGAGTTTGTAGCCCTCAATATCATACACCGAATTAGGAAACTTACAGTTGAACCAAGTTTCTGAGATATATATCACATCAACCTGTGAGTCATGTCTTTTTTTAAGCACGTCAGCTTTTAAATTGCGATTTGGTTGCTTTCTTCAAACATCGTTGTTGTATTTTACTCTTCAAATTGATTGTTAAAAAGACTCCAAGCTATCTATGTGACAGACTCAATTTTTGTATTTTAAGCAGTTCCATTTTATTGCGCTCGTCCACCTTTACGTGTTTGACATCGTGCAGGTAATTTTTCGTTTATGCTGTTAGACTGTAACCTTCCCAGTCACATGAGGTCTAAGATCGAAAACAGAAAGTTTCAAGCAATTTGTTTTGAATATTTCTCAAACTTGAACTGAACATACTTTTAAATTAATCATTTTCAGGAGGTTTTTGTATGAAAATTTATACTCGCAGTTTAAGGCAGCTGCTTGCCGAATTTACAATTGAAAATTTAGAATGAAACAACAACAACTTGTGTGTGCTACCACCAAGTTCATAGGCTGGTTCCAAGTTCATACTGAACCGATTAGCATTTTTCTAAGCACACACAAGTAATTGTTGTTGTTTTATTCAGGTTCCTTCTATTATCTCCTCTCTTTTTCATAAGCCAACGATTTCGATTGGATTCGTAGGAGGGAGATGAGGCGAAAGAGTTGACACGGGTCAAGATTTTTTTTAAATTTTTACAATTCTAAGGAGGTTTTTGTATAAAATTTTATACAAAGAAAGATAGATTTTCAATCAGTCAAATTCAAAATTTGATATTTACATAAATCATGAAATCGATAATTTTTCGTTTGTTTCTGCTAACTTTCTATTGTAAATAATACTGAAAACTTACATCTTCTATAATTCTACTTCCAAGCCAGTTGACTCAGAGACATTTGGAACCGGTCCAAATATGCCCAACAGTCACGACCGAGTCATAGAAATTTTGACAGGTTGATCATTTGTATGTTTTTCATTTCTAGCACTAGCAAATTCATGTAAATATTTCTGAATGATATACAAATAAAATTAAAAAATAAGGTGGCGCAACAATCCCTTTAGACATATAACCTAGTTACTTACAACTCTCAACCATTCATGTGTGCGAGTACTTTTGTCAGAAATGGGAGGGGACCTATAGTTTTAAGCCGAATCCGAAAGGCTAACTTGAAAAGCACTTTTTAGGACAAGAATTACACTTGGAGAATTTGTCAATTCCTTGCAAGAGGGATTCTAAATAATTATCAACGTAAAGAAGAGTTGAAAATTTCAATTAATGTATTTAGAAAAATATAAATTACTAAACTTGTAAGCAGAAATATGTATATGGCCCATAATGGTAAATGTTGGTCACTGAACCAGGAAAAATAAAAAAGGGAAAGAGACATTAAGCATTTGTTTCCTTAAATTATTATATGAGATTGATTGAGGTAGTTTTTAGACAGCTAAATAAGATTGTGTAAGACAGAACTACTTGGCTCGTTGATTCCCCACACTATGCAGAGTCAAACCTTTGTCTCGTTGGGTCTGTATCTTTATATTTAGACTTATGAAAAACCAATTGGATCTATAAGGCCAAGTCGAGCCACCTCAGTTTAAATACACAAGTTTGATTTTAGTTTGGATCGGATCGGGTCTATTTGTCTCTGTCATATATGGCTAGCTTAAAACATGACTCTCAAAACAATAATATTGTCTTGTATCTAATACTTTTACGATTTTTTTTAGAGATTCCGAAGGGTGTTATCAAAAACAATGGTTACAAAAATTATATAAGAAGATTTTGATAAATTTGAACTTGAAGTTAGGAGGTTTAAAGGGAAATGTTTGGCATTTCAAAACTTTTGATGTTACCTAGTTTTTATACTATGATTTCAAAACATATTCAAATTTTGAATGGATTTAGGTTCGTGATGTTTTGACTACCAGCCAATGCAACAAACTTCCAAATTTCAGTGCACTCTCACAGCTAACCATGAAACGTCAAAAGTGTCTTTAAGTCCATCTCCATTAAATTTCAATTAAGCCTTATTTCACAAGTCTATGTTTATGAACAAAAAAGATTTCTACTTCTCGATTGGCACATGGTAAGTTGCTTCCAACACCACCTGGAAATCAGTGCGTGTACTGACAATGTTTTTCCCATAAGAAAGAAGAAAAAAGCGGTGCCAAATACATTCCGATATCAACGAAAATAAATAAATAAATAAAAATAATATTATACAAATATTTACTTATAAGAAACAAACAACTAAAAGTACACCTCACCCATACTAAAGTAGTATTCACGTGAGCGCGACCAACGAACGACGAATGAATTACAAAATGTGAATTTTTATACGTTTGAAGATTTTATTTCCACACAAATTTCTAACAAAACGAAAGCAATATAGTTCCTATTTGATTTATGAAACATACTTTTACTTTTCAATGTCATATATTAATAAATTTAAGAAAACAAATTTATTCGTCGCGAACAAAATTTAAGTTTATACGAACTTCCAAACTATATTCGCGTTCCACATTATCCACACTCGAAACGAATAAATAATCGCGCGTACTTAACCTAAAATAATCATTCTTGTTCATTCATTCGCGACGAAATAAATACTCTCATGTGAAAGAAATGTCAAAATCGACGAATATTCGTTCATTCGTTTGTCGTGCTCATGTGAATAATGCTTTACTCTTTCAAATGGTACCTAAAACGTTTACATTGTATTTTTAGAGTGGCATCACTAATGCTAAGTAAAGAGTGTTTGTTATTCTTTTTGCTACTATTCGTTTTTACTCTTTTTTTGTCAACATTTTGAATTACGTTACATTACATTATCTTACAACTAAGTTGTAATTGCATTAAGTTACGTTAAAAAACCGTTTAAATTTAAACTTTCACATCTTTTTCATAAAATACTCGAGCGACTGCGTTCTTTGAACGTACATTTTTACCAAGGCAACTAGTTAGTTTTTTGAGCACCACAAAATTCAAACTCGAAACTTTACTTCACTAACCTCTACCTTCAGTTGATCGTGCAAAAACTACCAAAAACAACATTGTCTACAAAACGCTCCTGAGGCAAGCTACAGTTTCATCTCGACCTGTATTTTTTATTTACAAAAAAAAAATATTACTTATTTCTTTTCCAATTTAACAAGGAACTCCTAAACACAAAATATTAAAAAGAATTTTGTAGAAAATAAATAAAGCACAGATTAATAAAGTTCAGCTTTGAGTTGAATGAAAAAACTTGATGGATTGTCATTGTGACATAAATACTTGACTTGACAGTTAGGGACATTTTTCTTGACTTACTTTCCAATAAAGTTGCCGATCCTTAAACTATTACAAACCTCTTTGCCTCATACTTCAGCCAAACTTACCGTAATCATCTTGAAGAACCTTGTTCATTACTTTTAAAAGGTACCTCATATACTACCATTACCCAAATGAAAATAACTGATGATACAAAAATTAGTTCTACTTAAAAAAGATGATTTCTCCCCTGGTCCGGATGGTTTGCCTGGAGCAACCAATGGTGTCCTGAACTACAGGCACATAGCCTACTTTTTGTTTTTCAAAAACATTTTTTATCATCTATTTTCATTGCAGACCTATTTTTTTCCCAACCAAATCATTTATTTCAATTGCAGATCCACTACAACCAATCCTACCGAATTTGTGTCCAAAACTCTAAACGAATTACGAGAAAGGGAATGAAGTGAATATATTTATCTTAAACATAAACCGATTGATTTCTCAACCTTTTTGTATTTCATGGCTCAGATCGTACCTTAAAAACCAGGCATATAGAGTTGTTTTTAGGTTCTTAATTTATAAATAAATAAATTGGGTGGCACAACAGTCCGTTTGAGTACTAGGGCCTAGTGACTGACAACTCTCAACCATTCCTGTGTGCGAGTACTGTTGTCAAGGATGGAAGATACCTACAGTTTTAAGCCGAATCCGAACGGCAAATTTGAGAAAGCACTTTTCATGACAAGAATTACTCTTGGAGAATTTTTCAATTCCTCGCAAGAGGCAGTACCCGTGAAAATAACTTTAGGTGGCATAGGCAGGGATCGAACCCAAAATTTATCGCATGACAGTCTATTGCACTAACCATCATGCCACGGGAGTCCCTCAAGGAAGCCACGTTGGTCCTTTGTTATTACTTCTGATTCTGTCTTACTCTAAAATGATCTTGACTCATTTTATACTTGGTGCAAAATAAATTTCTTAGAATTCAAAATAGCTAAATGCCAATTCATAACATTCACCCATAAGCGATCACATCTTCCCTACCGAACTTATAGCCTTCATGATGCTACCATTTATTATGTCTGTTCCATTCGTGACATTGGAATTATTTGCGACACTCAGTTAAATTTAGAGTCCATTTTTAATATTATACAAAACAAGGCTAAATTATCAATTAGCTTCATCAAACGTTGGTCTAAGGAATTCTCGAGCCCCTATGTCACTTAATCCCTATATACCACCTTTTTTTAGACCTCTAGTTGAATAGACTAGTAAAGTTTGGTCTCCCATCAGAACTCACACTCTTAAAGAATTGAATCTGTACAACTAAGATTTCTTCGATTTGCACTCCGTGGTTCACCTTGAGACCACTTCTCCAAATTATATAACGGCGATGACGAACCGAATTCCGCTGTAAGGGAGATAGACCCACTCATTCTAGGCTACGCAGATCAACAATTCCGGCTACCCGACCTCGACGAAGTGAAGATAGCTCGGTAGGACTTGGTAGGGAGCATGCACCAGCTCGTCTAAAGAAAGCATGCCCGATGAGTGGAATCTCAGCATAATTTGCCCGATACTTAGAAGGCAATTGAATAGTAAAGTTCTTTCTCGAGCATCTGAATTCACCATCTGTAAGACACTCATCATCCCGGTTCTCATTTATGGCGCTGAGGCCTGAACCCTGTCAAAGAAAGATGAGAGCGTCTTATCATGCTTCTTAGGCTGACGAACTGTACAGTTACACTGACCTAGTTAACAGAACTAAAGTCCAACGGCTTAGATGGCTAGGTCATGTAGAGGGAATGGACATCAACACTCCAGCCAGGAAGGTCTTCGAATCCAACCCCGAGGGAAGTGGCAGTAGAGGAAGATCGCAACTCAGGTGGCGCACGCTAGGTGGGTGAAGACCTCAACCAATTGGCTGGCTGGAAACGCATGTTGTTTGAGGCCCAGGTCCACCCCAGACTGTAGCGCCACCTTAAGTAAGTAAGTTCACCTTATGAAGATCGTTTAAAATGTATTAATCAAAGCATCCGAAAATGCCGCGAAGTCGCTGATATTCTCTTTCTACACCAGCTTTAAATAGGTACCATAAACTCACCATTTCGTTTAGATTCCTATCGATACTAATAAAAAGAACATTAAACAAGCACATCTGTTTCGCCTTCCTAATCACCATACAAATGATGGCCTTTTTGAACTTGTTACAAGGTTGCTACGCTTAGCTAACGACCTGCATACCACTTTTGGCTTCTATATCAGTCCTCCCCCCACCCCCCTTAGAAACAAACTCTACAACTCGCAACCTTAATATAAAAAAAAATACATTTAAGTCTAGCTTTAAGTCCTTTTTTGCATTAGGGGTAAGTAAATAAATAAACGAAGAATAAATTAAGAAAACAGAGTCAGATATGCCAAAGTCCCGACTGAAAAGTAAACAAATATTTCAACATGGCCTAATAATATGCTTTTTCTAGTCTGAGATGTTTTGAAAAGTCGAGGCAGATCTTGTTTTTTTTTTTTTGAGAAATCTTAACTTAAGTATCGCAAATTTTGAAAAGTGAAATTTGTAGATATTTTAATATCTTGTATTTTGAATGATTGGCTTTCAATTCAATTTACAAAAAAAACTGGTTTATTTATAATCTATTAAATCTCTGAGATTGTCCTCTTTCAGGTTTACAGAGCAGAAGAATTAAATGTACAGTGAACCAATTGTTAAAATGCAATTATCTATGGAGCTGATTGCAATAAAAAACCAAAATACTTACATATCACTGCCAATCACTAGGATGAGGCCACATATTTTTCAACCGATTTTCGTTCTTTATACCTGCTGGAAATTTCGTACCAATAAAAATGTACTACATTTGAGTAGGTAGATTTTTTTTTATTTTATTTTATTTTATTTAAAAAAAGTAATAAAATTCAGGGGTTAAATAGAAAAAACAGTTGGAATTTCCCTACAACAGTATGAAAAAGTGCGTCACTTGGATGAGGCCACATGAAAAATCTTATAAAATATCAAAAAAATGAAAGAAATGTTTACAGTTTTTGGTTTTCAAACATTTATTTATTAAGTTTTTCTCAATTAATAATGATATGATTAATTTTCGATATGACCTCTATTAGACGGTTTGGAATGGAATCATAAAGTTTTTTTAAATAGTCAAGTGAAATCTCGTGCCAGGCATCACGGATAGCTTCAATTAAGGAGTCCTTGTCTTCAAATTGTCTACCGCCTTCATAAACTTTTCGAGATAGCCATGCCCATACGTTTTCGATTATGTTCAAGTCCGGTGAATAGGGTGGCCATGGCAAAAGCTCTACGTTTTCTGATAAAATCCAGCTTTTGACAACCCTGGAAGTGTGGATGGGGGCATTGTCTTGTTGGAAAATCCAAGGCAGAGGTCCAAAAATATTTTTCATCTTCGGAAATGAGCGTTCCAACAAGTATTTGTAGCTGTTTCCGTTCATTGTTAGAGAAAGAAACTCCAATTCGATTTTGCCATAGTAGGTGATAGCTCCCCACACCATAACACCTAATGTACGGCTGTGATGTCTTCCCAAAATTAGTTCCTCTTTTCTTAAATCATGGAAATAAAAGTTGTAACCATCGGGGCCGTCAAGGCTAAACTTTTTTACATCCGAAAAGACGACGCGTTTCCATTGACTGCTCCAAGAGACATGTTCTGTTGCAAAGTTCATTCGCAGCTCCTTGTGTACTTGCTTTAGAACAGGTTTCTTTTTGAGTTTTCTTCTCTGGATAGTACCATCTTTTCTTATTATCCTTCGGACTGTCGAAATACTGGCTGATACTCCGCTTTTGGACCTTATTTTAGTAGCTGATTGAGTAGAATTTGAAGCAATACGTAAAATTAACCGCTTTTCTCGGGATGTTGTTGCTTGGGCTGTGCGTCCTTTTTTGTTTTTTCCATAGTTTTGAGGATCAGCAAGATAGTTGTTTACAACTGTCTTACTTCTGTTCAGCTTCCTTGCTATTTCTCGGCTTGAGAGTCCCCTTTCCTTGAAAGCATCGATTTGTCCTCTTTCTGCTACTGACAACGTCTTTCCGGAACCCATTTGTAGTTGAAATTTAATAAAAATAGTTATTTGTAAAACGTTCTTAAATATTGTAACCCAAATTTAAAAAAAAATTGCTGATCTGAACTTCTACAACGAAATATTCGCAATGGCCTCATCCTCACTTTTTTATATCCTTTTTAGGTAGCTCATTCATTAATGTAGGGAAATTCCAACGGTCTTTTCTAATTAAACCTATAACTGTATCACTTTGTTTTAAGAAAATATGTACCTACTCTCATGTAGTAAAATTTTCCGGGTTAAACAAATTCCAACAGGTATCGGACCGAAAATCGGTTGAAAAATATTTGGCCTCATCCTAGTGATTGGCAGTGTATATATATATACTTTTTTTAAATAAATTATTTTATTAAGAAAAAAACAAATTCAATGCATAAAGTCCTTTTTATGAAACAAAAAAAAAAACTTGTACACTTTGTAGTTACAATACAGAACCGTTATCCAATAGGCTCTATCAGATCATCTCTTTTTTGAAAGGTTTACTTTTTTCATGTTGCCAGAGTAATAATTTGTTAAAAATTTGTAAGAGAAATTAAAAAAAAATGCAAAAAACAAACTTCACTTGATATGAAAAAACTTTTTGTTAAGTTGTGGGACGAAAAGAAAAGTCTAAGACAAATCGCTGATATTGTGAACAAGCCAAATTGCACAGTTCAGTACGTTATTAATTCTTACAAAAAAAAATAGGAATTTTTAACAAGACCAAGTGGAAGTGGGAGACCGAGAAAAATTGATTCTAAACAAACCAAGAGGCGTATAGTATGGATGTTACAAAGAAACATCAAAATTTCGGCAGTGGAAATAGCGGAAGACCTCAATAGAAACAAAATTATCCAAGTTCATCCACAGACGGTAAGCCATTTTTTACTTTCGGAAGAGTTTAGAGGTTTAAACTCTTTCGAAACAAACCACTTTTATCCACCATAAATGTAAAGAAGCGCCTAAAATATGCCAAAGAGTACATGAAAAAGCCGATAGAGTTTTGGAATTCCGTTATTTATACCGACGAATCCAAATTCAACATTTTAAGATCCGAAGGCCGACGTTTTGTTTGAAGAAAAAAAGGTACAGCCTTAGATCCGATGAATGTAAATTGCACAGTCGGTGGCAACGTTATAGTGTGGGGAGCGATGGGAGTAAACGGTGTTGGAAATTTTCAATTTGTGGAAGGGACAATGAATAAGTTTGACTACCTGAACATCTTGAAAAATAATAATCGATGCAAATGGACCATTTGGGTTTTCGAAATGTTGCTGTTTTTTAATTGAATTTGTAAAATGTACAAGTTTTTTTTTTAAAGATGCGTCGAAGACTTTTTTTGCAGTCTCATATGGGATTCCAACTTTAAAATGTATTGTATTTCGATGCGGAAGAGTGCGGTTTTCAAGCCTATGATAAAATATTGCAGTTGGGTGAATGCACCAATTGGTAGAAATAAAACCAATTATTTCATCAGTTGTTGTAGATGAATGAAAACTCCCTAAATGGTACCACTTAATGTTTCTAGCAATTTTAAAGTTATGCCTCCAATTTGCTTAGGCCTTGTTTGTAATTGGCCATCATTAGCAACAACAACACCTTCACTTCCACTCTCCGTATGAACAGCATCAATAAAAGCACCCTTTTCCGAAACAGAAACATCATCAATGACACCCGCAGCAGCAACAACGTCATGAGCAACAACAACACCTTCACTTCCACTGTCAGCAACACCAGCAAAAACATCCCTTTCAGCACCAGAATCAGCATCAACGACACCCGCAGGAGCAACAACAAGTTCACCATCATCAGAAGAAGATTTATCATTCGCAGTCGATTTATCGTCATCCACTGAGCCTATCATAGCTACAGTATTGTAAACATCATCTGGCACAGAAAATTCGTAGATCCCAAATTTTCCTACGCCCAAATGGTGTCAGGGAATGGGAACACGAGACAGGCTCCACCAACGGTTGCCCCAAAGGCCCCTGTGCCTAAGGCACCAGAGGTGCAGCCTGACATTGTAGCCTTGTTGTTGAGTATTCAAGGTCAACTAACAGGACTGCAAAGTCAGATAAAGGAGCAAGGCAAAAGGGTAGATCATCTCTACTCTTTGTTGCCTGGCCTGGCGCAATTTAGATCATAATGGGCGCGCTGCCGGAGACGCGCCTTAAAGTCCTAGCTGTGAATGTAAATTCACTGATTAGGATTGAACGAAGAGCCAATATGTTCCAATTATTGACAGACTACAGTCCCGATGTGTTTATGGCTAGCGAAACTAAGCTAAACCACAAACACAAATTGACTCATAAAAATTACAATATCGTAAGAAGAGACCGGCCCGACTCCACTCAAGGGGGTGGTGTCGCTCTCTTTATACGAAAAGGCATTAATTATAAAGTCATATACAACAATGAATTGCGAAAGCTCAAGACACTAGAAGTTTGCGTTGTATGCATCTCTCTCACTCAAGGGAAGCGGATGTATATGATTGCTGCTTATGCGGCTGGAGCTCCGCAGGTTACTTACTTTGTTTCAGAACTCGAGATTCTTTTTAGGGAACTGAAACTGAGCTTGGAAGAAAACTATTTCATCATGGCCGGTGATTTGAACGCAAAACATGAAGATTGGGGAAATCAACATAGTAATCCCAGAGGTAATCATCTTTTTAATTTGATGAATCTTTACAGCGTTGAATATGGCATCGACCTGTTGGCTACCGAAAAGCCATCGTATCCAAGAAGTGGCTCCTTTCTGGATCTTTTGCTGTACGATACTAGACTGACAGTAACAGACAAAGTAGGTAATCACCCTCGAAACTGCTTACAGACAGTCGAGTACGACAGTGATCACTGCGGACTGGCTGCTGTAATGCAGATTCCGAACGAACGCGTAGAGTTGGAGGAATACGTTGCAACGCACTCTTACAATTACAGTAAGATGCGTTGGCCTCGTTTCACCAACGCCTTAGCGAGAGAACTTCGTTCGAGTGACATAGCCCCACCAAACAACAGAAACCTGACAAATACAGAAATTGACCAACATTTACAACAGATGGACGAAACAATAAAACGAACGATGGAACGGACAATCCCAAAGTACAGAGAACGGGACCAAATGGACGCTTACAGAAACGCGACAATTGACGCACTGCGAAAGCACAAGAGTGGCTTACTGACAAGACTCAAAAACTTGTACAGACGACTTACAGACCCACACGACTTGGAGGTTAGGACACTGAAGTCATCAATAAAAAATGTCAATCTGTTGATTAAGGAGAACTACAGGCTATCAATTAACAAGTACTGGGACCGCAAGATCCGGTCAGTTAATTCGAGTGACCCTAGTATGTTCCCCAAAATCAACAAGATATTCAGGAAGAAAAACGATAATGACCTTCCGTGTCTTAAACTCCAAAGAACTGAAGAGAACAGAGACGTACTCATGATTGCGCAAATAGATCCAGAGGAAGCCATCTTTGACGATGACTTTTACATAATTGAAGATCCGAAGGAAAAAGTGGAGGCGGTGGGAGCTGCTTTCCAACAAGTGTACAAGGTGAATGTTAGCATTCGCCCCAACCACGACCTGGAAAACAGAGCCCTACTTAATCACTTTTACCTCCGTAATGATATCACACATTGGCGATCTGAGAACCGCGGTTTCATGTGGTTCAATGACGATTCCTTGGCAAATGCCATAATCGCCGAGCAAACGGGACCAAGTCCCTTGTTAGTGACGAAGGTTGAGCTTCAACTCATCTTCAATTCAATAAAAAATAAAAAGTCAGCAGGTGTCGATGGCATATCCAACGTTGTACTAAGACATTTACCGACGGAAGCAATTGACATTTACACCACACTCTTCAACAATGCACTGAATAATGCATATTATCCAGTGCATTGGAAGACCGCTGTGGTTCATCCTCTCCCGAAAAAGGGAAAGGACAACTCCAACCCGTCAAATCTTCGGTCGATAAGTCTTCTTCCGAGCATCAGCAAAGTTTTCGAAAAGATTATTAATAGGGCTCTGACTAAGTGGGCTGCGGACAACAAAATAATTCCGGATAAACAGTTCGGGTTCAAGGCGGGTCATGACACAATTCATGCTGCGTCTAAACTCGTTTCTGATATCCAATGGAATAAATCAAAACAACAATGCACAGGTGCTGTCCTGGTTGATTTGGAAAAGGCCTTTGACACCGTATGGTTAGAGGGTCTTTACCTAAAACTGAGCAGGCTTGGCATAAGCAAGCCATTGTTGTATATAATTTATGATATGCTTAACGGTAGAAAGTTTGTTGTCAAAAGTGGCAATGTAACTTCTACCACAACATTCTCAATTAAAAATGGTCTTCAACAGGGAGCGGTGAATTCGCCGATTCTCTTCAGCATTTACACCAGCGATCTGATAGGTAGTCTTACAAAGGCAATTGCGTACGCCGACGATCTAATTGCGTACAGAACGGCCCGAAAGGTTGAGGTCATTAGAATTCTCTTGCAGCGTGATTTCGACAAGATTCAGCGATATTGCGACGACTGGAAACTGAAAATAAATGTCCAGAAGTCAGAGACAATTCTGTTCCGGACTCCGTTGGCTAGGGCCACGAGGGATACGTGTAAGAACTGGCGCAAGATGGTCATCGTTGATCTTCACGGGCAGCCATTAGCGAGCAAAAGTGTAGTGAAGTACCTCGGTATCTGGTTAGATCAGTATTTATATTTCGACAGACATATAAATGCTGCTCTGACCAGGGCCAGAGGAGCCTTCGCTCTGACGAAACGGCTGTTTTTTAGCAGTCGGCTTGAACCCAGAGTGAAGGTAATTTGCTACATGGCCCTCATACGGCCAATGATCGTGTATGGTTGTCCTGTGTGGTTCAACGTTGCCCCTTCCCAGATGGAGAAGTTTCGGGTGTTCGAGCGGCAGTGTTTACGACGCTGTACCGGCTTATATCGAACAGCCGAATCTTCTTATGTGCATTATTATTCCAACGAGGTCCTGTACAACGGGGCTCGAATCAACAGAATTGACAATTTCGTGATAAAACTCGTTCGAGGTCACATTGCAAGAGCTATGTCTTCGACCAACAATTTAATTTTCGGGGCGTTCTATCCGAACGACGAGTATTTAGAGAGTGCACGCTTGAGCGGCTTCATTCCACCAGAGGCATTCCTCTTTTTAGACAAATGCGGTCTGATACAGGATAGATTGGCAGTCCCGTTAATCTACCACGTCAGACGAAGAACCGTGGATAGGCGACTCCTGTACAATCGGAACGTCATGGCACAAGGCGGAGCAGAGCTCCTTCGGTTCAGTAGGGCTGTGTCCGAACGGGACCGAACTGATAGGGTGAAGCAGGAGAACCAGTTTTGGTGGCTTCAATCGGCACTTGATAATGGGTAGTCGGGATGGGGTTTAAGCCTTGGCCGGCTTACATACTTGTTTTATAGTTTAGGGTTTAGTTTTAAGTAGAATAGGCATGGTGGCACAAAAAAAAAAAAAAAATACAAAAAAAATTAAAAAATAAAAAGAAAAAAAAAAAACAAAAGAAAATTAAAAACAAAAAAAATCAAAGAAAAAAAAAAAAAAACATGGAATAAAAAAAAAAAAAAAAAAACATACAAAAAAGACAGTAAAATATAAAATCAAAAAACGTTAGATTTGCTGCTGTGGTTGTTCTAGTTTTAAGTAGTTTATAGGTAGAATAGGTAGTTTAAGTTAGTTTTAAGTTTTATTTAAGGACCTAACTTTAAGTAGTTTGTAAGTAAAAATAAATAAAAAAAGGATATTGATATTAGTTTTTTGTTCAAATTTTCTAATAAATACAAAAAAAATGAAATAAAATTTAAATGAAGTAAAATAGATCTTAGGGCCGAAAGGCATTAGTTTTAAGTGTTATAGTTTAACTTAGAGTGTCCGTATGGGACCATTAAGTTAGTTGTAAGTTATGGATAATTAGGCTAGTTTTATGAATTTTTGTCTAGCTTTAAGATAGGTTTAAGATTGAATAAATAAAAATGAATTAGAAAAAAAAAAAAAAAAAAATCATCTGGCACAGTTACCTCTACATGTAAACTAGATTGATCCTTGTCAATCTTATTTAAACATAATTTTAACTTTGGATTTTTTTAATGCACCGACAGCGCTTAAGCCAGAGCAACCAGCAAGAGAACGATCGTTACGGTTCGTAGAAAGACGATTCATAGGCGAAGATTCGCGAACAGAAAATTCACTAACCTTTGTAACTCTTTGCACACGAGTTGTATCACGAATGTTTCTACTTTTATTCAATGCACTTGACCTTATTTGAATTATATATGTGATAGAGAATGGATTCTATTCTCATAGAAAATTCTACTCTATTTCCCAAAAATTCTAATATTTCTCAGATTTTAAGAAATTATTTTAGTCAAATATGAATTTCTGAGCAAATCTTTCGATTACGAACTCGTTTCTTCATCATCAAAATAAAATAAAAAACTTATTAAATAAATAATAATGAAATGTAACTATAATTTTCATAACATAATTTAGCACATTTGTTTTTCCTTTTGCTATTAAGTAATTTAAATAACGTACAGGTAAAGTATCATAAACAAGCCATTTCAAAAACTATCTGCAAAAAATTCACTAACCATCAGCATATTAACAAAATCAAGTTTCACAAGTTAAAGATCTCATTTATAAGTTTCATTTACCTGCACTTAAATTAAAAATAAAATAATAATAATAAATAATTAAATACTCTCGAGATACTGTTTCGATTATACTCTCTAAAGAATAATATTGGAAGACTCGATCCATTAAGTATTTGTGCTGTGCAAACGATTCGTCTTAAGGCACTCGAACATCAATCGTTGGATTAACATATTTCACAAACTACTAACACTACTACGACTACTTGTACTTCGATTCCTTGGCTTGTGTCGCTCATATTTCCAAGTCGAACATGATTCAGCAAACTCATCTGATGGATCGTCTTCTAATTTACTATTACGATCATCTTCTTCAAACATCCAATGTCGATTTTTAGTTATCCGTGTGATATGCATAACAAGAAATTCCTTATCTTTGGCTTCTATATAAAGCATATCCTTAAGTAGCTTCACCATTTTTCCACGAGCTTTGGATTTCGATCGCAGATAGTAAACCATAACCATCATAGCCAAAAGAATCCCACCAACCACAGCTGGACGAATGAGAGTCATTAATGCTCCCCATACCCAGTCGTTTTGTTGCAACTTAAGCACTCCATTGATAAATATTTGAAACATAAATACATAGTCCCGAAATGGACCACATTTTCGACTCACAGGTACCTGAGTCATGATATAACCCAGAGTCAGGATGACACCCAAAAGGGAAAGAAATGTAAAGACTAGATAGAGTGTTTGAGTTTGTGCTGAGCGCCACATGTGTTTGGGTGATTTACAAAGATAGATTAAGGTGGTTTTCTTAACGTAGAATGTGAGGGCCATTTTCACGACCAACACTAAGGCAAGAAGTGGTGAAAATAATAGACCCACCCACAAAAGGGTTTGGTTAAATACTAAGCCAAGGCTATTTTGTGATATGTCAAAATTGGGTTTCTCAATTTTTGGCCAGCGTCGTCTAAAAAAAAAAAACGAAATGAAAAATAATTTATAAGAAAAAACCGTTTTGAAAGGTCTCAATAAAAAAAAAACTTACGCCAAGACATTTGCTCGAAATACATCGAGCAAAGGAACGATGAAAATATTTATCAAAAAATCTGATACGACCAATCGATAAATTTCTTGTCCTACAGCAGTTTCCCAGCACTACAGAATGAAACACATAAAAACGTCTTTAAATAATGTTTTCACAATATAGAAACAGTTATTATGTTATTACCCCCTGATACTCCTTGGTCAGCCAGAAAAAGACCAAAACTCCAATAATTACTGCTTCCAGAAGAAACGTCCGAATCAAGGTAACATGCAATGTTCGTCTAGGAGTTCTGTAGTCTTCCATTCTTAAACAAAAATTAAAAAATTCGAGTACGATGCTTAAAATTCAATAAATTCTTTATCACGCTTACTTTCCTATCCAGGAGAAAAATGCTTGCAACACCAACATCGAAACATTAACGGCAGTAGCAACATATAGTGATTTCCAAGGAGACTTAGTTTTAGCCTCTCCGTAAAACTAAAGGACAAACAAAAAACCCACTCGATGTACATTTTGTGGAGGATTATTGCTAGAGCTTACCTTCAAGAGAATCCATATAGCTATCCCAAGGCCGGCTATTAGTGCAACAACTAAAAGATGCGCAGCAATTCGTGCGCAAAATATCCATAGCTTCCACAGCCTTGGAATGTTCTTTTTTACTCTGCCTATATCGCTGACTACGGATTTTAGCTCATTGTAAATGGACTCATGCTTAATGCTTGCAGCTTTGCTATTCGAGATTCCAAAGTCCCACGAACAAAAAATCTTATGTGCATACATGCTGGGAATACCGCCTGAAGATTCAATAAAGCTTTTTCGATATGAGCGTGCCATACTGTAGAGTATAAACAAATAATTTGTAATAAATATGATTTAAAATATAACCAGCAAAAGTGTTCATATATGCGTTTTGCCCCGATGTAATGGTTGGGCTCATCAGAAGATGACGATTACACCTTGTCTTGACGCATATTTTCCCAAATAAATCGAGATTCCATATAATTCGAGCTACATAGAGCAACTGCGACTGTTTACAGTCAATTAAAATGATGCAATGATTCATTTAATTAAAAAACTCACCTCGAGGAAATCAAAACAAATGTCACCAAATAGATAAGCAACATTGTGACATAGTACGCATGTGGAAGACTGTAACTGCTAGATGTGTTGAGTGTAATTGTCATATTGGTATAAGCACCATAAAAGAGAATCGAATTTTTTAGGAAACCCTTCAAAGAAAAAACAAGTCTCATTAGGATAAATATGATATTTGAAAAACAAAATCTACTTCTCCATTTAAAAGATCCACAAATTTCCGCTCTACAATTTTGTCTGCAAAATGTCGACTTCTCTCATCGAATATGTTAAACAGAATCTGCGGCAATGTGATGAATGAAAAGGTCAATGCCAGCACGACCACATTCATTATAAACAACCAGCGCAGGAACTTAAAATATGTTCCTACACTGCATCCAAAGTGACCTTCAATCGTTTTCATTGCATCATACCAGATTTCTATTCCACTGAAAAGATTCCCCAGAATGGCCCACAGCTTCAAGCAACAATGAGCGAGTATGTCACTGAGACGCCTCATGATATGAGCTTTCTCACTGCCTAAATGCTTTGTAACCGAGAGGGATATTTTGCTCTTAAGTTGTCTTTTTGTAGACAGTGGATGTGGCAGAGCCCGAATAGTTTCTCTAAACAAAGATAAATATTTACTTAGAATTGCAAAGACAAACTTCATTATGTTATTGTTTTGTTTACATTCTTATTTGCTTCCCAACTGCAGAGTTTTGCATAAGGTAGTCATGCTGTTCAATTTCTTCCACAAGTTGTTCTATCTCTGCGTTGCAATCCAATGGAAGAAGTTTGCCGTCAACAGCAAAAACTTTACGCGATGGAAGTTTGTAGATGGTTTTGTCGCGAACTGTGCTCTTGCTTTTGCCAATCTTTGAGATATTCTGCGACCATCGACGAACCTGCAAGAGACACAAATTAGTCCCAATCCCAACTCCTGAACTACCTAAACTCACTCTATTTGCTGGCGATTGTATTCGTACAGCCTCATCCTCATTGTCCGGATTTGTGAATTGATAGTTAGTCTTTGATCCGGTCAAGAAATGATGGCTCCCCGTTGAATTGAGGTCACTGTGGGAGGAAGCCTCCGTAACAACATCAATTCGATCTGTGTCGTCGTTGTTAATGGCGAATAAGGAATTATCGACTCCTTGGCGGCGCATTTTCACTCACAGAGCTCACAAATGAATCAAATTAAGTTATTGGTATTTTACGGAAGTTTACTCCTGACATCGCAAAAGACAAATGACAATAAGGTTCTAATAATAAGGTACGAGGAGTTTCAAGAACACCCCAATTGGTCCACAAAATAAGTTAAAACAAATTCCACAAAATGTTCAGGGGAAAGGTTAGAAGGTGGATATAAAATTAAAATAATAAACTAAAAGAAAAATAATTGGTTAAACGCAAGGCACACGTAACTTTCTCGGCTACCTGCCGGAATTTTGGATCTTTAAGTTTTATTTTTCTTTTTCCATAAATGACAAATCGATCAGCTGTTGTGTGGCATTTGTAGGGTTTTATAGAAGTGACACTAGGGGCTGTGTTCAAAGATTAAAAGAAAAGAAAATAATAGCTTTGTTCGATTGCTCATGAGAGCGAATAAACGAACAAACGTGATTTTACACATTTCAATTTCAAACAAAAAACACGTTTAAATTATTAAAAAACCAATTGACACTAATTTTAGGATAATAAAATTTGCATTTTTTTCTCTAAAACAAGAAAAATTTGTAAAAATAATTTGGTAGTAACGAATTGCAGTGTAGTTGCTATGAACTGTCAAACCATCCACACTGCAACGAGAGCGCAACTTGACAATTCATCGCTGTCTGCGAATAGAAATAAACTTACTTACTTACTTACTTAAGGTGGTGCTACAGTCCGGGGCGGACCTGGGCCTCAACCAACATGCGTCTCCAGCCAGCTCGGTTCCTAGCTAGCTGTCTCCAGTTTCGCACGCCAAGTTGATTGAGGTCCTCTCCCACCTGGGTGCGCCACCTGAGTCGCGGTCTTCTTCTACTTCGCCGTCCCTCGGGATTGGATTCGAAGACCTTCCGGACTGAGGCGTTGATGTCCATCCGCTCTACATGACCTAGCCATCTAAGCCGTTGGACTTTAATTCTGCTAACTAGGTCAGTGTCACTGTACAGACCGTACAATTCGTCGTTATATCTTCCCCTCCATTCTCCATCTATGCGTACGGGACCAAAAATCACCCGAAGAATTTTTCTCTCGAAGCATCCTAAGACGCTCTCATCTTTCTTTGACAGGGTCCAGGCCTCAGTGCCACAAATGAGAACCGGGATGATGAGTGTCTTATAGATGGTGATTTTACATGCTCGAGAGAGGACTTTACTTCTCAATTGCCTTCTGAGTCCAAAGAAGCAGCGATTTGCAAGAGTTATTCTTCGTTTGATTTCAGCACTGGTGTCGTTGTCTGTGTTAATAGCGGAGCCTAGGTAGACGAAGTCCTTGACTACCTCAAAGTTATAGCTGTCCATGGAGACGGTTTGTCCAAGACGTTGTCGTTCAGTGTCCTTTTTTGATGACAGCATACACTTGGTTTTGCCTTAATTGACCACTAAACCCACCTTCTTCGCTTTCCTCGAAATGCTCAAAAACGCTCTACTGACATCACGCTTTGATCTTCCAATTATGTCAATATCATCTGCGTATCCGAGTAATTGGATGGATCTTTGGAAGATTGTGCCTCTAGTGTTGACGGTTGAGTTTTGCACAATTCTTTCCAGAACGATGTTGAAGAAATCGCATGACAGTGCATCGCCTTGTCTAAAACCTTTTTTGACATCAAATGCATAGGTAAGATCTTTTCCGACCTTGATAGAGCAGCGTGCATTCTCCATCGTCATTCTGCACAAACGGATAAGTTTGACAGGGATGCCCAAAATAGACATTGCTCGGTAGAGCTCTTCCCTATAGATGCTGTCATACGCAGCTTTAAAATCGATAAAGAGATGGTGGGTATCGATTTGAAGCCCCTGGGTTTTTTTTCCAAGATCTGCCGTAGTGTGAATATTTGGTCGATAGTGGACTTTCCTGGTCTGAAGCCACACTGATAAGGACCAATCAGGTTGTTGACGAATGGCTTCAGACGTTCACATAATACGGCAGAGAGGATCTTATACGCAATGTTAAGGAGACTGGTGCCTCTGTAGTTGGCCCAGTTTAGAGGGTCTCCTTTCTTATGTATCGGGCACACTATGCTGAGATTCCACTCATCGGGCATGCTTTCGTCCGACCATATTTTGCACATTAGTTGGTGCATGCTCCGTACCAAGTCATTGCCTGCTGCTTTGAATTGTTTGGCAGCGATGCCGTCAGCTCCAGCAGCTTTGTTTGACTTAAGTTTAGATATAGCTATCTTCACTTCCACAAGGTCGGGTTCGTTACGGTTCGTCATCGCCGTTATATAATTTGGAGAAGTGATCTTTTCATATTCTCAGCATCGTCTGCGGTTCTGCTATCGTCTTCCTGAATCGTCTTTACAGGCCTCGGTTCGTGGTTGGTACCCTTGGGAGGTTTTTTTTTACCTTTTGGTAAAATTTACGAACCTCATTCCTGTTGTGACATCCCTCTATCTCCTCGATCGCGCACTTCTAACGCTCTCTTTTTTTCCATCTAAGAAACCGGTGTTCCTCTCTCCTTCTCTGCTCGTAGAGCTCGCGAGCAGCTCTAGTCCTTTTGTGCAGCGCCGTTTTGTATTCCTCTTGTTACGCTGCGTGCGCTTGCCAGCATTTGTCGTCAAACGAGGGGTTTCGCTGTGGTGGCCGTGTGAAACCTAGCACTTCAGAGGCGGCATCTCTGATGGCTGCAAGGCAATGTTGCCACTGGTTTTCAATGCTTAATGCAGGCAGTATAGGACTCCTTAAGAGGTTATTAAAGACTCGATCGGAAAAGGACATGGCAGTCGGATCGGGATATTCGTAGCCGTACCTTGGCTTCAAACGATGTAGTGGTCCGAGTCAATGTTGGCCTTTTGGAATGCTCGGATATCCTGGATACTGGAGAAGTGTCGTGCGTCGATCGCAATGTGGTCAATCTGGTTGACGGTTGATTGATCAGGAGATTTCCATGTCCCCTTGTGGATATTAAGATGCGTGAACTGCGTACTAGCTACCAGAACGTGTTGCCCCGCAGCGAAATCGACCAGCCTGAATCCCTTGTCGGGGGTGGTGTCATGCAGGCTGTATCTCCCGATTATGCCACCAAAGATGTCCTCTCTTCCTAGCTTGGCATAAAATCTCCTAAGACAATTTTAATGTCATAGCTAGGGCACTGCTCATATGTCGTGTCCAAGAGTTTGAAGAATATGTCTTTGGTGTCTTCATCTTTCTCCTCTGTTGGGGCATGCGCGCATATTAGGCTTATGTTGTCGAATTTAGCCTTGATGCGGATTGTGGTGATGCGCTCGCTCACACTGTTGAAACTCAAGATTTTTTGTCTGAGTCTAGTTCCAACAACAAATCCACACCTAAATAGACGCTGTCTTCATTCTCGGTAGCAGTCGCCGTAGTAGATATCGCAGTCTTTTAGTTTGCGTTTGCCCGGTACATCCCATCTCAGAAATAAAGCTCATATGAAAAAAATGTCAAAATATGCGAACATCCACAGTTCGCAGTTTGTAGTTCGTAGCTCATGTGCAAGATGCTTTAGTTTCGAGTTAGGAATTTTTCGATATCAATAAAAAATGGATCTTTTTTTACATTTTGAAGACTTAACTAAATTAAAAAAAAAAACAAAAAGTGAAAAATACACATATAGCGAGATATATCGCTGAAAAGCGCACTAAGATGGTGTTCACTCTATTTCAGTTCAGAAAAAACAACAGCTAAATGTACGGACGAAGAGGACGCCAAATAATAAAATCACACTCTTGTGGTGGAAAAAAGATCAACAATGCAGACGTTTGCAAAATTACAGATTATTGGTTGATTTACATGTCGCAACAATCTGATGAATAGATCAAGAAAGTTCCAAGTAGACCTCGCAAAATCAAGACCTTAAAAAGAGTATAAAAGAGTAGAAGTCGGAAATATAACTTTGGAGTACGGGCTGCTGTCAGATATAGACCTTGATGTAGCTGTTTCCGGTACTGACGCCAGAGAATAGTACGAGGCTATTGCAACTGAATTAAAATGCATCATAGAAAGTGACACATGGGAAATTGTTGACCGATCTTCGGCTGACAAAGTCAATGGTAGCAGGATGGTGCTTAGGAACAACTAGTCACCAGATGGAACTCTAAAACGAAAAAAACTAGAATCGTTGCAAGGGGGTTCTCTCAACGACCTGGCGTAGACTTCGAGGAAATATTCGCTCCAGTGACCCGATTGAGTTCCATACGTTTAGCTTCGGCGATTGCATCGCAATATGGGATGGATATCTACCAGCTTGATATCACGGCTGCCTACTTGAATGGACGATTTTCAGAGAAGATATTGATGGAAATTCCTGACATGACGCTGCAATCACTTCAATTTATCCTAAGCAACGAAAACGATGGTTCGATTAAAAGCAAAGCAAAAAGAATTTTTTCTGAAATTCGACAAGGCAACAAAGTGTGTTTACTTAAGAAGGAGCTTTACGCTCTGATTCAGGCGGGACGATGCTGGTACGAGAGACTTAACAAAGGAAAATTAGGAGGACCGTTGCACTCTCTTCCACCGAAGCAGAATACATAAGTCTCACAGAGTCTGTTAAAGAAGGTATTTATCTGCAGAGATTTATTAGAGAACTTGGACTTGAGTCGCTTGTAAAGGATTTGTCGATCCTTTGTGATAACATGGAAGATCAGAAACTCACTTTGAATCTAATGTTTCATTCCCGTAACAAACATATTGATGGTCGGCATCACTTTTTGCGGGAAACATTACCTAACAACAACATTCATCTTCATTACTTGAGGACTGAGGACATGGGAGCTGACGTTTTAACTAAGTGCTTAGCTGGACCTAAGCACTGGAAGTGCCTTGAGATCCTTGGTCTGAGTCTACAGTCACGTAAAGAGTGGGAGTATTAGAGTTCTACTTTATCGTTCCGTGTCACTCTGGTAAAATTGATTTTGGACTCTAATATCTTGGAAATTTTATCTTATAAAAAATATTGTTAGAAAAATCCTATTGACAGTTGTTTTTATATAAAATAAGAATACACAAAAATACTACGGAAAATTGTTTAAAACTGATAACCAGGGGATCTTATGCAAGTATTGACTTCAAAATTATTTCAGCCTATGCAAAATTTTGTTTTTAACGGAAGATAATGTCCGTAAAAAACTTTCAAAAAATGCTGCTAAAATTGATTAAAATTGTTATTCGACTAAAAATGTCGGGAAAACAACACGAATTGAAATTAAATTTGATGCAAAATATTGTTTCAGTTAATTTTCAAATTTCATGACAACTTTTTTTTACAAAACACGAAAACCTACAAAAACAATAAAAACTAATAAGAAATGATTTCCGAGTCAAGTATTTGAGAACTTAGAATAAGATTTTGAACTGACTGACCGGCAGTGATGGGAAGTTACTGCAACATCTTTTTAAACTATTAATATATGTTTTTTAATTATATAGGGTCCAATACTATTTTTTTAGACGTTTATATTTAAAGCTATTTATAGATAAAATGGTATTCCGGGAATAGATAGATAGAGGTCTACGTGCCGTTTTTAGTAATCATAATGGCGTGGAATTTGGTGTATTAGGTCCGTTTTTTTCGAAGAAAATGCGCAAAAAGTTACAGTTAATGCGGGTCAGTACTGTCACATAATTGATACCTTCCTCCAACCAAACTTAAATTAGTTTACAAGGAACCACAAAGAAGTCTGGTTCCAATTTAAAAAATTCAATACAATTTTTCTGTTAAATTGTTTATTTATTTTTCATTGGCTTTTAAAATATGGGAAATCTTTTAGCCGGAGTCCGGACCATGTATTAAGAACCATAAACATGAAAAATTACGAACAAACCTACAATCCGTAACTAAGACTATGGATTTTATGCAAAAATACCACTGTAAAAGAATAGCCCACGAAAGTATCGTTACGGAATAGATGACATAGGCGTGAAGTTGGCTACTAGCAATCCATATTTTATCTAATAGCTCAATGGGTGGTATGCGAAATGCTTTGTCTCAGTCTCATGAGATTGAGCTCTGAGAATGAGCTCGAGATTTTGAGATAAATCATTTGCAATGAGACAAAGCTCAATTCGGTAATTCGGTATGCAAGAGCTTTGTCTTATCTCACTATCTCAGTCTCAAAATATCTTCTTCAAGTGAAAGTAGTGTTTGTGATAACTCTTCAAAAAAACGATGATACAAATATTTGTTTGTGTATTTTATTAAAAGAAATACAGTTCTTTTGACAAAAAGTCAAACTCCTGACCTAAAAAAGAGAAAAAAATGCTTTAATAGCATTCAAATCGGAGTTTGAAAAAAAAACCTAACACAAAATGTTTTAAATGCGCACGTAAGTGCAATCAATTGCTCCAATGCAGGATGGGAATTGATACTTATTTAGCCAAATTATTTTTTCGGCATCTGTCTGCTCCAACGTATTCGGAAATTTAATCCAGTCCTCTTTTTTGCTTACAATTTTTTCACCAACTTCGATGATGATCCTAGATAAAGAACTTTGGTCGATTCCGAAATCTTCGGCAATTCCGCTTTGGAAACCAGGATCAGCAACGAATCGTAGAAAAACCATCATTCTGGTTTTATTAGATAAACGACCACCCCGAAAAGTATCACTACTATGAAAAAAATGATCTTTTAAGGCCTCAATTTGAGTTTGGGTAAACCTGCAAAGAATTTTATAATTTCCTGTTGACTCAACAGGAGCAAAAATATTCATGTACTCAGCCATTGTTATTCCTGAGACAAATAATTTCCAGTCTCAACATTTTACGAGCTTTGGCTCATTTGAATGAGACAAACCTTTTTTTCTGCATCCGAAAACATCTTAAATGAGATAGATCTATAAAATGAGATCGATCTCATTTTTGTGAGATTTGTCTCAAAACAATTTTGCATACGAAAGCTAGCAAAAGCTCAAAATAATGAGATTTGAGACTGAGACAATGCATTTCGCATACCACCCGTGTAAAAAAATAAAAATTTGCTGGCGGTAAATATCTAGTATGTCAATGGGCTTGACCGTGCGCTTGAAATTCTTAAAATTATGGCAATTTCACAAAGGACGTTTTTACTTTTTTGTATCCGACGATACGAAATGGTGCGGAAAAGCCGTACAGGCGAGGGCACGGTTGCCGTACTTTTCAGCAGTTGTAAACAAAATTAACAGAAACTTTCACACTGAACGTAGTTGGATTTTTCGCTTACTGTCGATTTTAAACAGTCGTCTCAACGTGTGGAATGTACAGCGACCGTGCCTTCTTACCAGGATGCTCTAAGTTATTTAGTCGTACGGATACAAAAAAATCGTATCTGAAAGAGGCGTAATGGCCAAATGAAAAATTCAGCGTTCGGTCGGTCCGAGGGTTGCGGCGCTGCTACAGGAGTATACCAAAATAGTCAATGTATAGTTCTTGAGAATAGTCAATATTTAGTATATTTTCAATGCCAAGGAAGAAATGATGATGATAATCTCTTAAAAATTAATTCTCAATTGGTCATCACAAACTAGAATAACATTTAAGCTGTATGTAAATTCCTTTTCTGTTATAAAATAAAAATATTTGTTTATAGAACGGGTAATGATCTGAACGTGCCTTATCAACGCATCCTACAATGCGAGCGCAGCTTATCTTTTTACTGCGGCAGTTTTACATACTTTTATGGATTCTGGATTACTACTCCAAAATATCAAAGACTCCGGCCTTTCTAAAGCTAGGTTAAGTGAGTCAAACACTCAATTTTATTATTGGTGGAATTAACCTGGATCACATGAGCTACTGAGAATATCCAGCAATTTTTTGAAGACGGCTTTGTTAACTCTATAATATTTTTCAAACCTAAATCAAGATGTTTTATGATACTAGAAAAACAAATTAAGAATATACCTTTGTGAATTTAAGATTTTTTATACAAATTGATTTAACTCTATCGGATCGGGATATTCGTAGCCGTACCTTGGCTTCAAACGATGTAGTGGTCCGAGTCAATGTTGGCCTTTTGGAATGCTCGGATATCCTGGATACTGGAGAAGTGTCGTGCGTCGATCGCAATGTGGTCAATCTGGTTGACGGTTGATTGATCAGGAGATTTCCATGTCCCCTTGTGGATATTAAGATGCGTGAACTGCGTACTAGCTACCAGAACGTGTTGCCCCGCAGCGAAATCGACCAGCCTGAATCCCTTGTCGGGGGTGGTGTCATGCAGGCTGTATCTCCCGATTATGCCACCAAAGATGTCCTCTCTTCCTAGCTTGGCATAAAATCTCCTAAGACAATTTTAATGTCATAGCTAGGGCACTGCTCATATGTCGTGTCCAAGAGTTTGAAGAATATGTCTTTGGTGTCTTCATCTTTCTCCTCTGTTGGGGCATGCGCGCATATTAGGCTTATGTTGTCGAATTTAGCCTTGATGCGGATTGTGGTGATGCGCTCGCTCACACTGTTGAAACTCAAGATTTTTTGTCTGAGTCTAGTTCCAACAACAAATCCACACCTAAATAGACGCTGTCTTCATTCTCGGTAGCAGTCGCCGTAGTAGATATCGCAGTCTTTTAGTTTGCGTTTGCCCGGTACATCCCATCTCAGAAATAAAGCTCATATGAAAAAAATGTCAAAATATGCGAACATCCACAGTTCGCAGTTTGTAGTTCGTAGCTCATGTGCAAGATGCTTTAGTTTCGAGTTAGGAATTTTTCGATATCAATAAAAAATGGATCTTTTTTTACATTTTGAAGACTTAACTAAATTAAAAAAAAAAACAAAAAGTGAAAAATACACATATAGCGAGATATATCGCTGAAAAGCGCACTAAGATGGTGTTCACTCTATTTCAGTTCAGAAAAAACAACAGCTAAATGTACGGACGAAGAGGACGCCAAATAATAAAATCACACTCTTGTGGTGGAAAAAAGATCAACAATGCAGACGTTTGCAAAATTACAGATTATTGGTTGATTTACATGTCGCAACAATCTGATGAATAGATCAAGAAAGTTCCAAGTAGACCTCGCAAAATCAAGACCTTAAAAAGAGTATAAAAGAGTAGAAGTCGGAAATATAACTTTGGAGTACGGGCTGCTGTCAGATATAGACCTTGATGTAGCTGTTTCCGGTACTGACGCCAGAGAATAGTACGAGGCTATTGCAACTGAATTAAAATGCATCATAGAAAGTGACACATGGGAAATTGTTGACCGATCTTCGGCTGACAAAGTCAATGGTAGCAGGATGGTGCTTAGGAACAACTAGTCACCAGATGGAACTCTAAAACGAAAAAAACTAGAATCGTTGCAAGGGGGTTCTCTCAACGACCTGGCGTAGACTTCGAGGAAATATTCGCTCCAGTGACCCGATTGAGTTCCATACGTTTAGCTTCGGCGATTGCATCGCAATATGGGATGGATATCTACCAGCTTGATATCACGGCTGCCTACTTGAATGGACGATTTTCAGAGAAGATATTGATGGAAATTCCTGACATGACGCTGCAATCACTTCAATTTATCCTAAGCAACGAAAACGATGGTTCGATTAAAAGCAAAGCAAAAAGAATTTTTTCTGAAATTCGACAAGGCAACAAAGTGTGTTTACTTAAGAAGGAGCTTTACGCTCTGATTCAGGCGGGACGATGCTGGTACGAGAGACTTAACAAAGGAAAATTAGGAGGACCGTTGCACTCTCTTCCACCGAAGCAGAATACATAAGTCTCACAGAGTCTGTTAAAGAAGGTATTTATCTGCAGAGATTTATTAGAGAACTTGGACTTGAGTCGCTTGTAAAGGATTTGTCGATCCTTTGTGATAACATGGAAGATCAGAAACTCACTTTGAATCTAATGTTTCATTCCCGTAACAAACATATTGATGGTCGGCATCACTTTTTGCGGGAAACATTACCTAACAACAACATTCATCTTCATTACTTGAGGACTGAGGACATGGGAGCTGACGTTTTAACTAAGTGCTTAGCTGGACCTAAGCACTGGAAGTGCCTTGAGATCCTTGGTCTGAGTCTACAGTCACGTAAAGAGTGGGAGTATTAGAGTTCTACTTTATCGTTCCGTGTCACTCTGGTAAAATTGATTTTGGACTCTAATATCTTGGAAATTTTATCTTATAAAAAATATTGTTAGAAAAATCCTATTGACAGTTGTTTTTATATAAAATAAGAATACACAAAAATACTACGGAAAATTGTTTAAAACTGATAACCAGGGGATCTTATGCAAGTATTGACTTCAAAATTATTTCAGCCTATGCAAAATTTTGTTTTTAACGGAAGATAATGTCCGTAAAAAACTTTCAAAAAATGCTGCTAAAATTGATTAAAATTGTTATTCGACTAAAAATGTCGGGAAAACAACACGAATTGAAATTAAATTTGATGCAAAATATTGTTTCAGTTAATTTTCAAATTTCATGACAACTTTTTTTTACAAAACACGAAAACCTACAAAAACAATAAAAACTAATAAGAAATGATTTCCGAGTCAAGTATTTGAGAACTTAGAATAAGATTTTGAACTGACTGACCGGCAGTGATGGGAAGTTACTGCAACATCTTTTTAAACTATTAATATATGTTTTTTAATTATATAGGGTCCAATACTATTTTTTTAGACGTTTATATTTAAAGCTATTTATAGATAAAATGGTATTCCGGGAATAGATAGATAGAGGTCTACGTGCCGTTTTTAGTAATCATAATGGCGTGGAATTTGGTGTATTAGGTCCGTTTTTTTCGAAGAAAATGCGCAAAAAGTTACAGTTAATGCGGGTCAGTACTGTCACATAATTGATACCTTCCTCCAACCAAACTTAAATTAGTTTACAAGGAACCACAAAGAAGTCTGGTTCCAATTTAAAAAATTCAATACAATTTTTCTGTTAAATTGTTTATTTATTTTTCATTGGCTTTTAAAATATGGGAAATCTTTTAGCCGGAGTCCGGACCATGTATTAAGAACCATAAACATGAAAAATTACGAACAAACCTACAATCCGTAACTAAGACTATGGATTTTATGCAAAAATACCACTGTAAAAGAATAGCCCACGAAAGTATCGTTACGGAATAGATGACATAGGCGTGAAGTTGGCTACTAGCAATCCATATTTTATCTAATAGCTCAATGGGTGGTATGCGAAATGCTTTGTCTCAGTCTCATGAGATTGAGCTCTGAGAATGAGCTCGAGATTTTGAGATAAATCATTTGCAATGAGACAAAGCTCAATTCGGTAATTCGGTATGCAAGAGCTTTGTCTTATCTCACTATCTCAGTCTCAAAATATCTTCTTCAAGTGAAAGTAGTGTTTGTGATAACTCTTCAAAAAAACGATGATACAAATATTTGTTTGTGTATTTTATTAAAAGAAATACAGTTCTTTTGACAAAAAGTCAAACTCCTGACCTAAAAAAGAGAAAAAAATGCTTTAATAGCATTCAAATCGGAGTTTGAAAAAAAAACCTAACACAAAATGTTTTAAATGCGCACGTAAGTGCAATCAATTGCTCCAATGCAGGATGGGAATTGATACTTATTTAGCCAAATTATTTTTTCGGCATCTGTCTGCTCCAACGTATTCGGAAATTTAATCCAGTCCTCTTTTTTGCTTACAATTTTTTCACCAACTTCGATGATGATCCTAGATAAAGAACTTTGGTCGATTCCGAAATCTTCGGCAATTCCGCTTTGGAAACCAGGATCAGCAACGAATCGTAGAAAAACCATCATTCTGGTTTTATTAGATAAACGACCACCCCGAAAAGTATCACTACTATGAAAAAAATGATCTTTTAAGGCCTCAATTTGAGTTTGGGTAAACCTGCAAAGAATTTTATAATTTCCTGTTGACTCAACAGGAGCAAAAATATTCATGTACTCAGCCATTGTTATTCCTGAGACAAATAATTTCCAGTCTCAACATTTTACGAGCTTTGGCTCATTTGAATGAGACAAACCTTTTTTTCTGCATCCGAAAACATCTTAAATGAGATAGATCTATAAAATGAGATCGATCTCATTTTTGTGAGATTTGTCTCAAAACAATTTTGCATACGAAAGCTAGCAAAAGCTCAAAATAATGAGATTTGAGACTGAGACAATGCATTTCGCATACCACCCGTGTAAAAAAATAAAAATTTGCTGGCGGTAAATATCTAGTATGTCAATGGGCTTGACCGTGCGCTTGAAATTCTTAAAATTATGGCAATTTCACAAAGGACGTTTTTACTTTTTTGTATCCGACGATACGAAATGGTGCGGAAAAGCCGTACAGGCGAGGGCACGGTTGCCGTACTTTTCAGCAGTTGTAAACAAAATTAACAGAAACTTTCACACTGAACGTAGTTGGATTTTTCGCTTACTGTCGATTTTAAACAGTCGTCTCAACGTGTGGAATGTACAGCGACCGTGCCTTCTTACCAGGATGCTCTAAGTTATTTAGTCGTACGGATACAAAAAAATCGTATCTGAAAGAGGCGTAATGGCCAAATGAAAAATTCAGCGTTCGGTCGGTCCGAGGGTTGCGGCGCTGCTACAGGAGTATACCAAAATAGTCAATGTATAGTTCTTGAGAATAGTCAATATTTAGTATATTTTCAATGCCAAGGAAGAAATGATGATGATAATCTCTTAAAAATTAATTCTCAATTGGTCATCACAAACTAGAATAACATTTAAGCTGTATGTAAATTCCTTTTCTGTTATAAAATAAAAATATTTGTTTATAGAACGGGTAATGATCTGAACGTGCCTTATCAACGCATCCTACAATGCGAGCGCAGCTTATCTTTTTACTGCGGCAGTTTTACATACTTTTATGGATTCTGGATTACTACTCCAAAATATCAAAGACTCCGGCCTTTCTAAAGCTAGGTTAAGTGAGTCAAACACTCAATTTTATTATTGGTGGAATTAACCTGGATCACATGAGCTACTGAGAATATCCAGCAATTTTTTGAAGACGGCTTTGTTAACTCTATAATATTTTTCAAACCTAAATCAAGATGTTTTATGATACTAGAAAAACAAATTAAGAATATACCTTTGTGAATTTAAGATTTTTTATACAAATTGATTTAACTCTAGAGGGTTTGAACTTTAAAAATTCTTGCTGCGATACTGAACATATTTAACCTACATATTTACATATGTATGCATTTATTTATGCATAAGTGTCAATTTCAAAACTTCTGCTTTCCTTTTCTGAAACGCTTGCATACATAAGTAGTGTGGGACTTTTAACCACTAAAACAACCTATTCATCAGGACCAATCTTGAAGGATCGACTTCCGATTTTTCTTTCTTAATTTTGTACAATCACTTTGGGGGAAGTTTAAACTTTTAATACTTTCCCATGTTTTCTTAGACCATAAGTAGCCATTATGGTGTGATTACCAACTGGAATATCCCTTGTGTATAGCAAATACAGGGTAGGACCTAGGACACTTCCTTGTGGTACACCGGCTTCTATTTTCTTCAATTCCGAGTATTCTTGATCGTACCCTACTCTAAACAATCCGTCTAAAATTTTGTTTTGCAGTTTGTACTCAAGTTCCTCATGCCAAACCTTGTCAAAAGCTTGAGCAACATCTAAGAAAATAGCTGAACATACTTGTTTTTCTTCTAATGCTTTTTTCTATTACATCCGATATTCTATCAACTTGGTCTATCAGGAAGCAGTTTTTCAAAAGCTTTTGCCATAATTGGTATAAGCGATATTGGTCTGTAAGCCGTCACTTCTTTAGGTGGTTTACCTTGCTTTGGTATGACAATTACTTCAGCAATTTTCCAATGGTGTGGGACATACCGGTGCTTAAGGCATGCATTTATTTTATATTGGAGTTTTATGAAGGCTTTCAATGGCATTTCTTTCATAAGCTGAGCAGTAATTAGATCGTAACCTGGTGATTTTTTATTTTGTAGTTGATGTAAACACATACTTTTTATTTCTTTAAGTCTTACAATTGGTATTTCACTTTCATCTATCTTATCAACAAACTGTAAGTTATTTTCAGCCGCGTTTGATGAGTATGGCTTAAAAACATTCGCAAGATGTTCAGCGAAAAGGGTTAGCTTTTTCTTTCGGGTTACCGATCCATTTCCCATCTTGGGATTTCAAGGGCGAGTTTCGTAACTGCGGTCTTTTCAGGCTCTTGGCTGCTTTCCATAGCGAAAAATCGGTTGAATCATCAGTCGTTAAATTCCTTAGGAATGTACTAAGTGCATCATTTTTGAATTTGTAAATTTGTTTTTTAAGATTGTTGCTTATACGGTTAAACGTTGTTTTATTATCTGGAAATCTACTATTTTGCCATTTTCTTCGAGCTCTTCTTTTCTCTATTATCAACTCTCTTATCTCTAAAGGATATTTTATTTCATTTTGTCTTCTATTAGAAAATGTTGGAGTACTTTCTTCAGCGGCCTGTTGCACATCAGCAATAAATTGTTCCACTTCATGGTCAATTTGCTCGATTGTATCCATGGGAGATCTTAAATTTATAAAACTTAAAAGCCTTTCTCTAAAATCATTCCAGTTTGTTTTCTTATTTACAGCTTTGGATTACTTTTTTCTAGTACTTCCGATTCACTTAGTGAGAGAATCACTGGACTATGATCTGATGACAGGTCATAATTACCTTCGACACTAATGTGATTTCGTTTGATTCCTTTAGCTATGAAAAAGTCAATAAGGTCTGGTATTTTGTTAGTATCGGAAGGCCAGTAAGTTGGCGACCTGGAGGAATAGAATTCGCAATTGTATTTACGGCCTGCTTGAAAAAGTCTTTTGCCTTTTGTTGATATAAGCCTTGAACCCCAATGGGTGTGTTTCGCATTGAAGTCTCCGCCAACAAGAAAGTTATGCCCAAGAAGACTAAATAGAACTGTATAGTCATCTTCTGTCGGAGAGCGCCTTCGTGGGCAGTATATAGCTGCTATCTTAAACTCTTTCTTTTTCATACCAATACTAGTAGTTGTTACTTGCATATTTTCACTAGTAAACTTAGTTACTTCATAATGTTTTAAGCTTTCTTTTATAAGAATCGCCGATCCACCTCTTGCCTTGTCTGCTGGATGTGGAGCATGGTAACATGAATAGTTTTCTATTACATTATCTATTACTTCGCCCATTCTATTACTTTGCCCATTGGAGAAATGAGTTTCGGACACCAGGCAAATATCGATATGTTCTAGATCTTAAAAGATTTTTAATTCGGATGAATGTTGTATAAGACCGTTTGCATTCCATGTAGCGATTTTAAGTGTTCTGTCCTTAGCAGTTTGATATTCAAATCCTGTTTATCAATTCTTTTAAGAATAAGTTGTAGCATTTTTTTTATGGAAGTCTTTTCATTCTTCCACACATTTTTAAGAATCTGAGAATAGGCTTTCTTGTCATCGCTTTTACTTTGAACAGCCTTTTAGTTAATCAGCAGTTAAATCGTTATTTACTGTGTTTGTCTCTAGCAGATGTATTTTTGCTTTTGAACCCTTGGAATTTTTTGGCAACTGGGCAGCCTCTATAGCTTGCCGGGTGATTACCCTTGCAGTTCACATATTTTGCTTTCTGATCTTTGCTCATAGGATAATTTTTAGTTGCATGATTTCCTTCGCACTTTACACAAGCAAACTCTCGGTTGCAGTATTTTTGGGTATGACCAAAAGCTTGGCAACGTTTGCATTGCGGAATAACTTTAGATTTTCGGAGTGGTTCAATTTTAACAGCTATGCCCAAGATTGATCTTATTTTATAAATCTCCTCGAGACTTTGTTTGCAGTCAAAAGTAAGCATGAATAAAGGCAGCAACCTCTTACTTGTCATTGGTTCTCCAGAGGAGTTTTTAATAGTCTCATTCTTAAATAGATTGACTGCATAAAGGGCTTGGAAGCCTTTTTGTACAAGATCTTCTACTACTTCCTCGGGAGAACACGAGGAATGAAGACCTCTGGCTACTACTTTTATTGACCTTGTAGCTTTGTCCTCATATGAGTGCCATTGTATTTGGTGTTTGTTTAGTTCTTCAGTGACAGATCTATACTCGCCAGCTTCTTCGACTGTGACTTTTCAGTTGTCTTTGTTGTACGATGTGTATTTGCAAGCTTTTTTAGTACATTTTTCTATTATTTTCTTAAGATCTCCAAAAATTGCAAATCCTGAGATCATAATTGGTGGTGGTGTAATTTTTTTGCTGCCTTTAGCGCGAGATATTGATTTAGCAACAGCTACCACTTTAGTTCCTGTAAGCACGCCTGAGATAACATTGCAGATTGCTACATAAGAATCCATTGTTTTTATTCGAAATGCCCGACCATATGCAAATATAAGACCAATATTATTTCTAGAATTATAAAATTAAGTTAAATATGTGCAATTTTTAACAGATATTTCTATTCGAAAAAAAAAATGTACATAAATATTTGGTAAAATATCTTACGATAACATTTAAGTTTATTATTACAATTCTTATAAAACCTATACTCAAAACTATACTACTAGATAATAATCATAATCACTAAAGGTATTATAAACAATTATTATACTGTTTCAATTAACTGAAATTATTTCTATCAGGTGCTTGACTCATTTAATATGAAAGAAAATATCCGTTTCTCGTACAATCGTTATCAATTAAGTAATTGTTATTTAAGCTAAAGGAAAGAAGTAATTTTACTAACACCTGGTTAAAAGTCATCAAGTTCTTACAATTGAAGCACTAATATAAAATTAATAAGAATGAACAGCGTTATTAAGTGGAGCTGTACTTGACTTATGTAGATTGACTTCAAATCGTGTTCGATTTTATAGATTGAAATAATTTTAATTTAATTTATTTTAATGTTTTAGAAAGTCTTTAAAAGATATTTCATTAATCTAATGATTTTACCACGACTTAAGTAAGTATACAACCGTGTAAGCCCACCTGTTATGGCGTTAAGCTTCTTAATCGCCTTTTTAGGTCATACATTTTGTATAATTACGATTTACCTTTTATTGTTCCGACGCATTTCTTTTTCTTCTTCGAGAACACATTTAATACCTTCACCCAAACCTTTTTGTGTCAAGAAATTCTACTTCATATTATAGACTGTAATACTATATCTTTCACAGCTCGTATACTTCACTCTGTATTTGAAGTTCCTGATCAAAAGTTTCTGAGGCAGTTCTTTTCCTTTAAATTTTGCTCGCTTGCGTACTTCTCCTTGCACTCGGTGATACCAGTATTAGTTCCTTGATTAAATACTCGATTTCTAGTTCTTCGTTCTAGAAAGATTTACATCCTGCGTTGGCGATTGCGAACTATGGCCTTGTAACTTACAACTCCCATCCATGTCAGGGATGGAGGGGACCTTACATTCTAAAGCCAAATCCGAACGGCTAATCTATGAAAGCACTTTTCTACTACTACTCTTTAATGATTTGTCAATTCCTCGCATAAGGATACAAAACTTTAGGTGGCACAAGCATGGATTGAACCCAAGATCTCTGGCATGACTCCCCTACTCCTAACCATCACGCCATGGGTACCGATAGTCACACTTTCTATCTACTCTTTTATTAATCAAATCCATAAACTGCAAGTTCATTTTTGATTATTTTCTGGCTTTGAAGTTATTAGCAGCCTTATAGCTCTAAAATGTTTTTTTTTTTGTACCGTTCCACACCTTAAAGAAGTTACACCTTCAGCCCAATTCTTAATAAGCCCGGGGAAAACAAACATTTTGAAATTGATATTTATGCATAAATAAATGCATATATAAGTAAATTAAATTAAAAAATGTTCAGTACTGCAGCAAGAATCTTGTTTGAAGAGGATTTAGAAGAACATCAAAGCCCAAGGGTTGTTAGAAGATCCTTGAGGGACAGTTCGAACCCTCTGGAGTTGCCTCAATGGTTTTAAGTACTTGTAAATTCACAATGATTTGTTCTAAATTTGTTTTTCTAGTTTCATTAAACAACTTGATTCTTAGGTTTCAAAAGTATTATAGAGTTAACAAAGTTGTCTTCGTGTATTTGCTGGATATTCTCTATAGGTCCTGTGATCCAGCTAAAAAAAGTTTTGCGATTGCACCAATAATAAAATTGAGTGCTTGTTTGCGTTTTTTCGCTGAAGGAGGATACCAAACGAGGGTGGGAAAAGACTAAAATGTTGGACTGGCCCAACCTAGTTTTAGCAAAGTGCTTGCCGAAGTCTTAAACGTTTTGGAGGAGCAACTATGTCCAGAATGGATAAAAGTATGCCAAACGGCCGCACAAAAAAGAAGAGTTGCGCTGGCCTTCTACTCAAAACATAACTTTCCTGGTATTATAGGGTGCGTTGATGGAACGCACGTTCCATTGCCTCATCTGTAAACAAACATTTATATTATAACAGAAAGGGAACATACAGCCTAAATGTTATGCTAGTTTGTGATGATCAACTAAGAATTCAATACGTTGATGCCTCCCATCCATTCACGTGTCATGATACTTTCATTGGGCGTTGCTTCTACCTGGACAGGTTCGATTTCCAAAGATAGGAGGAGCAAGCATGGGATGGAGAGGAAATGGTCACTTTTTTGCTGGCTCTAAATTTTCTTTATTGGATTTCCTTTTCCTTGCATCCAGCCCAAACGTTGTTGCAGGAACACCTTCTACGGACTCTTTCATTCCAACCAAAACATAGATGGCCTGTTCGTAGTCCGAAAAAGGTTGCTCCTTATTTGGACCACCCACCAGTCCCATATATATATATTTTGTCTGATCGCTCCAAACCTATGATTATATATGTATGTACATGTAAATATATGTTAATAAAAATAAATCTACTGCATTTTTGTTGAAATGTTTACTTTTTTCCATTCTGTTTGTGTTTTGCTTGGTGGTCCACACGAATTCAGCTTATTTTCCACCATTTGCCAAAACAATGCCACTTCCTAGTTTGTTTTCTTGGGGAAGCCACACGCAATATCGCGTTGAGCCTCCATCAAATTTAAAAGCATTTCAAGTTGACCCTTGTTTGTTGTTTTTCACCTTAACATATTTGAAATGTTATCAATTATTATTGCAAAAAAAAAGAAAAACTGAAATTTTATTTTGTAACTCTCCAGCTCAATTGTAGGGAACAAACTTGCGCCAAATGAATTCGTATTTTCCCTTTTTTCGACATTTAGAATAGCTATTTTTTTTCCCGGAGTATTTTTTCCGTTTTTCGAACTTGTTTAGAATAAGTGCAATTGAAAAGGGGACAAAATCCCCGGGAATTTTTTATTTAGAATGAGAGAGTAGGGAAAAGGGAAACATTTCCCCGGAAATTGCCATTTAGAATTGGGCTGCTTATTAATGTTCGTTTTTTTTTTAAACTCTTGTTTCCATTTCACATGAGCGCGACAAACGAACGACGAATGAATTACAAAACGTGAGTTTATATACGTTTGAAAACATATCTCCACACAAATTCTTAACAAAACGATAGCAATATAGTTTCTATTTGATTTATGATGCATACTTTTACTTTTCAATATCATAATAACAATAGATTTAATAAAACTAATTTATTCGTCGCGAAAAAAATGGTATTTGATACGAAGTGTCAAACTTTATTCGCGTTCCACATTATCCACACTCAAATCAAATCAAATGGGGTGGCGCAACAGTCCGTTGTGAACCAAGGCCTAGTGACTTACAACTCTCAACCATTCCTGTGTGAGAGTACTGTTGTCAGGAATGCAAGGGACCTACAATTTTAGGCCGAATCCGAACGGCTAGTTTGCGAAAGCACTTTTTCATGACAAGAATTACTCTTGAAGGAATTGTCAATTCCTCGCAAGAGGCAGTACCCTCGAAAATTATTTTTTTTTTTTAAATTAAGGTGGCACAGGTAGGGATTGAACCCAAGACCCCTTGCATGACAGTCGAACGCACTTTTTTTTTTTTTTTTTTTCTTTCAAATTCATTTTTATTTATTCAACCTTAAACCTATCTTAACGCTAGACAAAAATTCATAAAAATAGCCTAACTATACATAACTTACAACTAACTTAATGGTCCCATACGGACACTCTAAGTTAAGCTATAACACTTAAAACTAATGCCTTTCGGCCCTAAGATCTATTTTACTTCATTTAAATTTCATTTCATTGTATTTATTAGAAAATTTGTACAAAAAACTAATATCAATATCCTTTTTTTATTTATTTTTACTTACAAACTACTTAAAGTTAGGTCCTTAAATAAAACTTAAAGCTAACTTAAACTACCTATTCTATCTACAAACTACTTAAAACTAGAACAACCACAGCAGCAAATCTAACGTTTTTTGTTTTTATATATTATTGTCTTTTTTGTATCTTTTTTTTTTTTTTTATATTCCATGTTTTTTTTTTGTTTTTATTTTTTTAATTTCTTTAGTTTTTTATTATTTTTTTTGTGCCACCATGCCTATTCTACTTAAAACTAAACCCTAAAACTATAAACAAGTATGTAAGCCGGCCAAGGCTTAAAACCCTCATCCCGCCTACCCACTATCAAGTGCCTATTGAAGCCACCAAAACTGGTTCTCCTGCTTCACCCTATCAGTTCGGTCAGTCCAACGCACTAACTATCATGCCACGGGTATCCACAATCGCAACGAACAAAATTATCGCGCGTACTTAACCTAAAAAATCATTCTTGTTTTGGTTTCGGTGGTGAATGGTGTTTGCCTGTGGCTTCTTGTCAAATTTCATTCGCGACGAATTAAAAACTCACATGTGAAAGAAATGTCAAAATCGACGAATATTCGTTTATTTATTGGTCGTTGGTCGTGCTTATGTGAATAATGCTTTAGACAAACTAAGATTCCTTTATGTTTGTTGCCAAAATAAAATCAGTTCTTCCTTGGCTCCTTTGTGGAATCTACAAGCGATGTCACGATGAGAATCCAGCAACTTTAAAAGAATTTAGAGTTGATCTTTATTTGTTGCTTCACAGCTATACAAAGTTTTTATATTTCATATTTATTATAACCAAATTACTCGGCCAAACCATCTTATGATATTTGTTGTCAGGTAGATACAATTATACAAGTAAAGCTACTAATTGGTTCTTTATAACCACTTAAAGTTCAAAAAAGAAAATTTAAATTGAGAAGTACAAAAGTAACAAAAAATTGTTATGTATTGTGCAACTTTAGTACAAAATGATTCCAAGTTTTTTATCATTTGATTATAAAAGCTCGATAACTGAACTAGGTTTTTGAATTTTTAAGATTATAACATCTTGAGCCCAGAAAACGATAAAGATCTTAATTTTTAATTTAAAAGTAATTGGTTAATTAAATTTGATGAAAAGTTAGATAAAGTATTATGTTATCATATTATTTAGATAGGTACCTAGTTTTTGTAAATGGAGGGATTTATTTATTTCCCATGTAAACAAAATTTATTATTATTGTTATAAGCATTTTTGCAACTTGATCTTATTTACACGGCAGGGCTAGTGGTTGAATTTTATGTGGGATAAAAAACTTTAGGTTTTGTTCATAACACTGGCAGCCCTTCTTAATTTCACAGTCAGTGAATTAGATAGTCCAATATCTTGGAGGGATTTGGAAACAAGTTTGAGTATGTCGAAGAATAACAAAGCTCCAGGCATAGACGGGATTCCTGTCGAGTTCTACAAAAATAGCACTGATCAATTTAAAAACTATCTTGTGGAGTACTTTTACAGGTTATACATATAATAATGCTTATGTGCCAAAACACTTCAATAAAGCAGTTACTTTTGCCATTTTCAAGAAAGTAGATTCAAATCTTGCGGAAAACTACAGAAGAATTTCTTTTCTTAACTCTATGGGTAAGATTCTGACTTCAATTCTGTACGAAAGGCTCACTAAGTGGATCGAGAACACTAATCGTCTAAGCAAGTTTAGAGCTGGTTTTCGGTCGGGCTTTTCAACGATTGATCACATTTTTGCACTTATCAGTATTGCCAGGAAGACTATTGTAAAGAAAAAGAAATTTAATGCTTGTTTTGTAGATTGAAAAGCAGCATTTGATAAGGTCAACAGACAGGCTTTAATGTATAAGCTCTCATTACTAGGGACCTCCCGAAAATTCCTGATGATTTTAAATTTTTGGAGTCTTCATGCGCCTCTGTATGGGATGGATCAGAGTTTTCGGATTGGTTTTCAACAAAAGCGGGTGTTCTAAAAGGCTGCATTTTGAGCCCAATAATGTTTGCTTTGTTTATCGACGATATCTGTGATGAACTTCCAGGAGGAATAATCTTTACCTATATCCAAGTGAAAGTTTTGCTATACGCGGACGATTTAGTTGTACTAGCTAAAAATCCTTTTACTCTGCAGCTACAAATAAACAGATTGAACTCCTTCTGCGAGAGATGGGGCTTGCATGTTAATACAAACAAAACGAAAATAATGATTTTTGAAGCGCGTCAAAAAAGAAGGCTGCCGGAAGAGAATTGGTCACTTTATAATGAACGTATTGAAGTAGTACAAGCGTTTAAATATCTTGGAGTTTTGCTTTCGTATTATTTAAATTTGTCTAAGCATGTTAAATAAAAAAGCAAAGAGGCTATAATTGCGTTGAGTTTACTATGGCCAAAGTTGTTTGCAAATCCAAAAATCGATCTTGTATCAAAATATCGAGTTTTTCAAACAACTGTCAATACTTGTATGTGCTACGGTGCTCAAATTTTTGGATACTTGGCTCACGACGAGTTTGAAGCAATTTAAAGACATTTTTTTCAAACGCTTGTTTAGGTTACCCAATTCAACACTAATATATACTCAAAGCCTCAAAATGAACTCCGATTATTTAATAGATGTTGAAGAGGGATGAAAGAAGTCTTCATAAAGCTTCATGAAGCTAACTATTTCAATAATGAAATATCGACCGAAGCTATAAGTTATATCTTTATACCACGAATTGAAATTTTAAATCTTAACTATGTGCCTCGCCGTGCTGATCTTCCACAAATTTGTAATTTATGTAACAGAAGATAAATAGAAGATATTGTTACATTATACAAGAAATTCGTCGATTAGAATTAAATGAAAGCCATCTCCATGAAATATTAAATGGTTCGCCAGGATGGTCCACCCTATATAATTTCGGTAAGCATGCCCTACATTTCCGAAATAGTTTCCCAACGTAAAGTCTAATCATTCGGCCAGCTACAATTATTTAAAACTTTTTAATTTTATGTTTTTTTATATAATAAACACACACTCAAGGGGATATTACTACCCTTATTATGCAGAGGCACAGTGTGAAGGGGAGATAGGGTTTAAAAGGAGATGTCGGTGCACATTGGTTTTGAATTCCTGAATATTGCAATGACTAGGAAAGACAGAGTGTGGTAAGGCATTCCACATTCGCGTAGTACGGCTAAAGAACGAATCTCTGTATTTGACAGTACGACCGAAGTTGGGCTCGAGGGTATACTGATGAGCATTCCTAGAAGCGCGAGTATTACGGTTGAACTGTTTAAGGGGAGGAATGCAACTGGCTATTTCTCTAGAGCATAAGCTGTTAAAATAACGGTAAAAAAGGTTGAGGCAAGAGACCTTACGACGATGTTTAAGCGAAGTAAATGAACTTATGATGATATTATCATCTATCAATGTAAATGCTCTACGTTCAATACTATCCAAGAGGCTTAAGTAAGTTGCAGGAGCACCAGCCCAGAGATGGGAGTTATACTCAAGCTTTGGAGGTATGTAAGTCTTGTAGATAACAGCCAGATCAGAAGGGGTAAAAAATTTCTTGCATCGCCTAAGGAAACCCAAACACCTTGCGGCATTTTTGGCTACATCGCGTATGTGATCATTCCACAAGAGGTGTTTGGTGACACAAATCCCGAGAATATTGAGGTGTTCAGTCTTATTGATGCAAGTGCCATCCATGGATAATAGCAAAGGGGGTATATCTCGCTTTAACGATACAAGACAGCATTGGGTTTTCGAAGCATTAAATTCCACGCGGTTTTTTAATCCCCATTGAACAATGCTGTTTAGGTCGGAATTTAATGAACTTATCATATTTTGTCGTTGCAGTTCCACATCCGAAGAAGAGGGATGTGAGCAAAAATACTCCATTTACCAAGATCGGAATCTTTCGTACGTTTCACTCTCCCAAACCCGTTTGTTTACATTGTTGTATTTGTAATTTTGACAATTAGTCCATGAATAGATGTGAAACCAAACAAAAAAAAACGATGCCGTGGGCTAGCGGCACTTTGCAAAGCAAAAACAAAATGGGGTGGTTAAAAAGTTTGTTTTCAGATTTTTCTTTTTACTTTTTTCGATGAAAAACTCAGTTTTAAGCTTTAGTTTTGCAGTCATTTTGTTGATAGCGAACCAATGTACATTTTTGTCTTGAAAAAAACATGTTCAACATCATTTATTTTGCAATAAATTCACTAATTTAGAATAATCACAACGAAATTCTTTAAATTTCATAATTAACCTCGAATTATTGTATTAAAGATGCGTTCGAAGAACCATCAAATTAAGGGTGCGAACGCAATTTATTGAATTCTACTAAATTTTCGTTAATGAACGGCCCGAATATTTATTTTGCAATTAAAATCTGTATTAAATTAATTAATCGAAGTATGTAAATAGTTTTCTCCATAATTTAAGTTTGGGACTATTTTTCAATTTCATTTTGATTTATAAATATTAAATTAAAAAAAAAGTTTTATAAGCGAAAAATACCTTAGCTATGCATAACATTCTTGATTGATGGAAGCATACGTGTATTTGCTATCAAACAAAACTATGTAACACATCAAAGGAACATCAATTTAAAAAAAAAATAATCAGAACGGCTATAGCGAACCCATTTAATAAACGCAGAGCGAATAAAATGCAAATTTTGACATTTATCACAAAATTAAAATGTCAAAAACCCTTCTGAATTCATGCACAACTCATTCAAAAGATCATGTATTCGACTTGAATGTTTATTCTTGACGTACAGAAGTTTTTTTTAGTAAATTCCCACAGTTTAACGCATAATATAATTTACATTCGTTCCTTAAAAATGTTTAATTACCAAAGTTTTTGATGAAATAGGTCCTATATAGAAATTTTTAGAAAAAAACAATTTAAATTGAAAGTGGTTGTGAGAAACACTTAGAGGAGGATAATTATGACTTAGAACCGTTGGAATTATGTGAAAGGATCAAATAGTTTCGGAACGGCAGGACTTTGCAAGTGGGATTTCATGCATTTCATACGAATTTTTGATGAAATAGGTCGTATATACACACTTGTTTAAACTGGTTTATACAAAATAAAACTAGCATTGTTAATATTATTGCATTTTAATAATTTCATTCCATTTGAGTGCTATGCACAGACAAAAACATCTTGTTTACTTCTTTAAGCGATAAAATGATTGGTACTCAAGATATTTTAATAAACTTTTTTAAAAAAATGAATTAGTGGCAGTAAAATGTTTGAGGAAAACAAACGAATGTTCTATTAAAATGGTGATACAGTTAAGTTATTAAATATGTAAGGTGTAATCATCCCACAACCGAGATGAAAGCCCACAGCTAAAATAAGAATAATAGAGAAAGAAGAATAGGAAAATACCATGATGACAGATCGTCATGTGGTTATGATGAATTATTAATAATAAGGTTATCTATAATAAAAAGAAGAAAGAAGTACTTATTCATATTTGTAAAATAAGGAGAAAAGGTATATTTTGAATAATAGACATTTAATGTCGTTTCTCTTTATTACAGGTAAATAAAATAAGTGTTATAGTACTTGTAAGATCAATAAAATTTAAAAAAAACTCTTTATTACAGGAGAAACTCAATATTGTCTTTATTTTGGTGCCACCTAAACAAATTTATTGAATATAATCTTATAAATATTATAAAAAATCAAAGATATATTAAAGCGTACCTAATGTTTGACAATATGAAAAAAAAAAAAAATATTTCATATCTTTATTTTATAAAATATAAAAATATAAAATAACATTGCAGTATAGAAATAGAGTTCCAAAAATTAAAGAAAATTCATAAAATACACAAAAATTGCAATGATTTTTCTTTAGCATTTTTGGTTATTATGCAGAATTATTCAACAGACTTACTTATGTCTGTTTTGTTGTTCTACAAAGTATTGAGTTACACTTTTGTCCATTTCTAATTATACTTAACGAGTTGCAGCTCATATGGCGTTCGCAAATAATTTAAGTAAACAAAATACAGCACTAATAAATCATTAAATATGTATTTGGTCAGTTTTATTTTAAATAATATACATTTACAACATTTATTTGGATTGAAATTAAAAAGCTATACAAATCTTCCAATTTAAGACCATGTCAGCACTTCAGATTCTGTTGGTTAGGATTGTTTAGTTTTTGAACGAGGCCACAAAACATTCTAAATAAAGCATTTAGATGTGCCTGCAGACTATAATGAAGCATTTTGATGAGCCGGAACACTAAATGTGAGAATGTGTTTGGTTTTTGCATCATTTCACGCACACTTTCTCACATTTAATGTGTCCTTAGCTTGTAGGCAAACCGAAATGTCAGTCTGAGATTCCGATCTTGGTAATGGAGTATTTTTGGATGTGAGTCTCAAAACGAATATGAAAAGCTGAGAGTACTATCGTCAGCGAAACAATGTATTGGATTAGATGTTGCAGACAGGAGATCATTAATAAAAATGAGAAAGAGTGTTGGAGATAAAACAGAACCCTAGGGCACACCAGCATTTATTTTATGGTTTTCAGACTTGTTTGTTTTAAATCACTTTAAAATTGTAAACTTTTTATGTTTCAAATCATTGATTCACCGTGCTGGTCTCTTGTTCTATGGTCTCCATTTCTACGTCATTTTTGGCCATGGTCTTATGCTGAGAATTTTTCTTTCCGTTTTGGTCTGACATCTCTTTACCAGGTCAAGTGTTTTTGCATTCAAGCTCATTGTTTGTAGGCTCCAGAATTGTTGTTTACAGCTATTTATGATGCGTTTTGATTTCTATCTAATGTTCTTCAAATTGGTTTGTTTGAACTATTTCGTTCAAAATGTTTTTTAAAATGTTGATAAGTCATTTTTTTCATTGCTATTAAATTATTAAGCTCAATTATTCATTAATCAAAATTGACCGATAAGGTGTTACAATGTAAAACTTGTTTTATTATACTATAAAAAATTAGTTTTTATGGCTAACAACAATACCAAACAATCCAAATAAACATACAAAAGATGCAAGTTTGCTTGCTTATCCTCCTTATCAATCGAACTCCCAATCCACACAGGTGTTTAAGAAATCTTATCGAAACTTTTAAGTATACCATAATCATAAATTCCCAGGTGATAAGCCTTTTTTGTTAAGAAATGTTAGGGCGTATCAATCTGAAGGCCACATTATTGTTTTAGTCTTGAAAGTATTTGCTGCTGAAACACGCAACTATGTTCGTCTTGTCGTGAATGAAAGTTTATCGAAAGTTTTATCATATTTAGTCTTCGATCAACAGAGTGCATTGACAAAATGAAAGGTTTGACAAAATTTTGTAACCTAGTTCATTCAATTGAGGTTTAATTAAGACGTTTTTATTTGAATTAGTTCTTTTGGAGTTAGTTTTGTTTATTGGTCTCGCTTGCCAATGCATTCAAGCCAAATGCATATGGTATGGCCAACATCACATGGAGGGTTCATATTGGTTGAATACTTACTATACTGGTGAAGCTAAAGCCTTGGAGAATACAAGAGCTTTGGAACTCTTTAAGAAAAGGTGTCCAGTGCTATATCAGGAATATCAAAACTCGGAGGATAATCGTAAGTATTTATTTTGTTAAATGTTAGGTCTCAGAGATGTATGTCTGTAATAAAGTACCAGATGAACTTTTCCCACGGGAAGGTGCTCACATATCTCGATCACACTAATTTTTTAAAAAACCAAAACATTTTTGGGTTATTTTCCTTTACTATTTAAATATCAAGTTTAAAAAGATATAAAAATGTGAGACGAAAATGAGTCCATTCTAAAGCGTCCAAAGTGAAAGACGTTTAGTATTTCTCAGAAACTTTTTGAATTTTTTTTTCCTAAAAATCTTGCTCGTAAAAACGATATTTTGTTTTCCTGAAAATCTTGGGTTTAAAACGGATAACCATTTTCATTTGCATTGGAATCCTATTCAAAGTAGTGATCGCGACGCGATTTAAGGGGTTGTTCACATTTGAACTCATTTTTGACAATTCGTAATTCCCATTATTAAATTACCTTATTTTCCTTTTTCTAATTTTTCAGAACCGTTAAAACTTTGCTGCGATGACGAACAGATCTTCACAATGGATAACGGTATGTCACAAGCTGATGGCATATTTGGTCGCTGTCCAACTTGTGCTATTAATATGGGACTGTCAATTTGTGCCATGACATGTGCCCAAAACCAAAGTGAATTTCTCGATCCAGATGTCGTTAATAACGAGTACGTTAAGGCTGTAGACTACCATATTGATGACGGGTTTACTGAAAAAGTTTACGATAGCTGCAAAAATGTTATTCACACTGCAACAGGACGCCCAGCTATGGATCTTGCTTGTGGTGCATATGACGCTTTAACGTGCAATCATCAACGTTGGTTCAACTTTATGGGTGACAAGACGACCAATGAATATGTGCCGTTTCCCATAAATTACAAATTTGAAGATGAAAGTGAAGAGCGTCGTTACTTAGGGCCTGCTCTAAGCTGTGGCAGCTCGTTTGAAAATTCACATAAATGTTCGTGTGTGGACTGTGAAGAATCGTGTCCTGTTGGAGAGATTCCCAAAGGTGAAAAAGATGGTTTCAAGATCTGGGGTTTAAATGGTGTCACTTTTATTGTGGCTGTGGTAGTTGGTGTTGCCATAATTTTTCTGGTATTTGTCGGAGCTTCAGGTTTTTGTCGATTACAATTTAAACTCCCAGGGATATGTGGAGGCTTCGGGTTTATGAATCACCTGCTATACAGGCTCTTCAGAGCGTGGGGAACATTTTGTGCTCGAAATCCCGTTCTAGTGTTGGCCATTTGTTCTTGGGCTATAGGAATTCTAGCTTATGGTGTACGCTATATGAAAGTTACAACGGATCCAATAGAACTTTGGTCGGGTGAAGATAGCACATCCCGGCAAAACAAGAATTATTTCGATACTCATTTTGGACCTTTCTACCGGACCAATCAGCTCTTCATTAAACCAACTAACACGGAATACGTGAGCGCAAGGGCCCTTCGATTTTAATGCTCAAAATTTATTTAAAATTTCATTTTTTAGATAACTCACACGACAACAGCTGGAGAAATGCGTTTTGGTCCGGCTTTTGAGAAGAATTTCTTGCGTGAAGTTTTCCAGCTGCAGTTGCAAATTCAAGATATTGGTGCTAAAGATGGCTTGGGATTGGAAAAAATCTGCTCAGCCCCTAATATGTATCCAGGAGAAAAACCGAAGATTGAGAAATGTTTAGTGCAATCAATTTTTGGATACTATAAAAACAATATGGAGGAATTCGAAAAGGAATACGAACAGGAAGGATTAACGGTGAACTATTTGAATCATTTGGAAGAGTGTTTAAGGTGAGTTTGGAGAAAAATGACACAGGTATTTCGGTTTTCAACAAAAAATACATTTCTAGAGTACCTATGTTGGAGAAGTGTTTAGGACCCTACGGTGGCCCAATCGAACCAAATGTCGGTGTTGGTGGAGTTCCCAAACCAGCTCCCGGTGAAAGTGAAGACTATCGCCTTGGAACAGGAATTGTTATAACTTTCTTAGTCAAGAATTTTGTCAACAAAGAAGAAACAAAACCAGCCATGGAATGGGAGAAAAAATTCATTGACTTTATGAAAAACTATACTAATGATAAAATGGATATTGCCTTCAGCGCGGAACGTTCAATCCAAGACGCAATCGTTGAACTTTCCGAGGGTGAAGTTATGACAGTCGTAATCAGTTATTTAGTGATGTTCGTCTATGTTGCCATAGCCTTGGGTAAAATTCGAAGTTGCACTAAGTTCTTTAGAGAATCAAAAATCATGTTGGCGGTTGGAGGAATATTCATTGTTATGGTTTCGGTTGTGTGCAGTTTGGGTTTTTGGGGCTATTTCGATGTGACCACCACTATGTTGGCCATTGAAGTTATTCCATTTTTGGTCTTGGCTGTGGGAGTAGATAATATTTTTATTATGGTTCACACGTATCATCGACTTGATAGGTCTCAATATTTGACAGTTGCTGAAGCTGTGGGAGAAGCTGTAGGTCAAATTGGACCTTCAATTTTACAAACAGCAGTTTCGGAATTTGCTTGTTTTGCTATCGGTAAGATTATAGTACTGGTGTTTTTCAAAAAATGCATGTATTTAAATGTATCATCCTCCTTAGGTACTCTTGCTGACATGCCAGCTGTCAAGACATTTGCCATGTACGCTGCTGTTGCAATTGTCTTAGATTTCCTATTTCAAATTACGGCATTTGTTGCCCTGATGAGCTTAGACGAAAGACGTTTTGAATCGGGAAGATTTGATTTGTTCTGTTGTATAAAATCAAGTAAGAAGCCACACCACGAAGAAGATGTAAGTCTTCTTGAAAAATTCTTCACTAATATCTATGCTCCATTTTTGATGACCAAGTAAGTTCATAATTTTCTTTTGGTTCGTTGAAAGAATTCTTATTTTATTATTATTTTTTTCAAGGATTGTCAAAGTTATGGTATTGGTTATTTTCACCGTTGTGACAGCTCTGTCTTTGATGATTATACCATCTATTGAACTTGGTCTGGATCAGGAATTGTCAATGCCAAAAGAATCACATGTCGTGAAGTATTTCCAGGTAACTTTTATCTTGAAAACAAAAATTGTACAAGTATTATTTTGAAATCGTCTTTCTTTTGTATAGTTTATGGCTGAATTGTTATTAACTGGACCACCAGTTTACTGGGTCCTTGGTCCAGGAATGAACTACTCGGAAAGAGCTCATCAGAATTTAATATGCGGTGGTGTAGAATGTAACAATAACTCTCTTTCGACGCAGCTTTATATTCAATCAAGATATCCTGAGATGTAAGTTAAATTTTGTGCAAAATGATCTTGAATTTTCAGAACAATCAAAATTTAGGAAGCATTTTAGCTTAAAGCCAGCTACTTCATTGGCTCTGACTTTAAAATCGAACTCTTTGCCTACAGTTTATTCTAAGTCAAGACTCGAATAACAAACAAAATTAAGAAGTTCTCCGATATTCCTTAAACTTAGCAGTTTTGTAACACTTGGTCATTGATAAGGTTTCTTAGGGAATGAATTCAATAAATTCAAAACACGTCATGGCACAATAAATTATATCGTGTTCTTGTTTGTCATTCCTTATATTTGCTCATTGGTTTTATCAATCTTTATTGATGTTCTCATAAAAAAATTAATCTCTGAACGATAAAATGCTGAGTGTCTCGCACATGAACGAAATATTGGCAAATGTGAATTTGGTTTCAAATTTTTTGATGCCAACCCAAATTTACAAATTAATCACAGAAAATATAGAAATGAAAGTTAAGTTTAATCTATGTTTTCCAGAACTCTGCATTATAGTAAAAATTTGTTGTAGTTGAAGTAAGTTATGCACTTCAGACTTTGATCTGATAAAACTTACCAATTAGTTGCCATAATGAGTTGTGGTGTTAGGAAACATGCATCTATTGCAAACAACGGGTATTGTAGTAGTTGAAACTTATACAATTTTAGAAATCAGTTGCAATTAAACCTGTTAAAAGTTGATAAATAAGGACAAAAGCATTATCATCCCTCCTTTGCAATTGAGGTTGCATTTGAAAAAGCTTTTTTTGTTGTTCATAAGGAGAAAGGTTTTAAGGATCAAACCATGGTGTTCCATCACATCCTCTTAAGGCGAAGTTACGTAGATCTGGGAAAAAGAAGTCCATACTTGGGATGCGTACTCCATATGTGTGATTCTTTAAATAATTTGTGATTCTTGTTGTTGTGATTCCTTACTAATTATATTTTATTTTTGACATAGACAAAAATTCTAAAAAAAATGTAATCAATTTTTAACAATATTTATTTTGATCGAGTTCAAGGGCTCACAAGGGCGGATCAGAATGTTCTGGTTTAATCCGATTTTTCAGAGTCACCCTATATTCTGGCCAATCTGTTTTTCTATAATTCCGGAATTGGATCGGTTTTGGGGTCTCCTCAATAAGTGTGAATTGGATCAATGTGATTGAAGAACGAGCTTCTTCGATACTCTCCAATTCAATATTTTATTTGAGAGATTTAACGAGACAAGAGTCAAATCTAAAACTTCTTGTCGATTTTTAGTGACGAGGGTTGGTCCACTACCTACATTACTTACTACCAGATTAGTTGTTAGAATATAATCAAAAAGAGACTCACCTCTGTTATTTGTGTCGGTACTACCCCATGTAGTATAGGTAGTATGAGTAGTACCAATAGTTAGGTTTGTTTTCTGTCTTGTTGATTCAGCGACCGTCTTCTTCAGAATGGTACCAGGCAGTGGGCCCTGGTGGTCGTGGCCCAAATACGCTGATACCAGCCAGTAGGTTTGGTTGTCCATTACCATACTGGCTGTGGTGGCGTCTTTATCACTGAAATTAGGGAGTAAAAATACATTTAGATTACGTTTTACTAGTATGCAGGACCTTGGGTTATCTTTTCCTGTTACATATAGCACGTAGTAGCCAGGAGTTCTCAATCCTCGAACCAGGGATTTCACAATCCAGGGCTCTTGGATGAGAACGATATCATCTTCAGTTTTTGTCAAGTGGAGAAGAAGGGAGGCCAAAGCCGTTTTAGAGTGTTGGAGATTAATCTGTAGTATTTGCAACATTTTGGCAACAAATAGGCAGATCAACCTCAACCACTGTTAAATCCAGTTCATCCAGATCAGGCGAATAGGAACCTAATCGTTCATCTTCTTCCTCACTGGGAAGAGCTTTGTCGTTTGAGTCATCGGTCTCCATTAGGGATAAACTTTTGTCGTTTTCAGAAGAAGACTGTGCTGTGACAGAAGAGGGCCCTGCTACATTCTCATCCAAATCTAAGGATAGGAAAGTGATGATAGCACTGGGGCCCCCAACGTCCTGCGCCACAGCTTCTGAAGAGGGTTCGGAAGAAGACTGTGTTGTGGCAGAAGAGGGCCCAGGTACATCAACATCCACATCCAAGAAAGGGAAGGAGATTGCACTGAGACCCACTACGTCTTGCGACACAGCTTTCAAAAAGGGTTGTGGAGGTTCCCATGAAGCGTCTGCCTCATCTTTTTTATAGATACGTAGCGTAACTGTCTCGAAACCGTATCTTGTCACTCCCTTAACTCGCGCCAGAGAAGCCACAGAGTCTTTATTGATTGACCCTTTGGGTCCTCCAGTTTCGCGATCTTCCAGTCGTGACAAGGAAGGTCCGGGTGGCTGATCTTAACCATATCATGTATGTCATCAGGACATGAGGGTTCCTTAGGGATCCAAGCGCGAGCTTTCGCCCTGCATGGAATATCTTCCTTTGCAACGACCTCGAGTTTTGCGCCTGGCAAAACTTCACCCAGCATGCCGACAGCAAGCGTATAGAGATCGCGCGACCTCAGATCGTTACAAGCGATTAGTTTGACATGATCTTGATGCCAACCCTCATCGCTTGTTACAGGCGGTGGACCCGGATGATCTCGCATAACTTCGAGGAAACGATCCGAGAGCCCCAGTTTTACCATCTGCCAACGGTCAGAAGTAATCGTGCCATCAATATTGCTTCTATCAATAACCGCAACTATGATTTTGTTGGATTCCTTAAGTACATCACTAAAAGGTTTATTGAGAGTTACTCTAGCTATGTTCGGAGTGGTGTTCTGCACTTTGGGCTTTTTAGGGACGGGAGTGGTCTCCTCCAAAGACCTTTGTCGCTTTGACGTGGAATCGTAGCGACTAATTTTGTCTAGAATCGATTTAGCCCACTCCTGCCTCTTGCTAAGAATGGAATTTCTTCCATTCCCTAATGTTGAACCATGGGATTTTGGAATCCTCATCCATAGCGCCGTTTTTTATAAGAGCTCCTAGGAGCATTCTGAAGAGGTTTACTCTCTTTAGTAGTGGAAAGATCATTATTCACGAACTTTCTCTATCGACCTGAGAAATCGTTTTCGTCAATAATACATCCTGTACCGCACAAGAAGATGGGCAGTGACTTGGCACAAACCGTTCTCCGGTGTTTGGCACAGGAGTAACGACAGCCGAAGGTGCCACCGAACTGCCGCCCGGTGTAGATACAACCTGTACCGCACTCGAAGATAGGCAGTGACTTGGCTCAATCCCTTCTCCGATGTTTGGCACAGGTGCAACGACAGCCGACGTTGCCGCCAAACTGCCGCCCGGTGAAGCTTGAGGACCGGTTTGACGTTTTTGCTTTCGTTTATGTTTTTGTCTTTGTGTAAGGGGAGGTCCATCTGTGCAGAGATTCGCTTACAAAGGTAAGGCTTGCTAATCCGGAGAGCGCCTGGTGTCCGGATACTCTGTTAATGACTGAGCTATTTTAAGAAATTGGGCCCAAAACCTGGCCGATTATCGGCACGGGTCGTATAACACCTTAGATGCAGCCCAATTGAGAAGTTAAAGGGATATATATTTTGGAAAAAGGAGAGACGAACAGCAATTAAGACATAAGTGTCCCAGGAAGGAAACAAGGTATTGATACACTATACAGTTGGGGAACAAGGAGCCATCAGCCAGTATAATAGCACAAAGCCGATGTAGGAGGGGGTAAGGATTGGGAAGGGGTGGAGCGAGCGACCTTTGGTTTCAGGACTCTTCTGGAGAAATAATCCCCGAGAATCATTGGCCTTACTCAGCTTCTCGACAAGTTATGCTCAGGTTGAGGTCATTAACAGGACTGGAACATCAACCTTCAATCTCAACTTATGAGAAAGCATCCCTGATAATTCTAAAGAATTAAGAAACTCTATGGGGTAACATCATATACTTGCTCTGTGTCCAAAACATTGTCTACTGAGAGATACTTAACGATATCTCCCTAGCCCTCTCACACAACCACTCCCGATTGCCCATATTTATATGGAAGTTTGGGTAGGCATTACTTTTAAGTTCATCTGTGCTACAGACAATTTGATAGAATTCATGCCTCAACGTTATCGAGCCGTTACAGTCCGTTGGCATACAATCATCTCCGATTTTTAGAAGAGCAGTGGCATATTGTCCTGCTTAAGAATCATTGTGTAGCTGTATTCGTAGTCAGACAAAACTTTTTACATGTACCCATAACACAGATGCTTTCAAACATGCGTTTATATCATCCGTGCCGGTGTACCTTTAGTAATTACCGGCAGGGTCTGTTTAAAGTCGCCAGCTAAGAGAACCACAATCCTTCCCCTGATAGCCCGGTTGTTCTTGATGTCTTTCAGAGTACAATCTAGTGCTTCAACTGCTTTTTTGTGAGACATTGCACAATCATCCCAAACCAACAATAAGCCCGCGTTAATAAGTGTATGATAAGTTAACATGTTCGACAACTTATTTCATTAGGGTTTGGAATGCGTTGTTTTCCCGTAATACCAAATTTATCCAAATATTATTCAAATTTTTGGTAATTTAGGATGAAAGCGATGAAATTCCCCGGAAAGTAATTTTTCCCATGGGAATGCGTAATTTTCCCGGGGTAAAAAGTAGCCTATGTCCTTTCTCGGTTATCAAAATATCTCCATATCAAATTTCATGCAAATTGTTGCCTTTACATTATAGATTGATTAAAATCTCATAAAGGAAACTCAAGCTTTCAATTTTCCACAGATATCGGGTTTCAATAAGGGCGCAACAAAAGTTTTTTTTTTTAAATGAAACAAAAACGGTTTTGGATATTATTAAAGTTATTTATTCCTGTGAAAAAAAAACGTTCAATGTCATTATGTATGGAACTCTATTTCTTTTGCATGGCCATCACGGGCACGCTTGCGGAAGTCTAGAAGCTGAACTAAATTTTCGACTGTTTTCAAGCATAAAATGGCCAATACTGCTGCAATTTCACGCTCGACACTCGTACGAAGTTCATCAATCGTCACTGGGTTGTTGGCATATACCATGAACTTGACGTAGCCTAAAAGGAAATATCCTAACGGTGTCAAATCGCACGACCGAGGCGGCCAAGGCACTGGACCATTTCGTGAGATAACACGTTCTCAAACTTGGTCTTACATAAATTAATTGTGACATTCACTGTGTGGCTTGTGGTCCCGTTCTGTTGGCACCACATGTCCTTCAAGTCCAAGTCATCTAATTGGGGCCAAAAATATTCGTTTATCATTGAACGGCAGCGATCCCCATTCACATTAACGTGCCGGTCTTGATCATCACAGAAGAAATACGGCCCAATGACGCCGCCGGCCAAAAATCGCACCAAACTGATATTTTTTTGGGATGCAATGATGACTCATGGAGTACGTCTGGATTGCTTCCAGACCAATACCGCTAATTTTATTTATTGACGAAGCCATTAAACCAGAAATAAGCCTCATCGCTGGAGATGATTTTTCGATGAAAATCTGAATCATTTTCAAGTTGTTGCTAAGCTCAATTCACGAACATTCAACGCTTCTGGTGGTCAAGCGGCTTCAGTTCTTGCGTCAATTTAATCTTGTAAGGATGTAGGCCAAGATATTTTCACTTCACAGATATGCCCAAAGCTTGCCTCAGCGACAGCAATATTCTCGACACTACGGGCACTTCTTTGTCTCACTGGCACGGAAACATTTTGTTCTGTGCCGGCGGATTAAAATGTTTCCAACTCAACGCTCAATTGTTGATCTGCTAGGACGATTATGACGATCATAAATTGGACGCAGCGCTCTGATCGTTGAGGCCGCTGACTCCGAATTTCAGTAGTACATTTTAATAATTTCGTCTCGTTGTTAGCCCGCATGTCTTTTCATCATCACATCATCAAATGTCAAACCTTACTGAAAAGACATGTCAAAAGAGCGGCAAGAAATATGGCATCGTTTGCTTTCCCTGTCGCTCTACTTTTGTAGCGTCCCTGTTGAAAACCCCATTCCTTTTTCTTGTTTGTTTTTCCCTGAAAAAAGATATTAACACAAAAAAAAATTTAAGAAATTCAAGCTGTATAATGTCCTACTTGAAGCTTTTCAAGGGAAAAATATAATACAAATGAGTATTTATTTGCAAGCAAAATACTTACTCCCAATGGATTACTCTTAGCTCTAAAATAAAATGTTTTTGAAATGCCTAAACAATAAGGAATATAACTTCAAACCGTGCCCTCTGTTAATTGATAGTTAAACTTTTTGATTAGGTATAAAGGCCTTTTTTTATTTTCTTTGGTTTAATAAAAGGTGATTTTTTAAGAGCTTGAAAACTTTTTTTTTTAAAAAAAAACGCATAAAATTTGCAAAATCTCATCGATTCTTTATTTGAAACGTTATATTGGTTCATGACATTTACTTTTTGAAGATAATTTCATTTAAATGTTGACCGCGGCTGCGTCTTAGGTGGTCCATTCGGAAAGTCCAATTTTGGGTAACTTTTTCGAGCATTTCGGCCGGAATAGCCCGAATTTCTTCGGAAATGTTGTCTTCCAAAGCTGGAATAGTTGCTGGCTTATTTGTGTAGACTTTAGACTTGACGTAGCCCCACAAAAAATAGTCTAAAGGCGTCAAATCGCATGATCTTGGTGGCCAACTTACCGGTCCATTCCTTGAGATGAATTGTTCTCCGAAGTTTTTCCTCAAAATGGCCATAGAATCGCGAGCTGTGTGGCATGTAGCGCCATCTTGTTGAAACCACATGTCAACCAAGTTCAGTTCTTCCATTTTTGGCAACAAAAAGTTTGTTAGCATTGAACGATAGCGATCGCCATTCACCGTAACGTTGCGTCCAACAGCATCTTTGAAAAAATACGGTCCAATGATTCCACCAGCGTACAAACCACACCAAACAGTGCATTTTTCGGGATGCATGGGCAGTTCTTGAACAGCTTCTGGTTGCTCTTCACTCCAAATGCGGCAATTTTGCTTATTTACGTAGCCATTCAACCAGAAATGAGCCTCATCGCTGAACAAAATTTGTCGATAAAAAATCGGATTTTCTGCCAACTTTTCTAGGGCCCATTCACTGAAAATTCGACGTTGTGGCAGATCGTTCGATCGTTCATGATGAAATGTCAAAGCATACTGAGCATCTTTCTCTTTGACACCATGTCTGAAATCAAGCGTGATCTGTCAAATACTAATGCATGAAAATCCTAACCTCAAAAAAATCACCCTTTATTAACAACTTGAATCCTTAGAAAACTGCTTACTATCGTATTAATTTAGTCTTTAGACAACAACACAGGAAAATTCACATTTTCTTTGATGATGAATGTCTTCAGATCATTGAGTCCTGACTTAAGTCCTTTTTGCCTTACGTCAAAGAATTGTTATCACTCCTTAGCTAATTCTATAAATTATCATAATTGCAGCACCAAGCTGGCTCGTCCCGCAGCATCATGGATCGATGATTATATTGACTGGCTAAGCATTGACACCTGTTGTAAGCTAAACCAAACCGATGGAACATTTTGTGCTAGCAGTAAGTTAAGGCCAACAATTTCTCAAACTCCTCGGCTAATAAAGCTTGTTTCCAATAGATTCATACGCTGAAGAGTGTATATCTTGCCCGCGATCATTTTCCGAAGACGGCCTACGACCAACAGCAGAAACATTCGACAAATACATTCCATTCTTCCTCTCAGATCTTCCCGATTCCGACTGTGCTAAAGCTGGAAGACCATCCTACTACACTGTGAGTACGATAATAATATCTTAACGCTTTTGCGATGGATTTATTCTATTTTAAAGGTTAATTTTTCTTTTATATAGTCTGTAATCTACACCCTTGACGCAAATGGTAAAAGCCAAATTGGTGACACGAATTTCATGCAATTTTCAACGACTGCCGTAACTTCGAAACAATTCTACACAGCTTTGAGGGAAGCCAATCGAGTAGCTCAAGAAGTTCAAGACATGTTCAAAGCAAACGAAATTGACGTCGTATTCTTTCCGTATTGTGTGTTCTATGTGTTCTACGAGCAATATCTAACAATTTGGGATGACACAATTTACTCCTTGGGACTGTCGCTCGTTGCTGTATTCCTGGTAACGTTCATCATAACGGGATTTGATATCATATCGTCTTTGATGGTTCTTTTAATGGTACTTTTGATTCTTATCAATATGGGCGGAATGATGTGGGCGTGGAGTATAACATTGAATGCAGTGTCATTGGTCAACTTGGTTGTGTGTGTTGGTATTGGGGTTGAATTTGTAGCCCACATACTGAGATCGTACAAGAATTATGCAGGTTCGACAAATGAAAGGGCAAGTAAGGCTCTCTCAGTGACTGGAAGTAGTGTGTTGTCTGGAATAACACTTACTAAGTTTGCTGGTATTATTGTGTTGGCATTTTCCAAGTCGCAGATATTCCAGGTGTACTACTTTAGAATGTATTTGGGGATAGTATTGATTGGGGCAGCACATGGTTTAATTCTTCTACCAGTGGTGCTGAGCTTATTTGGACCTCTTTCAAAAGCCAAGAAACAAACATTGTTATAAGTTTTTATTTAAGCTTATTTTAGTGCTAGTTTTAAAATTGTTTTTTAAGTATAATAAAAAGAATAAAAAGAAAAAAATTAACTGAGAGTGTGACGTGCAATTTTCAGTATAGCAGAGTGTCACGATCTTGGGTGGACTTTATTATCTTAAAAATTCGAATGTTATCAGCTAAAATAAGAACTTCACTTGAGCGTACGTAGTATATAGACAGATTGAATAGAAAAGGGCCAAGATGGCTTCCCTGGGGAACACCAGATTGAGCAACAAAAGGTTCAGAATGCCAATTTCTAAATTTTACCTCATACGATTTGTTTTCAAGGTATGAATTGATTCAAGCTAAGAAAAATGGTGAAAACCAAGAGCCTTAAATTTAAATAAAATTATTCCATTGCAAAGTTGGTCAAAAGCCTTAGAAAAGTTAGCGTATATACAGTCAACTTGTAGTGAAATTTTCAACCAACCGACCGACCCGACTGATTGAATATATATAAATATATAATCTTAACACTATTGGATTTTCGAATCCAATATTAATTACAACCGTACTCGATTTTAAATCCCTTTTTTTAACTATTTTAATTTAAACAAAATCGAAATTGCACACCGCCGATGTGCCGCGAGAATTAATTTGACAATTTATTAGAAATGTCAGTCGATATGTCAAAATGATATCGATGTATGACGAGGTGAATTTCTCCAAGTCGTATTGTTTAATGTGGGCGCCAGGAAACTTTTTACTGGAAGTTTACCAAAACCAGAAGCTGAAAAATTAGTCTTCAAACAAAGAATGAAATAAAAGAAAGGTTTTTTTTCCGGATGGGAAATTTAAGTTATGTTTATTTGCCTGGAAAACCTTGGCCGAAGCCGGGATTAAAAACCAGGATCTTTTATAACAAAAAAGGAAAAGATACAAATTGAATTATGGAGATTGACAGAAGGTCAATTCTTGATAAATGTATTGCAAACAAAAAGAAAGATTATTAATCGATAACCAAAATTGGAAAACAAAAAAAGACAAACCAAGAAAAATCACTTCAAGAAAATTTTCGAATGAGAACCAAACGGTTAAACACTTCCCATAGTACCGGGGACTTATGACGCGAAGGTCAAAAGGACGAAAAACAATATCCTTCGAAAAACAAAGAAAACACTATACTTAACTTTTCCACTTCTACAACAGCTATCGTAGTCCTTCCTCAAAGAAAAATTTTCTCCACAGTCGAACAAAATGTAGGTCTTTTAAAACAAAATCCTTCACACAGTTTTTCCTTCGTCTAATAACTTTGGGCGCAATCCAAAAAAAAGTGGCCATCATCATGGCGAGCTTGACCCTTCCGGCTACCTGCCCTTAGGCAATCCTCTCGGATCTTTCGCGTGGTGATCGATCTGTCTCGGTCCCGCAACTTCCTCCATCCATTAGATTGGGGTGTGCGACCGAGAAGCCAGATATCTTTCATCGCACGCGATCTCTTTAAAAGGTGATGCGATCACCCAGTAGCTCAATGAGTGAGTTCAGCTCTTCACTTTCCAACCCATTCCAGCAAAGACTTTCTGGAAAAATCATGTGGAGTTCCTCGCATTACCGAGTATTTACACGCGCTAGTTTTTAGTTGAGGAAAGACTACTTATGTGGTGTTGAAGGAAGTCGGTAGCCAAGCCTATAATTAAAATAAAAGTTATTAAGATATTCTTGGAGTGATTTTTCTATCGTTAATAACTATGTACTTTATGGTGGGCCCTCAGCCATACTACGTTAAAGTTGGTGTGACTTTTCTACACACATTGTTGGGCATGGGTATCGTCTTCATGCCTTGACGATATTGTTTATCCAATATGTGGGCCAACCGTCGCACAGTTCGTCGGTGTGGAATCCTTTCGCACACTTTGGTAGGACCTGTTTAATTTGCTTTCCCAAAATGCTAGAAGAGAAGGTCACTGGCTGATGGTCCAGGTTTCTACTAAACTCTTCCAGAATTTTGCGGCCGCAGTAAGAACTCGTTAAGGGTAGTTAGCAACAAGGGAGATGAAACTTGTTGTGGTAAAATTTACCGCAACAAACTTCACAACCTTGTTCTAAAGCGTTTGAACATATGTTTGAGAATGTGAGGAGATTTGAAACGGTTGATCTTTTTTTTTCACAGAACCATGTTGCTGTTTGCAAATGATATTTTTACTAAAAAAATCTCACAAACAACTTGTTAAAACACTTTAGGAATGCAAGAAAGCTTTGCAATGGGCCTGTAGTTATATAGGTTATATCCGCCTTGTTCCCTTTCTTGAAAATTGGTGCTAGAAATGACTTTTTCCATATACTGGGAAATTTGCCTGTTTTTAGAGAAAGTTTGAATAAGAACGTAAGAAGGAGTTCAACTAAAGCATTACTACACTTTTTTAATAGTATCGGGGGAATACCACCGGGACCGGCTGAGCCGTCATCATTCAACACAGATAAAAGATCAAGGACCGTACTCTGTAGCACAGGGATGTGACTACAGCTAGTTTACGAAAAGGAGTGAACTTTATAAAAATATACTTCATCAACTTCTTCAAAGCAATTAACAAACGACTCACGGAAAGTTGGAAGTGTTACAGATATCAACAGTTTTATCTAACGAAAGGTTCTTTCGTAATGGATAATAGATTTTGATGATTTTGATTCAGAAGAAGAAATATCAATACCAAGTTAGTTGTAAGTCATTAATTTTAAGTGAACCTTCGAATAACGATAGTTGAGGTACTCCTGGAAATGTAGATAACGTTCCATCTGGATATTCCATGTAACTGTAAGGCAGATGAACTCGCCAGAAACGGTAGAGTACAGCCCATTCTACCACGTTTGGCAAGTACTGGCATACCAATCGCTACATGTAAATTGTTGCTAATGCAAGACGCTGTGAGCAGGGCAGGCCAACACTGGATTTAAAACGTTCAAGGTGCTTGCTCTCTATAAGCAGATCGCATATAAGCTCGATAATAGGTGTCATAACCGGACATTGTTGAATAGGAAAGCACGCCACGAGACTAGCCGTATTCTCAAATGACTTTTACAGAAGCTGTATGGAAGAGGAAGAAACGGTTCTTATCTTCTCTGCACATGCCCTGCTCTGGCTCTAAAACGCAACAATTACCTAGGAGAATTCTTTTTTAACGATCTAAATCATATCAGTATAATCAGCCTCTCACGTTTCGTAAGGGACTCAAACTGGTTCCATTGAGCTTAGGAGGAAACCTCAAGATTTATGTTGTTTCACAATGGGCCATTAAACAGGCCTAAGTGTGTCCGTTTCCATCTTGGACAGCCACTATAACCTAACCTAACCTCCATCTGGATCGGACAGTATGATAAACAATGGAAAATCGGGAACTGAAATGAATGAAATAAATGAAGCTGATGAAAATACAAATCCTGACCCTGCGCTATGGAGTAAGTTTTCCGCTGGTCATGTTCATATTTTAAACATGTACTTAAAAGGGTGGTTGCTGTTATTTGCACATTTTCTGAACGTGGTCTAGCATAGCAAAGTTTGATCCTTTCTTGTCCAAAAAATTAGCGAGAAAATTATTAAAAAAATAAATTTGTCTGGATATTTAAGCTTGTCTGTAGATTCTACGCCAGGTTTGTCTCATGTCGATCAATTGAGTATTGTTATGCAGTATTTTAAAGATGGCCATTTAACGCTTTTTAACGTTTTTGGAGATGTATTCTCATACTGGGTCGGACTGTCGCAAAACAACTTTGTTAGTGGAATTTCAGCACCAATCATAAATACAACTCGCAGATCTAAAGATGAGGTATGTGATGGGAAGGGGGCTAAGATACTTGAAATTACTGATAGTTTGGATGCAAAGTTGGTAAACGGTAGTTGTAATGGGGACCCGAATGGCGAGTTCACGTTTATTCGTATAGCGTCATGCTCTGTCATAGACTACTGCTTTGTGTCTGGAAAGTGGAATGCAATTCTGAGAGATTTCAGGATATCAGCGCAGATTTTCTCAGACCATATGCCCCTGGAAATGTCTTGTATAGTTTCAGGATGTGAAGAAATGCCGAACACAAAACAATTGGGCCTACTACCTAAGTTGAAATGGAGTGATAGAAACCAAACTATTTACCAAAATATTTATTTATTTATTTATTTATTTAGCTTAATACAAGCTATCATAACTTAACTTAACTTAAAACTAGCTTAACATTTTTTTTTTTTTTTATTTTTTTTTTTTTGCAGTTCTTGTTATCAGTTTTCAACATTAATTCATGTGGGCCCTAAGGCCCACATCAAAGCTCTTTAATGTACAAGAACTTACAATTTTGATTTTACTTAACTTAAAATTACAGGGGACAGGGGATTCGGACTCAAAAAGGGAAAAAGTAAAGGGTATCTTTCAGATGGGATTTGGAAATGTTGAAATCGAAAACTACCATAGCAGCGTTGCAGTGACGAAGAATTCTGGACATTGGTTCAAAGTGCCCGTAATTAGTGCGGTGATGAGGGATATAGAAAAGGGTAACAGATCGCAGATTTCGAGGGTTAGTGTTAAGATGAATATCACTCAGGAGTGCCGGGGAATCTATATTGCCCATTAACAATTGGTGAGCAAACAATATATCAGCGTTTTTGCGTCTAATATATAAGGGCTGCAAGCCTATCAGTTTTAGTCGATCAGCATAAGGAGGCAAGTTGGATGTATCATCCCAGGGGAGGCCACGTAAGGCAAATCGAACGAAACGTCTTTGAACATTTTCAATTCTGAGTGAATGGTTTTCATAAAAGGGAGACCATACTTGGCATGCATATTCAAGATGAGGACGGACTAGGGAAATGTAAAGCGCTTTAGTAACATAGGGGTTGGAAAATTCTTTTGACCATCTCTTAATAAAACCGAGAGATCTATTAGCTTTATTAATAATTTGGTCAAAATGGGAATGGAAATTCAGGTGTTTGTCACACATAATACCAAGATCTCTAATAGAATCGACTACGTTGACGGCGTCATTAAGGAAGTAGTATACTCTATGAGATGGAATTTGTTTGCGCGAAAAGGTCATTTGATTACATTTACCTACATTTAACTCTAGGAAATTATGCATGCACCAAACAAAAAAGATATTAAGATCATTTTGTAAAAGTAAGGAATCAGATGGAGTAGAGATGATCTTAAAAATGTTCTTATCATCCGCAAACATTAGGATATCTGAGTTTTTTAATTTAAGACAGACATCGTTAACAGATAAGACGAAGAGAAGGGGGCCAAGGTGACTACCTTGTGGGACTCCAGAAGTTGCATGTATAGGACTGGAGACGGAGTTACGGAAAAGGACTCTATAAGTTCTATTCGCAAGATAGGAGCTTATCCAGTTTATAAATATAGATGGAAAGCCTAGAGCTCTTAGTTTGAGATAAATTATGTTATGGGATATTTTATCAAAGGCTTTGCTGTAATCAGTGTATACTACATCAACTTCTTTGCCATTCTCAAGGGCTGACAAAACTTTGGATATAAATTCAATTAAGTTAGTCGTAGTGGATCTACCTTTAAGAAAACCATGTTGAGCGGGGGAGAATAAAGGCTTGCAATGGAAATAAACGGAATCATAAACTAAGCTTTCAAAAAGTTTTGGAATGCATGAAAGTTTAGCAATAGGTCTATAATTGTTAATTTCAGTTTTATTGCCTTGTTTATGAATGGAAAATATAAATGAATCTTTCCATATATGAGGAAACACACCTTGGGAAAGAGAGAGTTCAAAGAGTGCAGTTAGAGGCTTTGACAGAGAATGCATACATTTTTTTAGAACAACTGATGGGACGCCATCCATCAGGACCAGGGCTAAAGTTTTCTTTGAGGCTCACGATTTTGGCAAGTACCATTTCTTCAGTTATTGTAAACGATGAAAGGGAGGTTTGAGTGCAACCATCTAAATAACTAAAGTAGTGCGGATCAGGATCATGCAGATGTTCAGTATACGATTTGCTAAAGTAATTAGCAAATAGATTTGATATGGTTGTTGGATCAGAGGAGATTATGTTGGAGAAACTCATTGAAGGTGGAAACCCATCAGATTTTCGTTTGACATTTATAAACTTGAAAAATTTCCTTGCATCAGAAAGAAGGTTATTTTCCATTTGGTTAAGGTATTGGTTATAAAGGGATTCCCTTAATTCAGAGAAAGAATTATAGGCGAGAAGATAGTTGTTGTGATCAGTATCAGATTTGGACTGTAAAAAGATCTTCCAAAGCTTGTTACGGGTATTTCTTAGGCTACGGAGCTCTCTGTTGTACCAAGGGGGAGCAGAGGTGAAATCTTTTCTACGAGAGAACGGTACTGATTCTTCAATACAGTACGAAAGAATCAAATAAAACCAATTTGTAAGGGACTCAACTGTTAATTGGAGGGACCTTAATTCAAAATCGGCTGAGCTAAGAAGATTGTTAAGTTTGGAGAAATCAGCCCTACGAAAATCATAACAGTAATTTTCCATTTCAAAAAAGTTGTCTTCAAATTCAATGGGGAAGGAGAGATTAAGGGGTGGATGATAGCGATCCAAGGTTGAGAGAAGATGAGGGCTCGGGGAGACAACACAGTTATCGCAATCAGATGAGAATATGAGATCGAGGTGTCTCCCCACCATTCCATTTAGTTGAAAAAGACCACAATCAGACAGACGATCAATGAACAGCGATTCAGATTCAGAAGAGATGTTAGTTGGAAAGAAGGATGTCTGATCGTCTGAGGTGGACCAATTGAGATGGGGAAGATTAAAGTCACCTAGAACGATGATTAAATCATTAGGTTGCACTAGTTCAAGCAGATAATCAATGGCATTTAACAGCGGCTTGGTATGCTTTAATTTGTTGGGCTGGCCGAATGTAACAACAAAGGACAAAAAGACAAAACTTAGGGAGTGTAACCTTAGCTGATACACCTTCAAATTCGATTGAAGTGGGAATACAGAGTAATGAACTTTCAAAATTATTAGCGATAGCTAAAAGCACACCACGACCGTGTGTATTACTCGCACATTCCACGACATCCATTCGATAGATGGAATAGTCGTTAGTGAAGAGTTCAGTACTAAGGATATCAGGTGTGAGGTTGGTTTCGGTAAGGGCAAAGATGTCATAAGGAAGGTTTTGGGAGTTATTAAAGACGGCAGAAGTTTTAGACCTTAACCCTCTTACATTTTGATAGTAAAGGCTAAGACATTTAGGTTTAGTGGTCTTTAGGTTAGGAGCGATAGTATTTTTTCATATCTGCACGGGATTTTTGGATATGAGATAGTCGTTTTGAAGAGATAAAAGACGCAAAAGAGGTAAGGTCTTCTCTCACTTTTTGAGGAGAAATTTCAAGGCCATCATGAAATTTCAAGAAAATTTCCATAAGTGCATCACGTTTGGTAGGGAGGCCTTCTTGGGAGATTAAAACCTTAATGTTTGTATTTGTTTTACCTTCAAAGCAAACAGAATCTGGTTTGTCGTGCAGGAAAGCTAGGTAAAGACGAACATTATTGTAGATTTTGTGGTCTCTAAGACGGGACATAACATACCGATCATTAATATTGGCCTCAGATAAATGTTTAGTTAATTTAACATTTGGAGGGATCATTGGGTTAAGGAATCCTTGAGGTTCTTGGGAAACTGATGAAGAAGAAGTAGGGTTAATGGTGTGAGAATGAATGAAATTTGTATAAGCGGGTATTTTAGCAGGAGCATCAACCATGGGAGAGCAAAAACCAAGACCCGGATGAGAGGTTTTAAAAGAAACTCGTTTGGGTGGAGGCTTTACAGATGTGGGAGAAGTTTTTCGTTTAAGGGACGAAAGTTGGTTGGAGAGAGAAAAGTTTGGAAAGATTTGTGTTTTAAGGGTCCAGTTAGTTTCAATATTTTTTTTGGGATAAGGTTTGATATTAGGTTGGTGATTAGGTTGGGGATTAGGTTTAGGACTAGGTTTAAGATTAGGTTTGGGATTAGGTTTGGGATTAGGTTTGGGATTAGGTTTGGGAATAGGTTTAGAATTAGGTTTGGATTTGTTAGACTTAATTAGATTATTATTGCTACTCATACTGGAAAGCCGCATTTGCCCAATTTGTAAGTATCCTTTTTGGTGATGAAACATCCAGTTATATTTGGAGGGAATCAGGAACTTAAATCTTCTTCCAGACAATTGAAGACATTCGCAGATATTGACACAGTATTCTCTTTTGAAATAGGAGCGAACCCATGTAGCATCAGCATATCCGGGACAATTATTAAGCACGAACCATGTATTATTAGCAGATTCAAGCCTGCTTAGTCTCAAATTCCAGTCCGATAACTTGCCGCAAGAATTTCATCACGAATGGATACGTTCGCGATATCACATGACGGTATGCCGGGTTGTTTAATGATGTCGTAGAGAAGCGATTCAATTTTTTGAGATTTAACATTAAGGCTTTCAAGCTCGCGGTACACACTCGTATATTTCTGTTCTTGATTGCTTATATCATAAGCAATAGATATGAGTGCCGTTGAAACCCGAGTAAGCATACAATTAATGTTTTCGAATTCGTTAACGAGTCTGAGGTTTGTAACTTCACTCATTTTATTGGAGGAGGGGGAGAGCCGTGATGACGAACTTTGCAAACAGCAATCAATATCAGATTTTAGTAGGTTTAACTGGTCAGACAAGTTTTTTTTCAGATCGTTTGCCGACCAAGTTAGCACCTTTAACTTATCGTCAATGTCTACACGAAGAGAATTCAACCCACCTATGACGTCACAATATTGTTTTTCCAAAGAACGTATCGTGGAAAGGCACTGCGTAGACGATTGTTGACATTGGATGTTTGAGTCCTCAACACTGTTACAAACATGATCAAATTTCTTGGAGAGATTAGAAATTTGATCTTGGCAGACCGAATGTTCATTAGATAGGGATTCTTTTAAACATTGAATTGCAATCATAATATCCGACACAGATATTTTATTGCATTCATCGCAATAAAACGCAAAATTGCGTAGATAGTCTTTTAGGTAAACACTCGCCTTTCTGGCCAAGCCAGCACAAGAGGGGTGTAAGTATTTCCCACAAAGGCCACTGCACTTTAATAGTTCCGCGTTTAAGTCAACGATGACACACATTTTATTGGCGCACGACATAATTAATCATAAAAGAAATAATATGGTTTTTTTTGTTAAAGTTATTGTTTAGTTGCTTTTAATTTTTTCTATGCTTGTTAGTACACAAGAAGAAAAAAATGCTGGTGTAATGGGAAACGGCGATGGGCAGTAAAGTAGGTCGGGTAAGAATTATCACACGCGCTGCGAGTATATTGATATATTTTTTTTTTTTTTTTGATTTGTAATTGATTAATTGGGGTCGGTAAAAAGGTGGCAAAGGGCAACTGAGGAGCGAAAAGAAAATGCGACTGCACTTGACGAAGGTTAGCTAAAACGGCCGATAATAAATTAAATATAGAACTTGCTAAACGAAGGTTAGACAACAACCTGCTGTATATGAATGATCTCACCGAAATAATAGTTGAGGCTGCGCCAGCAAGTGCGAAGGGGAGACCTAAAGATGCTTCTAAGCAAGCCTGGTTTGATAAAGAATGTCAAAAAGCTAGACAAAAATCGTTTTCATTCCTAAGACTGCTAAGGAAATTCAATACGTCTTTTTTCAAAAACATGTATGCAGCGGCAAATAAGGATTTTAAGAAACTCTGTCTTGAGAAAAGAAAGTGCCTGGAGCAACAAACCATATGCATTCTTAATTCTTCAAAATCTTCAGCAGAATTTTGGAAAGCGGCCAAATCTATTAACGGGAGAAACAATTTAATTGCAACATCTCTGCGAGCGTTTAAACTTCGTGACTACTTTAAGACTCTGCTTAATGCACCTCAATCTTCCCCGCTTCCACAATGCGCAGCTCCGTTTTTCGTCGATGATTTTTTAGATGCTCCATTTGCAATTTATGAAGTAAAAAAGGTTATTGAAAAATCTAAAGCGGGAAAAGTCGGGAGACGACCGAGTCCCAGTAGAGTTTTATAAAAACTGTACAACCGAATTCCTGTCCGCATTGACGGAGAAATATAATAGAATATTTGAGAGTGCACATGTTCCGTATAACTTAAAAAAAAGCAATTATATACCCTTTGCACAAAAAAGGACCATATGATATACCAGAAAATTATAGAGGCATTTCCTTTTTGAATGCTTCTGTAAAGATCTTTAGTACTCTGATTTTCAATAGTCTAAGACAGTGGATCGAGGATAACAAAATACTCAACGAAAATCAAGCTGGATTCAGGAGAAACTATTCGACTTTGGACCAAATATTCAGCCTGTTTAATATTGCGGAGAGCTTCAAAAAAAGAAAACAAAACCTTTATGCCTTTTTTGTCGATTTCCGTGACGCTTTCGATTCAATTGCTCGGGAAGCACTTTTTTATAAGCTCTATAAATTGGGGATATCAGGTAAAATTGTTACCTTACTGAAAGCGAGGTATGAAAAGAATGTAGCCTACGTGTGGGATGGGGAATCAGTTTCTGAAGAGTTTAAAGCTGAAATGGGAGTAAAGCAAGGATGTATCCTGAGTACGTTACTGTTTAATCTTTTCATAAACGATATCGTGGAAGAAGTTGGCGGAGGCATCCAGTTTTCAAATACACAGATACCAGGGCTCATTTTTGCGGATGATATTGTATTTTTATCTGAAAATGTTGAAGGAATGCAGCGAACGATGAATCATCTGGAGAGGTACTGCAAAACTTGGAATTTAACCGTTAATTTAGAGAAGTCCAAAATGATAATATTCAGGGATGGTGGTGGTAAATATGCGAGTAATGAAAAGTGGACTTATATGGGAGACAGTGTTGTAATCGTTCGAGAATATAAATTCTTAGGAGTATGAATCACGGCAAATCTAAACATGAAAAAACATTTCCAGTTGAAACTAGCGGAAGCAAAGAGAGCTGTATTTTCAGTGTGGGCCCGTTGTATTGAAAATAAATTCATCGAACACAGGGCAAAGATTAAAATTTTTCATGCCACCGCAGCTTCTATAATGCTCTACGGTGCTCAGGTTTGGGGGTACAACCAATTCGAAGAGGTGGAAAGATTCCTCAGGTATTTCTTAAAACGCATTTTTCGGTTACCTAACTGCACACCTAATTATATGTTGCATTTGGAAACTACTGAACCGCCAATGTTTTTAAGCACACTAAAGCTGCATTTTGAATATATTTTGAAGGTGATGGAGATGGATGATACTAGATTGCCAAAAAAAGAAAAAGTCAGCAACACCACATATGCAAAATATCTACAAGAAGCACAAACCTCACAATATAGAATGATCTACAGTCAACTTTGCCACCATTGAATCATATAATAAATTATTAGATACCTTAAACGATATTACTGAAGATAATACATTAAAAGGATATGCTAGGAGGGAAGCTTGTGATCTACTTAACAAAATGAATAAACTAGAATTTGCCTTAATGCTTGTGATTTGGAATGATATTTTACAAAGTTTTCAAAAAGTCAGTAAGGTTTTGCAAAGCTAAGACATAACACTATAGACATGAGCGAATTTGTATAGATCATTGTCCGATCAACTGGAGTATGCGTGATAATATCGATACTATCGAAATGCGCTCTAAGGATCTTCTACCTGATGGCAGCTACAAGATTACACGAAAACGATGTAGATTTAAGCCGGAAGGATATGTTTCGAATAAAAGATTTTTGTATTATTATCCATAAGTTAAGAATACAAATGCATTCAGGGGTCAAATATATAAAGACTTTTCTGAACGATTTGATTTTCTTTGCTCAGCAATGAAAAAGTCAACAATTTAGCCTGTGCTGTGCACAGCGTTTGGTGTCAAATCATCAAATTATTATTATGGAAGATTTAAATTCAGAACTTGCTGACAAGTTAATACAATTCCATTTTTATGTGATGCATAAAAATGGAAATAATTTAAAATTTTTCAATTAAGCTAATTTATATAAGATTATGTGGGAAGATAAAATTACATCAGTGTTTCCGAACGTAGACACGGCATTACGTTTATTTCTAAGTCTGATTAAGTAAAAATCTGTAATAAAAAGTCGTACCCATATGTACAATTTCTTGTAACTAAAATCATAAAAAAATTAATTTTAGTTTTATGGAATTCGTTGTAATTTGTTTTCTTAAGTAGGTATTTAATTTTGTATGAAGTAAACCATTCAATATAAGAGAATAAATATAAACAAAGGGGGACCATTTACTCTTCAGGCCTAGGGCCCAAAAAAAACTAAATCCGGCGCTGCGCGATATGAGAACACCTCCACCTAAATCCTTTGCATTACCAACATGACGATCATTTCTGTAAACTTCGAACTCTTGACTGAAAAGTTGTGTGTCGAAAAAGCTATGTTTATATAGAAGACATACAAAACTTTCAAGAAATGCTAATAAAATTGGTTTTCTACTAAAAGTCTCGTTAACAAAATTACGTTTTGAAATAGTTTCATCTGATGCAAAATATTGTTGATAATGTTAAGTTAGGTTAGGTTATAGTGGCTGTCCAAGATGGAAACGGACACACTTAGGGTAGTTTAATGGCCCATTGTGATACCACATGAATCTTGAGGCTTCCTCCTAAGCTGAATGGAACCAGCTTGAGTCTCTTACGAAACGTGAGAGGCTGATTATACAGATATGATTTAGATCGTTTAGATCGTTAAAGAAGAATTCTCCTAGGTAATTCTTGCGTTTTCGAGCTAGAGCAGGGCATGTGCAGAGAAGATGAAGAACCGTTTCTTCCTCTTCCTCGTTCATACAGCTTCTGCAAAAGTCATTTGAGAATACGCCTAGTTATCGAGCTTATATGCGATCTGCTTAGAGAGAGCAAGCACCTTGAACGTTTTAAATCCAGTGTTGACCTGCCCTCCTCACAGCGTCTTGCATTAGCAACAGTTTACAAGTACCGATTGGTATGCCAGTACTTGCCAAACGTGGTAGGAAGGGCTGTACCGTATTGTTCCTGGCGAGTTCATCTGCCTTACAGTTACCTGGAATGTCTCTATGGCCCGGCACCCAGCAAAGGTGAATATTAAACTTTTGCGCCATCTCCATTAGAGATGATCGACAGTTATGGACTGTTATAGAGTTTGTAGAGACAGAGTCCAGAGATTTGATAGCGGCCTGGCTGTCAGAGAAAATACGAATATCAGATCTTGATACCACGTTTTCTTTGAGCCAAGACAATACTTCCTTAATCGCCAAAAGTTCCGCCGGGAACACGATACAATGATTGGGAAGGCGGAATGAGAGACTTTTCAGTCGTTCAGAGTACACACCTCCACCAACCCCTTCTTTGGTTTTTGAGCCATCTGTGTAAAAATGGATGGACTCATCTCCAAGAATGTCTTATCCTCCCAAAAAAAGCATGTCATAACAATGCTTCGTTGCGACGTGAAAAGCGGACAAACAAACAAACAAGCTAACAAACTGACTTTCTCATTTATTATAACAGTATAGGATTGGAGTATATCATCTTTAAAAGCAACAAGACATTTAAATAATATGTTATTCAAAAAGAACTGCTTGAATTTTTAAATGCAGCAGTTATTTTGGTATAGGTAACAGGTATAAAACTTTAGCTGTGATTTTCAAAAAAGAACATTAAATCAAAAAGTTCCCATAAAGGGAAAGTTGAAAGGTTGGAAGGAAAAGTTGTGTCTAGCTTTGTCTTTATAGGTAAGTATAAAAAACAAGTCCTAGAAATGTCCTATAACTTATAAATATTGGTATAAATTTATCCAGAAAGACAAACAGAAAAAGCTTCATAAAATTTACCACATTCACTTTATTCCAAGACAAACGGAAGTGGAATATTCACTCGTGGACAAACAACAACTCCAGTTGGATAGATGGATTCCACACAACATGCCACTCCGAATATATTAAACTTGTGTATAAGAGAACTAAGAGAATATAGCGAAGACAGAATAGAAATGCTGCCATCGTGGATTATCCTTGAACTATTTTAAAATCAGGCTTGTTCCTTGGTGAATATGTTTTTTGATAAGGTTTGGTTATTTTCAATGTTAAATTGTTTACATTTTCGTGCAGTTGGATTAAGTATTTAATAAAATAAACTGCATTACCGAGTTTCTTAATTTTTTTTCGTAAGAAATAAAAATGAAAGTTTTTATAGTATCGTACTATAATAGTAGATATATTGTGGTGAAATCGTTATAATAGATTTATAGCAAAAAATATAATTTATTTGATATATATTAGTAGATCACAATAACCTTTTGGAGAATTTTCAAACAAAAAGTTTAATGACTCGTTTAGTTATAACTATAAGAATAATTATTTGTTCTACATAGGCATTACGTAGTAAAAATAGTATTTTAAACAAAAATTTGATTTGATTATTTTCAAAAGAAAATATATCTCCATCTTTTTTGTCATATGATTAGTAACCTTAAAATTTGAAATCCTATTCTCAAAATTACTTCACGCTTCAAAATTGTAGCCATTAAAGATCGTATTTGCAAAAGATTCTAGTATTCCTCTAAGAGCCTGTATGTAAGCATTTTAAGTTAAAGTTTTTCTTTACTAATATATTTTGTCGACTTTATTAGTTACTGAACTGTTACAGTTATTATCAACTTAAACATGCGTATAAAATAAAAGTAACCTTAAATTAATTTTATTGTTCGTCTTTAAGTTATTCGATTGAAAACACAGTTTCGAACAGTGTTTAGAGTTACGCATTTGTTGTCTTAACTTGTTCTAAAGAGATTTCTAGTTGTGATCAAGATTTCAATAAAGTTAAATTTCATTGAAGTACATTACTTTCAAAAAGTCGACCTTTGAAAATTAAATTTCTGTTCTTTCACTTGAATATCTCAGTTAGATACCAATTTGTATCAAGTTCAAGTTTCTTAAATTTTTAGAACTTTGCACCCTAATAGGAAGTTATTGTAATCGGTTCGTTTTGTTGAATTGGAAACTTCGCTAGGATGTAAATAAAAAAAACGCTTCTAAAAGATTGATATATTTTCGACACGAATATCTTGGCAAAAATTAAAGATATTGCATTAAAAAGGGGTTTATCTTATAGAAAATATTATTTTTAAATTTTATTAAAATATACATACAAAATAAAAATAAAAAAATACTACGCAAAATTATTTAAAATCTGATGTAAGATTCGAATATTTCGAGAATAGTATTGACTTCAAAACTCTAATTTTGTATTTTTTGAATAAGATATAAAGTATTTCAGAAATGCTGCTAAAATTGATATAAATTGATTTTCAACTAAAAAAGTTGGGAAAAAAGCAGATTTCAAAATATACTTTTTTATCATGCAAAATATTGTTTGCTAACTTTAAGTTATAATTTTTAAGAAAAATTCAATCGACAACTTTTTTTTACAAATCACGAAAACATACAAATACAATACAAAAGTGATAAGAAAGATTTTTCCATTCAACTATTTTAAAAACGGAGAAAGACTTAAAAATTGTCATACAAAAAATATTGTTGTAGATATTTGGATAAAGTTGTAGAAAATCTACGGACGAACACTACTCTTTTTAACAATATTTTCTTGCAATGCTTGGGACCTTCTAAAATGTTCCCTTTTTATTGATTGGATGTTATTGTTATCTGACCAATCTGTGAAATTTTAAATTTTGACTTACATAAATGTATGTACATATATATATCGGCGTATCAAGGTCCTAGGCCTGGTATACCGTTTTTGTCGGTCATATCTCAAGAACTATTAGTAAAGATATCGACTCCTAAATAATTGATTTTACAAATAATAATATAAAAATTTGATAGTTTTTTAGTACAATGATTTTAAAAAAGGAAACATTTTTTTTCGCCTTAAATATCTCATACAGAATTGGTAGGAAAAAAAAACAACTAAAAATTTTTTAATAAATAAAAAAAAACTGAAAATTAAATTTTCATCAGTTCGAACATTTGACGAACAATAAAATAATATTACATTCAGAATAATTGGGTATGTAGAGATGATGTTCTTGAAATTTGGTAAATTTCTAATACAAATGAAATACAAACAAAAATTAGCACTTAAACAATTGATTTCTTACTTGAATATTTTGAGTAAAATAAAGAAGAATACTTATAAAAACATTTTGGTGTTAACATTTCGTCAAGTTTTTTAAAATGAATTGAGAGTTTTCTTACCAAAAATAAACTACTACTACTATCTATAGAAACGTTTAACATAAACGAGTTGCATTGATAAAAAAACATAATTTTTAAGGGCATCAGCATTCCCTTTTTTAATTGCAACTAATTCATTTAGAATTCAACATTCATTTTTAAGGAAGTTATTGTATTCGGTCCGATTTTTCACATTTTGACATTTGTCGAAGTTTGAAGGTCCCTAGAATCTAAATAAAAGATTTTTGTAAAAAAGGAATAGTTTATTTCAAAAAAAAATTGTTATGTATAGTATAGTTTTGGAAAAAAATAAATTAACGGTTTTTATAAATACAAACAAACTGAAACAAAATAATTTCGATTCGAATATCTTACGAACAACAACAACAGCAATTTTTACAGAAGAATACCATTTTTGACGTCTGGTAAAATTTCGAGAAAAATCGAATTAAATTTTTACAAAAAATAATAACATAAAAAAATAATCACTAAAAATTAATATGATTTTAGAATCAAATATCTTTTCAAAACTTTAAAAAAATATTGGCTTCAAACTCATTTCATCTTATAAAAATATTGTTTTCGACATTCAGTCCAATTCTTATAAAAATCAGTCAATTGTTCATAACAATTTAAATTTACAAATAGGAGCACTCAAAATTGGTAAACATTGATATTCGATTCACGATATTTCGTGAATAAATGAAGGTATTGACTTAAAAATGATTTCATTCTGTGCTAATTTTTTTTGTTAATGTAAGATATTGTTCTTGTAAATTCTGAATTGAAAAACATCGGGCCAAAACTAGATTTAAAGCGTTCAAGGTGCTTGCTATCCCTAAGCAGATCGCATATAAGCTCGATAATAGGTGTCATAACCTGACACTGTCTAATAGGAAAGCACGCCACAAGATAGGCGTATTCTCAAATGATTTTTGCAGAAGCTGTATGGACGAGGAAGAGGAGGAAACAGTTCTTTACATTGTCGGTACATGGCCTGTTCTAGCTCAAAAACACAAGATTTACTTGGTAGGATTCTTCTTTAAAGATCTAAACGATCTAAATCATGCATAATAATCCTCTCAAACTGGTTCCATTGAGCTTAGGAGGAAGCCTCAAGATTCATGTGGTATCACAATGGGCCATTAAACTGCCCTAAGTGTGTCCGTTTCCATCATGGACAGCCACTTCGACTTAAAATCTCCTAAAGAAAAACAGATTTCAAATAAAAAGAAAGCTAGGAAGCGACCTATACTGATACCATCCCGTCTGTCTTTTTGTCTTGCTTAAGGGGGTATTCTGGTCTAGAGACATGAATTTTAGGTAATTTTCGAAGTGCTGTAGATTCATTATTTATTCACATTAGAAGCAGACATATTCGCAATGTCTGGAACTACGGAAAAGTTCTAAACATTTTTTTTTACAAAATGGAGACGGCCTAAAGAAAAAAAAAATTACCACTTTTTTGAACATTCTTTGATTTGTTAAAAATAGTAAAAATGAAAATTTGGGGATGGCCGTAGTTCCGGACGTAGACAAGTCCCTACAGAAGACTCTCTTAAAATTTCAAGTAAATCGGTTTAGCAGAACCTGAGATATCGTGGGTATCAGATTCAAAAACACAGTTCTGAGAAAAACGCGTTTAAAGTACCCCATTATGTCTTTTGTTCCATTAGTTGCAGCCAACCCATTTGGATGGCTGCTCAGCAAAATGCTTATTTCTTCGAAAATAATTTGAATTTGGGAAAATCCTCTCGTAGACATATTCTTAAATAGTTAAACTATGAAAATATGAAAAAAAATCGATTTTTTTTATTTCCAGACCAGAATACCCCCTCAAGACTGTGAGAAAAATAAAAAAGTGAAGAACTTGTCCCCCTAATACCTGAGTCGAAAACCATTTTATTTTTTTTTTGTTTTTATAGCTTTTCGTGCTATGTTAAAAAAGTTGTAAGTTAAATATTTCCAAAAGATTCCCTAAAAATAGATGAAAAATTTAAGGTTATTTTGTAAGCAACCTCCTCAAAATTCTTAAGTAATTTTAAAGAAACAAGCTTTTCGTTATTTCAAAAATATTTTAAAGTTTTTTCCAGGTTTCCAACACAGAAATGACATTTGAACAACCAGCATGTATTGTTTTGTATTTAATGTAAACAAGGGCGGATCCGGACTTTTAATCATGGGGGGTCAGACACATAAAGACGAGTTTCTGATTTTTGTTGCTGTCATTTTTATAAATGCTAAGAACGCTACACAAACTTGGATTCAAAAAGCCAGAAAATGAGAAGCTATAAAACAGAATCTAATATGAATTTTTCAATTTATTAAGATTTTAAAAAAGTTTTTGTTTTTTGTAAGTTAATTCAATTTTGAAAGAAAAAAAAAACACTTTAAGAAAACTTCACATTCTTTATGTGCGTAAAAAAAGGTGCATATGGAACTAAAGACTAGTTTTAAACTAGTTTCAAAATTGTGAATGTTTTCTTATTTTAGGATTGAAAAATTCACCTGTAAAAAAAGTTTATTTTCAAAAATTTGACTGACATTTGATTTCTCAAAAAATCCTAATATTTCAAATTTTTTATTTGAAAATCGTTAGAATGTTTATTTTTTTAATTCATTTTTTGTATATGCGATTTTTACTTTCAATTTCGTAAGGATGATGATCTATTTTCGAGATATTGAATTTCGAAACAAAAATTTTGAATGGTTTTTTACAAATCTAAAATAAAAACAATGACATTTTTAATCATCAAATATTGTTCAGACAATATAAGAGCTCGTGCAAAAGAAAATTATTAAAATCGGTTTATTAGTTGTTGAGAAAAATTAAAAACAAAATAACGTATTCTACAAGTTTGAACTTAATTGTCCCAATGGTTTGGGATGTAAGGGAAAGGACAGATTTTGACTTCTATACCACCGTAATGTCATGTTTGATTAAAATCTCGAGTTAAAATTTGTTTACGAATGCAAAACTTACCATATATGTACATATTTCCCAAATGTCGCAAATAAAAAGTATTATTAAAATAATTCAAAGTATTACTTATGTTTTATTCAAATTTTAAGTTTTGAGATTTTAGTTGTTTTTTACAGATAAACAGCTTTTTAAATGTATGTATATTATCGTTAAATTACTAAAAAATCTGTAAATGAAATCATTGCTTATACAACAAAGCTGTATGAGTTTTATGGCTCCCCTAGATCCTCCATTGATTAAAAGTTTATGAACTTTTGCGGTGCAATTGCTATGGGCTTAAATTTTGGATTAATAATGTGTTCTTGGTTTAGTTGTTAGTTAAAAAAAGTTTTTTGCAACAAAGTGGAAAATATAAAAAAAGAAAAGAAATAATAAATTGATTTGTAATGCGGTTACACCCTTTAACGCAATACCCGTGTTTTTTTTTGGAAAATCTATCTATAGGATAGTAGGATTTTACACGAATAACAAAAAAATATCCATAGTATGAATAACACCGATAAAAGTTAAAGTAGAATCTTACTATGGATGTGTTTTTGACATTTATACGAGTACTCGAATGGATCTTATGTCCTTTTATTCTGAAATGTTGGTACGATTGAATTGCATTTGTATCTCGATGGCTGAGTTCATTGAGTAGTTGTGCATTTGGAATTATGTAAGTGTTTTCCATTGGGGAAAAAATCAATCTTGATATTATCTAGTTTTGTTAATGAAAATGGACTAACGGGGCTTATTTTGCAAGAGAAAACAAAAGAAAAGATAATTAATGTTTTGTTGTTTGCACCGCACAAGAAGATTTCAAAATTATTAAGTATGACAGCGCTTTCTAAAATGAAAATGGTGTTTCAATGTTTTCGATGTGTGAAGTGCAAGTGAGATAGTTTGATTCGTGTTATACAATGAAGAACTGATTAGTTCAGCACCTTTTTTGTAATTTGTGTTACCCAAAACTATAAATCTTTTGTACACAAACATGCAAATAAATAGACCATAATGCATTATCTGTTTTTTTTTCTCTCAAATTTTGACTCGTTTCCGATCTCCGACGGGAATCGAGTCAAATCAAGTTCATTTCATTTCAACTCAGGTACATAAAGAATTGAGGCGATCTTCAAGCTCACTTCAACACCACATGTTAATGTAGTAGCCTACGAACAAACCCCCTCCTTGAAGGTATTCTTAAATGAAATGTTTGTATAAAATCTCAATTTCCAGATGTTTTATCACTATTTTCTTCTTAAAAATTATCCATTTTATTAGTTTAAGTTAGTTTTTTTCGCTCAGTTAATTTTAACATTTGATTTTCATAAAACTTTCTTCTATTTGTGTGTTTCTTAACTTCCCATAGAAAGTTATTGTAATGGGTCCGATTTGTTAAATTGAAAATTTTGACATTTCTCGATGTGTCAAGGTCCCTTGAGTCAAAATAAAAGAATTTTAGAAAGATGTCTGTGCGTGCGTGTGTACGTACGTTCGTACGTCCGTACGTTCGCGACGTTTTTTTCATCCTCCATAGCTCAAGAACTAGAAGAGATATCAATTTCAAATAAATTTTTGTATACAGATAATAAGGCAGAAAGACGCAGAAAGGGCTCTCAAGAAAATTGCGTGGGTGGTTTTATTACCATAGCAGTTTGAAAAAAAGGTGAATATTTTGGTTAACCCTAAATATCTTACGAACCAAAAACGCTAGAGGCTTGAATTAAATTTTTTATAACATATTGTAACGTGATAACAAACAGGTATATTTTTTGAAAAAAAGACTCCAAATAACGGTTTTTTATAAATCAAAAAAAAAACAGAAAAAAAAAATTGTCACCTCCAAAATTTTACGACTAAAATATAATTTCATCTCCAAAACAATTTTGTGCAACAAAGAATAATGTTTTTGATATCTGATAACATTTTAAGAAAAATCGAATTGACAGTTTTTTTTTTAATAGAAATCTAAAAAAAACATTACTCAAAGTTGGTAAACATTGAATATCGATTCAAATATCTTTTCAAAAACTTGAAATTTAGGCTTCAAACTTATTTTATCTTATAAGAAATATTGTTTTCAACATTCTGAAAAATGTTGACAAAAATCGAATTGACAGTTTTTTTTACAAAAAATAAAAACCTAAAAAAAAAATGTATAAAAGTTGGTAAAATATGATTTTCAACTCAAATATCTTTTCAAAATTTTGAGATATTGGCTTTCATTTACTTTTATCTATCAAAAAATATTGTTGTCAACATTCAGTAAAATTTTGAAAAAAATCGAATTGACAGTGTTTTTACAAAAAATTAAAACCGAACAAAAATTAACAAAAGTTGGTGAACATTGATTTTCGACTCAAATATCTATTTAAAAATTGTAGATATTGGCCTTAAACTACTTTTATCTTTTAAAAAAATATTGTTGTTAACATTCAGTAAAATTTTGAAAAAATCGAATTTACAGTTTTTGTACAAAAAATTAAAAACCTAAACAAAATTTAACAAAAGTTGGTAAAAATTGATTTTCGACTCAAATATCTTTTCAAAAATTTGAAATATTGGCTTTAAACTAATTTTATCTTATAAGAAAAAAATTTGAAATATTGGCTTTTTGATGGAATGTCCTTAAAAATATTGCTCTACGCTGATGACATTGTAGTTCTCTCTGAATCTCCCAACATGCTCCAGATCATGATAAATAAACTTTATTGTTACTGCAAACTGTGGAACCTAAAAATAAATACAGCTAAATCAAAAGTAATGGTGTTTCGAAACGGGGCGGGTCGTCTTGCAAGGAATGAAAGTTGGACTTCTGGAAATGAAAATCTGGAAACTGTTAAGGAATATAAATACCTCGGTGTTTGGATTACTCAAACGCTATCATTCAAAAAGCATTTACACAAAAAACTTAAAGAATCCAAACTGTAATTGGAAAACAGTATTCTGCAATCGAAATATAGCTTCAAGTGCAAAATACAGAATTTTTGAGGCAGTAGTCAGATCAATGAAGTGTTATGCGGCACAAGTTTGGGGTATTTTTGAGTTTGAAGAAGTAGAAAAACTCTTACGTTTTTTCTCAAAAAGAATAATCAGACTTCCAGAAAATTCACCAACGTACATGTTGTTCACCTTGAAAAAAGGAGAACCTCTAAACTGCACCAACTATAGAGGAATAAGTCTACTTAACATCGCCTATAAAATCTTCTCTGCCATAATATGTGAACGTCTAAAGCCCATCGTCAACAACCTAATAGGTCCTTATCAGTGTGGTTTTAGACCAGGAAAGTCCACAGTTGATCAAATATTCACATTACGGCAGATCCTGGAAAAAACTCAAGAGCACCAAATCGACACCCACCATCTTTTCATCGATTTCAAGGCCGCATATGACAGCATCTACAGGGACGAGCTGTATAGAGCCATGTCTAGTTTTGGCATCCCTGTCAAACTCGTCCGTTTGTGCAGGATGACCATGGAAACAACTTAACAGAACCTTTTGATGTCAAAAAAGGTTTTAGACAAGGTGATCCGCTGTCATGTGATTTTTTTAACATCGTGCTTGAAAGAATAGTGCAGAACTCACACGTCAACACTAGAGGCACTATCTTTCAAAAGTCTATCCAATTACTGGCATACGCTGATGACATTGACATAATCGGAAGAACTCAGCGTGATGTCAATGGGGCTTTTGTGAGTATTGAGGCAGAGGCGGCAAAAATGGGTTTAACGGTTAATGAGGGCAAAACAAAGCACATGCTGTCGTCTAGAAAGGACATACAACACCGACGTTTTGGTCAAAACGTCACAATCGACAGACGTACCTTTGAGGTAGTCAAGGACTTCGTCTACCTAGGCTCCGCTGTAAGCGCAGAAGACAACAACAGCGCTGAGATCAAACGCAGAATAACTCTTGCTAACCGCTGTTTCCTTGGACTAAGAAAGCAATTGAGTGATAAAGTCCTCTCTCTCACTGTACTTTATATGAAATACCAAACAAAACTCACTTAATACCATATATTTTTAATTCCAAGGAATTCCTACGAAAATTAAAAATAAAATACTCTTCCAGGGCTAGGATAACCCCTACAACCCCCTCCCCTGGACCCTCTATTGAATGTACTTAACCTAAAGACTATGAACACATCAAACTCCATTAGAAAAGAACTACAATATTTACCTACCAACATTGGGTTTTAAAACAAATAATTCTGTCATTGTCAGTCAAAATACCACTTTCCAACATCAACTTGAAAGTTCTACTCGCTCAACCACTTTCATTGCAAAAACGGTTTTTAGGTCACAATATCAAATGAACAATCGATGTTAAATAAATAATACAAATAGAAATCAAGTATAACCAATGAAGAATTGGATTCAATCAATTATCCGATGGCATGTAACACGAAATAATCTAATCAAATTCTGTATCCTGGTATAGCTGGTGGTTAAAGGACACTCCTGAAAAAACAAAAACTTTTTGTGGCATTTGTCTATGTACACATTGTACAGTTGAATTTATGATAAAATTTAAGTTATTCCAGACGTATAAACCATGGCCTTGCTGTTGTTTGAGACAAATCAAGGATAAGGTGAAAGAAAGTGAACTTAAACATTCGGTTTTGTCATAGATTTCTAAGTTTTCTTATGCGCTACTCTAATAAAATCAGTCTTCAAGGCTCGAAGTTAATATAATATAGAGATCTTTATTATTCGCACAAATATGTTGCACAGCCAAATTTATTTTATTTTCTTACTTTTCCATAACACTTTATTAAAATTTAATTACACCGATTTCAAGTTTTAACTTTTTTTTTAAATTCACATCAAATTAAATCGTTCGCCTGCAAATTTCGTTCTTTCGGTCACTCGCTCAGAGCTTATCTTCTCTCCGTAGACAGTCATTGGACAACGAAGTTTTGGTGCCTGCACATAGTTGATCCTTTTTAATGCCACCTTGCTGACGTTCTTCGGCAGCCATCCGTACATTTGACTTTCTAAAACAGGAAACTCGAGCTGCATCTTTGATCCATGACGCCGTTCCTCAGCCAATTTCCAGAAACACTGCCTTGCTGTAATGTCCTTGCTGTGTGCATCATTGAATTTCGAATAAAACTTTCCCTCGATGGGTGCCACTGCAAGCGCAGAAAGATTGAGGGTTATTTTGCATAGAGATGAGATTTTTGCCTTTTATCTTCGACCGTTATAGGTATGGTATCATAGCTATAAGGTACCTAACCTACTTCGTTTAGTTAAGGTCCCCCATCTATGTATACGAGTACCTAACGTCTGACAGCTAACCTACCTCGTTCGGTGGCAATGAATTCATCGACAATGTAAATCCTTTTATTCTGGTTTTGTGTGAGTTCCTTTTCGAAGAGATAAGGAAGTTCGGCTTTGACCTTTGGCATTTGGTGTTCATTGTCGTCGTCGTCATCATCGTCCTTTTGGATAAGGTTAGACATAGCTGTCAATCAGAGAGTGACTTTATATTTAAACCAGCTGAGGTTTATAACGGTAAAACACTGACAGAACACCACAACCGAACCGAATGAATGGCTTCAAAAGTGGATTGTATCGTGTTCGTGTGGTAGAGCCCAACGCAAGACTGACATTTGGAGGACAGTTTTCCATTTTGCATAGCTTTATTGTCTTTAGCCCTATGGCAATATATACCGAGGTAAAATTGGGGGTACGGTGTGCGATTTCCATTGTTCCAAAAGCTCATAAAGGAAAAACTTGGTTATTTGCGTGCCATCGTATACAGAATAGTTCCCATAAATATACTTACCTAACCTAACATACCTTACCTACAACGACGAATGGTTGCAGCGGCAATGGGGGGCAAAAATATATTTCATTCATAGGCTCCATAATATTTCAAGCCAAAGTTATGCTTTCCATGCAATGATGATACCGAACCGATGTACACTTTTAGTTTACTAAGATTATGTGTGAGGCAGGTTATGTCAGCAGAAATGGGAAAGTTGTAGTATAGTTATCCTGGGAACACGCAACAAGGATGGCGTGTTAATAATGCTGTCAATAGTTGATTTATGAGTCTTGTTTTTTTTGAGTTGAGCTAAGTTTAGTTTGGTTGATTGTTTTATGTTTACTTTTGTATATAAATTGTAAACATTGCACAATTTTGAAGTAAGTATGTGCACCAATTTCCATGATCTCAAAAAAAAAAGTTATGGTCTGAACATTTGACAGGACGTGCCTTAAAGAAACGTTTATAAAATTCTTTAGATTGTAGATGTAGATTCCCACCTGGCTGATATGGATGACTCGGAAGATGTAAAGAACAATATTCAGCTAAGGAAGAATCTGCTGAACCTGTATACCCGAAGTCAAACAGACTTGAACTTGTGTAAGAACTGAAAACAGTGCTCCAGATTTTTCACTGAGATCTACACCTTTTACTGATCCGCTAAATTTAAGAAAAGTTGTGTTCATATTAAAACTATGCATTAGAGTCTTCGTAAAAAACCAATGTTAATGAAATTTTTAACAGATACGTTTAAAACTAAACAAGGTTGCTTATAGTCTAACATATTTAGACGTTCATTACGCGATCTTGAAAATCTGAACAAACTGTTGAAAAAAAAGAGGCTGGAACGCGACCCACACTGATAACTTCCCATCCCGTCTGTCGATTTGTCTTGCTTAAAAGTTTGTCTATATGTATTTTTACCAAATTTGCGCACTATTTTTTGTAGATTTTATTTTTTATGAAAAAAACAGACTGTTGGATTTTTATATAAAAATTACTGAATATTAAAAACAATATTTTCTCTGAAATAAAATAAGTTTGAAGCCAATATTTTTAATTTTTGAAAAGCTATTTGCGCCGAAAGTAAATTTTTACCAAGTTTTAGTAGGTATTGTTATTTTTAGACTTTTATTTTTTGTAAAAAAACTGTCTATTCGAATTTTTTAAAAATTTTACCAAATGTTGAAAACAATATTTCTTATAAAATAAAATTAGTTTGAAGCCAATATTTAAAATTTTTGAAGAGATATTTGAGTCGAAAATCAATTTTTACGAACTTTTTTTAATTTTTTTTTCGGTTTTTAATTTTTTGTACAAAAACTGTCGAATCGATTTTTTTCAAACTTTAACTGAATGTTGACAACAAGATGTTTTGAAAGATAAAAGTAAATTAAAGCCAATATCTCAAAGTTTTGAAAAGATATTTGAGTTGAAAATCAATTTTTACCAACTTTTATAAATTTTTTTCTAGGTTTTTATTTTTTGTAAAAAAACTGTCAATTAGATTTTTCTCAAAATGTATCCTTATGTTGAAAACAATATTTCTTATAAGAAAAAATTAGTTAAAACCTATTATCTCAAAGCTTTTAAAAGATATTTGAGTCGAAAATCATTTTTTACGAACTTTTGTTAATTTTTTTTTCGGTTTTTAATTTTTTGTACAAAAACTGTCAAATCGATTTTTTCAAACTTTAACTGAATGTTGACAACAAGATGTTTCGAAAGATAAAAGTAAATTAAAGCCAACATCTCAAAGTTTTGAAAAGATATTTGAGTCGAAAATCAATTTTTACCAACTTTTATACATTTTTTTTTCGGTTTATATTTTTTGTAAAAAAAACTGTCAATTAGATTTTTCTCAAAATTTTATCAGATGTCAAAAACATTATTCGTCGTTGCACAAAACTGTTTCAGAGATGAAATCATATTTCAGTCGTAAAATTTTGCAGGTTACAGATTTTTTTTTTAGTTTTTTTGATTTATAAAAAAAACCGTTATATTGATTTTTTTCAAAAAATATACCTGTTTTGTATCACGTTTTAATATATTATATAAAATTTAATTCAAGTCTCTAGCGTTTTTGGTTCGTAAGATATTTAGGGTTAACCAAAATTTTCACCTTTTTTTCAAACTGCTATGGTAAAAAAACCACCCACGCAATTTTCTTGAGAGTCCTTTCTGCGTCTTTCTGCCTTATTATCTGTATAATAAAATTTATTTGAAGTCGATATCTCTTCTGGTTCTTGAGCTATGGACGACGAAAAAAACGTCGCGAACGTACGGACGTACAAACGTACGTACACACGCACGCACAGACATCTTTCTAAAAATCTTTTATTTCGACTCTAGGGACCTTGAAACGTCGAGAAATGTCAAAATTTTCAATTTGACAAATCGGACCCATTACAATAACTTCCTATGGGAAGTTAATAAGGATTCAAACCAAGCTTTGAGTAATACAAAAATAGATAATAATTAAAATAACTAAAATAAATACATCAATAAATATATAAATAAATAAATAAATACATAAATAAATAAATACATTAATACAAAAAATAACTAAGTAAATAAATGAATAATAACAATAACAATAGAACAGAAAAGAATAGACAAAATAAAATAATGTTAATTAAATATATCAATAAATAAATAAATAATTAAATAAATAAATAAATAAATACACAAACAAATAAATATATATTTAAATAAAGAAATAGGTAAATAATTAAACAAATAGACAGGTAAAGCTAGGTTTGAAATCAAGGTATTAACAGACATAGTAAATGATGCAAGATATCGCTCATTAAGTTTGGCAATTCTTCCTGATACCATATCCATAGCTAAAATAGTATGAAGTTCATTAGTTGAAAATGACCTTGGAAGCTTCAGAATCATTTTCAGAATCTTATTTTGAGCTATCTGCAGCCGTCGTATATTAGAGACTGCACAATTACCCCATACTGGTGAACCGTAGTACAAGAAACAACTTTGTATATTATAAGCTTATTATCGGTGCTAAGCATTGATTTGCGATTAATGAAAGCTTAAAGGATTTTAACTGCATGATTTATTTTCTGAGTCGTTTTTTGTATATGTAAGCCAAATGTTAATGTTTTATCTAAATGCACTCCGAGATATTTAGCGTCAGATTTCCATTCTATACTTTTGCCGTCTACAAGAAGATTATTGCTTGGTAAAAAGCAGGCTTTTCTTTTTCGAGTAAAAAAGATTGCTGCGTTTTTGAAGCATTGATTTTTATCAATGCAGATTGCAGATTAGTTTCGATTATGAAACCCACTGAATCTGAAGAGAAAATGCAAGTAGATTTTATTTTTTATGAAAAAACGGACTGTTGGATTCTTATATAAAAATTACTGAATATCGAAAACAATATTTTCTGTAAAATAAAATAAGTTTGAAGCCAATATTTTTAATTTTTGAAAAGCTATTTGAGTCGAAAGTAAATTTTTACCAAGTTTTAGTATTGTTTTTTTTTTAGAGTTTTATTTTTTGTAGAAAACAGTCAATTCCGTTTTTTTTAACATTTTTCAGAATGTTGAAAACAATATTTCTTATAAGATAAAATAAGTTTGAAAATTAAATTTCTAGTTCTTGAAAAAATATTTGAATCGATATTCAATTTTTACCAACTTTGAGTAATGTTTTTTTTTAAATTTTTATTTTTTATAAAAAAAATTGTCAATTCGATTTTTCTCAAAATTTTATCAGATGTCAAAAACATTATTCTTCGTTGCACAAAATTCTTTTGGAGATAATATAATTTGTATTTGTAAAATTTTCGAGGTGACAATTTTTTTTTGTTTCATTAAAATTGCATTTTTCTCAAAAAATATACTGGTTTGGTATCACAATAAAATAAATAATATAAAATTAAATTCAAGTCTCAAGCGTTTTTGGTTCGTAAGATATTTAGGGTTAACCAAAATGTTCACAATTTTCTTGAGAGCCCTTTCTACTATTTCTACTATTCTATTTCTACTTTATTATCTCTATAACAAAATTTATTTGAAGTCGATATTTCTTCTGGTTCTTGAGCTATGGACGACGAAAAAACGTCGCGAACGTACGGACGTACGAAGGTACATACACACGCACGCGCAGACATCTTTTCAAAAATCTTTTATTATAACTCTAGCGATCTTGAAACGTCGAGAAATTTTAACAAATTCAATTCGAAAAATCGGACTTGTTACATAAATTCCTATGAGAAGTTAATTTATAAATTAGCTCTAAGAAATCGCATCGAAATAAGCAAAGAAAAAAGAGCATCTATCGCAGAAGTCTATCATTTATAACATCTGAAAAAAATATTTGAAAAGGTTTATTTAAATGTGTCGAGTGTCAAGAGCTTTCAAAAATAATGCAATATTTTTGGAATGATTTTATTTATTATTACAAAGCCAACGTTAAGGGCTCTTGAAACGTTGATCAACATACGATTGACTCTCTTTGGTCGAAATTGTCCCAAAGTGTATTGAAATTTGTAAGTCAATGTGACATTTAGTTATGGTTGTCAATGCGTTGCCTCTAAAAACTTTTAAATCATACGATTTTATAAAACGTGAATCAACTATTATCTTCTCATAGTAAGTTATTGTAATCGGTCGGATTTGTCGAAATGAAAGTTTTGACATTTCTCGGCGTTTCAAGGCCTATTGAAACTAAATTAATAACTTTTAGAGCGATGTCTGTGTGCATAAGTCTGTAAGTCCAAACGTTCAGGATACCATTTGTCGTCGTCAATATCTCAAGAACTAGTAGAGATATCGACTTCAAATAAATTTGTTTATACTTTATATTATTGTTAATAACAATAAAGCAGAAAGGTGCCGAAAGGTCTTTCAAAAAAATTTAGTGGGTGATTTTTTACATTAGCAATTTTATAAAAAAGTAAGAACTTTAGTTGACCCAAAACAAATCTCACCAACCAATAGAGCTAGCGACTTCAATTCCTATTTTCATAAGCTACCTCAACTTTTCTATGGGACACTTTCGATTATTACTAAATATCCCAGATCAATCATTAACATCAAGTCTTTAAACTAATTTTGAATATCTACCTCACTATAAATAATGATATTTATAGTCGTGTATCGTTCGAGTAAATATTGCATTTTATCCTTTTTCTCTGTCCATTTCATTGCTAAGTTAATCCTTGACCATACAAACTTTAATCTGCTTGTTGCACGTAAGGTCTTTAAAATTTATGATTTGTTACTTGAGCTCCTTTAACACTCTTGGGTATAATAAATTCCTACACAGTTGTGTTCATGCAAACGACAAGTAGTAGGTAAGGTTAGTGTTGTGAACTTTTGGCATGTCTTCTACATCCATATCTACATATTTACACACTTTATGTATAGTCAATTCATCAGGAAGGATGTGTTTGGAATTAGTTTCTAAATTTATTTTACAAATCCCCAAGCTAAGATGTTCCCAAAAGACATTGTACTAGAGATGTTTTGTTCGTGAAGGCTTTTGTATTCCAATTCGCCATGGTAAATGTGATATTCAAGTCGATTATTCAAAGAAGTTTAATCTTAACAAATGTTGTGAAGTAATATAAAGAAGGTAGGATGTGAAGGAAACTGTTACAATTGAAAACTTAAATCTAGTTTTGAAATCACTAATCGTTTGACATCAAAAGTATTGCAATTATAATTTTTTACCAATCATTTGCTTGCATCAATCAATTAATTGTAATCACACCAAAAGTTTGAATGTTTGTTAATTTTATAAATTTAACAAAAAAAAAACTGTTAAATACAAATATTTGTTATTTATGTATCAAAACCCACCTCTGTCTATCAACTCCTACTTTCACCTCCCCGCGGTGAATATCGGGTCCCTAGTATCTCAACTGGAGATTGGGTTCCAACCTCAGTGGAAAGTTGTTGGGGGCAGCGGACGAATTCTCGAGATGGAATCAACGTCGGCGTCTACAGTTCCAGTAAGGTTGAACTACTTAGTGAACACCTTATATAGCTTCTTCGACATATTCAGAGCCCAAGCCTGTGAGGAGTGGCTCCGCTTCCTTGAAGTTATACTAAGGATTTGGTCCTCCAGGTTGGGGGTTGTGCCGTCGGGGTGACATTCTGGCCACGTAAAAAATACCTTTAGTTGCGAGGCACCAACAAGCCTCGGATACGGACGGATTCACTGTTGACAACCCACGCAAATGAAATAAGTACAACGAACTTCGGATGTGTACGTGGAATGTTAGGTCCCTTAACAGACCACGTGCAGCCGAACAATTAGCGGAAGCCCTAAACTGCTGCAAAGCAGATATTACCGCCATCCAAGAAGTGCGATGGGATTGACCGAGCAAACGCAAACTAAAAGACTGCGACATATACTACGGCGACTGCTACCGAGAACAAAGAAACATATGCGCACATGCCCCAACAGAGGAGAAAGATGAAGACACCAAAGACATATTCTTCAAACTCATGGACACGACATATGAGCCGTGCCCTGGCTATGACATTAAAATTGTCTTAGGAGATTTGAATGCCAAGCTAGGAAGAAAAGACATATTTGGTGGCATAACCGGGAGATACAGCCTGCACGACACTACCTCCGACAACGGATTCAGGCTGGTCGATTTCGCTGCTGGGCAACACGTTCTGGTAGCTAGTACGCAGATAACGCATCTTAATATCCACAAGGGGACATGGAAATCTCCTGATCAATCAACCTTCAACCAGATTGACCACTTTGCAATCGACGCACGACACTTCTCCAGTATACAGGTTATCCGAACATTCCGAGAGGCCAACATTGACTCGGACCACTACCTCGTTGTAGCCAAGGTACGGCTAGGGATATCCCGATCCAAGCCAAAACAATTAAGTACTGTGAGAAAATTCGACAATAGACGGCTACAATCGCAAGAGATTGTCATGTCCTTTTCCGATCGAGTCTCTAATAACCTCTTAAAGAGTCCTATGCTTCCTGCATTAAGCATTGAAAACCAGTGGCAACATTGCCTTGCAGCCATTAGAGACTCCGCCTCTGAAGTGCTAGGTTTCACACGGCCACCACAGCAAAACCACTGGTTTGACAACGAATGCCTGCAAGCGCACGCGAGCTCTACGAGCAGAAAAGGAAAGAGGAACACCGGCTTCTTAGATGCAAAAAAAGAGTATGAGAAGCGCGCGATCGCGGAGATAGAGGGATGTCACAACAGGAATGAGGTTCGTAATTTTAGCAAAACGTAAAAAAACATATCAAGGGTACCAGCCACGAACCGAAACCTGTAAAGACGACTGACAATATGGAAAGATCACTTCTCCCAATTATTTAATGGCGATGACGAACCGAATTCCGTTGTAAGGGAGATAGAACCACTCAACCTCGGCGACGCAGATCAACAATTCCGCCTACCCGATCTTGACGATGTGAAGATAGCTATATCAAAACTTAATTCAAGCAAAGCTGCTGGAGCTGACGGCATCGCTGCCGAACTATTCAAAGCAACAGGCGATGACTTGGTAGGGAGCATGGACCAACTCATCTCTAAAATATAGCCGGAAGAAAACATGCCCGATGAGTGGAATCTCAGCATAGTGTGCCCGATACATAAGAAAGGAGACCCTCTAAACTGCGCCAACTACAGAGGCATCAGTCTCCTTAACATTGCGTATAAGATCCTCTCTGCCGTATTATGTGAACGTCTGAAGCCATTCGTCAACAACCTGATTCGTCCTTATCAGTGTGGCTTCAGACCAGGAAAGTCCACTATCGACCAAATATTCACACTACGGCAGATCTTGGAAAAAACACAGAAGCTCCAAATCGATGCTCACCATCTCTTTATCAATTTTAAAGCGCGTATGACAGCATCTATAGGGAAGAGCTCTACAGAGCGATGTATAGTTTTGGCAGAATGACGTTTGTGCAGAATGACGATGGAGAATGCACGCTGCTCTATCAAGGTCGGAAAAGATCTTACCAATGCATTTGATGTCAAAAAAGGTTTTAGACAAGGCGATGCACTGTCATGCGACTTCTTCAACATCGTTCTGGAAAGAATTGTGCAAAACTCAACCGTCAACACTAGAGGCACAATCTTCCAAAGGTCCATCCGACTCGGGTACGCAGATGATATTGACATAATTGGAAGATCAAAGCGTGATGTCAGTGGAGCGTTTTTGAGCATTGCGACGGAAGCGAAGAAGATGGGTTTAGTGGTCAATGAGGGCAAGACCAAGTTTATGCTGTCATCAAAAAAGGACACTGAACGACGACGTCTTGGACAAAACGTCACCATGGACAGCTTTAACTTTGAGGTAGTTAAGGACTTTGTCTACCTAGGCACCGCTATTAATGCAGACAACGACACCAGCGCTGAAATCAAACGAAGAATAACTCTTGCAAATCGCTGCTTCTTTGGACTTAGAAGGCAATTGAGAAGTAAAGTCCTCTCTCGAGCATGTAAAATCACCATCTATAAGACACTCATCATCCCGGTTCTCATTTATGTCGCTGAGGCCTGGACCCTGTCAAAGAAAGATGAGAGCGTCTTAGGATGCTTTGAGAGAAAAATTCTTCGGGTGATTTTTGGTCCCGTACGCATAGATGGAGAATGGAGGAGAAGATATAACGACGAACTGTACGGGGTGTACAGCGACACTGACCTAGTTGGCAGAATTAAAGTCCAACGGCTTAGATGACTAGGTCATGTTGAACGAATGGACATCAACTCTCCAGCCTGGAAGGTCTTTGAATCCAATCTCGAGGGACGGCGGCGCAGTAGAGGAAGACCGTGACCCAGGTGTAAGAGGACCTCAACCAACTTGGCGTGCGAAACTGGAGACAGCTAGCTAGGGACCGAGCTAGCTCGAGAGACATGTTGGTTGAGGCACAGGTCCGCCCCGGACTGTAGCGCGGCCTTAAGTAAGTAAGTACTATTGCAGGGAAGTCGAAAAAAGTGGGTCCTTCGATTTCGTCGGTCTGTCTGTCGATTGAGTTCAAACTTGGAAGTTAAGCAGATTCGCGTTATGCGTTTTCATGAGAAGTTATTATAGTCGGTCTGATTTGTCGAATTGAAAAAAAAAATTTGACATTTCTCGACGTTGCAAAAATAACGACTAGAATTACGCTCAGGACTTGAATCAAGTTGTAAATTATAAAATATGACGTAATATTAAACTAATATAAACTTGGACAAAATTCAACTAACGTTTTTTTATTAATCAGAAAACTGAAACAAATTATTGCCACCTCGAATATTTTTACCGAACAAAAAATGATTCAGATCCAACATAATTTGATACAACGAAGAATAACGTTTTTGAAATCATGTACAATTTTGAGAAAATTCGAATTGACAGTTTTTTTTTACAAAAAATAAAGTCCCAAAAACCAACATTACTTAAACTTGTTAACTTCCATAGGAAGTTATTGTAATGGGTTCGATTTGTCAAATTGAAAATTTTGACATTTCTCGACGTTTCAAGGTCCCTAGAGTCGAAATAAAAGATTTTTAGAAAGATGTCTGTGCGTGCGTGTGTACGTACGTTCGCGACGTTTTTTTCGTCCTCCATAGCTCAAGAACTAGAAGAGATATCGATTTCAAATAAATTTTGTTACAGAGATAATAAGGCAGAAAGATGCAGAAAGGGCTCTCAAGAAAATTGCGTGGGTGGTTTTTTCACCATAACATAGCAGTTTGAAAAAAAGGTGAAAATTTTGGTTAACCCTAAATATCTTACGAACCAAAAACGCTAGAGACTTGAATTAAATTTTATATAATATATTGTAACGTGATACCAAACAGGTATATTTTTTTATAAATCAATAAAACTGAAAAAAAATTTGTCACCTCCAAAATTTTACGACTGAAACATGATTTCATCTCTAAAACAATTTTTTGCAACGAAGAATAATGTTTTTTACATCTGAGAAAATTTTGAGAAAAATCTAATTGACAGTTTTTTTTATAAAAAAAAATCTAAAAAAAACATTACTCAAAGTTGGTAAACATTGAATATCGATTCAAATATCTTTTCAAAAACTTGAAATTTGGGCTTCAATCTTATTTTATCTTATAAGAAATATTGTTTTTAACATTCAGTAAGATTTTGAAAAAAATCGAATTGAAAGTTTTTTTTACAAAAAAATAAAACTCTAAAAAAAACAGAACTTAAACTTGGTAAAAATTTACTTTCGACTCAAATAGCTTTTCAAAAATTAAAAATATTGGCTTCAAACTTATTTTATTTCGCAGTTCGTTTTTTCATAAAAAATAAAATCTACAAAAAATAGTACGCAAATTTGGTAAAAAATGATACGAGTACATATAGACAAACTTTCAAGCAAGACGATTCGACAGACGGGATGGGAAGTTATCAGTGTGGGTCGCATCCCAGCCTCTTTTTTTAAATTAATTTTCAATTCAAATATATTCTTAAAACTTTAAGATATTGGCTTCAAAATAAAGGTTTTGACTAAAAATCGCTTTAAAATCGATTTTGAAATCAAACTATTTCATCGTATGCAAAATTTTGTTTTTGGTTTAAAGTTAGTTTTAAAAAAAAATCATTTGACAACATTTTTACAAAACACGAAAACCTACAAATACAACAAAAAAGGAATGGTTTTCGGCTCAAGTAAAGATGTTGACTTCAAATTATTTATTTATTTTAAGCAAGACAAATTGATAGATGGGATGAAAAGTTATCAGTGTGGGTCGCATAATAGCCTCTTTTTTCATGTTTTGTTGACCAAAAATAATAAATTTCGTAGTCAAATATAATAAATGCCAGTATAATAAATGTTCTTCTTTCAACAAGAAAAATATATTTTTCCAAGAACTCATGAACCGACTTCAATAACTAAGCTATAATACTATCTTGTCAAAAATATCAATTTCTTTTGATTTTTTAAAAAAAACATTACATTTTTTTTTCAAAATTCGATATCTCGAAAACAGGTTAATAATTTCTTACAAAAATCAAACAGAAAATTTAAACTAATTTCTTCTAAATAACTGCATACTAAAAATATTTTTAAAGAAAACATTTATTCTTAAGATTTTCAAAAAAAATTTCGTAATCAAGTTTTTTTTTAGAAATAAAATGAAATATAAATTTTTGAAGACAAACTTATATTTTGCAGGTACATATATTTTCAAATCATAAATTTTGAGTACTAGTTTTAAACGATTCTTTAAATATATGAGCAATTTTTCGATCCAAGTATTATAAGAAAGACATTAACTTAAACGTTTTGTTTGTTATTATTATTTTGTTTACCTTTTAGAAAAATCGACAGATTAATAAAAAAACTTTGAAGCCAAAAAATAATTGTTTGCTGTATTTATGAATCAAGCTATCACATTTTAACAAACAAAATATTAAGTTTAACAACAAAAATCTTTTAATATTTTAGTCTATTATACATATATTTGAGACCTTGTAGTTGAACTTTGAAAGGTACCTATACCTTGTCCTGACAACATGTAAGTATACAGCCTACTCGAAAACTATTTTGTTATAAATTAGCTGAACAAAACTTTTCATGGATGGAGGATAAGTCAATTCCTCGCAAGAAGCAATACCCGTGAACACTTTTTTTTAAATTAAGGTGGCAAAGGCAGGGATTGAACCCAAGACCTCTTGCGTAACAGCCCTACACACTTTTTGTTGTAAATTCATTTTTACTACTTTATTCTTAAAACTATCTTAAAGCTAGACATCATAAAACTATCCTAATTAACCATAACCTACAACTTACTTACTGGTCCCATACGGACACTCTTAGTTAATAATAAACCGAAACTTCTCCATCTGGGAAGGGGCAACGTTGAACCACACAGGACAACCATAAACGATCATCGGCCGTATGAGGGCCATGTAGCAAATTGTTTCTTGGCAATATCTTTTTATTTTAAAGAATTTTGGAAAATATTTTCACTAACAAGTTACAAGCATTACAGGTTTAAATATTTAATGTGATATGTGTACTGTGGCGTATGAGTAATATTTAATACATTTTAAATCAACGCTTTTTTATTTTTTTATATTTTATATTTAACAACCACCAATAATTTATTCTTTATGAACAGAGATCATCGTAAAAATTCAAATGACATTCATCACAAAAAATATGAATATAATCCTCACAGATCCTTTGTTTCAACTTTTTTATAGATCTATCGTAAAAATCTCTAATGAATCAATAATCTTAAACCAATCCTTGAAGCTTGAAATGAGTTTTTTATTTTTTCAATTTTCTTGAACAATATAAAAATGTATATTTCCATATTATAAATAAATACATACTTAGGTATAAAATACCTAGTTGTATCGTTTTTAGCAAGGAGTTTAATTAAGAGCAACGAAAAATATTGAAACACTTTTTAAGAATTTTCCTTTTACCAAGATTTTAGTGTATACATTTGTATAAACTGAAGTAAACCTAGGGGAAAATTTGATTGGAAATATGTAGGTGATTGAACCGGAGGGTTTCGCAATAAAAAAAAAAAAAATGAACCTACATTAGCTTCTTTTCTTCGTTACCAACAAGTGTTAATGACTATTATAGCTTCACATTTTTGTTGTTCACTTTATTAAATCCCTATCACTTATCTATGTTCAAATTAGTGGAAAAAAGCTTTGAGAAGGGGGGAGGAGAATTTTTCCACACGAATCCGCATTTACAAGAATAAAGATTTATAACATTTGTCACAATGTTGGCATGCATTTGAGACATTTCCTTTACTGAATACTTAATGTAATTTATTCCAAGGGCAAGTTCTTCCAGAAGACGATTTTTTTTCCTAAGCATCAGTTTTAAAAGTGTAATTGTGTTTTTATGTTATTAATTTTCTTTTGACATGAAAATGAAGAAAAAGAACAAGCAGGAAAAAAATGTCAAGATGAGAGGAAACATTTTTGTGACATGTGAAAAATTTTGTTTGGCTGGAAAATTATTGAGATATATTTCTATTTTCGTGTTGTCTTTTTTAAGCCCAACCTTTCAAAATAAATTGTAAGAAGTGACGTAGTTAATGATTTAATTCACGTAACACGTCTCAATGACCTTAATTGCCTTTCAAAAAAAAAACGAATTATGGGTCCAGAAGACCATAACTATCGGTACGGGCGTTTCACTTCCCTACAGTATCTTCCTGGTTCAGACTCTGACATTGAATGTGATGAACCAAATATTCCACCCATAAAAATTCCGGCCATTTGCGTTGTACAACAAACTTCAACAAGTGTTCATGCCTTACTAAATGAAATTAAAATAGTTAAATATTACATAAAGAAAATTTCAATTGGCATTAAAATAAAATGTGAACGAACGGCTTATTTGTGAAGCACTTAAAATTAAAAATTGGTAATTTTTTACACATGACCTTCCAACAGAGCGGTCGTTTAAAGTCATTGTTTTTGGTCTCGATGAAATGCCAATCGACACTTTAAAGTCTGAACTTATTAATCTTGGATTAAAATGTGTTAATGTTAAACTAATAAAAAAACACCATGAACAGTTCATTGACATCATGTATATACTGTTCCTTGAATGTGCTTCCATTCGACTCAATGATCTTAAAAACAATTTTAAATCGGTTTTTAGAACCCAAGTAAAATGGGATTTTGCTCGCCGCCAAAAGACAAAATGTACACAGTGCGTCAACTGTCAAATGTTCGGGCATGGAGAAAATAAGACCCACTGCGCAATCTGTTCTGACAACCATGAGAAGAGTAAGTGTAATTCAAAACATCAAATGCGCTAATTACAATGGAACCCACAAATCCACTGATCTTTCTTGTATGAGTAGAGAGAGCTTTTCCGAAATGAGAGCTTTCTTTGAAAAACAAACGTCATGCAAAAGGCTTACGAACCTAATGTGTCGGATTTCCCTCCTCTTTCAATCAATGGAAGAGGGTAACCTTTTGTAAAACCGGTTTCTGTAGCAGCAGCTAATCCTAACGAGTGTGGAACATGGGCCAACAACAACATTGTCATCAATAATTCTGAAAATCTCTTTTCCATTGAAGAAATAAATAAGCTTACTGCGGAGATGATAACTTTGCTGAGTAATTGAAGATCGAGAACAGATCAGTTTAACACAATTGCACAATTAGCTGTTAAGTATTTGTATAGTAAGAAATGAATAGAACATCCATGAAAATTATATGTTGGAATGCTAAAAGCATTCGATGCAAACAATTAGAATTGTTTGCTTTTCTTAATAAGCATGATGTGGATGTAGGTTTATTATCTGAAACTTCGCTATCCTTTAATGATAATGTTATCGTCTCGATAGAGATGAAAGAAAGGGGGCGGTGTTGCCATGGTAGTTAAAAAAACTATCCGACATGAATTAATTCCTATTGTAAATACAAAATTAATTGAAACATAGGAAATAAAATACCTTTCGAAAATGGCACATCATTAAAAATTTTGTCCGTGTATTTTCCAGACGGTCCAACTAACCCCACCAATCGTTATTATTTAAATAATGATGTACGAAAATGAATTAGTATACGCGGTACCTTTTTGATTGGTGGCGATTTTAATTACAGACATAGGAATTGGGGTTGCTTGCGTGCAAATGCTTGGGGAAATATTTTTGATAATCTTCACTGTATAGACACCCGTTTAACATTCTGTTTCCTCCACATCCTACTTACTACCCATCTAATCGCAGATCAAATCCTTCAACGTTAGACCTGTTTCTCACTAATATGGCCAATCTTTTTGACCAGCCTATGATCTTAAAAGAACTAGATTCCGATCATGTTCCAGTAGTAATTAATACTTTTTCATCACCTTTAAAAAATAAAACTGAAATTTTAGATATGAAAAAAGCTGTGTTAAATACAAATGTGAAGTAAGTTCAAAATTGTCAAATCTCTTAACTTTAAATGAATTTTCCGATGTATCTGATATTGATGAAAGTATCACGTTTTTTCACGAATGCTGTTCATGAAAGCATAAACAAATCAGTTCCCAAAAGAGAAGTTAGTTCTGAGGGCATAAACTTACTACCAAATCATGTTTTAAATCTGATCAAACATCGAAATTTCGTTAAAGGAAAATAGATAAGAAACCGAGAACCCAACTTACTTGTTGCAGTAAAAACACTCAACATAATTATAAAAGATGAAATCTGGTACTATAGGAATCGATCTTGGAATCGAAAATTTGCGGGTTTAGATAAAGGAAGTAAGCCTTGCTGGAGTGTAGTTAAAATCATAAAGAAGAAAAACACCCACATTCCTGCTTTTAAAGTAGGTAAGAATGTTCTGATCACGAACAATGAAAAATCAAATGTTTTACCAGAAACATTTTCTGCAACCCACATAGCCAATAACAACATGACCCATAACATTATTGAATCAATTGTCCGCAACTCAATTGAGACAATTAACACATCACCAATAAATGACCTAGAAAACGAGATTTCGCTGGATGATATCAAAGGTATACTTCAAAATCTTAAAACAATGAAATCAGCTGGTTTTGATGGCAAAATACTGAAAAACTCTGAACCTGCTAGAAATTCTACCCCACCATCAAAAAGAACAAATGTCAACATCACTCCAATACCTACAGATCCCACCGGAACTCCCAATATGCCTCAAATTGTTGCCTCAAATTTAGCTTCAAATAGTGACACCGTTACAGGAACTGTAATAAACAACGTCATCCTTATCAAAGCTGTCTCCAAACCAAAAATAATTTTTATATCTCGTCTGGACCCAGTTACTACGCCAGAAGATATAACTTCCCACTTAGTATCTACCAAGAGCATACCTTCCAGCTCATCTATCAGGTGTACTAAGATCAGTAAACCAAAAAACTTTGTTTCCTCTTTTAAATTAATAACGAATCCCACTTACTTTGATTCTATTTGCAACCCAAATATATAGCCAGCAGAGACTTTAGTCAAAGAATTAACCAAAGTCAAAAACAGGGTGTTTCTTTGAAAAAGAAATCAATAAACTTAACAGGCTTACGCTCTTCTACCAAAACGTAAGGGGGCTTCGTAGCATGACTACTGACATTTTTCTTAACTCCCAATCATTTCCACACGACGTATTCGTTTTGACAGAAACGTGGCTTAATTCAAGCTTTTCCGACACAGAACTTTTTAGTCAAGAGTTCGAAGTTTACAGAAAAGATCGTCATGTTGGTAATGCAAAGGATTTAGGTGGAGGTGTTCTCATAGCGCTAAAAAATACATATTTCTCTTCTTCTGTATCTTTTCCATTTGTATTATCAATTGAACTTGTATGTGTAAAGATAATGGTACAGACTAAGACTTTTTTCATTTTTAACGTTTACATTCCTCCAAAAAGTTTGGAGTCTGTTTATAACGATCTCTCCTTGGCATTAGACTATCTTATTAATTTGTCCAGCTCTGACACCAATATCTTACTTCTAGGTGGTTTTAATTTACCACACATTGACTGGATTCCTTCCGAAGACGAATCCTGCATTGAAGCCTCTCCTTCTTCACAAATGGAACTATCTCTTCTCGATAAAGTACTTCTTACTGACTTACAGCAAACAAGCTGTATTAAAAACTCAAAAAATGGAATTCTCGATTTAGTCTTTTCTTCTGACGCTATTAGTACTCTTGTTCTAGAATCTACATCAGGAATTACTAATATTGACAAATATCACCCCCCTTTGGACATTTTTTTTGACTTAAGTAATCACCTTACTAATCACAGTAATTCTTTTGATTGCTTATATAATTTTGATTTCAGAAGAGTCAATTTCCAGCAGTTATCTGAAGATTTAACCATTTCTGGAATTGCTGATTCACTAGCATTTTCTAACATTGACGAAGCAGTTTAAACTTTTTATAGGATCCTTAATTGTTGTTTTGAAAAAAATTTACCGATAAAGAAATCAAGAAATACAAACTTTAGCCATCCTTGGTACACGAAAGAATTGCGTTTACTGCGTAACAAAAGAAATAAGGCATGGAAAACGTATCTCAAAACTCTGTCTCCAGTCAACTTCTCTTTTTATGTTGAACTCTTTAACCAATTTAAATCTCTTTCTAATTATTTATATGCTTGTTATGTTATTGATATGGGCACCTAAATATGAGAATCCTAAAAAATTTTGGAATTTTGTAAACTCAAAGAAAAAATCAGATGGCTTTCCAGTTAACTTCACTTACAAGAACCTTTCGTTAGATAAAACTTTTGATATCTGTAACGCTTTCGCGACGAATTTCCGTGAGTCATTTGTTAATAAAAATGAAGGTTTTTAAGTAGCTTTTCCTTCAACCAATCCTTTATTTTTGAATTTTCTGTTAAAAACTCATTTAAACTTGGCAGTAGTAAGGTAGATAATATACCAATCTCTGTAAATTGTGCAATATTATATTTAAGATAAAGATATAATGTAATATTTTTAGCTACAATAAAAATCAAAAAAAAAAAAAAATAATAATCACACTTTTTCGCAAACTAGCTGTAGCCACACACCTGTGCTACAGAGTACGGTCCTTGATCTCTTATCTGCGTTGAATGATGACTGCTCAGCCGGTCCTGATGGTATTCCCCCGATAGTACTAAAAAAGTGTAGTAATGCTTTAGTTGAACCCCTTACGTTTTTATTCAAACTTTCTCTAACAGCTAATTTCCCAGTATAAGGAAGAAGTCATTTCTTACACCAATTTTCAAGAAAGGTAACAAGTCGGATATAAGCAACTACAGGCCCATTGCAAAGCTTTCTTGCATTCCTAAAGTATTTGAACAAGTTGTTTGTGAAAGCGTAGCATATTTTAGTAAAAATATCATTTGCGAACAGCAACATGGTTTTGTGAAAAAAAGATCAACCGTTACTAATCTCCTCAATTTCTCAAACATATGTTCAAACGCTTTAGAACAAGGTTATGAAGTTGACTGTGTATACACTGACTTTTCTAAAGCTTTTGACCAACTTAGCCACGGAATTATATTATTTAAACTTAAGGCTCTTGGTTTTCCACCATTTTTCTTAGCTTGGATTAAGTCATACCTTAAAAACAGATCCTACGAGGTAAAATTTAGAAATTGTCATTCTGAACCTTTTGTTGCTCAATCTGGTGTTCCCCAGGGAAGCCATCTTGGCCCGTTTTTGTTCATCCTGTCTATTAACGATGTATCGTCATGTCTACGCTCAAGTGAACTTCTTATATTTGCTGACGATATGAAGATTTTCAAAATAATAAAGTCAAACCATGATCGTATTCTTTTACAAGCCGACATTTATAGTTTAACATTTTGGTGTGGGAAAAATAGCCTTTTACTCAACCCTTTAAAATGCCAGACTATAACTTTCACTAAAAAACTAATCAGTAACGTCGTGTCTCCACATTTAAAGATTTAGGAGTCCATTTCTGTTCCAACTTAGAGTTTACACATCACATTAATGTTATTGTTAATAAGGCAAGTTCTATGCTTGGTTTTATAAAACGCTGGGCAAAGGAGTTCAATGATCCCTATGTTACCCTTTCTTTGTATAATTGCCATGTTCGTCCTCATCTTGAATATGCTTCGCAGGTATGGACTCCCTATTACGAAATTCATAGAAAACGTATTAAATCAATTCAACATAATTTCATTCGCTTTGCCCTAAAAGGTCTTCCTTGGGAAGATCCCTATGATCTGCCTCCCTATGAACATCGTATTCTACTTCTTCAAATGCAATCTCTCCATCAAAGGCGTGTTAATAATGGCTTAGTATTTTTTCATCAACTCATTAAGGGCATGTCGCATGCAAAAAAATTGATTGGTGCTTTGCGCTAAGCTTTGTAGCGTTCACATTTTTTTAAATATTTAAACGAAATAAACGGGTTTTGATTGAAAATATATTGGGCTAAATATTTATAAAGGAATAAAAAATTAAAAAAAAATTGTTTGTTCCTTAACAGCACTAGAATCACTAAAAAATCATTAAATTCAGGTAGTTACTTGCGAAAATCAATGGGGCAGTATGTAAAATATAATTTTTTATTTTTTTTATATTTTTTCCAAAAAACAATAAATTTTTATAAATAGTATCGATTTTCTTTTTTTTTAAATTTATTTATTTATTCCAAGAAAAATTGTAGAAAACTATGAAAAATAGGGCAAATTTGCATTGTGGTATAGGTGCAATATTTGATAAAACTTCCAAAGTATAACAGCTAGCTAAGTCAATTTAACTTTTTTTCAAATTCTAAATATATGTTCAGATATTTGCTTTTAAATTTAAAAAAAAAAATAGTTATAGTAACGTTTTTAGACAAAAAATCCAAAATGCATTCTTTTTTTTCCAATATTTTTTGCGAATTCATGGGGCGAGCTGATTTTTATTTTTTTAGTTTTAATTTTTTTTTTTTAAAAAAAGGACCATATATATTACTCTTACTATCGATTTTGAAAAAAAAATATTTGTCGCAACATAATTAAAAATGCATTTCAATATAACAACATTTGTGGTGCAATTGTGAGGGATTGGGAGTTTATATAATTGCAAAATATTTTTTTTATTTTTTTTTGGCATTTTGTTTATTCTATTTAAAAAAGTAAAAAGTTCTTGCGTCTACTGTTTATTTAATTTAATTTTTATAAAAGAGGTCTATTTTGCATTTTTTAACAACAAATTTCTTTGTAAACGCACACAATGAAGTTTACAGTTCCCAAGAATGCCACTGCATCTCAGCGCTCAGGAAGAGAATTTTTTGCAAAAGAATTTCGCCCGCCCATCCTCTCTTAGATTTTTTTTTGTTGTTGGTCTCATGGCTCATTTAGTTTTTGTATTCTTTGTTTTGCTTGCGGTATACAATAACAGAAAATATGATGTAAGGTCATGGACTCGTGATTTGGGTTTTACGTAGTCAATCGTATAAGCAGAATTTGATTTTTGGTTCAACTTTCGGCAAGTTTTGTGGTTGCACATTGTAGTGTAGGTATAAAAAAGGGTAAAGAGGTATTGTAGGTATCGTGAATTCGCTGTCATATATTTTCTTTTCTTGATTTGTTTGCGTACTATCACTCCTGGGTATTGCATTTTTTTTTGATTTTGTTTATGGTCAGCTGCTTTCCTTGGATAAAGGAAAAGGCAGAAGTTAAATAAAATAAAAAAGATGGCTATGTAGGTATGTATGTTCTTTTTACTTGCGACATATAGGAACTATATGGCAAGTTTTGCATTCGTGCAAAATTTCGAACTCGAGATTTTAATCAAACATGATATTACGATGGTAGACAAGTCGAAAAAAGTGGGTCCCGCGATTCCGTCCGGTCGGTTTTGTCTGTCTGTCCACGCTCCTACAGCCTAAACCATTGGGTCGATTGAGTTCAAACTTGGAAGTTAAGGTTTTGAGCAGATTCGCGTTAGGCGTTTTTTTCATTTTTTTTTAAGATCAAAACTAACAGTGGCCACCATTCAATATTTTTGGGCAAAAAACGAAAATTCGAATTTTCTTAAAAACAAACCGATAGATTTTCTTTAAATTTTCTTTAAAATTTTATTTTTTAACTTGGCTTCTTTTAATAAGAAAAACAAATTTTTGTATTGCTCAGGAAAGGTACCGCTCATAGAACCGTTATTTTGTTTTTTAATTTTCTCAGTAATTTATAAACCGATTTCAATAATTTTTTTTCTGAATAAGCTCTTATATTGCTTTAAAAATATTTGATTATCAAAAGTGCAATTTTTTATTGTTTGGATTTTTAAAAAAATATTGAATTTTATTTTTTCAAAATTCGATATCTCAAAAACTTTTCAACATTTTTTTACGAAATTCAAATGTGTAGCGTATATTAACAATCTCTAAACAACTGCGTACCAAAAATATTTTTAGAACAAAATTGAAAAATTTTATATATAAAAAATTAATTTAAAAAAAACCGCTCTAACGATTTTCATAAAAAAAATTTGAAAAATAAAATGTTTTTTTATTTATAAAATGGCATTTAAATTTTTGAAGACAAACTTATTTTTCGGCGAAATTTTGAATATTAAAATAATTTTTTTTTAATATTTTAACTGTGCATGAGCCCGAAAGAGCGCATTATTTTGACAAAATTGTAATTACATTCCTAGCTTTTATCTAAATTAGTGCATTTGGTACATATGTATTTATGTATTTTTATAACTAAAATTATTGTAAATACCAACAATGGCCGCCCTTGTAGCGCAACTGTATCGGATTAACGAATATGATATATTTAATCAAGAATCTATTTTAACGTGTCTATTAAGAAGTAATATCTTGGTAACTTTGTATATGTGATTTTAAAATATTATTTTTTACGAATAAGGTTGTTTCACACATGATTTACTTGCCTTCGCCTATATAAAGGAATAAATACTAGTACAAGTTAAAGAAACGGACCAGAAAGAGTATATGTATTTTCTATTAGAATCACTTTTTCAACGTATACACATTATACCTACTTATAAAGGTATTACGTACAACTTCTACAACTACTGCTTACGTGTCACTTCATAACTAAAATCCAAAACGCTCAAAAGCCTGACCTTAAACAACACATGAATAGCAATTTCTTGTACCTGTACGTATGCGTGTTATTTTTTTAAACTTTAACAAAATAAATAAACTGAACGTAAAAACTCCATGTTAGCGCTGAAAACTTATAGTAAAGAAGGAATGTAGTATGTACCTTTTAGCTACCAATAACATTCCTTCATTATCATCATAACATGTCCTTATCTATCTATCTGCATAAAGCTAAGCACGCCAATGAACTATATACCTGCTACCTAACTACACAACCAATAGGCGATCGCTTTACAATTTAAACATTCATGGTCTGCCTCTTTCTTATCTTATTTATTTTCCATCCTGAAAACCATTTTTCATATAGGTACAAAGATCGTACCGAAGTAAAAGCAGACTTATGAATGTAAATAAAAACAAATATCGGTAAAAGATCTGTAACCTCCTATTTTGCCTTGGTTCGGTTGGCTGGACGTATTCCCTTTGACTAGCTCGGTCGTGGGATCTTGAACCTTCTGGAGTTACAAAAAAAATTATCCAGCCTGCGTCAGGATGTTGATAGACGCGCGAGTAAATTTCCTCTACCCTCCCTACCTTGGTTGCTACTCTCGCCAGAGCAACCCCTTTTTCAGGCTTCTTCTTACCCTTCCATCATCCCTAATCCTCTCCCTTGTTCCTCACCCTCATCCTAATTATTAAAAAATTAGTCCTGGCACATTGTGCTGTGCACTATCATAGTCTCAATAAATATTCAACCACTGATTGATTACCATGATTAAAATCAATTTTAATTATTCAATATAAATTTGATGTTTGTATTCATAAAAATTAATAATATAATAAATAATTCATAGGAAATTCATATTTTAATTTAAAGTATTCTAATTTGGTAATTAAATGTATGGCTTTAGATCAATTTTATAGACATTAAAATAAAAAAAGAATTTATAAAAGATTTGCATGAAAATTATTTAGCTATTATTTTAACGAGTTGGCAATCTTGCGATAAAAAAAGAAAATTGAACTCAATACTATAAGTAATGATATTTCTATTCCTTTACTGTTTAAATGTAGGTATTCACTTTATTACTTAATTCCGTCGGGAAAATTCGAGTTGATACAAAAAATTTCAAATAAAATATAAGAGATACATATATGTTAAATATACTCAAACAAACTTACCCCTATTCGTAGAAGTGGCCACTGCTGCTAATAGTTTGGTTTGGAGTCATCTTTATTTGTGAATATTTGCTCTTCTGCTTTCACCAATTTACTTGAAATTTTGTTTGTATTTGCACTCGATATTTTCGCGAATTATATTATTTTCGACCGAACTAGATATTTTATAGATAAAAGTTATTAAATTTAAAAATCTTCTCTTTAATCGCACTAGCAAAGCTCGTTTCACAAAAAGATTTATTTAAAAGCAAACAAAGCGAATAAGATGTTTAAAGTTAAAGTTAAAAAAAATGAAAAATTTAAAAAAATTAAACAAAAAAAAGGATTAAGTCTTCGATGGGATTCGAACCACGGACCCTTTGATTGAGAGGTACGTGGTTCGTCGCCTAGACGATCACGACCACGATGCCTCTATGTTGAAATGAGCACTTTGATTTTCCTTGTTCGCTTGGGTATACTTTTAGGCGATTGGGATCATTCCCAAATTCCTGAGCGCCTGTGCCTCTTCGTTCGGAAAATTGGGATTTTTCTTTGAAATTCCTGGATTAAATTAACTTAAATCACTTAGTTGCCTCAAATTTTAGCTTAAGTGCATAAGATGCATATATATATGTACATATATTAACGACTGTTTGTCCTGAACGTCCTCTACGTATATATATATATGCATAGACATATGCAAATTTATCACAGAAAAACTGAATTTAAATAAAATATAGGACACAATACCTGGATTTATCTTGGGATTCCCAAATTTCCTCGTTAGTATATATTGAAATATATGATTCACTCAAATACGTAAAAAAACTGAATTTTCAAATCACTTAGAAATGACTTTTAAACTTGAAATTTTTACTGGTCTTGCTGCAGGTATCAGATGCCCTTGTTGCAGCTTCGGAGGTTTTCTTGAAAAGAAAGACTTTCCTTTCGAACCTCTTCCTCAACCTATCCATTTAGTACATAGAAGATTCCGCAACTCATTTGAACCGTTCAATCGTGAGATATCGGAATCGAATATTCGATTCTCATTCTCTCGCGCTACCTAAAATCTTTTTCTCCCGCTCTCAGATTATACTTTGCGAACGCTTCCCAAAATAAATATCCCAAAAAGCTCGCAACTCGTATAACTCTAAATTTCCCTTAATTCTAAAACTCCCCTCCTGTCATTCTGACAGCTTAGTTCGTCGGGAACAATCAAAATAAACATAAGTGTTGACATTGTATCGTCGTCAACATTTAAATTCGTTTTAAGTTTTAAATCTTTCGCGCATCTAATCGAGAAAAACACAAAAAAGTGTAATTCGGTTACAGGGCTTTGCTTTTTTCTGATAAAAACGTTGTCAGAAATATGCAAACGAACCCACGTACGAACTTCGGGCAATTGGGAAATCGTGCGGGCGGTAGAACCTAATACCCCACAAATTTTGGTGTTTAGTGCTAAGAGTGAATGCATGCTAAATGTTGCAGTGCTATGATTTACAATTTCAGTAAGGTTCGTTCGTCAGAGTTTAGTATTATTTCGAGTGTTCGTGTCATTTGTATTACCTAATATATTAAAAGTTGTGTAAAAAATAGGTTTTATTCAATTTTAATTGAAAACGGTAAACACAAAAAAAAACAAAAAAGAAATCGTTGGTGTGTGAAGGAGAAAGCATTATGAGCATCGAACTGGCTCATTCGAATTATTTGTAAACAAAACAACGGCACATCCTTTTGGCTTTTCTTCAATCTATCGGTACTCGGAAATAAAAAAAAGAGGTCGTTAACCCAAACGTCAACAATACAAAACAAAAACATACAAAATTGCAAATTGCCGTCGGGATTTTACACTCGCATTAAGTGCCGTCGGGAAAGTGTTTTGTTTTAAATCGATTAATAGAAATAAAATTAATAAAATGTGAATAAATAAATATAACGAGTCATTTTGTGGAAATAAATGGGTAGAAGTCGATTGCCCTAGTGTCAAGTGTATTACATTTAAAATTTTCGGAGGTAATTCTCTTCGTCTTCAATGTCGTTTGTAATGGTCAGTTTATCGCGAATTTTGTTTATAAATAAAAAGTGTTCTCATTTGTCCTTTGGTGCGAAGGTCGTTATATTATGTGTCGGTTCGGGATATTGTTCGTCAAAAAAATTTTAAGCAACCGAATACAAGGATATTGTCAACTACAATCAACGTGGGACGCGAACCCACTTATGCTAGACGGGCACTTGATTCAAAAATCGTCAGATAAGTACATTTATAATTTTTCAAAACAAAATCCGATGCTTTGTGAAATTTTATGTTTTTCTTTCCAGCTTTTATTGGCGTATGTCCTTGGCATGGAAAACGCCAAGAGGTTTACCGGACCGTGATTCCAGTTCATACATACAGTTTCCTACAACTCTTTTTATACGGGATTTAAGAAATTTGGGAAGCAATTTGGCGTTTATTCCCTGTACGAAATTGCTTTGAGCGAAGTTACGGTGGAACACTTCTTGTCCTTCCTGGTAAGTAACGTTTCTTGTACGTTTGTTATATGTATCTTTTGACTTAACGTATGCCCTGTCCAAATTCTCCGACAACTTCTGTCGTGTCAAGGTTAATTTCAGTGCGCGGGGTGTGACCAACATTTCAGGATCGGGTAAAGCATTTATTTTTCTCAGCAGTGCATATGTTGACCCATGAGTAACCATGTTCTGACCGAACATAGCGAAGTAGGGCTGGCATTTTAGAGAGTCATGAATATCTGAACGCAACGCACAGGCTACACTGGACAGATGGATGTCCCAGTCGTTCTGTTGCACCGAAATCAAAATTCTTAGCTTGCTAAGTAGACTTCGGTTTACCCTCTCTGAAATGTTGCCCTGCGGTGCATGTACCGCTGTACGCACATGCTTAACCCCGTACTCGTCCAGAAATTCCTTGAAATCCTTGGACACAAACTGACGTCCGTTGTCGGAATGAATTTGTTCAGGGGTCCCGAAAGTGTGGAAAATTTCAGATTCAAGGTATTGAATCACTCGTTTTGAAGTGGCTTTCGGTAAAGCCTTAAAAAACATAAATTTGGTGAAATGATCCACCACGATGAATACGTAAACGTTACCGCTTTTGGTACGCGGGTAGGGACCTAAAAAATCAATGTATATTCGTTGCATTGGTCTTTCGGTTTTTGTTTGACTTACTATTGGTGGGCGAAGAGTTTCATTCGGAGCTTTTACCATCTTACAAACCTCGCAGTTCTTGACGTAAAGTCTTACTTCTTTTGCCATTTTAGGCCAGTAATATTTTGCTGCTATGCGGGAATATGTTTTTTCAAAACCACTGTGACAACTAAGCTTACTATTGTGACTCAATTCAATACATTTCAATGTTAGACTGTCAGGTAGCCAAAGGCGCCAAAGTGAGTCTTCTTCGTCTACAATCCCTTCTCTGAATCGAACTCTACGGTAGATATATTTCCCAGAAACTATGACATCTGGTAGATTTGACTGGTTTCGGACAATGTTCTCTCTCAATTGAGTGTATGAATCGGAATCGAAATCGGTTGAATCCAAATCGATTTCACCCCATGTGGACATCGAAGAGCCCTCCAAAATCCCATCGTTACCGGCGTTGCCAATCGCTGCTATTTCGTCCATGTTTGTCCGAGAAAGGCAATCGGGGACAACGTTAAGCGACCCCTTACGATGCTGGATGGAGAAATTATAACCTTGGAGTTCTAAGCTCCATCTGGCTAGTCTGCCTGACAACTCTTTCATTGACATGAGCCATTTGAGGCTCGAATGATCGGTTATAATCGTAAAGGGTAGCCCGTCAACGTAAGCTCGAAATTTTCGGACGCTCAACACAGCTGCAAGGCATTCTTGCTCGGTGACGGTGTAATTTTTCTGGGACTTATTAAGTTTTTTGGACATGAAGGCAATGGGTTTTTCGTTACCGTCCTCATCCACTTGGAAGAGGACACCCCCTACTCCCTCAGACGACGCGTCACATTGAATCGTAAACGGTTTGGAGAAATTTGGTTCAGATAGTACAGGAGCCGATGATAGAGCCGTTTTGAGCTGTGCAAAAGCTTCCATTGCTTCAGGCGTTAGTTCAAATTTGGATTTCTTTTGAAGGCAATTGGTCAAAGGAGCAGCTAGATCGGCATAGTTCCTGATAAATCTTCTATACCACCCCGTTAGACCCAAGAATCTCCTTATTTGCCTAACCGTTGTTGGGACAGGGAAATTGACCATAGCCTCTATCTTATCCGGGTTGGTTTTCAAATTTCCTTGACCTACAATAAACCCAAGAAATTTAATTTCCTTCATACAGAATTTACTTTTCACTAGATTGATGGTCAGGTTAGCGCGACGAAGACAACTTGCCACTTCTTTAAGAATGCGCATATGTTCCTCAAAGGTAGAAGTGCATATCAATAAGTCGTCTAAATACACAAACACGTTATCACGGAGATGACTCGGAATTACTTTGTCCATTACTCGACAAAGAGTTTGACCCGCATTACTTAGGCCAAATGGCATTACCTTGAATTGGTAGAGAGGCCTACCAGGCACTGCAAAGGCCGTTTTCTCCCTCGAATTCTCATGTAATGGAATTTGCCAGTAAGCGTCTTTCAAATCGATCCCAGTGATAAAATGCGTGTCCTTTATACGACTTAGCAAACCTTCGACGTGAGGCAGCGGATACGCATCCTTAATAGTGACTTCGTTAACTTTTCGGAAATCGAGGCAAAGGCGAACTTTCCCCGGTTTTCTGACAAGTACGACAGGACAGCTCCAAGGAGAGTTGCTGACTTCAATAACCCCTAATTCTAACATCCTGTCTAGCTCCTTATAAACTTCCTCTTGCCGCACAGGGGACAGAGGGTAGTGTCGTGATTTGATCGGGCTAGCGTTTCCCGTGTCAACAATGTGGCACCCGAAGTCGGTTTTTCCTAATCCTAACACTACAAAATTAGGAAATTGCCTTTTTACATTTTCCAATTGTAAAGTTTCTTCCGCTGTAAGTTTTATCAGTTCGGCTTCGCTTTTGAAATTCTCTTCCTTATCATCCGCATTTAACTCTACAGCTAGCTCGCTGACTTGCGGCAACAAATTAAAACTACGCCAAAAGTTCATCCCGAGATATAATCTTTGTGTCAAATTTGGAATTAAATAAAATGTCAAGGTTTTACTTAGGCCGTTATATTTTGTCTCTATTTGACAATGCCCTTCAATATTATGAGACTTACCGTCTGCCGTTCGTACAACATTATTGTACGGTAAGACTTCTACTCCGGTTTTTCGGACCAACTCCCAACAACCCTTTCCTAATACCGAGATAGATGCCCCGCTGTCGAGGAGTCCAAAGACCGACTCGTCATTCAACAGAACATCAGCGTATAAACGGCCATCTGTCTCAGATGATATAATAGTTTCGATTATTTCCTTTCGGAACTTTTTTCGTTTTTGAAAGCGATGACGACATTTCTGAATTTTCGAACTGATTGGCTTGTTGTTGGTTGCGAAAATTTTAGCCCTAACCTTTTCATAATTTAGTTTTCGCTCGTGAAGAGACTTTAGCTGATGTGATTCATATGGATGAAAATGATTCACATTGACATTGGGTTTTTCATTTTTTAAAATCTTAATCGGAATTGCATCTTCGTCAGTTTCATTAAGGTTACTTGTTTTATGTGGGGTGTCTAATTTTGCGAGTGGTTCGGAGGATTTCTTGAGGAACGAATCTCTCCACTCCTCGCTTCGTCCCTCGAAAAGTTTCCCGTTTGGTGTTTGCCACATTGGATTGTGTTAACACCTTTTGCTCCACATAGAAAACAAAATAAATTTCTGGTGGTCGATGGACAAAAGTGATAGGCGTGGCCTTTTTGATCACAGTTCCAACAGATGTAATTGGCTGTGGAAACCGGCTTTCGTGACGAATACATTGCCGCAACTTCATGTATCTCCGATTCTTCATCGAGAGAATCGTTTTCTACCGCAATCTCATTTACGGATCGATGACCGACTGCGCGTTTATTTAAAAATCTTTCAGCCTCGCGTGCCTTCTGTCGAAGCTGTTCAAGATTTTTAATTTCAGCTGACAGAAGAATCTCCCCTAATTTTTCTTTGGCGTTGCCCCTGATGATTTCGATAAGCTTTTTGTCATCGAAAGAGTCCTTCAGACGGTCGTTTAAACAACACACGGAGGCGTAAAAATCATCGAAGGATTCCTTCGCACCCTGCTTTCGACACATTAATCTCATATATATGTCTATCTCGGACTCCATCCTACCAAACTCTTTCTTTATAGCTTCTTTTATAGCTGAAAGATCCGCGTTAGGATTCTTTTTGATGAAACGCCAAAACCACTTATTAGGCCTACCTTCCAGCAAAATGTGGAAGTTGGCGGCAATCTGTTCATCACTATACGCTGATGACGATTTCATCCTGCTTATTTTCAGCAAAAAATCGGAAATATTTTCGGAACCATCATAAGTGATATTCCAACGTTTTAACTTACAAGGGCCTGACGCAACAAACGTCGTAGACCCGTTTGAGTTCCTTGGTTGAGGAAATTGGTTCACTGTCGATCTTTGCGATTCAAATGGTGAAGGGTGGCTTGCTTGTTGCGGCTGTATGCGCAAACTTTCAAGCCGTTGCGACACATCCTCCATGAACGCATTCATTTGTTGGAAAATTCGCGTTTGGTATTGAACCATAGTTCTTTCCATCCTAGAGAGAAGGTCCTCATTTGGATCACCATTATTTTCACGTTGATTTTCCAATCTCTCAACGTTTCCTTCTGGGCATCCCGGAAGCTGACCGGCATTATGGTCATGACCCTGACCTGCCTCTTGATCGACCATGTTAGAGGTAGAATTGGAAATTATAGAGTTTAATTCTTCAGAGAAACTGAATGACGCGTCTAAATTAAACCTATCAATGGTAGTGTGAAACCTTCGGTAGAACTCTTCAAAATCAGCTTCGTTCTGAGGGTTAAAATTATAAACGTTGTCTTCTGCACTTGAAAAGTTATGATCACTATTCATACTTAACCACCCTAGACGTGTTCTACAATTAGGTCCTTGCTACTCTTGCTCTTGGCAAAGAAAAATATATATATACTTTTCCTAAAAAATAAAAATGTACCATACAAACTTTAAGGAAATATTAGAATCCAGGTAAATCCAAAACAAAGATGATTGATTCTTAAATATCCCAAAAGAATTTAATTCAATTAAATTCAATTTCCAAATTCTTTAACGATATTGTGTTTAAATTCAAACAAACGAAATAAAAATTTAAAAAAAAATGTATGAAATTCTTATTACCCAAAACAGGAAAATAAAAATAATTAGAAAATGTGCTTAAAAAAAATGAAAAAATCTAAAATCCACAATTCCAAATACTAGGATTCTTCAAGGTAATATTTGAATGTGTTGATAAAAAAATAATATATAAAAAAAACTTTTATCTTAATCCAGAAATTTCTCTTCCAGTACCACTTAAGCGAACAAAAAAAATCCAATCGGACCCCGTGATGCAATTCAAAATCAGAGGTGTCCAGTTCGACGATCAAAGATTTGACCCTTTTTTTTTTTTTGACTTAAGCAAAAAAATTTCAAAATTTTTGTTCAATACCACAGTGTATGTAATTTGAAATTTAATGAAAAAAAAAAATATATTGAAATTTAAAAATTGTAATGTTAAAAAAAATTTAATTTGTTTTGTTTTCAGATATTTTATTAGCTTAGGATGAGGATGAGTTTTCTGAAGAAGAATGGATGACAGTCGGAACGAAGAAGCCGTTGTTCTGAGAGCCGACGAGCAAAAAAATAAAGCATACTACTGTTGGAAAGGACTTCTGAAAAAAATATATTCTCCTCGGGTTTCAGGACTTCAAAAGACGAACCCTTCATCTTTGAAGGCATCTGAGACCTTCGGAGAATTTGATGGGGCTTGCTGAAAGGACCTCCGAAGACGCCTTCCTTTAGATCGACGGGTCTCTTTCAGCATTATATTTTGTGTTCGTTTGATTCGGACAATCGGGAATCCTTATTGAGGATGACCGAAGACTCGAACCAATCTTACACGAAATTGTATTAAAGTTGTTGTTCGACTGCGTTTCCTTGTGGCAGCGCGATACCAGTTTAAAACCTAGTTATCGGGACTCACAACAAAAACTGCAATCGAAGCAAGGAATTAAAATTGAGTTTAAAATGCAATTAACAAATAGAAAAAAATAGAAAAATTTGAAATTATACTGATATTACTTTGAAATTTGAATGAATGTTAAAAGTAAATTATTGAGTTAAAATGAATTGGCTCAGAAAAAATAATCAGCCACTCTATCTAAAAGATAGAGGGCTCCACGTTATGGGCGCCATTTGTAACCTCCTATTTTGCCTTGGTTCGGTTGGCTGGACGTATTCCCTTTGACTAGCTCGGTCGTGGGATCTTGAACCTTCTGGAGTTACAAAAAAAATTATCCAGCCTGCGTCAGGATGTTGATAGACGCGCGAGTAAATTTCCTCTACCCTCCCTACCTTGGTTGCTACTCTCGCCAGAGCAACCCCTTTTTCAGGCTTCTTCTTACCCTTCCATCATCCCTAATCCTCTCCCTTGTTCCTCACCCTCATCCTAATTATTAAAAAATTAGTCCTGGCACATTGTGCTGTGCACTATCATAGTCTCAATAAATATTCAACCACTGATTGATTACCATGATTAAAATCAATTTTAATTATTCAATATAAATTTGATGTTTGTATTCATAAAAATTAATAATATAATAAATAATTCATAGGAAATTCATATTTTAATTTAAAGTATTCTAATTTGGTAATTAAATGTATGGCTTTAGATCAATTTTATAGACATTAAAATAAAAAAAGAATTTATAAAAGATTTGCATGAAAATTATTTAGCTATTATTTTAACGAGTTGGCAATCTTGCGATAAAAAAAGAAAATTGAACTCAATACTATAAGTAATGATATTTCTATTCCTTTACTGTTTAAATGTAGGTATTCACTTTATTACTTAATTCCGTCGGGAAAATTCGAGTTGATACAAAAAATTTCAAATAAAATATAAGAGATACATATATGTTAAATATACTCAAACAAACTTACCCCTATTCGTAGAAGTGGCCACTGCTGCTAATAGTTTGGTTTGGAGTCATCTTTATTTGTGAATATTTGCTCTTCTGCTTTCACCAATTTACTTGAAATTTTGTTTGTATTTGCACTCGATATTTTCGCGAATTATATTATTTTCGACCGAACTAGATATTTTATAGATAAAAGTTATTAAATTTAAAAATCTTCTCTTTAATCGCACTAGCAAAGCTCGTTTCACAAAAAGATTTATTTAAAAGCAAACAAAGCGAATAAGATGTTTAAAGTTAAAGTTAAAAAAAATGAAAAATTTAAAAAAATTAAACAAAAAAAAGGATTAAGTCTTCGATGGGATTCGAACCACGGACCCTTTGATTGAGAGGTACGTGGTTCGTCGCCTAGACGATCACGACCACGATGCCTCTATGTTGAAATGAGCACTTTGATTTTCCTTGTTCGCTTGGGTATACTTTTAGGCGATTGGGATCATTCCCAAATTCCTGAGCGCCTGTGCCTCTTCGTTCGGAAAATTGGGATTTTTCTTTGAAATTCCTGGATTAAATTAACTTAAATCACTTAGTTGCCTCAAATTTTAGCTTAAGTGCATAAGATGCATATATATATGTACATATATTAACGACTGTTTGTCCTGAACGTCCTCTACGTATATATATATATGCATAGACATATGCAAATTTATCACAGAAAAACTGAATTTAAATAAAATATAGGACACAATACCTGGATTTATCTTGGGATTCCCAAATTTCCTCGTTAGTATATATTGAAATATATGATTCACTCAAATACGTAAAAAAACTGAATTTTCAAATCACTTAGAAATGACTTTTAAACTTGAAATTTTTACTGGTCTTGCTGCAGGTATCAGATGCCCTTGTTGCAGCTTCGGAGGTTTTCTTGAAAAGAAAGACTTTCCTTTCGAACCTCTTCCTCAACCTATCCATTTAGTACATAGAAGATTCCGCAACTCATTTGAACCGTTCAATCGTGAGATATCGGAATCGAATATTCGATTCTCATTCTCTCGCGCTACCTAAAATCTTTTTCTCCCGCTCTCAGATTATACTTTGCGAACGCTTCCCAAAATAAATATCCCAAAAAGCTCGCAACTCGTATAACTCTAAAATTTCCCTTAATTCTAAAACTCCCCTCCTGTCATTCTGACAGCTTAGTTCGTCGGGAACAATCAAAATAAACATAAGTGTTGACATTGTATCGTCGTCAACATTTAAATTCGTTTTAAGTTTTAAATCTTTCGCGCATCTAATCGAGAAAAACACAAAAAAGTGTAATTCGGTTACAGATCCAAAGACAGCTGACGTAAGCATGCAAAAGTTTGTTTCATTCCCTTATTAGATACAATATTAAGCCATTTTGTTTTTTATGTAAAGTGCATTGATATAAATAAAACAAAAACAAATTCATCAACCTTCATATGGAAGCTCTTTATGTGAAAATATATACAAGGATAGACTCAAGTAGAATGAAGGAAATTGTGTAGACTTTTTGGGTCGAAAATTAATTATCTCCCTTATTCTGCTGGCTGCTTATGGGAATGGAAATAATATTTTTCTCTCGCTCCCGCTGAATTTCTCCACTTTCGATACTAACGCCACGCCAACGACTCGGCATCTGGTCGCCCTAAAACTTTATGCTCATGAGAGTACTATGGTTTTTATTATGTACAATTGTACATAATGGCATTTATATCTTTGAAGACAAACTTAATTTACAGGTATATTTTTAAATCTTATATAAGTACTTTTTTAAACATACTCTTAGCATACAGGAGCAAGTTCGTGCGACCCAGTCGTGCATTTTATTTTTCAACGCACATGTAATACACCTACCTACTTGATGGAATTTCGTTCTCACTTTCCATGGTTTGATCGTTATTTGATTGAATATTGTGTAATACAGTAGTACCCGTGGCATGATGGTTAGTGCGTTGGACTGTCAGTCGTTCTTTGACTTTCAAAGTGAAAACAAGTGTTAGTTAATTTTTAATTTCATTTAAAAAGAAAGTGCATTTGTAGTGTTTGGCAGTTAACTAGACAGTTTGCCACTGTTTAAAACAACAAATCGATAGCCTAGTGGAGCTGGCGTCCGAAAACAGCTCCAAGGGTCGTGGGTTCGAATCCCGTGCGGAGTGCACTAAAAATTTGGAAGCTTTTTTTCACAATCGGGAAATCGTAGATTTTATTGATTGGGAAAAAAAGCAAATGGAGAAGGAGCGGAAAGCAGGGGTATCGAAAGATACCTCTGCCAATTCATCAGGTGATGCCAATGTGGTACCATCAGCGGTACACAAATTCACCGCAACATCATCAGGCCACCAGTCTGATAGTCCATTGACAACAACAAACGTAAAGAGGAAACTTAAGCCTAACCTGGTGGAAAGGAACAATGCTGCTAAGCGCGGAGCGATGCGCCAGGGCGTGCAGCAAAAAAAACAAAAAGAGATGACGTCACAAAGCGAGTCGTCAGACGGTGACATCGACTACGTCTCCGAAGGTGGAGAGGGGCACTATAGGTCGCCTAAAAATAAAAATAGGTTCGCAAGCCTAGCGCCGCCAGAGCAGCCTAAAGAAAGGGAGATGGAGGTGCCTGAAGCCCCCAACGACAACGAAGCCGATGAAGCGGAGCTGGCACAAGTGCTGCAGGCAAAAAAGCAGCAAATAGATGCCTACGAGGACCAGCTAAAAAAGCTGAAGGAGGAGATGGAGCCCCTTCTCAGTGCACTAAGAAACAAAATTGAAGCGCGCCGACAAAAAGAGGCAGCTGAGAAGGAGGACAAACAAGCACAACGGCTCCTACAACAACAACAGCAGCAACAGGCAAAGCAAAAAAAGCCTGATACAAGGCAACAAAAACAACAACCACAGCAGCAACAACCAAAGCCCGCTACCAAAATCACTGGAGCGGAGCAAAAAATTAAGGCTTTACCAGCAGTGACAGGCTCAATGAAGGAGGGCCCATCTACCTCGAGTAAGGCCAAGCAGCAGCAACAACAAGAGCTACAAGCAAGGCAGCAGCAGCAGCAGAAACAGCAACAAAAGCCGCAGAAGCAGCAACAGCAGCAGCAACACCAGAAACAACCACAGCCTAACAAAGAAAAAATACCACCAATAAGGACCCATAAGGTTGACATACAGGACATTAAACAGGTATGTAAGTCGGCCACTAAGGGCAAATTTCTCATTAAAATTCTAAACGAAAAAGAAAAGAATTATTCGGTCCAGTGCTTCTCACTGGCCGAATACAAGTTAGTTAAAGAGTTGCTAAAAGAGGCCACAGCTGAGTTCTTCAGCTATACGCCTAAGAGCGAAAAATTCAAGACGGTCCTTCTGAAGGGCATAAGTTCCTGCACGGAACCGGAGGAGCTCTTAGCTGAGCTCCGCCAAAAAGCCAGTGACGATCTCGATTTTATCGGGGTCAAGCCTTTCACTACGGTGAAGTCAAGACGAGGGGGTTATAGGCTGCCAATGTTCCTCGTAACATTATCGCCCCAAAGCAGTTTGAATAGTGTCGAGAGAATCGTATCTCTCGACAATCAAGCTGTACGCTGGGAGACATTAAAAAGGCACGACGACATTCTACAATGTACGAAGTGCCAGAGGTTTGGCCATGCCAATGCCAACTGCAATATGCAGTTGCGTTGTGTGAGGTGCGGAGAAACCCACAAAGAAGGAGAGTGCAAGCTGGGGAATGAGCGGGTTGAGGATTTGACCCTGCTCAAGTGTGTCCTTTGTGGAAACCAAGGGCACCCCGCTAACTATAGGGGTTGCCCTAAGGTCCAACAAATGAAACACAAACAGGCCAGTCAAAAAGCCGAAAAAAGTCGACAGGCTCCAACACAAAAATTCGTGGATCCCAAATTCTCTTACGCCCAAATGGTGTCAGGGAATGGGAATACGAGACAAGCTCCACCAACGGTTGCCCCCAAGGCCCCTGTGCCTAAGACACCAGAGGTGCAGCCTGACATTGTAGCCTTGTTGTTGAGCATTCAAGGTCAACTAACAGGACTGCAAAGTCAGATAAAGGAGCAAGGCAAAAGGGTAGATCATCTCTACTCTTTGTTGCCTGGCCTGGCGCAATTTAGACCATAATGGGCGCGCTGCCGGAGACGCGCCTAAAAGTCCTAGCTGTGAATGTAAATTCACTGATTAGGATTGAACGAAGAGCCAATATGTTCCAATTGTTGAAAGACTACAGTCCCGATGTGTTTATGGCTAGCGAAACTAAGCTAAACCACAAACACAAATTGACTCATAAAAATTACAATATCGTAAGAAGAGACCGGCCCGACTCCACTCAAGGGGGCGGTGTCGCTCTCTTTATACGAAAAGGCATTAATTATAAAGTCATATACAACAATGAATTGCGAAAGCTCAAGACGCTAGAAGTTTGCGTTGTATGCATCTCTCTCTCTCAAGGGAAGCGGATGTATATGATTGCGGCTTATGCGGCTGGAGCTCCGCAGGTCACTTACTTTGCATCAGAACTCGAAATTCTTTTTAGGGAACTTAAACTGAGCTTGGAAGAAAACTATTTCATCTTGGCCGGTGATTTGAACGCAAAACATGAAGATTGGGGAAATCAACATAGTAATCCCAGAGGTAATCATCTTTTTAATTTGATGAATCTTTACAGCGTTGAATATGGCGTCGACCTGCTGGCTACCGAAAAGCCATCGTATCCAAGAAGCGGCTCCTTTCTGGATCTTTTGCTGTACGACATTAGAATGACAGTAACAGACAAAGTGGGTAATCACCCTCGAAACTGCCTACAGACAGTCGAGTACGACAGTGATCACTGCGGACTGGCTGCTGTAATGCAGATTCCGAACGAACGCGTGGAGTTGGAGGAATACGTTGCAACGCACTCTTACAATTACAGTCAGATGCGTTGGCCTCGTTTCACCAACGCCTTAGCGAGAGAACTTCGTTCGAGTGACATAGCCCCACCAAACAACAGAAACCTGACAAATACAGAAATTGACCAACATTTACAACAGATGGACGAAACAATAAAACGAACGATGGAACGGACAATTCCAAAGTACAGAGAACGGGACCAAATGGACGCTTACAGAAACGCGACAATTGACGCACTGCGAAAGCACAAGAGTGGCTTACTGACAAGACTCAAAAACTTGTACAGACGACTTACAGACCCACACGACTTGGAGGTTAGGACACTGAAGTCGTCAATAAAAAATGTCAATCTGTTGATTAAGGAGAACTACAGGTTATCAATTAACAAGTACTGGGACCGCAAGATCCGGTCAGTTAATTCTAGTGACCCTAGTATGTTCCCTAAAATCAACAAGATATTCAGGAAAAAGAACGACAATGACCTTCCGAGTCTGAAACTCCAAAGAACCGAAGAAAACAGAGACGTACTCATGACAGCGCAAATAGATCCAGAAGAAGCCATCTTTGACGATGACTTTTACATAATTGAAGATCCGAAGGAAAAAGTGGAGGCGGTGGGAGCTGCTTTCCAGCAAGTGTACAAGGTGAATGTTAGCATTCGCCCCAACCACGACCTGGAAAACAGAGCCCTACTTAATCACTTTTACCTCCGTAATGATATCACACATTGGCGATCTGAGAACCGCGGTTTCATGCGGTTCAATGACGATTCCTTGGCAAATGCCATAATCGCCGAGCAAACGGGACCAAGTCCCTTGTTAGTGACGAAGGTTGAGCTTCAACTCATCTTCAATTCAATAAAAAATAAAAAGTCAGCAGGTGTCGATGGTATATCCAACGTTGTACTAAGACATTTACCGACGGAAGCAATTGACATTTACACCACACTCTTCAACAATGCACTGAATAATGCATATTATCCAGTGCATTGGAAGACCGCTGTGGTTCATCCTCTCCCGAAAAAGGGAAAGGACAACTCCAACCCGTCAAATCTTCGGTCGATAAGTCTTCTTCCGAGCATCAGCAAAGTTTTCGAAAAGATCATTAATAGGGCTCTGACTAAGTGGGCTGCGGACAACAAAATTATTCCGGATAAACAGTTCGGGTTCAAGGCGGGTCATGACACAATTCATGCTGCGTCTAAACTCGTTTCTGATATCCAATGGAATAAGTCAAAACAACAATGCACAGGTGCTGTCTTGGTTGATTTGGAAAAGGCCTTTGACACCGTATGGTTAGAGGGTCTTTACCTAAAACTGAGCAGGTTTGGCATTAGCAAGCCATTGTTGTATATACTTTATGATATGCTTAACGGTAGAAAGTTTGTTGTCAAAAGTGGCAATGTAACTTCTACCACAACATTCTCAATTAAAAATGGTCTTCAACAGGGAGCGGTGAATTCGCCGATTCTCTTCAGCATTTACACCAGCGATCTGATAGGTAGTCTTACAAAGGCAATTGCGTACGCCGACGATCTAATTGCGTACAGAACGGCCCGAAAGGTTGAGGTTATTAGAATTCTCTTGCAGCGTGATTTCGACAAGATTCAGCGATATTGCGACGACTGGAAACTGAAAATAAATGTCCAGAAGTCAGAGACAATTCTGTTCCGGACTCCGTTGGCTAGGGCCACGAGGGATACGTGTAAGAATTGGCGCAAGATGGTCATCGTTGATCTTCACGGGCAGCCATTGGCGAGCAAAAGTGTAGTAAAGTACCTCGGTATCTGGTTAGATCAGTATTTATATTTCGACAGACATATAAATGCTGCTCTGACCAGGGCCAGAGGAGCCTTCGCTCTGACGAAACGACTGTTTTTTAGCAGTCGGCTTGACCCCAGAGTGAAGGTAATTTGCTACATGGCCCTCATACGGCCAATGATCGTGTATGGTTGTCCTGTGTGGTTCAACGTTGCCCCTTCCCAGATGGAGAAGTTCCGGGTGTTCGAGCGGCAGTGTTTACGACGCTGTACCGGCTTATATCGAACAGCCGAATCTTCTTATGTACATTACTATTCCAACGAGGTCCTATACAACGGGGCTCGAATCAACAGAATTGACAATTTCGTGATAAAACTCGTTCGAGGTCACATTGCAAGAGCTATGTCTTCGACCAACAATTTAATTTTCGGGGCGTTTTATCCGAACGACGAGTATTTTGAGAGTGCACGCTTGAGCGGGTTCATTCCACCAGAGGCATTCCTCTTTTTAGACAAATGCGGTCTGATACAGGATAGATTGGCAGTTCCGTTAATCTACCACGTCAGACGAAGAACCGTGGATGGGCGACTCCTGTACAGTCGGGACGTCATGGCACAAGGCGGAGCGGAGCTCCTTCGGTTCAGTAGGGCTGTGTCCGAACGGGACCGAACTGATAGGGTGAAGCAGGAGAGCCAGTTTTGGTGGCTTCAATCGGCACTTGATAATGGGTAGGTCGGGATGGGGTTTAAGCCTTGGCCGGCTTACATACTTGTTTTATAGTTTAGGGTTTAGTTTAAAGTAGAATAGGCATGGTGGCACAAAAAAAAAAAAATTTAAAAAAAAATTAAAAAAAAAAACAAAAAAAAAACAAAAAAAAATTAAAAAAAAAAAAAAAAAAAATATTAAAAAAAAAAAAAAAGACAACGAAATATGAAAAACAAAAATGTTAGATAGTTAGATTTGCTGCTGTGGTTGTTCTAGTTTTAAGTAGTTTATAGGTAGAATAGGTAGTTTAAGTTAGTTTTAAGTTTTATTTAAGGACCTTATTTTAAGTAGTTTGTAAGTAAAAATAAAAAAGGTTATTGATATTAGTTTTTTTCAAAATTTTCTAATGAAAACAAAACAAATAAAATTTAAATTGAAGTAAAATATATCTTAAGGCCGAAAGGCATTAGTAATTAGTGTTATAGTTTAGCTTAGAGTGTCCGTATGGGACCATTAAGTTAGTTGTAAGTTTTGGATAATTTAGGCTAGTTTTATGAATTTTTGTCTAGCTTTAAGATAGGTTTAAGATTGAATTAAATAAAAATGAATTTAAAAAAAAAAAAAAAAAAAAAAGTGCGTTGGACTGTCATGCAAGGGGTCTTGGGTTCAATCCCTGCCTGTGCCACCTTAATTTAAAAAAATTAATTTTCGCGGGTACTGCCTCTTGCGAGGAATTGACAAATCCTTCAAGAGTAATTCTTGTCATGAAAAAGTGCTTTCTCAAACTAGCCGTTCGGATTCGGCCTAAAATTGTAGGTCCCTTCCATTCCTGTCAACATTACTCGCACACAGGAATGGTTGAGAGTTGTAAGTCACTAGGCCCTGGTTCACAACGGACTGTTGCGCCACCCCATTTGATTTTGATTGTGTAATACATCTGTATGTACGTTAAAATAACCACTTGCCACGAAACAAATTCTCAAAAACGAGGCTGGAATGCGACCCACACTGATAACTTTCCATCCCGTCTGTCGATTTGTCTTGCTTTAAAGTTGTCTATATGTACTCGTATCAATTTTTACCACATTTGCGTACTATTTTTTGTAGATTTTATTTTTTATGTAAAAACGGACTGTTGGATTTTTATATAAAAATTACTGAATATCGAAAACAATTTTTTCTGTAAAATAATATAAGTTGGAAGCCAATATTTTTAGTTTTTGAAAAGCTATTTGAGTCGAAAATCAATTTTTACCAACTTTTGTTAATTTTTTTTTAAGGTTTTTAATTTTTTGTACAAAAACTGTCAATTCGATTTTTTTCGAAATTTTACTGAATGTTGAAAATAATATTTCTTGTAAGATAAAATTAGTTTGAAGCCAACATCAACAATTTTTGAATAGATATTTGAGTCGAAAATCAATTTTTAACAACTTTTTTCTTAATGTTGAAAACAATATTTCTTATAAGATAAAATAAGTTTGAAGCCCTAATTTCAACTTTTTGAAAAGATATTTGAATCGATATTCAATTTTTACCAACTTTGAGTAAAGTTTTTTTAGATTTTTATTTTGTACAAAAAAACTGTCAATTCGATTTTTCTCAAAATTTTATCAGATGTCAAAAACATTATTCTTCGTTGCACAAAATTGTTTTAGAGATGAAATCATGTTTCAGTCGTAAAATTTTGGAGGTGACAAATTTATTTTCAGTTTTATTGATTTATAAAAAAAACCGTTATATTTATTTCTTTCAAAAAATATACCTGTTTGGTATCACGTTACAATATATTATATAAAATTTAATTCAAGTCTCTAGCGTTTTTGGTTCGTAGGATATTTAGGGTTAACCAAAATTTTCACCTTTTCTTCAAACTGCTATGGTAAAAAAACCACCTACGCAATTTTCTTGAGAGCCCTTTCTGCATCTTTCTGCTTTATTATATGTATAACAAAATTTATTTGAAGTCGATATCTCTTCTGGTTCTTGGGCTATCGAGGACGAAAAAAACGTCGCGAACGTACGGACGTACAAACGTACGTACGCACGCACGCACTGACATCTTTCTAAAAATCTCTTATTTCGTTTCTAGCGACCTTGAAACGTCGAGAAATGTCAAAATTTTCTATTTGACAAATCGGACCCATTACAATAACTTCCTATGGCAAGTTAAAAAAGATGCTGGGATGCGACCCACACTGATAACTTTCCATCCCGTCTGTTGATATGTCGTGCTTAAATGCTTGTAAGTTTTCGTGTTGGGTTTAAAAAGTTGTCAGTTGAATTATTTTTAAAAAATTTTAAATTACCAACACTATTTGTCATATAAAGAAATAGTTTAATTTGAAAATCTAGTTTTGTTATATAGATTTTTAGTCAATACTAATTTTTACCAATTTAAGTAGCATTTCAGTGTTTAAATAGTTGTTTATTATTTTATGTTCGTATTTAATTTTTACATTTGGAAAAATGATTTTTCATATATAATGATGGGTATGAACGCCCAATATCTATATGTACCTTTAGCCGAGAGACGACAATCAAATAAGAACTCTGTTATAAGAACTTAGTTTGCTTTTGTTCTTCTTTTCATCCACACTGCTTGGTAGCAAAATTATTAAAATAGTTGTATTGATATATAGTAAGTTTATAAGTAATTATTAAATGAAGTGAACTAAAAACTAAAATGTTTTTTTTTCGGAACACAACAATAAATATATTTCATACAAGATGAACGAACAGTTTTGCTCTATAGTCCCTGCAAATAAATTTTATTTGCGTACATTATTATTATTACTAAAATTTTGTTATAAAACTTAAATTTTAAGACTTCTCGTAAGTTCAGATCACATTTGTTGTAGAAATAAACAGTCCGTATTTCGATGCTTTTGACATTCGGAAACAAATTGCAAGATACGAAAATTTAATATTCGATGTTGGCAATTCTGTATTTCAAAATGCAGTAAATAAGGCTAAAAAATAAAAATCGCTTTGATAACGTAAAGAAGTGCGCACTGTTTTACATTTTTTTTTCTTTGCCTTATTTAAATTTTAAGACATTTTTAAATACAAAATTTTGAGATACAGCATTTTGATCATGTATAGCATTTTGTACATACAGTATTTAGAAATACAGTATTCTGAGATACAGTATTTTAAATACAGCATTATGATCCATACAGTATTTCGACCCTAACTCCTAAATTTCATAATGAAGTTATTGAAACCACCAAGTTCCCAAAAAAGTCTTTTATCCTTGTACATATCTATGTATCTGTCTATGAATTGACAATCCGTTTTGGTTTGGCTTAAAACTGTAGGTCCTCTCCATCCATCACAACATAACTCGCACACAGGAATGGTCGCAGGTTATAGATTTTCCTTGAAAATATTAATATAATATTAATAATATTAAGTTCGAAAATCCTAATGTTGACAGCGCAAGGCCTACATCAAGTCACTTTAATTCATTGTTTTGCCATAGGGAAAGAATCGGAGAGGGTCTGCAGCAAATATTTTATAAAACTTTATTTATTCAATAATTCTCGATAAATCTGAAACAAGAAGAACTAAAAAGATAATTTGGGACAGTATTAAATTGTACTCACAATTCTTGTGGAAACTCCAAGAAGCTGGAACCCTTCTACTACACCGCATCTAATATAAATCAAAACAAAATGTATTCCATGTTGCTGTCTACACCATATTTTGAAGTAAAAGTATTTTGCAGTAAACATACCAATCCACTTTGGTTTTTGTTCACACACATCTTTAAGAAGACACGAAGTCTTCAACCATCACTGATTAGAACGCAATGTTTCTTCCCTTGGGACGTGCTTCCCACGTACCCCGTCACACTGAAAACATATAATCACATTTTTTTGTTTAAACCGCCATCAGAATTCGACGAATTTTGAATTTTTTACTCCAGGCAATAAACCTATGTAGCTACAAGAACACCAAATCGACACCCACCATATTTTCATCGATTTCAAGGCCGCATATGACAGCATCTACAAGGACGAGCTGTATGGAGCCATGTCCAGTTTTGGCATTTCTGCCAAACTCGTCCGTTTGTGCAGGATGACCATGGAGAATTCACGCTGCTCCATAAAGGTTGGAAACAACTTAACAGAACCTTTCGATGTCAAAAAAGGTTTTAGACAAGGTGATAGGTTTGGTTAGGTTGGAGTGGCTGTCCAGATGTCATTGACACACGTAGACCTCAAGGGTCTATTGTGATACCACTAATGAGGTTACTCATGGGAAAGAATTGAATTTAAACAAACCATTTCGTACTTTTAATAAAGTTAGAGAGACGTTTTGTAACAATCGTTGCCAGTTCACTGGTGTTATCGAAGAAGGGATTACCGAGAAAGTTATTCCTTCTAATGGAGAGTGCTGGACATGTACATTGAAGGTGTTGGACTGTTTCCTCTTCCTCCTCGTCCATGCAGCTTCTACAGAAGTCATTTGTGTAGACCCCTAGCCTCAGAGCAAGTCTTTCTATGAGGCAGTGTCCCGTTATTACTCCAATTGTAGAGCTTATACTTTGTCTGCTCAGTGACATCAAGCTTTTTGACCGTTTTAAGTCAATACTTGGCCATATTTGCTTGGTTGCTAGGCAGGTGGTAGCCTGTGACCATCTAGCATTTGTTGATTCTAGAGCATATTGCTTGAGAAGATATTTGAATGTAGCAAGTGCTGTTCCTATGTTATATTTTTGTCTAACATTAGGCAGAAGTGTTCCGTTTTTGGCGAGCTCATCGGCTTTGCAATTTCCCGGAATGTCTCTGTGGCCCGGCACCCAAATGAGGTGAATGTTAAACTGTTCCGTCATCTCATTCAGAGGTGATTGACAATCGTGGACTGTTCGAGAGTTTGTGGAGACAGACGCGAGAGATATAAGAGAAGATTCGAGACAAGGTGATGCGCTGCCATGTGATTTTTTTAACATCGTCCTTGCAAGAATAGTGCAGAGCTCATACGTCAACACTAGAGGCACTATCTTTCAAAAGTCTGTCTAATAACTGGCATATGATGATGACATTGACATAATCGGAAGAACTCAGCGTGATGTCTTTTGGGGCTTTTATGAGTATTGAGACATGGACGTTCACATATTACGGCAGAGAAGATTTTGTAGACTTATTCCTTTTTAGCTGGTGCAGTTTAGAGGGTCTCCTTTTTTCAGGATCGGGCAAACAATATTGATATTCATCGGGCATGCTTTCTTCCGACCATATCTTACAGACAAGTTGATGCATGCTCCTAACCAACTTATCTCCAGCTGCTTTAAAGAGCTCGGCATTCAAGCCATCCACTCCAGCGGCCATAGCCATAGACTTCAGCTTAGATATGGCAATCTTTACTTCGTCTAAGTCGGAAGGACGGGATTGTTGGCTTTCGTCGTCTATGTTGAATGGATCATCCTGCGTGACAGCGGAATTCAATTTGTCTTCGCCGTTATACAGTCTGCAGAAGTGGTCCTTCCATATCCTCAGTCTTTGCAGCCTTCGTTTCTTGGTTTATGTACCTGTGAATTTCGTTTCACCTGTTCATAAAACTTTCGAACTTCATTCCTGTTTTTAAACCTCTCAACATCTTCGACCGCACTCTTCTCATGTTCCTCTAGCCTCTTCTGCTCATAGAGCTCATGAGCAGCTCTCGTCCTTTTATGCAGCGCCGCTCTGCGTGCCTGTTGTTTGGCTGCATTTGCCTGCCGACATTCCTCATCAAACCAGGGGTTCGTTGTTGGTGGCTTCTTGAAACCCAGCACATCAGAGGCGGCTTCTCTGATTGCATCTTGCAATGATTTGAAAGTTCTTACGATTGCATCTTGGCAATGTTGCCACTGGTTTTCGATAAATTGGGTTGGCGGCAGAGAACTTCGAGAGACGTCACTTGCAACTCGGTTGAAAAAGGATTTGGCGATCTCAGGCGATTGTAGCCGTTCGACGTTATACCTTCCTGTTTTGCCTTGGGGCTTGAAAACCGAAGTGCTACCTTGGCTGTAACGTGGTAGTAGTCCGAGTCGATGTTAGCTCCTCGGAAAGTTCGTACATCCATGATGCTGGAAGCGTGTCTGGCGTCGATCGCAATATGGTCAATCTGGCTGACGGTAGATTGATCTGGAGAAGTCCAAGTTCCTTTGTGGATGTTGAACCTGAATCCATTGTCGGAAGTGTTGTCGTGCAGGCTGTTCTTCCCGATTATTCCAATAAAGTTGTCTTCCCTTCCTAGCTTGGCATTAAAATCGCCCAGGACTATTTTAATATCGTATCTATGACACTGCTCAAATGTTTTGTCTAAGAGCTTGAAGAACATATCTTTGGTGTTGTCGTCTTTCTCTTCTGTGGGGGCGTGCGCGCATATCAGGCTAATGTTGTCGAATTTAGCCTTGATGCGTATGGTCATGAGGCGCTTATTGATGCACCTATAGCTCAAGACTTCTTGCCTAAATCTGGCTATAATGACGAAGCCGCATTCAAATAAGCGCTGTTGGTTTTCGTGGTAGCAGTCACCATAGTTAATATCGCAGTTTTCCATCCTCTTTTTGCCCGTCGATATCTGTTTTATAGCGGTCTAGGGCCTCATTTGCGTTGGTTGTCAACAGTAAATCCCTCCGTATCCGAGGCTTGTTGGTGCTTCGCAACTATGAAAGCTTTTACGTGGCCAGGAAGTCACCCCGACTTCACAACCCCCAACATAAAGGGCCAGATCCTAAGTATAACTCCAAGGATGGGGAGCCGGATAAAAACGCTCCTTATAGACCTGGGCTCCGAATGAGTCGAAGAAGCCCTATAAGGTGTTCACTAAGTAGTTCAACCTTACTGGAACTGTAGACGCCACCGTTGATTCCATCTCGGGAATTCCTCCGCTGCCGTCTGGATAAGGAGAGGTGCCTTAATGGAAACACCTCTCCACCCCTCCCTAGTTTTCTGCCCCCAACAACTTTCCACTGGCGTTGGTACCCAATCTCCAGTTGAGGTACTGGGCACCCGATGTTCACCACGCTGAGGTGAGAGTAGGAGTTGATAGACAGAGGACGCTTGTGTCCTCTTAAATGCACATGTCTACCATTTGAACATCACCACCTTCGTCCACTTAATTTAATTTTCAAAGACCAGAAAAGAAACGAAGCATGTTCGAAAAACAACAAAAAAACAGAAAGACATACGTCAACAATATGTAATTTAATAACTTTCATAATATTTTCTTAACATTTTCTCTTTAAAATTTACTATTTATTATGTTAAAATAAGTTCTGATCTGAATTTTGCTATATTTTATAAATTTTGTTGAACTTTTTCTGAAAAATACTCAGTTGTAAGAACTTTCAAATTTCTCACTGTACTGTAATATGGACTTCGAAAAAAAAACCCGGTTAGTAAACATTTGACATTGCTGTGATACAAAAATGATGTAATACAACATTTAAGTTGCTGCACTGTATTTGAAATAGGCCTCTGTTGGGTATACATTTTTGCGCATTGAACAAAGCTAAATTAGATAAGTGTCATCTGTATAAATTTTATATACAATTTATTTTTGTTTATTTTGGTATTTGGTTTAAGTTTTGACTTTACCGCTTAAAGTGCAAAGTGCAGTCAATCTCTGCTTAATTATCTATGATTTTATAATCATTTAAAACCTGCTACCCTCTCAAAACTAAGAAGTTTAAGTTTTTTTTAAAATGAGTACTTTCATGGGAATATTCGAGGAAGTACCTGGCATTGCTGTAGATCGATTCGATGGGGACTGCCTGAAATCGAGTTTCCTTTTTCTTTCACATTGTCATGCAGACCATATGATTGGGTTGTCCGAAATTATCAATCCTACAATTCCATTAATCACTAGCGAAATATCTGCAGTGTTTCTCAAGCACCAATTCCCAAACATAGCCAATGCCATAGAAACAATAGAAATTGAAAGTATGTACCTTCAAAGTACCTAAGATCTTAAATTTCAACATTTTGTATTTTAATTTTGTTCATCATCCCAGCGCCTCTAGAACTAAGATATAACTTTAATGGAAAAGATATAGAACTGGTTGTAACCGCTCTTTCAGCAAAGCACTGTCCAGGCTCAGTTATGTTCATCTTTGAAACAGCAGCTCAAACAGTCCTCTACACTGGAGATTTCAGGTTTGATGCGAAGTCCTTTCAATTTCAAGTTCTTAGCAAATAATAAACAAAATCTTTACAGAGTTCTAAGATCCCATTTTCATCAGTATGACTTTATAAAAATGAAAACCATCGATACAGTTTATTTGGACTCTACATTCCTTTCCGAGATATTTAATGAATTCCCAACACAACGAGAAAGTATCTCAGAAATATGTTCACTCATACGTGAATGGCTGGATAAGCATTCCGAAAATAAGATTTTAATAGAAATGCCTGCTCAGTATGGAGTGGAGTTTCTATTTATTGCAATCGAACAGGAATTAAATCAAAAAATATTTGTCGATGAGAAACAGTGGCAAAAGTACATTTATCTTCCGGCGATGGACAATTGCATATCACCAGATATCCAAGAATGTAGAATCCTTACTAAATTCAAAGGCTTTCAGGAGAAGAAATGCGAATATTCGGCAAACAGACTTCGAGTAATTAAGCCATCAGCAATGTTCTGGAAAAATTGGAAGCGAGGGCAACCAATTGTAATGCAAATGGGAGATAGAAACGAGTACCGCGTGGCGTATTCGAATCACTGCAGTTGCTTGGAGCTGAAAGAATTTCTAGAGTTCGTGCAGCCAAAAAAAGTTTCGTTAAATGTTGTTCCAGATAATTGCGCTTTAAAATATGCCAGTTGTCTGAAAAAAATATATTTTAACAACAACGATATCATTGTACCTGAAGAAAATCAAGAACAAATAAGCTTCGACAGTATTTTCTTCTTACCAAGTCCAAGCAATGTAAAAAGGCATAACTCGGAAGTTAAACTTTTACCTAAAAGACTAAAATCATGACATATGTTTCTTATATTTTAAATTTTAGCAATTTACAAACAGACAATATTGGGTATGGGTGTAGCCAGCATTGTTGTGATTATGACGGTTTATAGGAACATTCTCTTTGTCATCGAAGTTGAAACCTTATAATACTTAGAAGATACGTATGAGTTTTTAAGCGTGACTTTGTCTTATTTCTTTAATTTTATTTCAATTCAAAATAAATGGTTTCCATTTTGTTTTTGGCTTCGTAATAAACATAAATGTTTAGCCAATAAAAACGAATACTTAGGAATTTATTCTAGATTTATGAACAGTTCCCGATAACTAAAGTATTAGTAAAAAATTGTATGGTCTAAAAACTATAAATGACCCTAACACTCAGTATTGTTGACTTGATATTTTTTTTTAAATATTTAAAATTTTAGTTAGTTTTTAAAATGTTATTCAAGAAATTTACAAATAAAATTATTTTTAAGAAGACTCGTTTAAAGTTATTTACATGGAAAGAAAATATTGAAAATTTTCAGTTGATTACTTGCCCTAAATGCAAGATTTATAGGAAAAACTGATGGATTTTTTGGCCGAATACACTAATCGAAAAATTACGTTTTTTATGTAGGTACTTACTTAAGATTTTTTTTTTGACAGGAGGAAATCTTCAAAAGACACTTGGCAGTATTCGACACCAAGTAGTGTGGGACTTTTAACCACTAAAACCACCTCTTCATCAGGACTAATCTTGAAGGATCGACTTCCGATATTTCTTTCTTCATTTTGTACAATCACTTTGAGGGAAGTTTAAACTTTTAATACTTTCCCATGTTTTTTTAGACCATAAGCTCATGAGGCTTGGTTCTTCTTAATCTCCGAACATGGTTTCTTATATTCAAGAAGGACTCCATTTCAGAATAAGCATGACTTTGCAGTCTCTGTTTGTGCGATACAGCGTATTTTTTAACAACTTCTGTAACCATTTCTATTTGTAAGTCACGATGTAGATCGGTATTTCTTATGTACCAAGGTGCATTAACTATTCCACGAAAGACTTTATTTTGGAATTTTTTGATGATTTCGGTATTTATTTTCTTTGTACAGCCCCATAATTGGATTCCATAGGTCCAAACAGGCTTTATCACTTGATTATACAGCATTATTTTGTTTTGGATTGATAAATCAGAGTTGTTACCAAGCAACCAGTACATTTTTCTATATTTCAAGTTTAGTTCTTCTCTTTTTTTTATGTGCTCTTTCCACTTAAGCTTTGCATCCAAAGTCATTCCAAGGTATTTGGCCGTATTGACGTAAGGTACAGCTTGATTATTAATAAATAATGGAATATCGTTTATCTTTTTATTTGTAAAGTTTATATGTGAAGATTTTGTTTCATTGAGTTTGATACGCCATTTTTCCAAAAGTGCGGTATCATCTGCAAAAGTAGCCATTATGGTGATTACCAATTAGAATATCCCTTGTGTATAGTAAATACAGGGTAGGGCCTAGGACACTTCCTTATGGTACACCGGCTTCTATTTTCTCCAATTCCAAGTATTCTTAATAGTACCTTACTCTAAACAATCGGTCTGAGATGCACGATTTTAATATTTTAAAGTACTGCCTTTGAAGATCCCTTTGCAGTTTGTAGTCAAGTAACATACTTGTTTTTCTTCTAATGCTTTTTCTATTACATCCGATATTCTATCAACTTGGTCTATCGTGGAATGTTTATTTCTAAAGCCAAACTGATGGTTTACCTTGCTTTGGTATGACAATTACTTCAGCAATTTTCCAATGGTGCGGGACATACCGGTGCTTAAGGCATGCATTTATTATATATTGGAGTTTTATGAAGGCTTTCAATGGCATTTCTTTCATAACCTGAGCAGTAATTAGATCGTAACCTGGTGATTTTTATTTGGTAGTTGATGTAAACACATACTTTTTATTTCTTTAAGTCTTTCAATTGGTATTTCACTTTCATCTATCTTATCAACAAACTGTAAGTTATTTTCAGCCGCGTTTGATGAGTATGGCTTAAAAACATTCGCAAGATGTTCAGCGAAAAGGTTAGCTTTTTCTTTCGGGTTACCGAACCATTTCCCATATTGGGATTGCAAGGGCGAGTTTCGTAACTGCGGTCTTTTCAGGCTCTTGGCTGCTTTCCATAGCGAAAAATCGGTTGAAGCATCAGTCGTTAAATTCCTTAGGAATGTACTAAGTGCATCATTTTTGAATTTGTAAATTTGTTTTTTAAGATTGTTGCTTATACGGTTAAACGTTGTTTTATTATCTGGAAATCTACTATTTTGCCATTTTCTTCGAGCTCTTCTTTTCTCTATTATCAACTCTCTTATCTCTAAAGGATATTTTATTTCATTTTGTCTTCTATTAGAAAATGTTGGAGTACTTTCTTCAGCGGCCTGTTGCACATCAGCAATAAATTGTTCCACTTCATGGTCAATTTGCTCGATTGTATCCATGGGAGATCTTAAATTTATAAAACTTAAAAGCCTTTCTCTAAAATCATTCCAGTTTGTTTTCTTATTTACAAGCTTTGGATTACTTTTTTCTAGTACTTCCCATTCCCTTAGTGATAGAATCACTGGAGTATGATCTGATGACAGGTCATAATTACCTTCGACACTAATGTGATTTCGTTTGATTCCTTTAGCTATGAAAAAGTCAATAAGGTCTGGTATTTTGTTAGTATCGGAAGGCCAGTAAGTTGGCGACCTGGAGGAATAAAATTCGCAATTGTATTTACGGCCTGCTTGAAAAAGTCTTGCCTTTTATTGATATAAGCCTTGAACCTCAATGGGTGTGTTTCGCATTGAAGTCTCCGACAACAAGAAAGTTATGCCCAAGAAGATTAAATAGATCTGTATAGTCATCTTCTGCCGGGGAGCGCCTTGGTGGGCAGTATATAGCTGCTATCTTAAACTCTTTCTTACTTAAGGTGGCGCTACAGTCCTGTGTGAACTAGGGCCTCACCCAACAAACTTCTCCATCTAGGTCGGTCACTAGCTAGATGTCTAGAGTTTCGCGCTCCAAGTTGGGTGAGGTCACTTTCCACTTGTGCGTGCCACCTAATCCGCGGTCTTCTTCTACTGCGCTGTCCTGCAGGTGCGGATTCGAAGACTTTCCGGGCCGGACCATTGGTTTCCATGCGCTCTACGTGACCCAGCCATCTAAGTCGTTGGACTTTTACCCTTCTGGCTAAGTCGACGTCGCTGTACAGCCCGTACAGCTCGTCGTTCCATCTTCTCCTCCACTCCCCTTCGATGCATACGGGACCATAGATCACACGAAGAACTTTTCTCTCGAAGCGACCCAAGGTGCTTTCATCCGCTTTTGTCATAGTCCATGCTTCCGTATAGCAGGAAGGGAATGATAAGGGTCTTATATAGCAACACTTTGGTCCCTCGAGAGAGGACATTACTACTCAATTGCTTTCTTAGTCCAAAGAAACAGCGGTTAGCAAGAGTTATTCTGCGTTTGATCTCAGCGCTGGTGTTGTTTTCTGCGTTTACAGCGGAGCCTAGGTAGACGAAGTCCTTGACTACCTCAAAGGTACGTCTGTCGATTGTGGCGTTTTGTCCAAAACGTCGGTGTTGTATGTCCTTTCTAGACGACAGCATGTACTTTGTTTTGCCCTCATTAACCGTTAAACCCATTTTTGCCGCCTCTGCCTCAATACTCACAAAAGCCCCATTGACATCACGCTGAGTTCTTCCGATTATGTCAATGTCATCAGCATATGCCAGTAATTGGACAGACTTTTGAAAGATAGTGCCTCTAGTGTTGACGTGTGAGCTCTGCACTATTCCTTTAAGCACGATGTTAAAAAAATCGCATGACAGCGCATCACCTTGTCTAAAACCTTTTTTGACATCAAAAGGTTCTGTTAAGTTGTTTCCAACCTTTATGGAGCAGCGTGAATTCTCCATGGTCATCCTGCACAAACGGACGAGTTTGGCAGGGATGCCAAAACTAGACATGGCTCTATACAGCTCGTCCCTGTAGATGCTGTCATATGCGGCCTTGAAATCGATGAAAAGATGGTGGGTGTCGATTTGGTGCTCTTGAGTTTTTTCCAGGATCTGCCGTAATGTGAATATTTGATCAACTGTGGACTTTCCTGGTCTAAAACCACACTGATAAGGACCTATCAGGTTGTTGACGATGGGCTTTAGACGTTCACATATTATGGCAGATAAGATTTTATAGGCGATGTTAAGTAGACTTATTCCTCTATAGTTGGTGCAGTTTAGAGGGTCTCCTTTTTTCAGGATCGGGCAAACAATACTGAGGTTCCATTCATCGGGCATGTTTTCTTCCGACCATATCTTACAGATAAGATGGTGCATGCTCCTAACCAACTTATCTCCAGCTGCTTTAAAGAGCTCGGCATTCAAGCCATCTGCTCCAGCGGCTTTATTAGACTTCAACTTAGATATGGCAATCTTTACTTCGTCTAAGTCGGGAGGACGGGATTGTTGGCTTTCGTCGTCTATATCGAATGGGTCATCCTGCCTGACAGCGGGATTCAGTTCTTCGTCGCCGTTATACAGTCTGCAGAAGTGGTCCTTCCATATCCTCAGCATTGACTGCGGTTCCACTATGATGTTTCCACTTTCGTCTTTGCAGCCTTCGGTTCTAGGTTTATGTACCTGTGAATTTCGTTTCACCTGTTCATAAAACTTTCGAACCTCATTCCTGCTTTTATACCTCTCAACATCTTCGACCGCACGCTTCTCATGCCCTCTCTTTTTCCTTCTGAAAAGTCGGCGTTCCTCTCGCCTCTTCTGCTCATAGAGCTCACGAGCAGCTCTCGTCCTTTTATGCAGCGCCGCTTTGCGTGCCTCTTGTTTGGCTGCATTTGCCTGCCGACATTCCTCATCAAACCAGGGGTTCCTTGTTGGTGGCTGTTTGAAACCCAGCACATCAGAGGCGGCTTCTCTGATAGCATCTTGGCAATGTTGCCACTTCGATGTTGTATCTTCTCCCAGCACCTCCCTGTTTTGCCTTGGGTCTGGAAATCCGAAGTGCTACCCTGGCTACAACGAGGTAGTGGTCCGAGTCGATGTTAGCTCCTCGGAAAGTTCGTACATCCATAATGCTGGAAGCGTGTCTGGCGTCGATCGCAATATGGTCAATCTGGTTGACGGTAGATTGATCTGGAGAAGTCCAAGTTCCTTTGTGGATGTTGAGGTGTGGAAAACGCGAACTGGCTACCATGATGTTTCGCCCTGCAGCATAATCTATGAGCCTGAATCCATTATCGGAAGTGTTGTCGTGCAGGCTGTTTTTCCCGATTATTCCACCAAAGATGTCTTCCCTTCCTAGCTTGGCATTAAAATCGCCCAGGACTATTTTAATATCGTAGCATCCGTATTTATGTCAATATTTTCCTGATTTATGAAAATTTTGATTAAGGTCAACTTAATAGATTTCATATTAAAAAAATTAAATAAGAGATTCCCCTGCTCTATATATGTGTCTACCGTTTCTAAAGAAAGCCACCGGGTTTGACAAACTTTTAAAATTTGATTTTCATTGACACCAAGTTCCTTCTGAAAGTTTATGAAATCTTTCTGTTTTTGATTTATGACAGAGGTAAAAATATATGTCCCCCAACGATTTTTCAATATGTTAAAACAGCAATACAATGATATAATAGAAAAATTATTTTTATAACCAGCGAATGTTAAAAGGTGGTTTATTTTGAGTTGGAGGTGGTAGAATTTTAGAAACAAAAAAAGCGGTAGAAATACCACTTGAGTGGTAGAAGTCCCATCACTGATCCCAGGGCTATGTTTTATCTCCAACACTCTTACTCATTTTTATTAATGACCTCCTGTCTGCAACTTCTAAGTTCTAATCCAATACATTGGGGGCATTCACTAAGCTAGTAGCTACGTAGTCAAGGAATTCTGATTGGCTAAATGCAACTACAAAAGTAGTTGAAATTTCACCTTCGTCGTAGAGTACAAATTTCAGTTACAAAGTTAGTGCACACTAGTTTTGACGTTTCTCAATCAGCTGCTCGATAAGGACACAAGAATTCAAAATGAAGTGAATCTTTCGGTAGACTTACATCCCGCTTCTTCGGATGTGGAACTGCAACGACAACATATGATAAGCACATACTTGTTCCGCTCTTTTTTACCGTTATTTTACACATACTACTCAGCATATAAATGTACCTACAGAGTAGAGACACATTACGAGTACCTTGAGCGACTAAGACTTTATAAGGTGATAACAACACAAGACATTAATACGAGACAGAAGAGGAAGAACAACAGACAGAAAGGACACATGACAACAGCACGTGGTAGCTTCTAAGCAAAGATATAAAGATATAAATCCTTCGTACGTATCACCCTCCAAAACCCATTGTTGTATTTGTAATGTGGAAGAATTTAAAGAGAAATATTGACGTCTTTTTACGCATACAAAGAAACACTTACTGAGTTTTTTGGGGAAATTTAATAAATTAGAGGAGAAATTACACGCACACTATGAAAAAGTTTATGAGGCTGATTTCCGGTCTAGCTTGTAGGCAAACCAAGATGTCTACCGAGGATTTATATCTTCATATAGAGTGTTTTTGCTTCTGAGACTGACCCCCATCTGTCTACTAACCGCGCTCACTGATCCTTGATTTCCATGGTCGATGAGAACCGATGCTTTAACAGTGGCTGCGTTCAATCTCAGACATATTGGGTATCCGGATACCTTTTTGTTAGTGTTTTACGTGTAAAATAACAGCTGATCAACAACAGCTAAGATGTCAAAAAAGGTATCTATTAATTTCTGGGGTATGTATATATGTAGGTAACTGACAGAACGCCTTGGTTGAATATCAAGAATCTTGAAAATTGATTTCAGCTTTTTGTATTTGTTGGTAAACGAAAAGATGCAAAATATTAGTTGAAGTTGTGTTTCAGGATGTTGTGTGCATAATAGACGATGAAGAAGCTATTTGGCTCCGAATTTAAGAAGGTAATTATGATCTTTTTTTTAAACTCCAAAATTGACTTATTTTGTTCTCGTTTTGTTTGTTACGCACCTATTATCCATTAAATGTTTTATCTTACAAAAATTTTGGCTTCGAAGCTTTTTGTGAACAGCTGAAAGTTGTTTTTATTTTTTGACTCGCGCTTCTAGGAATGCTCATCAGTATACCCTCCTGTTCAACTTCGATCGTACTGTCAAGAGTGTCAAGTACAGAGATTCGTTCCTTAGCCGCACTTCGCGAATGTGGGATGCCTTACCACGTTTTGTCCTTTCCAATCATTGCAATATTTTGGAATTCAAAACCAACGTGCACCGACATCTCCTTAAAACCATCTCTCCCTTTCCTAATGCTCTTACTAAAAAAAAAAAATCAAATGGGGTGGCGCAACAGTCCGTTGTGAACCAGGGCCTAGTGACTTACAACTCTCAACCATTCCTGTGTGCGAGTACTGTTGTCAGGAATGGAAGGGACCTACAATTTAAGGCCGAATCCGAACGGCTAATTTGAGAAAGCACTTTTTCATGACAAGAATTACTCTTGAAGGAATTGTCAATTCCTCGCAAGAGGCAGTACCCGCGAAAATTAACTTTTTAAATTAAGGTAGCACAGGCAGGGATTGAACCCAAGACCCCTTGCATGACAGTCCAACGCACTAACCATCATGCCACGGGTACTACTAATGTAGTACCTTACTGTGTGTGCTTATTATAATTTTAACTTTAACAACAAATACTAAATTGGCAGTCGTTTTGATAATAGCCTAGATTATTTTTTTTGTTTCATTTTATTTATTTCTTCAAATCAATATACAATTTTTTTCTTTTTTAACATATAAAAATTAAAATAAAATAATAGGCTATGGTGGAAATATTGGTTTCTTAAAATCGGTTTTGTTCAGTCTAGTCTAAGAATGAGGTGATAGGTACATTTTAGCTAAACTTAATATATTATATTAATAAACATAATAAATATAATACAAAAACTATATATACACTTCTTAAAAAAATGGCGCAGTTGTAGTTTTCTTTCGTAGAGCAAACCAAAATGAATGAACTCTTAAGCCAAATCGATTTTGACTTTATATCGATTAAAAAGTTTTACTCCCTACTTTCGATGTTCAAATGGTAGACATGTGCAATGATTGGAAAATAAAATTAAACGCTTCCAAGACACAGGCCCTCTTTTTCACTAGAAAAAGAAAAGCCTGTTTCCTTCCAAGCAATAGGCTTCAGTTGAATTGGATTCAAACTGAATAGAAATCGAGCGCTAAGTATCTTGGGGTGCACCTGGACAAAACGTTGACATTTAGTTTGCATATTCAAGAAACACTAAATAAACTTAATATGGCGATAAAAACTCTATATCCATTTATAAATCGTAGATCCAAATTGAGTGTTGAAAACAAATTGTTATTATACAAAGTAATATTTCAAAGTACATATAATGCTATATGGTTCGCCTGTATGGGGAACATGTGCAGTTGTTCTGACAACAACTTAATATCAAATTTATCTAATTAAGGTGTTGTAATTTTTCTATTTACTTGTTTATTGTTTATTTTTTTATTTATTTATTTATCTACTTTTTTTCGTGTTTATCTATTTATTTATTTTTGTTATTTATTTAATTATTTATTATTGTTATTTATTTATTTGTTTAATTATTTATTTTTTGTTTTTAGTACTTTCCAAAAAAAGTATTTTATTTTAATTTTAATTTTCCTTTATTTTATACAAAAAAAATAGTACATCGGCAGGAATGAAAAAAAAAAGATGACTTCTCTTCTCGACTTCCACTTTTTGAATGCCCTCGTTATTTCAATTTCTTTTGAATCAAATACAACGAGCTATCTTATTGGGAGATAGAACGAGCGATCTCATTGGTCGGATAGTTCGGATCCTTTTTGACAGTTCGAATTCGAAACAAAAATAATAGGACATTTACATTAGTCAATTTTCATATCATATTACTACAGTGTTATATCATATTAATTATTATGGTATTACAACTCGGCCGATCTGACACCAAAATCGACCTCGATCATATTAACTTTATTATCCTTAAAACTACTAAGATTCTAACAAGTGTTGCCCACATAAAGTTGCGTCGGATCATTCGGTGCACTACCATCTACCATCCATTTTCTCATACGTGAAGCCTCAACAACGCCATCGTAGGGTATTTGGGTGATCTGACAATTTTCTATATCTCTAATGACATACCGGTCGTGTGGCAGAACCTTATGGACAAGGTACGGTCCGCGATACTTCGGTATAATTTTTTTATTGGTACCGACAACCGTGTCTACATTACGTATTACAACAAAATCACCTTCGGAGTACGTCTTCGCGGGTTTACTGCGTGTTAGGAAGTAGTTCAAAACTGTACTCTTGTGATTTAACAATAACGTCCGAGGCAGATGCTCTCATCCCTTCCAAGTCACGTTCTGAAGTTGCAACTTGTTTCTCTTCAAGATATTCTGTCAATTCATCAACTAATTCACCTCTTTGCTCTACACCGAACAGCAATTTACTGGGCGTCTCTTTTGTAGTGGAGTGTATGGTGTTGTTTAAACTATATTCAACACGACTTAACATAACAGACCAGTTAGCGTGGCTTACCGGCTCACTTATTTTACTAAGCATAGACTTAATGACTCTGTTTACACGTTCCACTTGCCCGTTTGCTTGTGGAGACGCGACAGCTACTTTAACATGAGTTATCTTATGTTCCAACAGGTAAGCATCAAATTCAAGGGATGTGAAACACGAACCTCGGTCTGTTATGACGCGTCTTGGACGGCTATAATAACTAAAGTATTTGTCCAGGCAAGCTTTAACTTCTCTAGTACTCGTGGAATTAACTGCGTACAACCGCACATACTTTGTAAAGGCATCGATGACTACTAGAATATGTTTACGCTTCGAATTTATAGACGGCAAGGGACCGAAATGATCCAAGTGTATAGTATGGAATGGGACTGGTTCCTTAGGGATACTATACAAATTATGCTCGTTTATACGAGCAGGAGCTGAGCACATTATGCAGCGAATACAATTTTGTATAAACTTTTCAACTTTCTCCGTCATTTTTGGGAACCAATAATTTTTCTTCAACTGATCGCATGTCTTCCCAGCGCCTAAGTGACCAATTTTTTCGTGAATTAACCTAATCACATTGCCCTCCATCTCGTTTGGAACGAATAGTTGCAATACTCCAGCATTATTTTTCCTAAAAACTAACCCATCCACTAGATCGTAACCTATTACCGCTTCTTTCTCTAACTGGTTTCGCAGCTGTTTTATAGTCTTATCACGATTCTGAGTAACTTGAATTTGAAAATCTATCTCATCAGAATCTACGGCATGTACTACGCTACAGTGACAATCGGGAATTTCAAAATTTTTGCTTATAGCACCACATAAGGATCCTAAAGGATAAGCAGTCCCAGCGGTATGGCAGCGACTCAATGCATCAACGTGACCCATATTTACACCCCCTCTATGCTGGATTGTATAGTTATAATTCTCTAACTCTAAGGCTTCGGCCACGCAATGAGCGACGAGCGACTGAGCGACCGAGCGACGAGTCGCTGAGCGACCAATCTGAGCGATGGGTGGCCATTTTCTAAACGACACGTCGCTGAGCGATTAGTTGGTAAAATGCCTTCGTCAAGTGCGGTTCATCGTAGCTTACTGGTTGAAAGTCGCGCTCATATTTATAGATCTGTAATAAGATCGAGAATCCGTAGATTTGGTGTACACCCCATAAATCGTGAAAGGGAAAATTATGGTGAATTTCATCATTTATATCTAAATCTTCGCAGATTTCCAGATCGCTTTTGGCAATATTGTCGTATGTCAGTACCATCTTTTGATTTGCTGTTGGAAAAAGTTCGACCAAAATTAACAAGACAAAAGAAAGCAATGTTTTCAGATTTCTCGCAACAGGTCTTTCGTTTCGAGATTTAGCTTTTGCTTTTCGAATGGGCAGAAGCACAGTAAGTAACATTGTCTTGGAAACTAGCGTTATCATATGGGAACAACTTGTGGAAGAATATATGCCTATACCAACAACTGACCACCTTCGAAATGTTATTAACGATTACTACCGACGCTGGAAATTTCCTAACTGTTTTGGCAGTATTGATGGTAGACATTGCCAAATTCAATGTCCAGCAAATTCTGGCTCTCATTATTTTAACTACCTGCATTATTTTTCTATTGTACTGCAAGCTGTAGCTGATGCTGACAAAAAGTTTCTAACAATCGAGGTGGGTGGGAGAGGAAAACAAAGTGATGGTGGTACATTTTCTGGATCTACTTTGTTCAAATTACTTGAAGCTGATAAATTTAACGTTCCACCTCCACAAGCATTACCAGAATCAAACATTGTTCTTCCCAATTTTTTAATCGGAGATGAGGCTTACCCCCTGAAAAACTATTTACTAAGACCTTATCCAAGGAGAAACTTAAATGCTCAAACAGAAAACTTCAACAAAAAACTTTCAATCGCAAGAAAATGGATTGAGTGTGCATTTGGCATATTAAGCAAGAAATGGCGGTTTTTACAAAAAAACATCGAAACGAAGCCAAGCACTGCAGTTCGTTTAATTAAATGTGCTTGTATACTGCACAATTTTGTGAGAGAGTGCGATGGCGACAGTGACCTTGATTATATACACGTGTCTGCAGAAATGGCTAATGACTTAGCTCAAACAAATGCAACCACCCAAGAAGAACAGTCCCGTTATAACAGAAGCTCAAGCAATGCGTTGAATACAAGAAACGAGCTTGTGCAATATTTTTGGGAATTCGGGCATTGAACAAAAAACACTACTATTTGTAAAGATTAAATAAATTAAACTTACCAGAACAATTACAAATTTGTCCAACTTTTTCCCACTCTTTATCGGTGACATTTTTATTTTTGTGATCTTTGTGGGTGTCCTGCCATAGCATTGGGCGGCTTTGGACAGCTGAAATTAAACTTTCAATGTTTATTGTAGACATCTTTTTTTACGTCGCTCAGCGATCGACTGAAAAATTAAAACAAATTTGATTGCTAAGCGACGTCGCTCTGTCGCTTGAAAATTCGCTCAGTCGCTTACGGCTTATGTGGCCACCTCCATACGATTTCATGTGTTCTAATTTTTTTGAGTCGCTCAGCGGCTCGTCGCTGAGCGACCGAGCGACGAGCCGCTGAGCGACTCAAAAAAATTAGAACACATGAAATCGTATGGAGGTGGCCACATAAGCCGTAAGCGACAGAGCGACGTCGCTTAGCAATCAAATTTGTTTTAATTTTTCAGTCGATCGCTGAGCGACGTAAAAAAAAGATGTCTACAATAAACATTGAAAGTTTAACTTCAGCTGTCCAAAGCCGCCCAATGCTATGGCAGGACACCCACAAAGATCACAAAAATAAAAATGTCACCGATAAAGAGTGGGAAGAAGTTGGACAAATTTGTAATTGTTCTGGTAAGTTTAATTTATTTAATCTTTACAAATAGTAGTTTTTTTTGTTCAATGCCCGAATTCCCAAAAATATTGCACAAGCTCGTTTCTTGTATTCAACGCATTGCTTGAGCTTCTTTTATAACGGGACTGTTCTTCTTGGGTGGTTGCATTTGTTTGAGCTAAGTCATTAGCCATTTCTGCAGACACGTGTATATAATCAAGGTCACTGTCGCCATCGCACTCTCTCACAAAATTGTGCAGTATACAAGCACATTTAATTAAACGAACTGCAGTGCTTGGCTTCGTTTCGATGTTTTTTTGTAAAAACCGCCATTTCTTGCTTAATATGCCAAATGCACACTCAATCCATTTTCTTGCGATTGAAAGTTTTTTGTTGAAGTTTTCTGTTTGAGCATTTAAGTTTCTCCTTGGATAAGGTCTTAGTAAATAGTTTTTCAGGGGGTAAGCCTCATCTCCGATTAAAAAATTGGGAAGAACAATGTTTGATTCTGGTAATGCTTGTGGAGGTGGAACGTTAAATTTATCAGCTTCAAGTAATTTGAACAAAGTAGATCCAGAAAATGTACCACCATCACTTTGTTTTCCTCTCCCACCCACCTCGATTGTTAGAAACTTTTTGTCAGCATCAGCTACAGCTTGCAGTACAATAGAAAAATAATGCAGGTAGTTAAAATAATGAGAGCCAGAATTTGCTGGACATTGAATTTGGCAATGTCTACCATCAATACTGCCAAAACAGTTAGGAAATTTCCAGCGTCGGTAGTAATCGTTAATAACATTTCGAAGGTGGTCAGTTGTTGGTATAGGCATATATTCTTCCACAAGTTGTTCCCATATGATAACGCTAGTTTCCAAGACAATGTTACTTACTGTGCTTCTGCCCATTCGAAAAGCAAAAGCTAAATCTCGAAACGAAAGACCTGTTGCGAGAAATCTGAAAACATTGAAGATACAAAAATTGTAAATAGTATATGTACGTATAATTATATTTCAAATTTCAGGAGCCAATGTAAAACTAAAGTGGAAAAACCTAAAAGACACTTTTCGAAGGGTTCTTCGAAAAGCTCCACGTCCAGTATCGGGATCCGAAGCTCCACCAACAAAACCGAAATGGCCATTTTTTGAAATGATGGCCTTTACGAGGCAGACAATTGAACCCGATCCAACTGAGGGAAATCTTCGAGAACCAGAAAGTTATTCAATGGCTCAAAATCGTTTTTTCGCAGAAACAATATCAGATTTACTGGAAGAAGAGGATGTAACCCTTTCAAGTGTCAATATGCTTACAAACAGCACTCCTTCTACGAGCACCAGCTGCCCCCAAAACGTGCGAAAAAATAAAAATAAGAGAGCGTCAACATACAATTTGGAGTCAGAATTTCTCGAGTTAGAAAAAGAAAGACTACAAATTTTAAAGAAAGAGGTAGCAAAAAAAGAAGAGGATAGTGATGACCTTCAATTTTTCAAAAGTCTTTTGCCATTTATGGCACAATTTAACAATTTTGAAAAACTTGAGATAAGAACTGACATTCAAAATATTATATTGGATAAACTGAAGAATACAAATAAAGATTAAAAAAATTTAAAAAAAAAACTAACCTTAAACATAAAACCAGCCGTTGTTCTGGACTAATTGCTTTCTTTTGTCTTGTTAATTTTGTACTGACATACGACAATATTGCCAAAAGCGATCTGGAAATCTGCGAAGATTTAGATATAAATGATGAAATTCACCATAATTTTCCCTTTCACGATTTATGGGGTGTACACCAAATCTACGGATTCTCGATCTTATTACAGATCTATAAATATGAGCGCGACTTTCAACCAGTAAGCTACGATGAACCGCACTTGACGAAGGCATTTTTCCAACTAATCGCTCAGCGACGTGTCGTTTAGAAAATGGCCACCCATCGCTCAGATTGGTCGCTCAGCGACTCGTCGCTCGGTCGCTCAGTCGCTCGTCGCTCATTACGTGGCCGGACCCTAATGCCCAGCGGCCAATTTTTCTATTAATTTGTTTTTTTTTAAGCGTCATTATCAAAGAGTTACAATCCGTAACGATTTTGAAAGGGATTTTGTCTAAGTAGACATCAAAACGTCGTAGGGCATATATAACTGCCAGTGTCTCTAATTCGAAGCTGTGACACCGCGCTTCAGAAGCCGTTGTGGCTTTAGAGAAATACATCACTGGATGGAGTTTTCCATCTGATTGTCGCTGCAAAAGCACAGCACCGAACCCAGCGGAACTCGCATCGCAATGCAATTCAGTTTCTTTCGTTGGGTCATAGATAGAGAGAACCGGTGCCAGAGACAGTCTTCTCTTTAGCTCATTAAAAGTTTGCTCACATTCATCAGTGAAAATAAATTGGACCCCATCATGAGTTAGTCGTTGTAAGGGCTTAGCGATTCTAGCATAATTTGGAATAAACTTTCTAAAATAAGAGAACAAACCCAAACACGTTTTCACTTCTCTCTGATTTGACGGCACTGGGTAATCCCGAATGGCTTCTACATGTGAGTCGCTTGGACATATTCCCTCTGAGTTCACGCGGTAGCCTAAATATTCTATATCATTGTAGCCAAATTTACATTTACTCAACCTCAGTTCTAAACCACTTTCCTTCATTCGTAGTAAAACTTTAGCCACTAACTGCAAATGTGATTCGAAGTCAACTGTCCCTACAATGATGTCATCCATATAGATGATAATTAAAAAATCATCGATCAGGTCTCTGAAAATGTTATGAATGTACCTCTGAAAGACGGCCGGCGCATTCTTCAAGCCGAATGGCATACGCATATACTCAAACTGCCCATACGGTGTGACAAAGGCCGTATACTTTATGGAATCGGGTGCCATTTTTACATGGAAAAAACCATTTCGTAAATCGAGAGTCGTAAAATAATTTTTCCCTCCTAAGTACTCTATACAATCTTCAATTAGAGGCAATGGGTAATTGTCTCTTACGGTCAATTTATTTAACGGACGATAGTCCACACACTTCCTAATTTCACCGTTCTTCTTTTTTACTAAGACTACTGCAGAAGCGTACGGGGAATCACTTGGCCTAATAAAATTTTTTGCTAACAGGTCATCGGTAATTTTGCGTAATTCGTTTTTTTCATAGAATGATAAACGACGTGGCAAGCAGTGAAAAGGTGTGTCGCTAGTCAGGCTTATACACATTTCGTAGTCATATGGTTTAAACTTAATTTGCTTTGCATTCAAATAGTTACTTCTAATCGTATCTTGTAGTGCCTTAAAGTGCTGTTTACTCAGAACAGGATTAACATCTACCTCGGACGGCATCACTTCTATTTCGATTGACATGAAATCATTTAAAATTGTATCATCTGTGCCACAAACCCCTTTCGAATGCGCCGTGGCGATTTGTAATTTATTTTCATTGATGGTTTGCCCATTCCGCTTAACAACTATTTCATCGGCAACTGAATGATCCTCTACTACTTTTAACTTACTAACAAGATTTGAGTTAAGCGCACAGAAATGTAATTGTTTATCAGATGGATTTTTATTAAAACTGTTTAAAGATTTACATTTTTTGTTTATTTGACATAAGTGTATATTAAACGAGTTTAAAAACTCACGACCTAATATTAATGGAATGGCCATAGTTTTATCTGGCACTACATGTAAAAATACATTCCCGCAACGATTTTTGAATTTTATTTCGGCTTTGATTGTTCCGTATGTCATCAGTTTTTGTTTTCCAAGACCGGTATACTTTGACTTGACAGCAATATTCGAAATATTATTCGGCGTCGGCACATCAGATTTGCGTATGAAGTTAGTTGGACTACCGGTGTCAAAAAGAGATAAACATTCCTTAAATTCTCTGCGCTTAACTTTATTACTACAGTAGGCAACACTTACCAAATTAATAGCATCTACAGCACTTCGAAAATCGTCAAGGTCTTCATCTTCTCGACAACTAGGGTGGCTTCGTTCATCAGTGGCATCGGCAACAGCAGCGGCGGTATTTTTCACTGGCTTCAGCATTTTCTTCGGGTTGGGACAACTTCGGTGGTCATGTCCAATCTTCCAGCACCGGAAGCAGCTACTGTCTGGTCGCTTTTCGTACGGGCATTTGCTCTGGTAGTGTCCCATCTGCGTGCAGTTGTAGCAACGGACTTCTTTTGCATCGGTTGCGTCAGCTTTCATATTGCTTTTGGTCGTCGGTGGTTTTTGTCTTATGGTGGCAGCAGTGACATCGGGTTTAGCAGCAAGTCGATTGGAACGCCGCTGTTCGTACAGGTCTAATGAATTTTTAAACTGATCCATCGTTCGTGCGTTCATTAGGAGGTGTGACTCTGGTGAAACCAATCAGTTCGAATTCGTCAATAAAGTTGCAGCGGGCGGCCATATTTTCCATTTCTAACACGTACCGGCGGATGTTGTCCTTCTTGTTCCACTTGTGTTTCATAAGCATCTGGTATATTTCGTTGCGGCCAATTGTACGACCAAATTCTTTCAGGAGTATCGCCTTCAGTTCGCCATAATCGAGTGCATCCTTGTTGAGGAGCAGCCTAGCAGTGCCAATCAAGGAATTACACAGAGACGTGTAGCGAAATAGGTCATCTGCGCCAACCATATTCATAACTCTCTCGAAATTCCTCAAAAAGTCGTGCACATTGTAGGCCCTGGATTCGCCATCAAACTTAACGATGGCATGTTCGATGTCTCGAAAAGTCAGTCGAGATGTTGATGCTACGGATGGCGTAGAATTTTGCGTAGCAAATAGTGTAGGTTGTACCTCAGCTTGCTCCAATCTGGCTATCGATTGCTGCAGTATGAGGACTTCGTGGCGTTTGCGTAGGAGTATTAATTTGTGGTCGAGTTCGGCCTCGGTTTCCTCATTTACAGCAGGATCCTCGGGTGGGTCTTCAACTTCTGCTCTCTGTTGGGCGTCGGCATACACTTCGTCATCGGCTGGGTGAGTTTTGGCAGCGGCGTCGTCAGCAGCTATGACGTAGAGATTTTTGTACATCTGCTTCAGCCGGGGGAGACTGATTGTCGGAGGCACATCAATGCCTGCTCCTTTTAGCGCTTCTATCATGTCCCCCTTTGTCTTTTGTTGGTCGGCCATGGTGCAGAAATTGTTTTATGTAATTTTCGTTTTGTTTGTTAGATACTTGTTTTTTTTTATTATTAATAGGTGAATATACCTAACATCTGATGTTATAGTACTTTCCAAAAAAAGTATTTTATTTTAATTTTCCTTTATTTTATACAAAAAAAATAGTACATCGGCAGGAATGAAAAAAAAAAGATGACTTCTCTTCTCGACTTCCACTTTTTGAATGCCCTCGTTATTTCAATTTCTTTTGAATCAAATACAACGAGCTATCCTATTGGGAGATAGAACGAGCGATTTCATTGGTCGGATAGTTCGGATCCTTTTTGACAGTTCGAATTCGAAACAAAAATAATAGGACATTTACATTAGTCAATTTTCATATCATATTACTATAGTGTTACATCATATTAATTATTATGGTATTACATGTTATTTATTTATTTATTTATTTATTTATTATTTTAAATTATTTATATTCATAACTGTGATAAACATAATTATGTTTTAATGTTTTCTTTTTCTGATATGTAAACAACATCTTTTTTTTGTGATTCACACGAACCCAATTCTCTCTTCTCTCTTCTTACGGAAATATACTTATTTTTAAATTAAATGAAGGTTTTTCATGCAGCTTTTTCTTCAAAAAACTTCTTGTATCTGTGATATTATTATTGTATAAATGTTATAAGTTTTTCAGTAGTAAGGTAGAAAATACCATTTCTTTGTAAATTGTGCAACCTAGTTATAAGAAAAAAAATTATATAAATACAGGTACAATAAACTTTATTTATTAAAATGTGCATTCAAGATGACACAAGCATCCACAGGTTTTTTCTCAAAACCCACCCCTGTCTACCAACTCCTACACTCACCTCCCCGTGGTGAACATCGGGTGCCTAGTACCTCAACTAGAGATTGTGTTCCAACCCTAGTAGAAAGTTGTTGGGGGCAGCAAACGAGAGAGGGGGGAGATGTGTTTCTACTAAGGCACCTCCCTTTATCCAGACGGCAGCGGAGGAATTCCCGAGATGGAATCAACGGTGGCGTCTACAGTTCAGTAAGGTTGAACTACTTATTGAACACCTTATAGGGCTTCTTCGACTTATTTGGAGCCCAGGCCTATAAGGATCGGTTTTATCCGGCTCTCTATCCTTGGAGTTATACTTAGGATCTTACCCTTCAGGTATGGGGTTGTGCCGTCGGGGTGACTTCCTGGCCACGTAAAAGCTTTCATAGTTGCGAAGCACCAACAAGCCTCGGATACGGACGGATTTACTGTTGACAACCAACGAAACGAATTAAGGGCAACGAACTTCGGATATACACGTTCGGCCGAAGAATTAGCGGAGGCCCTTGACTGCTATAAAGCAGAAATCACCGCCATCCAGGAAATACGATGGGATGGGCCGGGCAAAAGAGGATGAAAAACTGCGATATTTACTATGGTGACTGCTACCACGAAAACCAACATCGTTTATTTGGATGCGGCTTCGTCATTGCAGCCAGACTTAGGCAAGAAGTCTTGAGCCATAGGTAAAATAGTCCTGGGCGGTTTTAATGCCAAGCTAGGAAGGGAAGACATCTTTGGTGGAATTAATTGGCCTTACTCAGCTTCTACGACTCGACAACTTCGACGCTCAAGTAGATGTCATTAACAGGACTGGAACAGTAACCTTCAATCTCAACTAATGAGAACGCACCCCTGATAATTCCAAATGAAGAAACTCTATGGGGTAACATGAACGTGAATGGAACCTCAGTATTGTTTGCCGATCCTGAAAAAGGAGACCCTCTAAACTGCACCAACTATAGACGAATCGGCCTACTTAACATCGCCTATAAAATCTTCTCTGCCGTAATATTTGAACGCCAAGGCCCATCGTCAACAACCTGTCCTTATCAGTGTGGGCTTAGACCAGGATAGTCCATAGTTGATCAAATATTCACATTACGGCAGATCCTGGAAAAAAACCCAAGAACACCAAATCGATACCCACCATCTTTTCATCGATTTCAAGGCCGCATATGACAGCATCTACAGGGACGAGCTGTATAGAGCCATGTCTAGTTTTGGCATCCCTGCCAAACTCGTCCGTTTGTGCAGGATGACCATAGAGAATTCACGCTACTCCATAAAGTTCGGAAACAACTCAGCAGAACCTTTCGATGTCAAAAAAGGTTATAGATAGGGTGATGCGCTGTCATGGATTTTTTTAACATCGTGCTTGAAAGAATAGTGCAGAGATCACACGTCAACACTAGAGGCAAAAGTCTGTCAAATTACTGGCATATGCTGATGACATTGATATAATAGGAAGAACTCAGCGTGATGTCAATGGGACTTTTGTGAGTATTGAGGCAGAGGCGGCAAAAATGGGTTTAACGGTTAATGAGAGGAAAACATAGTACATGCTGTCGTCTAGAAAGGACATACAACACCGACGTCTTGGTCAAAAGGTCTCCATCGACAGACGTAACTTTGAGGTAGTCAAGGACTTCGTCTACCTAACTCTTGTTAACCGCTGTTTCTTTGGACTAAGAAAGCAATTGAGTGGTAGAGTCCTCTGTCGAGGGACCAAAGTGTTGCTATATAAGACCCTTATCATCCCCGTCCTGCTATACGGTGCAGAAGCATGGACTATAACAAAAGCCGATGAAAGCACTTTGGGTCGCTTCGAGAGAAAAGTTCTTCGTGTGATCTATGGTCCCGTATGCATCGAAGGGGAGTGGAGGAGAAGATGGAACGACGAGCTGTACGCCCTGTACAGCGACGTAGACTTAGCCAGAAGGGTAAAAGTCCAACGACTAAGATGGCTGGGTCACGTAGAGCGCATGGAAACCAATGCCCCGGCCCGGAAAGTCTTCAAATCCGCACCCGCACTGTTCTGATCCTTGAATTCCTCACTGATCACTTGCAAAATGAAGACAAAAGCTTCTTTGGAAAGTCGAAATAGTTTCATAAATCTATTAAGACAAAATGTGTAAATTAATTGATTAATTTGATTTCAACTAAAAGGAAACAATACTTACTCAGTTGAAGGGAGATCCAGAGGAGAAGATTTGCTCTTAGTAGCCTCCTGGACACCCGTAATCTTGAGGATTCCTCACTTTCAGAATAAATATACACCATAATTGATTTCATTTTTTAATTTTAATATTGTTTATTAAATAAATCACCGCAAATTTCACAAATTCAATCAAAACGAAAGCTGTCAAACCAAAAGTGTCAAATCACTGGAATATAGAGAGAAAAAGTCAACCTAAAGTGTCAAATCACTGGAATATAGGAAGAACTACTTTCGCTTCGCCGCGATTTCGTTAATAAGGAAATACGAAGCGAGTCGAATTTGAAAGGTCGAATTGAAAACGATCAGCCGCGAACCCCATAATCAGGCCCAGGACACTTCTTCGCCTTCACTTTTACTCTCCGAATCAAAGAAAAACGTTTCGGAAAAGATTTAAAATTGAAAGAAGAATAAAATAATTTCAAAGTAAACTCATTTGACATTTTATTTTATAGTTCACACTAACTTTTTTAAGTAAAAGTCACAATGGAACTCGTCTCAAATTACATGCTGTATAAAATATATTGTTTCGAGTTGGTCGACAATCCTCGATTGTATCAAGTTACGTGCTGGCACGCCAGTTTTCAACTCTTCTGCCCTACTCTAACTCAAAAACGCAAGTCCATTAAACTGGCCCATTTCATCAGGAGAGCCACACTAATCTAACCTAACTTAAAGTGTCGAAATAACAATTGATTAAAAAAAACTTACTAACCTTTTGCTAACCAATAGATTTCTATTCGACGTTGAGCTCAAAGTTACAATATTTACGATCTAAAAACGAGCACAAATGGGGGTTCGTAAAAGTTTCCCATTACGACGGGATTCATGATAGGCCTGAATAATGTCCCTAACCCTACCGAGATTTATCGGAATTCGAAACACGGTTCCTTGGTTTTTCATATACATATTTCAAAAAATAAATAATTTTCTTAATTATTTTCAGTTAGGCCATATTTGAAAATGTTCATCTCATGGATCACCTGAAAACACCAAAAAAAAACACAATTATTATTTTTTTATTTTATTCTTTTTTTTGTTTGCTCATTTTAACTCTAAAATCATTTTAAGATTAAGAATGACAGTTATTTCTTACGATTTTGTTTTTTTTTTGTTTCATTTGATTTTTTTTTTGTTTACTTTTTTATGTTTATTTAAAGTTCTATTACATATTTATTCTTAATTATTTTTTATAATTTTATGTTTTTTCCTCTTCATTCATATTTTATATTCTTCCGTCATCATTAATTATTATTTTCTAAGTTTTTAATTAATGGGAATTATTGATTTATGTTTTCTGTGTTTTTATTTAAATAAGAGCGCATAGTTGTTTGTAATTACTAATTATTTGTTTATATGTTTCATCATACATATAAAAAGAATAACAAACTTTGTAATTTTAAACATTTCATGAAAAAAAAACTAATTTAAAATTGTTTTAAAACTAAAGGCCTTAAATAAAAATAAAAAAAACTTCGCAATTCTCAATTTCTTGTCACTTTTTACTCACTTTAAAACTGTCTCATTATTTTTTTGAGTAGTGTTTTCTGTTTTTTATTAATCTCTTGTAACTTTAGAAAACAAAACGAATTTCGAATTATTTAAAATGAAAAAAATTATATGTGCGAATTTTCATACACTATTACATTTATTATTTTGTGTGTTTAAATAAACTTAATTAGGTATGCTATGTGAAGGTTATGAATTTACAGTTGGACTCCCCCTTCTTTTATTGTTTAAAAAAAACAAACAGATTAAAATTAATGAATCTTTGTTCTTATATTAAAAAGAACATTTAAAAAAATACTGTTAACACTCTTTGTTTTTTGTTTCTTGAGATTTTGAATCTTTTGTTTTAAATGTATGTATTTGTAGTTCCCCCTGAATAATTTATTTGTATAACTATTTTTATTTTATTTAAAGGAACAGACAAGACTTTTCTGCTTTTTCTAATTTTTTTATTTTTTCTTTAAATGTATCGAGACGTGGCAGTTGATAACTTTACAGTTAATAATCATTTTATTCTTTCATATTTTCTATTGTTTTTGTAGTTGATGAACTTATTTTCTTCTTCTTTTGTTTTGTTTTTAAAGCCAAATGTTATGCTACAGTTTTCTCTTGTTTTACTTATTTTTTATTTTATATAAATAGGAATCTTTCGAGCCTGAAATTGTTTCTTTTGTATTTTTATTGCAAACAAATTTTTAAAATTTTATTTTGTTTGACATTTTTCAATTTAAATTGAAAATAAATACATTTTTATAAATAAATCCAAAGAAAAAGTAAAAAAAAAACTTTTAAGTTTTCTTTATTTTGTATTTAAACTGAAAAATATGAACCAAAATACTTTTATTTGATGGTAGACAGAAAGTCAAGGTAAATTACGTTGCTCTGGTTTTATTTCATAAGGCACCAAAGAAAATTCCTCTTTCCTGATTGGGTTCGTCTAGAAAGTTTGAAATTTGTTATAATTAAAACTTAAAAGTTTAAATTTTGAGATGGTTTCATAAGAAACATTTCGCTTTTGATGCATTTTTGAAGTAATCGTCGTAGCCGCTACAATTGAATGGCTCAAAATCTTATACTGACAAGAACCCAGTAAATGGTTAACGTAAAAATAATAATGTACGATATTTAGTTTTGGAGTATTTGGTGGATGCAAGCAAACGTGTTTTGCTTTATCGCGTTGATTTACGCGTTTGCGAAACAAATTCTTGTGTAATTCATAAATTTAACTTATTTCTACCAAATGTCAAATTTATGCCACACAATATTACTAGAAATGGGGCATAACTCCAAGTTTGGCATACCAACAATTTTAAGTACCTAATTGAATCGAAAGTTCAATTCACAAGTTGATGACCCTAATAGTTTTTTAGAGATCAATAACAATTTATAAAATAAGAATTATATATATGCTCAAGTCACTATATTTGATGCAGTGGTAGGTTTCAAAGTGTTTAACTGCTTTCAATCTGTTAAATGATGTAAAAGGGTGGTCTGATACAAGAAACTCTTAAAATACAAGACTATTTTTTCTTATATCCAAGTTTTTCTTATTAAAAAAGAAAAACTTCGGAATTATAAAAAAAATGTTTTAGTTTTGTTTCCCATGAGCGAATGAAATAAAATCGATTGAACTTAAAGACAACATTACAAGCTTTCTAAGCATAGAAAGAAAACATGTAAAATGTAAACGCAAGTGCTTTGTTTCTCCGTCGACAAGACTGATAGGGACTATGAAAAATGACGAATTTATATTTGTTGTGCCTTGGACAAAACCAGAAAATGCAACACATTTTAAATTAACTTCCGCTTTAAATTATAATTTAATTACAATCCAACTGATTAGTATTCAATATTTGAGATTAATGAACCATTGATGTTTTATTTAAAAAAAAAAAAATGATGACTTAAAAGTACGATTTATATTTTGCTTTTTTTTTTAAAGGAGCCTCACTCAGAATTCCAACTTATCACAATAAAAATAAAAAAAAGGCAAATGAGAATAAATTTTTGATAAAAAATAAACACTGCGTTAACTAAATAAATCTTTTTTGTTTTTGTATAAACACCATCGAATGTTTTGTTTTGAAATTTTGTGGAACAATAAGATGGTTACTGGGATTTCCTTTTTCTTTTTTTTTAACGTTCGGTTTGTTTCTTCTTTTTTGTTTTTAATTAATAGTTTGCATATCCCTAACTTTGAAAATCTTCTTACTTAAATTCAGTTATATTATTGTTTATTTTTTTTTTGTTTTTTTAAATTTACTTTTGTTACGTACAAAAAGACCACAACATTCACTGCTTGTCATCATACTTCACATATCATGTACATCATCTCACTTTATATTTATATTAAATACAATTTTTAGTTATAATTTCATTTTGCGAAAAGAATATTTTTGTTTTTAGTTCGAGTCGCCAGTGTAATTTTTGACTATTATTATTTATATATATATTTGTTAACTATGTACAAGTACTAAGAATTATGTAAGATCTTAATTGTTTATACTTATTTGCTCAATCTTATATAAATCATTTTTTTTGTTTTAATTATTATTATTTCTTGTTTTTTTTTTAAATTTTAATTTATTAGTTTTTGTGTTAGTTATTTACATATTTTCCGTTCTGTTACTTACTAGTTTTTGTTTGGGGTCTTTTGTTCTTTTCTTTTCTTAAAAAAAAAAATATGATTCTTCAAAACAAAATACGAATGTGCTCTTAAAAATTTGGAGAAAAAATGACCAATATAAGTTCCAACAAAATAAATTAAAAACATTTTATTGTGTTTCACTTGTTTTGTTTTTATTTTTTCATTTTTATTGATATCATGGGAGAAAGTGGATGTCAGTTTATTTTATGTATACTTTTTTTTTTTTAATATAAAAACTTAAATATCCAATTAAAGGTAAAAAAAGAAAATAATTCTTTAAACGTATTTTTGTTTTTGGAGAAAAAACTTACAAAAAATCGCTGATTTAACTTACAATCATATTATCGTACATTAGCATTGTTTTTTTTTTTGTTTGTTTTTTAATTGTATATAACTCTTAAATTATATATAAATTTAATTATTTTGTTTTTGTTTCATTTTACCAGCTTTATTATATTTTACAAAAAATATTGTTTGTTGGTTTCTTTCTTTTTTTTCTATTATTTCTTCAGTTTTTGTTTATTTTCTTTTTTAGTTTAATTATTATTTTATAATTATTATTTGTAATTTAATTTAATTACGAACTTAAGTCTACTGATTTTCATCGTCATCTCCGTCACCATCATCATCATCATGGTCGTCATGATGCTGTTGCTGCTGCTGTTGCTGTACGGCAGCAGCAAGTAACGCAGCTTTTTGCGCTGCCTGCGCTTGAGCAATCATTGACGGCGCCGATAATGGAATTTTCCCACTTTGTTTGTAATCTGTCATTTCCTATAAATAATATCAAAAATATATTTGATTAGCGTAAGTTAAAAGTTAATAAACAAAGTCGAAAAATTAAAAGAAACATCATGGGATGAAAGATTAAAATTACGAAATTAAATCTCTTACCCTTTCATAACGCGCTTTATCCTTTTCAGCCATTAATTCATATTTCTGTTTTGTCTCTGGCTCAACATCGGACCACTTTCTGCCTAATTCTTTGGCAATATCTCCCACGCCGTATTCAGGATTCAGAGCTTTAACTTTATTACGTTCATCATTGCAAAACCAAAAGAATGCCGATCTGTTAAAACAAAAATACACAAAATAATTAAAATACATTTTTTTTTTTTTCAAAATAAATTGAATTTGGTTCTTTATAAAAATTTTAAATACAAATTTTTTCTACGAACTCACAATGATCTTTTGGGTGCATTTGGATCCTTAATCTGTTTCCGTTTCTTTCCTCGTCCAACAACAACGCCCTTAGGAGGAACATAATTTTGCATTTCGAGGTCATATCTCTGCTTGTCTTTTTCGGCCATTTCATGGAATCGTTTTTTCTCCTTATCCACCATTGTCTGGAAATGTGGGAGTTTATATAAGTTATTTGTTGCTTTGGTTTATCCGTAGCAAGGAATAGCCTTGACGTTTTATTTTTTATTATTTTTTTTTTAAAGTTTGGTTCAAAAATATAGTTATAATTCCCCCTGGAAAAATTAGCTTAAATCAATAAGAATAATATTTGTTTATGCTAATTATTATTATGTAAAAATACTATTTCGATAGAATTTAAACAAAATTAGACTTAAATCAAAATTCCAAAGATTCAAGATGACATTTATAAGACTTTTCTTCAGCTAAGCTGAAATTGACTTCAAAATTGGAAAGATTCTCTTTCTTTATAATATTTTGAATTTATATTCGTACATAAGGAATAGGTGGACGTCTTACCAGACATATTTCGAATTTAAGGAATGGTTTTATCTCAAAACGAACGAAACCATCACTCAATTCCTCCTTCAATAAAGCTATACTAATATTAATAAAAGTTTAATTGAATTACCTAAGCAATCTCAAATTGAATGATGTAATTAATTGTTGTTGACCAACACAAAGAACCTTAATGAGTTATCAAAAAACCCTAAACATTTGTTGAAATGTAATTAGAAAAATAAAAACACAACCAGAGGAAAGGTTCATGGCAAGAACGAAGGATTTAATGTTAAGCTTCAGGTTCATGGTCTAAGCAAGAAGAAAGTAGGGGGCATGTGGCAAGCTAACATCAAAAACGAAAGTAAGTCAAATTTTGCAATTAAATAGAAAAAAAAAACCTTTTTTATATAAAAATTGAAGTTAAAAGAACTTTTTAAACCGCACGCACGTTCATTTTATGAACAATTGGAGATGGGAGAAAAACAAGGAGACATCTTTTGGTTATAAATTTTAAAGCTCCAAATATATCCAATTTATATTTGCTAAGTATGAGATGTGAGGTGAGGAGGTACAGTGAATAATTTGAGTATATGCAGTTTTACTTTTTTCTTTACAATTCAACAAACAGGGGGACGAGAGAAAGCGGCAATGTCTAGGGGGATATTTGCCACCACAGCATGCACGATGAGGCAGCTGAAAATCATTCCCCCCAACAACACACAGCAAAAGAAAAAGGGGTATAAGCGGAAATAAAGGAGGAAGAAGAATTCAACCAACCGAGGCACAAAATGACGACACGATGGCCCAGCTCAGCTCAGCACAGCAACACAAACGAGTTTTGGTTCTGCTCATGGGCTTCATCGTCGTCGTCGTCGTGGTCGTCGTCATTCGATTCAAACCAAAAGTAGTGGTGATGGTGGATGATGAACATGAAGGGTGCGGAGATTGATGATGTTGGCAAGGGGTAATTGCGAGTAGACCGGTTTAATTCCATACATCTTGCATTACAAACCATGTTTTATATATATGTACCAGCAGCAATACACATACATACCTACATAGTACATATATACGGTTAATATATATTTATGTGTATATATATATATGTATAATGATTGGAAGTGATTGTAGGACAGGCAGGGTAGGGTAGTTCTTTGCAGCGCGGGTTGTTTAAGAGGAGTTCTTTAATCTTTGCCAGCAGCTGAAATCGAATCGAGTGACTAAAAACTCAAGCGACAAAACAGAAAAAATTGTATTAAGTTGTGCTCTGCTTGAATGTCATATAGATGGCGCTTTACAATCAGTCACATTAATGTACAACTAGCCAGAGGGTGCGCTTTTACACCGAATAGTGGCTGCTTTCGGCATTGCTGGAAAAATTATGGAATTAACGTTTTGAGTGGGGCAAGGTCGAACATCTTTTCATGGAATGAGGAATAAATATATGTACATAATCTACACACAACATACATTATAATCTTTTAAGTTTGTCTGAAAGGTAGCAGATCCTATATGTATCTATTTGTAACAGCTTTTTTATTGGAAGGAAATATCAATACCGTAATAAAAACAACAATACAAATCTGAAAAGTTATCTTTTTTACTCTGTGAATAAAAAGGTGATTTATACCAATCAAATAAGCTTAAGTTTTCTAATCTCTTTGACACTTTTTTCAATCAAGTGATTTTCACTTTGTATAATGAAGATTCCGAAATCAATTTAAGAAAAAACAATCGATTACAAAAGCCTAAGGACAGATAAAACATTACTGTTGCCCATGTTCTGCATTTCACTTATTGTGAATAAACTTTGCAAAAGTGAATTTGGGTGTTCCACAATTCGTTATCGTGAATTGGATTTTCGAACATGCAAATAGATGTTCTGTCGCCCATGTTCTGAATTTCGATCCAGAGTGAGTTGAAATCATTTTTCAATTTCACGTGAAATGAAATTGAATGTTCTTCAATTCGATCGATTTCTAAAACTTCGAAATTACTTCGAACTGTCAGAACTAAAGCATCATCTATTTTTAGTTTGTTTCTGGAGTATGTAAATTTTTTTTCTTTTTTGAAGATGGATCCAATATCATTTGCAATTTTAAGTGAAAAAAGGAAGATGAATTCAAGAGAAAAAATAAGAAAACGAATTTTGCCGGACAAATCAAATATATTGGATTTACCTGACACAATGTAAGTGTGTGAAAATTTCCTCTTCTAAGCTTTCATTATATTTTAGATTAAGAAAAAGACGGTTTTTAATATGTTCTAAGGGAAATAGTTACCTTTTTTAATACCTCCATAAATTACTTCTTTTAAAAAAATTGCTGCAACCCTCCGATCCCTAGCGGAAGGATGCTATCAAAGATCAATTCACAGAAATAAAAAATGTGATTTGAATGCGTTAAAAAAATGGAACAAACCGAACATCCACGCCCATGTTCCGATTCCTAGCAGAAGGAAGCTTTCAAAGATCAATTCACATAATTAAAAAATGTGATTTGAATGCGTTCGAAAAATGGAAAAAAGCGAAATACAGAACATCCATTTGCATGTTCGAAAATCCAATACCGAAATGTGGAACACCCAAATTCACTTTCGAAAAGTGTATTCACAAGAAGTGAAATGCAGAACATGGGCATGTATTTCGGTTTGTTCCATTTTTCGAACGCATTCAAATCACTTTTTTTAATTATGTGAATTGATCTTTGAAAGCTTCCTTCTGCTAGGAATCGGAGGGTTGCAGAAAGTTTTAAATTGAAGAAGGTATTATAAAAGGTTCTATTTCCCTTAGAACATATAAAAAAGCGTCTTTGCTTAATCTAAAATCACTTAATTTATCAGAACAATTCTAAATAATTTTCACACACGTAAAATGTGTCAGCAAATCCAATATATTTTTTTCTTTCTTTGTTTATCTCTTGAATTCTTCTTCCTTTTTTCACTTAAAATTGATAATAATATTGCATCCATCTTCAAAACAGCAAACATTTTACTTCAGAAACAAAATAAAAATGTATGATTCTTCAGTTCTGACAGTTCGAAGCAATTTCGAAGTTTTCGAATTCGATCGAATTGAAGAACATGCAATTTCATTTCACGTGAAATTGAAAAGTGATTTCAATTCACTTTCGATCGAAATTTGGAACATGGGCGTATATCTACTTATTAAAAAAAAAACAATTAATTTTGCTCAATTTTGCATCACACTCAATGGAATAACGACTAAAAATGCTTAAAATTTAACAACACATAAATTTAAAAAATACCATTAACACCTGTAATGAAAACTGACATTTTCCGATACCTCAGTTAAAAAGTAGACATAATAGTAAATTTACATTGCATCTGGATTTCTACATTTCTTCTTTGTCAATGAAATACATACCTACAGTGGCTCACAGCTTATTTGACCCATCTCTTATTAATACATTCAACTGATTATACTTCCTAAACAATAAAATTTATTAAAAAGTAAAGGGTGTCCCAAAATTAACGCAAGATTTGAATTAAATAGAAAACGCCGTTTTTAGTCTTAATTATATTGACTCGTAAAGTACATAGTATAGGGTTATGTATGGAATAACACATCGGACAAATGGCCTCCACGGCTTTTGCAAGCACATGCGCACTCTTTTGTTGAAATTTTCCATGACCATTCTGCATAAATGTGGCTGAATTTCGTTGATGCAGCGTTGAATCTCTTCCTTTAATGCACGGGTGGTTGTGGGCTTGTTGATATAGACTTGTGATTTCAAATAACCCCATAAAAAGAAGTCTAATGGTGTTAAATCACACGATCTAGGAGGCCAATTTTGATCACCGAAACAAGAGAGTACACGACCTGGAAATGTCTCATGCAGTAATTGAATTGTTTCACGGGCTGTATAAAAATGTGGCGCCGTCTTGTTGAAACCACATATTGGACACATCAATATCATCCAATTTTGGCAGAAAGAACTGTGAAATCATGTCGCGATATCGAGCACCAGTAACAGTCACTGCTTGACCAGCATCATTTTCAAAAAAAATATGGCCCAATTATGCCTCCAGCCCAAAATCCACACCATACAGTCACGCGTTTTGGATGCATTTGTTTTTCGACAAATGCGGCAATTTTGGCGATTGACAAAGCCATCAAGATGAAAATGTGCTTCATCGCTTAGAATGATTTTGCTCGAAAAATCAGGGTCCATTTGTTGACGTTCAATAATCCATTCAACGAACTCTCTTCTCTGTCCATGGTCATTAGGCTTCAATTGTTGTGTTAATTGAATTTTGTAAGCATGAAGACACAGATCTTTGGTGAGTATACGCTGTAGAGGTTCTTGAAATTTGCAATTCTTGTCCACGACGCGACGTCGAATTGGAGGTTCCTGGATTGTCAGCAACACTCTCACGCACTGCTTCGACATTCACATTTGAACGGCTTGTTTTTGGACGACCAGTGTGTTTGGCGTCTCCAACGGATCCAGTCTCCATGAATTTTTCAATTAATCTCTTCCCAGTTGACGAAATTAAAACACTATTCCGACCATATTTTGTATGAAATGTTCGAACTGCAGCCGCCAAGCTTTCACTAGTTTTGAAATATTCTTTAATAATGAAAACACGTTGTTCTATCGTGTAACGCTCCATTTTTAATAACCCTATACTGTTTGCCAACACTTCACTCCACTGTGTTTAAGGAGCAACTGCTCAATCAAAAACATGGGAATATCGGTTTGTCAATATTCCATACGACACGGTCAAGGCCATACTCAACCGTTTTGTTTTTGAAAACCGTGTGGAAAATAAGGGAAGAAATGCTTCGAAAAAAATATTTACTGCGTCAGATGAAAGATACATTGTGCGCAAAGTGAAGCTAAACCCCAAGTTATCGGCACCAAAACTGACTAATGAGTTGGAAAACGAGCTCGGAAAGACTTGCTCTCCCGAAACCATAAGACGCATTTTGAGGAATAACGAGTTTAATGGAAGAGTTGGTCGAAAAAAGCCTTTCATTAACAAAAAAAACCGAGATAGTCGTATAAGGTTCCCAAAAGAACACATTAAAAAGGATGCTAACTTTTGGGACCACGTTATATTTGCGGACGAGTCAAAGTTCAACATTTTCGGATCCGACGGGCGATCTTATGTCTGGAGCAAACCAAATACAGAGCACCAGGACAAAAATCTCAGAGCAACTGTCAAGCATGGAGGTGGGCATGTCATGGTTTGGGCAGCCGGAGTTCATTGAGATTAAATGGTTTACCTCAATATCCTCAAAAAAAAATGTGCTCAATTGGGCATAAGACGCTCGTTTCGGTTTTATCAAGACAACGACCCGAAACATACTTCAGGAATTGTCCAAACATGGCTGATTTATAATTGTCCCCACGTCATAAAACCCCCAGCACAGTCTCTGGATTTGAATGTTATAGAAAACCTGTGGTCCATTTTGGATACAAACATTCGAAAACAACACATTTCAAACAAAAATTACCTCAAAACTGCATTGACTGAAGAATGGGCAAGAATCACTCCAGAAACAACAAACAAATTGGTGGCTTCTTATCGAAATCAAATCAAATTAATTTTTTTTTTAAATTAGCATGTGCCTTTTACGAAAACCCACAAAATACTTATTGCTTCAAAAACGGAACCAAATCTAGTAAAAAATTTGTTAGTAAGATTGAAAATTGTATTAATTTGAAAAACATAAAATATAATTTTCAAATCTTTTCAAAATAAGCTCTCAGCAGCTCATAAATTTACTGTGTTATTGAACTAAAATTTCCTACGATCCATTAGAATAGATCTTAATAATAAAAAAAGTCTTAGTTAATCAGACTAATGCCAATAGAGCAGTTAAATTTTGTGTAACTATTGAAAACCATCTGTGTTTGAAATTGATACCATAAGTTTACGTGAGTCCAGCCCATCAAATAAGTTAAGTGAATTCAAATGAGTACGAACAAAAAACTTAACTTAACAAAACAATGACATGGCATAAGACAATTATTTGTCACTTTTTAAAAGAACGAATAGGTGGCTAGGTGGACATTGCAGACACTTTTGAATTGTTGTTGGACATAAGCGATTCAACGATCTCAAGCATAAGCTTCTAACTCTTTCAAAAATAATTTCACACCCATTTCTCTATAAACCCCCCAAGTTCTCTCTCAAGGTCCCACCACTTTCATCCATATTAATTTCCCAACAGCAAGAGCCAGAGCCTGTAGTAGCGAGGAGTTAGCGCAGTGTCGTATTCGTTTGTGTTTATACAATACATACACCTTCTTCCCACAAACACACACTGAAACTTAACCCTGGGGCACCACCATTCTCCAAACACAACCAACGTACGTCCTCCTCGTAGCGCTGCCACCACCGCCACCATCACCATCACCGCCCAAAATGTTCAGCCCGCTTTTAATAAGTTTAGCTCGTTCTATCACTTTGTCGTCCCCCTTGCCGTTTCCATTTCTATCGTCATCAACGTTTCACTCTGCTCCTCCGCTACTCTGGTGTACCAATCGACGTCATCCATGTTGGATAAATTGCTCGTTTCCCCCTTTCAGCTCTTTGCCTTTGCCCACTAGCAAACAATTTCCCATCAACCATCTTCGTTGCTGTTATGCTTCTCCCACCCTTCGCTCTTTCATTTTCAGACTTCCCCCTCTACTTCGTTTACCTCTCTTCTTCCTCCTCTTCTTTTTCTTCTTCTACCCCCCTTTTACGGCGTCCATACATAGCTCGTTTCAACTCATTTCAACCTAGGATGGAAAATAATGTATTTTAAAGCTCGCGCGCCGCGCAAATGTTCTCCATTGATTTTTTTTAAAGGGAAGCACGAGCAGAGGCTGCTCCGGCTACGGCTCCCACTCTCCCCCATCACTGTTCTCAGTGCCACTCCAGCAACAACAACACACAACAATAAGGGAGGGAATGAGGATTAGCAAAACTGAAAATGGGGTGAGCGCTGACGCGCTGCTGCTAGGCTGGAGCTAAGGAGGGTTGCTTGGTTGGTTAGTTTCATTTTGTTGGCTGGTGGTTGAATGAAGCACATTAAGTCCTCGGTAGGTCCGAGTAAGGGTGCGGCAGAGGCAGTGGCATCGGAAACGACGGCAACGTCGTCGTGCGTACGTGGTGATTGCCTTTACTTACCACCTCTTGACTACAGTAGCACCCATAGAACAATCTTCTGCTACCCTCAAACCACTAAACATTGGTTTTCCCTTTGCTCTTTGCTGCTAAATTTCTCTTGCATACGTGAGCCAAGTGCACTCAATTCCAGCCCCAAGCCCCAAGTAACCATCATCGCTGTCATCGTCGTCGTTCTTGTTGTTGTTGTTGGTCGCTCTCTATCTTTTTCAATGACATTAAACTTTTTTTTTATTATTTATTTATTCCTCTCCTCCTCCTCTCAAGGGTTTCTTTTTATCCTTGCTGCCAATTTCTACCAAATACACTAAGCATTTGTTTATTCGAGTTATGAAAAACAAAAAAAAAAAAGTGTTCCGAGTTTGCTTTTTTGTTGAGTATGTTTTTATAAGTTTCATTCATAATTTCTCACAGCAACCGAAGTTTGACGAGACATCCACCAGAACGAGGCACAAGGACACGTTCAGAATTATTCTTCGTGTGAAAATGAAAAAATGTAACAATTTTTCATTTTACATTTACACAATTCCCACCTTTTTTTGCGCAGTTTTTGTTTGTATTTTGCTTTGCGGGTTGATCGATTCAATAGATTCTTCTTACCAGAGGAAGAGGTGTAATAAAAAAATAAACAGAGATTGCATTTAACTCCAAGAGAACACTATTCATGTAAGTTAATAAGCAATGGCATAAATCGATAAGGACATTTGAAGATTGGAAGAAATTTTGTATTATGATCTTTTTTAGATTCAATTTTCTCTGAGAAAGGAACTTAAAATGTGGAAATGAAAAATTTCATTTTCTATCCCAAAATTTAAATTGATATATTCGTTTCATATTGTCAATAATTGTAATTGTAAAAATTACAATGTCTTATATTGGCATAATTGTTGTTTTGTCAAGTTATAGATGTCGTCTGGGCAACAATAGCTTACATAGGTTTTTTTGTGGTTTTAAAAGATTTTAAGTGGGTGCTAAAAGTCATTTAACATCTTACGTAATTCCTTTGTAATAAGCCCAAAAACTCTTCAAATATGTCAAAACAAGCTTAATTTCTCAATTTATTTAGAGATTTAAATATCTTTTACTCTCATTACCTTTTACTTGTCATATTTCTTAACCTGAGTATGAAACATTTACCGTGTTACTTTAAAATTAAAACTCGTTAACTTAAAAAAAAGCCTTTGCTTACAAATCGTGTATAGACTGATTGTAGACTATGATTAAAGTTTTGCTCTACTGATATAATTACACTGGTGGACAGAATTATACTTTTTCTAGTCGGCATAAGTATTTTGACGAAATAAAAATCGTGCATTTTTCAGTTTAACTTTTTTAATGGCTTTATAAAGAATTTTTGTTTATTTTGTTTCCTTTTTATATATAACTCCTTTGGCTTCGATAACTCGGTACTGAATCCACTAAATTTTGAAGAATATCTGGAGATATCTCGAAGTTACCTCAGCAATTGTCTCCTCTCTGCTTTTATTTAAAGAAACTGTTCTTTTGAGAATGAATGATTCGCCAATAAGCATATCCCCGGATGGAAGGCATTATCATTTAGGGTACTAATATATTGGCTTTTGTTCATAGAGTCCGTGATAGGAACCAAGTCACCCAGTACATTATAAGCAACACATCCCCAGAACATGACAGAGCCTCCACTGTGGCTCACTCTTCGACAAACGGGCCTTTTTTTTGCCTTACGACCTTTGGCAATAGCTTCTTTGAGTATAACTCATCTGTCCATAGAACGCCTTTGGCTTGTGCAGATGTTTCTTTGCGAAGGCCAGTCTTTTAAATTTGTTTACCTCTGATATGTACGGTACGTCCTTAACTTTGTCTTGAAATCTCCTTCTTTTAAACGTCGTCGGACAGTACGCTCACTGATTGGATTCTTGGCCGTCAAATTCCATTTATCTGCAGCAGATTGAGGCTTTACAAAAATATTTTTTTTAAATTCCCGTAAAAGGATTCGGTCTTCAGTGGGCGTTGTTTTGCGCCTAGCACCTGATCTTCTTACGTAGTACCCGTGGCATGATGGTTAGTGCGTTGGACTGTCATGCAAGGGGTCTTGGGTACAATCCCTGCCTGTGCCACCTTAATTTAAAAAAATAATTTTCGCGGGTACTGCCTCTTGCGAGGAATTGACAAATCCTTCAAGAGTAATTCTTGTCATGAAAAAGTGCTTTCTCAAATTAGCCGTTCGAATTCGGCCTTAAATTGTAGGTCCCTTCCATTCCTGACTCGCACACAGGAATGGTTGCGAGTTGTAAGTCACTAGGCCCTGGTTCACAACGGACTGTTGCGCCACCCAATTTATTTACCTGATCTTCTTAAGTTTCTTATGTCATTATGCTTTTTAAACTTATTAATTTGATAGTGAACAGTTTGACGTGACACATTAAACTTGCAATGTTTTTACTGCCATTCCAGCGTTAAACTTTGCTCCAATGGAAGATCTGATAACCAAACTCAACTCAACCATGGTTTTAAATAACTTTTGATCAGAATTTATTTTTTTTATTAACGTTTCACTTCAAATAAAGTTAAATATTGCATAAGTTGCTTGGTTTTTACGTGCAAAGTGTAAAAACAGGTACACAAGATTCGGTCAAAATACTTATGCCACACAAAAATTCGTTGTTTACATGCATTTTTATGAGCAAAAAGAGAATGCAAAATGTAAAAAATACAAAATTTGGCAGGCATAGAACTAAAAACATATTCTTTGTTTTGCACATTATTTTTTCGCCGTTATTTAACGATAATTAGCAAAGTCTAGGTTCAATAGTCAGTCAAAATATTTATGCCAACTACTGTAAATGCGTTCACGTGAATAGAAGAATACGGCGCAGTATTACCGACGTTACCGACACACAGATTCACTTCGAATGAATAGCAGAATAGGGTGTCCCAAAATTAACGCAAGATTTGAATTTGCCGCCATTTGTGCAGTGAAGTGTTGGCAACCCTGAAAAAAGCAATTTGACAGCTAACAGTATAGGGTTATTAAAAATGGAGCGTTACACGATAGAACAACGTGACTTCATTATTAAAGAATATTTCAAAAATAGTGAAAGCTTGGCGGCTGCAGTTCGAAAATTTCATACATAATATGGTCGGAATAGTGTTTTAACTTCGTCAACTGTGAAGAGATTAATTGAAAAATTCATGGAGACTGGATCTGTTGGAGACGCCAAAAACACACTGGTCGTCCAAAAACAATCCGTTCAAATGTGAATGTCGAAGCAGTGAGTGAGAGTGTTGCTGACAATCAAGGAACCTGAATTCGACGTCGTGGACAAGAATTGCAAATTTCAAGAACGTCTCTACAACGTATACTCACCAAAGATCTGTGTCTTCATGCTTCCAAAATTCAATTAACACAACAAGCCTAATGACCATGGACAGAGAAGAGAGTTCGTTGAATGGATTATTGAACATCAACAAATGGACCCTAATTTTTCGAGCAAAATCATCCTAAGCGATGAAGCACATTTTCATATTGATGGCTTTGTCAATCGCCAAAATTCGGGTTCGGAGAACCCACATGTGATTGTCGAAAAACAAATGCATCCACAACGAGTGACTGTATGGTGTGGATTTTGGGCTGGAGGCATAATTGGGCTATATTTTTTTGAAAATGATGCTGGTCAAGCAGTGACTGTTACTGGTGCTCGATATCGCGACATGATTACACAGTTCTTTCTGCCAAAATTGGATGATATTGATGTCTCCAATATGTGGTTTCAACAAGACGGTGCCACATGTCATACAGCCCGTGAAACAATTCAATTACTGCATGAGACATTTCCAGGTCGTGTACTCTCTCGTTTCGGTGATCAAAATTGGCCTCCTAGATCGTGTGATTTCATTAGACTTCTTTTTATGGGGTTATTTGAAATCACAAGTCTATGTCAACAGGCCCACAACCACCCGTGCATTAAAGGAGGAGATTCAACGCTGCATCAACGAGATTCAGCCACATTTATGCAGAATGGTCATAGAAAATTTCAACAAAAGAGTGCGCATGTGCATGCAAAGCCGTGGAGGCCATTTGTCCGATGTGTTATTCCATACGTAACCCTATCCTATGTACTTTACGAGTCAATAAAAATATAACTATCAGAAGACTAAAAACGGCGTTTTCTATTTAATTTAAATCTTGCGTTAATTTTGGGACACCCTTTAGAATTGTTTTCAAAAAACATATTAAATACAGGAGCAATAATTATTTTCAAACCGGTTTGCATTTTTGTGTTGAAAACCATTTAGCATTTCTTTTACATTTTAGTTAGAAGGTGAGATCTAACAACTTATGAAAATTTTTCCAATATTATAAGAAATACTATGAATAATTTGAACTGAATATTGAAGAAAAATTTGGAAAACCATCACAGGTTATATTAAAAAAGAAAAAGCCTTATAGGCCTTGAAAACCTGAGGTGACACATTCATTTTAATGTCGGATTTGAATAAAGGCCAACAAAAACACATTGTAAAAGTGAAATTTAATTGCCAGGAAGTAAATCTTGTCGACCAGTGTTATTTCTCTAAAGGAATCTAGAATTTGACGAGTCAGAAGCGATAGTGTAAAAGGAAGTTCTTCGTAGTCTTGAAAAATCTTTTTGAGTTATTTCAAACACTTACTTAAATATAATGGAATACATGTTTTTATGTATATTTAATTTAGTTTTAAGAAATTTCCCACACCCAAATAAAAATAAAATCATATGTAAATAAAGTCCAACAAGAAAATGACTCACCTTCCACCTTTCAGCGCACTTTCTTGAAAATTCGGCAAATATAACTGTCTCATCGGGATGTTTCTTCTTGTGTTCTTCTCTGCATGTTTGTACAAAATACGCGTACGCAGTCATTCGGCCTCGAGGTTTTGCGTCCGCTTTGCCACGAATCATTGTGCTGTGTTGTTTCTGTAATTGAATTTGATGTTGTTGTGGTTGAAGAGTTGGTTGTGATTGATTATTGTTTTCGCTATTTATTTGTTCTTGTAGCGTTGTTGTTGTTGTTGTTGCCGTTGTCGTTGTCGACGACTTCGTTTGTTGCTGATTCTGTGTATTTTTTTTTTAATAATTCAATAAACAAAACAAGAAAAGAGTTTTTTTTTTCTTTTAGAAGACATCTTCATTACATTTTTGTCCTTTATAAACAAAACAATTTTGATTACGTTTGGCATTGTTGTTAAACTTGATCCAACAATAAAACAAAAAAAATAGAAACAATTGACAACTAATCTTTGTAAACACATGAACCGGAAATGGAAATGATTAAATTCATGAAGCGATAAAAACTTGTGGTTTATTTTTTGAATGATATATAATGGTGCTTTTAAGATTTTGTCCACATTAAAACAGTTTGAATGGAATTACAGTGTAACATTTAAGAACAAACAATGTAATTTTAGATGCAATGTCAAACTCTTTATCTCTCTTCTCTCGTTATAGAATATTGATTAGTTTCACACAACAACAACACGAATGCAACAAGAATAAATAAACAATGAATTAAATGTAAAAATTTACATACATATGAATATATAAACAAAAAAAAGACTTAATATATTTTTAATTATTACATAAAAGTTATAAGATAAACAGGAAAAACATATATTATTTAAAATGGTGAAATGAATTCAGAAATGCACAATGAACACATTTAAAAAGAAAGGTTGTAAATGAAAGCTTGGTTTGATCAATCATATTTTTAGCTTCTTTGTTTTTATCTAATTATGTCGAATCGAAGATAAATACTTAATGTATGGTAAAATAATACACAACCTTTTCCCACAGAGATCCTTAAAAATCTATTTTTGAAATTTCATGATTCCCCCCGCAATCTTAAAAATAATATAATCATCCCTAATACAATTTTGTCACATTTTTTGCCAAAACTGTGAAAATAGATTTGCATGGATTCAAAAATTGAATTATTTGCCTTCACAAAATTCAAATGAATATCAACACAAAAAACTAACTCCCATCAGAAAAACATATCGCAAGATTCGTACCGTCTTACAAAACAATTAAGATTTTTTTTTTTATAATTAGCAAACACTAAAAGGGTTTTTTATACCTTTAATATGCCAAAGACACAGTGTGAGCATTAGGAAAAGAGGAAAGGGTTGGATAGGAGGTGTCGGTGTACATTGGTTTTAAATTTCTGAACATTGCAATGACAGGGAAAGATAGAGCGTGGCAAGGCGTTCCACATTTGCGTAGTACGGCTAAAAAAAGAATCTCTGTACTTCATAGTACGGCCGAAGTTGGGCTCAATGGTAAACTGATGGGCACTCCTAGAAGCGCGGGTATTACGGTTAAATTGTTTAAGGGGAGGAATGCAACTGGCTATTTCACTAGAGCATAGTCTGTTAAAATAACGGTAAAAAAAGGTGAGGCAAGAAACCTTGCGTCGATGTTCGAGTGATGTAAACGAGTTGGTGTTGTTAATGTCACCAATCATTTAAAAGCTCTTTTTTGAATACTGTCCAAGAGGCTTAAATAAGTTACTGGAGCACCAGCCCAGAGATGAGAGTTATATTCAAGTTTCGGACGTATATAGGTTTTGTAGATTGTAGCCAGATCAGACAGAGAGACAAATTTCTTGCAACGTCTCAAAAAACCTAGACATCTTGCGGAATTTTTGGCAACATCGCGTATGTGATCGCTCCACAAAAGGTGGTTGCTGATGCACATTCCGAGGATGTCAAGATTTTCCGTTTCGTTGATGCAAGTGCCACTCATAGATAGTGGCAAAGACGGTTTATCTCGCTTTAACGATGCTAGACAGCATTGCGTTTTCGAAGCATTAAATTCCACACGATTTTTTATTCGCCATTGTACAATGCTGTGTAGGTCGGAATTTAATGAGCTAATCATATTTTGCCTTTGCAGTTCCACATCCGAAGAAGAGGGATGTGAGTCTGAAAACGAATATGAAAAGCGAAGAGTACTATAGTCAGCGAAACAATGTATTGGATTAGAAGTAGCAGACAGGAGATCATTTATAAAAATGAGGAAGAGGGTCGGAGACAAAACGGAGCCCTGGGGCACTCCAGCGTTTATTTTATGAGTTTCAGACTTGAATCCGTCCAAAACAACTTGTATTGAACGGTTCGAAAGAAAATTTCTAATCCAACGAAGAAGAGATTCCTTGATACCGAAAGCACGCATTTTCGATAAGACTTTATTAAATGCCTTTGAAATATCAAGTGCAATAATCTTACTTTCTCCAAAACGATGTAAAGATCTGTTCCACTGTTCGGTGAGATGAACCATGAGATCACCAGTGGACCTATTGCTACGAAAGGCGTATTGCCGACCATTAAGAAGCTTCCGTTCCTCAAGATATTTCTTAAGCTGATGATTAATCAGCGTTTCCATGACCTTAGAAAAAAGGGACGTTAGTGCTATCGGTCGGTAATTTGTGGAAGAAGAAGATTCGCCTTTTTTGGAATTGGCTGAACAAATGCAATTTTCCAACTACTCGGAACGAGCCCAGAAGAACAGGATAGATGGAAAAACTTACGCAGTGGTTTTGCTAGGGTGGAAGAACACCTCTTCCGAATAATAGCGGGGATACCATCTGTGCCAGCGGATTTATGAATGTTGAGATCTTTAAGAACTCTCGCCAGAGTTCGAGTACGAAAAAAGATGGGTCCCATAGAATCATTTACGCGTTCAAGAACTGGGGGTCATGACACTATCTGGTAAGGTGGAATTTTCGGCGAACTGCCTTGCAATCACAATAAAACGAATACACAAACAATTTATTTATGACGTTTTACTGCTTTTCTTTGCTCTTGTTTTTGAGAAAAGCACAAATTCGAACCAGACTAACCACTTTTCTACATTTAAATGTTTTTTTTTTTAGTGGAAAAATGTTGGAAAAGATAACATCTTCTCTGTAATGGCATTTTCAATACTAATAGGTTCGGTTGAAATGGCTGAGTGGAAGTAGGACGCTAGCTAGTATTTGGCTCATTATGATACCAAACCTTCCGATTAATGATACAAATTAAGAAACGTGAAAAACGTATTATGTTAAGTGTGTTTGAGATCGTTATAGTAGAAGAAGAGCAAGGCATGCAATGAGGAGGTGATGAACAGTTTTTTCCTCTTTCTCGGGCATACAGCTTCAAGTTATTTGATAATAGAAATCTCGTAGGTGAGAAATTCTATTTATATTTTATGTTACTTATGTAAATCTCAATTTTGGGCGAACTGTCATGTATAGAGATTCTTTCATAAATCGGACACCGAGAATGTGGAATGCTTTGGCCAACTATGTTTTTCCCTCCCATTTTGATGTTCAGAACTTTAAGACCAATGTGCACCGGTATCTCCTTTTAAATTCTTCCCTATTTTCCTAACGCTCGCACTGTGTTTAAATATAAACGTATAAAGGGTACTAATAACCCCTTGAGTGCTTGTAAATTATAGAAAACAAAATCTGAGGTCGAATCGTTTGATTGTCACATTTTGCTTTGCAAGAAGATTGAACTCAATTCTATTCAAGATAAAACAATTTTTTTAACAAGAATTGTCCCAAAAATGGTTTATATGGTGAATTTTTGAAGTGTTTTAAATAATATATAGAAATAGAAGTACCAAATTACCTGCTATTATCCTAATAATCCTACTTTTTCTTTATTACTGCTTTTGAATGAAAATTCCTATGTGTCAAGTAAAAGATTCCACACCTGATTGACGAAAATTCGTAGAGATCTTGGATGTATCTTAGTATAGTATTATATTCCAACTTACAAAATATATATAATTTAAACTTAGCAGTACTAGATTTTTTGAAGTTCCTAAAGGAACAGATCAATTATTAATAGATTTGTTTACTTCACGCTAAGAAGTACCACATTTGTATCGTAGTTTTTAAGGAAACTACAAAAAAAACTTACAGAGCGGAAAATAAAAATATTTAAAGTGAACTTATCACAGATCCCGTCGGAAAAAGTCGTCCTACAAATGGCAGACAAAAATATCATGTTTCTAGTTATAACTTGGATACATCAATTTGTTGCAAGTAGGGCTAATATCTCTTCATTACTTATGCTTTAAACTAAAACACAGGTTAATGAAAATAAAAAAGTTGTAGGTATCAATAAAAACAACACCGTTAATCAAAATATATTCTTTTAAATTTAAAATAAATATGTAACATATTATATACTATACCAAAACCTATTTCGAAAGTCTTACAAGACACAAGTACCTGCAAGTTATTGCAATCAGCATTCGTTATTTTTAACCTGTCTAAAACTTCAACAAAAAAAAACAAGCTTAATTACAAATTTTAATTGCATAGAGCAGAACATATACCTGGAAGTACATATCTATCAATTATTTAGGAGCCGTATCGTCTTGGCTGTTTATAAAACCATCCATAGCTAATACAATTTATTTACTACATACATAGAGGTATGTTTCTACTCAAAGATGCAACTGTTTTCCCGCCAAAATCAAAGACGCTACATTTCTTTGTTTTAGTCGTTATTTTCTCATATATTCATGTTCGCTCGCGTGTTCGATTTATTCTGTTTCTTTTTTTCTGTTTTTGTATTTATTATTATTATTCATCTTATACTGTATTGTGTGTGAACATTATTATAGGTATACACAATCTACACCCGTCATTCATTCATCCGTTCATTCAGAACCATAGCCATAGCACCAAACGTTATAGATAGATACGATACATAATTTCAATATTTACAAAATACACTTCGTCCGGCAACCCGAAAACAAAATCATCACATATACTTCAGTGTAGGGTAGCGTATTATAACAATGCCATCAGCATGAGTCTTCTTTTTCTACTTGCTTATAATAATAAAAAAAAAAAATATATACATTTATGTATAACGAATAACACAAAAACACACATAAAAACCTTAAGCCGGCGCGCGTAGTGTCATTGCATACCTAAGACCTAACAACGTTAAAACTTATTAATCAGTCCGAAAAGTGTTATTCGTTTATCTGCGAACCTGAGCAAGCACTCTCGCAGACGACAACGACGTTGATTGCACACTCCACACCACACAACCTTACTTGACCGTCCATTTTAATACACCCGGCAAAGGTGGGAGCGAGGAGAAGAAATGTACGTTCTCAGGAAAATAATATACAGCAAAAATTTATTAAGAAAAAAAAAAAAAAAAAAACAGAACAGAACAGAACAGCAAACAAGCATCAAGTGAATGTATCCATAACTTGCACCTGTTTGGGACTTTGGGATACTTTGACGAGAAGGTGCAATTATATATGATAGCAAAAACGATGGCGCACGTGACTTTTTCTTTTCTTAAAGTTCACAATTAGTACGATGCGCTAGTCACATATAAATATACATAACTACATATATACTTAAATTATAATTATATGTATTTATAGTTGGCTATCAAACATTTAGTTGGCGGGTTCTAAGTGTTAAATTGATGATGTCCTTTGATATTAATAAAAAGCATCATTTTCTATAGACTAATCTTATAGAACACTATTTTTGTATTTATAACTTAATGATCGTCGGTAGGATTAAATTGTCCGGTAAAGGTAAGTACATACAAAAATAAATAATAATAAAGCAGCGCAACAGTCCATTGAGAATTAGGGCCTATTGACTTACAACTCTTAATCATTCCTGTGTGCGAGTTGTTGTCAGAATGGTTCTAGGCTGAATACGAATGGCTAATTTGAGAAAGCATTTTTTATGACAAGAATTACTCTTGGAAGATTTGTCAACTCCTTGCAACAGGCAGTACCCGTGAAAAAAAAAACATTAGATGACACAGGTAGGGACTGAGCCGAAGAGCTCCGACATGACAGTCCTACGCACTAACCATCACTCCACGGGTACTTTTCCTTGACAAATTCACAAACCTAGAGCTTAAAATAACATTGTCAAATGATTTTAAAACTCGTGATAAAAATCAGTGGTTGAAGTCTTGCAGGGATATATTGAGGAACAAGAGGTTAATTATATTCCCCCTTTTAGAGCTTCATCTATCCAATGTTGTCATCAATTTTTGTAAAAAAGAGTCTGATATGCGACCCAAACTGTAACTTAAACGTTTGACAAGAATATTGCATAAAATTACTTTGGGGGTAATCATTTTTTGTTCGTAAAATATTCGAGGTGAAAAATATATTTTTTGCAGTCTTTTTGAAAACACCAATACTCAATTTTATTTGAAGTTTTTTCTGCATCTTTCGATGTTATTATCTGTAAAACAAAATAAAATTGAAGTCGATATCGTAATTGGTTCTTGAGATATGGACCACGAAAAATAGTATCCCTTATGAAGGGACGTATAAGCGTTACGAAACTACGCACAAACGCACACACAGACATCCTTCTAAAAATCTTTTATTTAAATTCTAAGGACGGATCTTGAAACGTTGAAAAAATGTACACATTTTTAATTTTACAAATCCGACCGATTGCAATAATTTCCTCCTTTGCTAAGTCAAAAATAAAGGGTGATTTTTTTGAGGTTAGGATTTTCATGCATTAGTATTTGACAGATCACGCGGGATTTCAGACATGGTGTCAAAGAGAAAGATGCTCAGTATGCTTTGACATTTCATCATGAATAGACTTACTAACGAGCAACGCTTGCAAATCATTGAATTTTATTACCAAAATCAGTGTTCGGTTCGAAATGTGTTTCGCGCTTTACGTCCGATTTATGGTCTACATAATCGACCAAGTGAGCAAACAATTAATGCGATTGTGACCAAGTTTCGCACTCAGTTTACTTTATTGGACATTAAACCAACCACACGAATGCGTACAGTGCGTACAGAAGAGAATATTGCGTCTGTTTCTGAGAGTGTTGCTGAAGACCGTGAAATGTCGATTCGTCGCCGTTCGCAGCAATTGGGTTTGTGTTATTCGACCACATGGAAGATTTTACGCAAAGATCTTGGTGTATAACCGTATAAAATACAGCTCGTGCAAGAACTGAAGCCGAACGATCTGCCACAACGTCGAATTTTCAGTGAATGGGCCCTAGAAAAGTTGGCAGAAAATCCGCTTTTTTATCGACAAATTTTGTTCAGCGATGAGGCTCATTTCTGGTTGAATGGCTACGTAAATAAGCAAAATTGCCGCATTTGGAGTGAAGAGCAACCAGAAGCCGTTCAAGAACTGCCCATGCATCCCGAAAAATGCACTGTTTGGTGTGGTTTGTACGCTGGTGGAATCATTGGACCGTATTTTTTCAAAGATGCTGTTGGGCACAACGTTACGGTGAATGGCGATTGCTATCGTTCAATGCTAACAAACTTTTTGTTGCCAAAAATGGAAGAACTGAACTTGGTTGACATGTGGTTTCAACAAGATGGCGCTACATGCCACACAGCTCGCGATTCTATGGCCATTTTGAGGGAAAACTTCGGAGAACAATTCATCTCAAGGAATGGACCGGTAAGTTGGCCACCAAGATCATGCGATTTGACGCCTTTAGACTATTTTTTATTTTTTGTGGGGCTACGTCAAGTCTAAAGTTTACACAAATAAGCCAACATTTCCGAAGAAATTCGGGCTATTCCGGCCGAAATGCTCGAAGAAGTTACCCAAAATTGGACTTTCCGAATGGACCACCAAAAACGCAGCCGCGGTCAACATTTAAATGAAATTATCTTCAAAAAGTAAATGTCATGAACCAATCTAACGTTTCAAATAAAGAATCGATGAGATTTTGCAAATTTTATGCGTTTTTTTTTTTTAAAAAAAGTTCTCAAGCTCTTAAAAAATCACCGTTTACCACCACTAAATTTTTAGTAATTTTGACAAGTGTGCCATCTGATTGCGCAGGTAATTTTTCTACAATCTCAATTCTGCCAGAATAAGATGTCGACTTGGTTATTCCTATTTCCATAGGAGAATTATAGTTTTCAAATACGAAATTATGAGTTATTTTGATACGCAGGAAAATTGGAGATCAGAAATTTCTCACTATAAGAGGTATTCAAAATTTTGTTACAAATTTTCTGACAATGGTAGAAAGGTAGAAATGGCGATCTCAAGGCAACCTAGCCTGAGATCCAATTAGCGCTGCAGTGCGCCGTTTTTATACCAAAAACTCGTTTGACATGTTATTGAAATGGACAGATTTATAGAAAAGCTTCATAGCGATTATGTTAGAGCCATTTTGTCGCATTGAGAAAAAAGATTAGGTCTCTAATCTTTGTCTCATATAGCTCATCAAGTTCGTGAAAGAATGCTTTTCCAAAGTATTTCATTCTAGTGTTTGCCAAAGCAGGACATTTGCAGAGGAAATGGATTATCGTTTCACTTGCTCTTTGGTCACTACAGCTACGGCAAAAGGTGTTGTAAGAGATTCCCAACTTTTCTGCATGAACTCCTATAGGCCAATGTCCGGTACAAACCGCAACAATCCTGGCTATGTCTTGCCTTGGCCTGCATAGAAGATCGTTTGTACGGGTTTTATTATAGGCGGGCCATATCTTCCTAGATATAATGCATTTGGGTAAATTAATCCACCTTCGGTTTGATTCAGTTTGGTAGATAGCACCAAGAGGAATGATGGGCCGATCGTCAGCCCGTTCATTTCCCACGATACCACTATGGCCCGATCCCAGAACCAACTCCGCACTCCATCTTTGAGCCGTCAGTAAAGATGGTTGTGTCGAAACCTATCGACACGATGTCATCCTCCCAATCTTCTCTGGATGGGAAAATAACCTTAAAACCCTTACTAAGGCTCAAAGTAGGAGTGCAGTAGTCAGTGTCTACCGAGATAATATCTGACAATACTTTCAACAATCTGAATTGTTTGAATTTTAGTTGGTTATTGCCAATTTTGTTCCATTATTTCTTTTGCTCTGTCTTTGGACTGTCGTTCCCGAGTTTTTGGGATCAATCCCTGCCTGTGCCTTCTAAAGTTATTTTTTAGGTACTTCCTCTTGCGAGGAATTCACAAATACAAATAAAGAGTAATTTTTTGTCATGAAAAAGGCTTTCTTAAATTAGCCGTTCAGTGTGTAAGACCATTGACCGCTTGAAAGTGTAAGACCATTCCATCAATGACAACATTACTCGCACACAAGGATGGTTGAGAGTTGTAAGACAGTAGGCCCTTTTTCTCAACGGACTGTTACGCCATCTAATTTATTTAATTTAATTATTTTGTTCGTAGAAATCAGAAATCGTAATTATTTTGTTCGTAAGTAATCAGGGGTGGAATCGGCTAAGGTGATTGTTGATAAATGACAATCAAAATAACCGTATTTGATCTATCTAAGGTGATCGTCAAATTGATACCTAAAAAGCTGTCGCAACAAAAATGTGATAGTCATTTTCAAACAAATATGTTTATTCCAAATAGAGCTACCAGCCGCTTACACTAACGACTAGAAAATGAGCTTGTTTTCGTTACAAAAAAACACACGGCTGTTACCGACATAGCTTACGACATTCGAAAAATGCAGGAAAAGTAAGAATGCTCTTCAAACCACAGCCAATTTGATACTTTTAATTAAATATCAATTTAAAATTTTACCATGGCTACAATAAATTTTGACAATTTGAATCTGAAATTTTTCAATCAAATTGAATTGAGTTAAATCATCTTACACAAAGGGAATGAAAATGATAGTCAATTTGACTATCAAAAAGATTAAAGATAGCCGATTCCCCCCCCCCCCAGTATACATTTTATCATGCGATATATAGGAGTAGGAATAATTTTCTTTTAGTTTTAATTGTTAGAGCATGTCACAATTTTTGACAAACTTGTCTAACTTATCTTTGTATTGTATCCTTTGATTAATTTTAAAATGAAATCAAACTTTGCAAACTAAAAACTGGATGATATTTAGTTTATTTAATAAATTTACAATCTACACAATTGAAGAGATTTGAATTAATTTGCCACCTGCATAAGCAAAGCAATTAAGAAAAATATGCAACCATCTAATGAAATTATTCAATCTCGATTGGTATTTATTACTTCGTCTATTTGCCCTCATTTGCTCTCCTCTATCAACACAATTTATGTATATACATATGTATATACCTATGTATAGAAAAAAAAACCCTCAGACATTATAAAAGTCAAAGGCAAAAAGTCAACTCGTGATATCATCAGAATGCATTCAGAAAATAAAAGAAAAAAGTAGAAAAAAAAGGAATAAAACGAAGCAAACTAAACCTGTTTTCGCTTTTCCAAATCGTGCTTCATGCGCTGGGATTTCTTCCTCTCAAGCACAAGCACAACATCAACTGCTGCATGGCCGTCCTTTTATTCGTGGAGCATCAATTCTTCCCTCTCTGTGTACCCTTCCACTACTGCACATACTTTATTGGAATGTTTTTATTTACTTATGTATGTTTGGTGTACAAAGAAACTCCAAATGCAGCATAATGCCATGAAAAATCTACCTATGTGTAAGTTTGTTGCCTGCCTGCCTGCCTGCCTGCCTGCCGCCACCGCGCCACACGCTTACCGGCTCAAATGCTTTGCTTAAAAATAATACAACTTCAATGTTGAAAACGACGATGACGATGACGCGACGTTTCGAGGAGCTTCTTCAGGGGATATATTTGCTATTTCTTTAAATTTACCACAAACCTCACCACCGAGCTCGGAGCTCCCCCAGGGAAAGAGCAACATAAAAAAAAGAATTCATAGAAACAGAAAGGAAAGCAGATAAAAAAAAGTCTGCTTAACGTGTTTTCTGTGCCTTGTCTTGAATTTCACCCCACTATCGTCTTTTCTACGGCATCACTCGCTGTAAATAGAAGATACAATACACAAAAAGGGCCCAGACTTTTGTGGTTTGGCTACCTACATTTTATATCCAATTTAAACGTCTGTCTTCAATAAAATTGGTTTTTCTTCAACTGCATGAAAATTGAAGAAAACAAATTTATGTAGGTGAAATTAAATGTGTTAATAAGATTTGTTTCCTTTTTTTTTGCTTCTTAAACAGCATCCTTCTCATAAGACTCACCGCCGCCGAAGCTGAAGTCGCTGCTACCACCCATGGGTAAAGTTGTTTTAGTTTTGTTCTTGATATAGATAGAATGATTTTACATTCACAGGTGGTTCCCGTATGAGTAAATAGAAGAAAAATTTGTACGTTTGTTCAAAAACAGCTGTTTTCAGTATCAATATTTTAACCCTTATACAGGTAGGTATCTATTCGAAACTAATTTTCACCTTGAGAGTGGCGTCAAGGGACATATTTTGGCACAATGTGATATGATGCTGGTTGCAAGCAGTCATGCTCCCAGTTATTTTTGACCTTTTAATGGATAACAACAAAAAAAATTATACAATTTTTTAACATGTTTCTGAAATGCAGAAAACTAAAATAAAAGTGCACGACAAACACGACCAACTACGCGAGTACGACGAGTGTGTCCATCGTTCGACGACGCGACGTGGCATTGCATGCTTTCGCAACCAAATGCTGGGTGTTGGCCTTTTATGGCATGGAAAAAAGGAGCCTTGCGCGTACTCCATTGTAAGGTTTTGTTTGAAAATTAATTGGACAAGTACAGTGAATAGTAAGATGTATTTTTATAAGAGTGGAAGAAAAAAGGAGCATTTTATTAACTTGATTGGAGGTGTATTCTTTTTAGTTTGTTTTCTTTCTTTCAACTTTTCGAAACGACTTGCTGATTCTGGTTTTTAGTTAAAGTAAATCGTTAAAGAGTTGGTATATTCAATTATCACGAGGTATGTAGGTATACATGTAGGAAGGTCCACGTGCAAACAATTATTATCGGTTTCAAAGATGACTGAAGTGTGTTACTAGGGCATGAATTTTTGTAAAATTTCTCTTTAGCAACAAAAAAAGGTTGTTTATTTCTTAAGGAATTATAAAGTTGATATGTACATATGTACTTAGATGAAATATAAAATAAATATTTTTTATCTATCGTTAATCATTTACAAGGTGGAAAGTATACCTATGTTGTTCATAATCTATGTAGAATTGTTGTAAACATTCAATAGAACAAACAAAAGAATACTATGAAGTTCAATGACCAAGAACCCAATTGCTTAAAAGAGTTGATTATCCGTTTATTTAAACTTAGCCAAGTTTATTGATTGTTTTTACGTTGAAAAACTTTTAGATACTTTCACCCTGGTATGTCCAATGTACATACAAATGTATGTATGTTATATGTACGTAGAATGTACGTGATGTCATGTCAAAAAGTATAGATGATGGACAAGATAGGTAGTGTACTCTCAGTAGTTACCATAATATATTCTTCTTGGCTTTGACAATCAACTTATCGTTGATGACGAATGAGATTGAAACAAAAAAAAATAACCAGAAATCTTATGTAATTAATTATAAAACATATCTACCTATGTACATACCTATACCTATAAATATTTTTGTAAAAGAATACAAAATGAAATATAATTGATAAAAATAAATACCATTTTTTTTTAGTTCATTGGCCTCATTATAAATTATTTTATGACAAATAAAAAAAAATTGTAATTTGCATAGCTAAGTAATAAAAAGAACATTTGCCTCCAACTCAAATTGATTATCAAAAACTTGACGCGGGTGACGTGATGTTATTTATGTACATGTCTACATATGTATTTTGAATATCAAATAAATCTAACGGAAATTTCGATTGTAATATGAAATGAAGGAAGGAATTCATATAATGTCTCAAACTTTCATAGATCGAGGGGGACATTTATTTTTTTAAATATTTTATTAGTATGTAAATTTCCAAATGATAATTCAAGAGGAAGGTAGAAACCTATATCAAGTTCAAGTGTAAATTTACAAGATTCATTTAAATAACTAATCTGTAAAAAAAATTGAATAGGTAAATGTCAACGGCTTACAAAATTTAATTTAACTTAACTTAAATTAGATCGAATGATTGCGAAAATCTTTAGTGAGAAAAATTCTAGTTAGCTAGCTTCCTAGTCTTTACATTTAAGCACTAACGAAGTGTCATGAATCTCGGTTTATAAATCGTTGACGTTAGGGAGAAAGGTCTTAACTCGAAAAATTGCATTTTAGGTTTTTGATTTGGTTTAGCAGCCTTTGGGGCGACTTTCCATTATGGCAGGACGAAGTTACTTCTGATTTTTTTTTGTATAGTTACGAGGGGCGTTCAATATATTCTCGGAATCGGGGTGAAGCTGTGGTTATATATAAATTGACTTATTTATCAAGTAATACTATTATTTTAGTGCATTCATGTAAAATTTCATATAAATGTGATTATTATTTACCGTTAAATCTCTATTTAAACAGAATTATAATGGCAACTGAGACGATGATGGTGAAAATTGAGCATAGCGCTGTAATTAAATTTCTCACTAAGCAAGGAAAAAGTCAAAAAACTATTCATGAAGAAATGGTGGCAGTTTACCAGGGTTCCGCACCTTCATTATCAACTGTGCAAAAGTGGTCAAGTGAGTTCAAGAGAGGCAGAGAGAGCATTGAGCTTGTACGGGAGAAAGCATCAAAAAAGTCGAAAAACTTGTTCTCGAGGATGCCCGAATAAAGGTGAAAATGATGGCAGAGATCACCAAGCTTTCGACTGGTACCATTCACACCATCCTTCATGACCATCTTAACCTTTCAAAGGTCAGTGCAAGGTGGGTGCCACGAATGCTCACAGCGTCTCAGAAAAAAGTGAGAATCGCATGTTGTAGAGAGCTTTTGGAGATGTGTAGTGAGAACGCGGACGGTGTTATGCATCCGATTGTTACTGGGGACAAAACATGGGTTCACCACTATGACCCTGAAAGCAAACAAGAGTCCATGCAGTGGCATAAAAAAGGATTAGACCCCCCGAAGAAGTTCAAAGTCACTCCGTCTGCCGGGAAGCTCATGGCCACAGTTTTTTGGGACTCAAAGGGAATCTTACTCATTGAGTACAAAAAAAGGTGAAACCATCAAAGCCAAATCCTACGCTTCCACTTTGCATAATTTGCGGGAGGAAATTAAAAAGAAAAGACGGGGTAAACTCGCAGCGGGTGTGTTGCTTCTTCATGACAACGCTCCTGTTCACACGGCGCGAGTTTCCAAGGCTGCTGTGCGAGATTGGTTTTGAAGAAATTCAACATCCACCCTATAGTCCAGACCTTGCCCCTAGTGATTACTTCCTGTTTCCAGATTTGAAAAAAATGTGGAAAAAGATTTTCGGATGATGAAGAACTCAAGTCGGCAATAAATGGGTATTTTGCAGGGAAAGAGGAAACTTATTTTTTTGAGGGTTTAAAAAAGCTTATCTCAAGATGTAACAAATGCATTGATGTTAGGGGAGATTATATTGAAAAATAAAAACAATAAAATTTTTTTGAATTGCTATCACGGCGTGGCGTACTAACAGCTAGGGAACACTAGGATTTGGGGTGGGTGCGAGTTTGAGTATATGCAAAGTACTTTTTGCATTTGAGCACTAAAGTCAAAGAAATCCCCAACAAAAAAAACAACAAGGATGGCAACACTGAACAAAAAACAGGGAAGAAAGTTCAAAATCAATCATTTTTGCGTGTTTTGTATGACAAAAAGTAAAGTTTGAAAATCAATTTAAAATAGAAATAAATGTTTCCTCGCTCTAAAATTGCTATAGTTATTATTTATTTGCACATCTATCAAATAAAAAAATCCGCGAGTCGAAAAGTGCTGAAGTAACGGAAAGTTGAACCCAGCCTTTTTTTTATTCTTTCGTTTAGGGAGTATTCTGGTCTAGAAATAAAACAAAAAATCGATTTTTTTTTCATATTTTCATAGTTTATGTCTACGAGAGGATTTTCCCAAATTCACATTATTTTCGGAGAAATAAGTATTTTGCTGAGCAGCCATCCAAATCGGTTGGCCTGCAACTAATCGAACAAAAGACATATGGGGTACTTTAAACGCGTTTTTCTCAGAACTGTCTTTTTGAATCTGATACCCACGATTTCTCAGGTTCTGCCGAACCGATTTACTTGAAATTTTAAGAGAGTCTTCTTCTTCTTTTCTACATCCAGAACTACGGCCATCCTCAAATTTTCATTTATACTATTTTTAACAAATCGAAGAATACTCAAAAAAGTGGTAATTTTTTTTTTCTTTAGGCAGTTGCCAGTTTGTAAAAAAAAATGTTTGTAACTTTTCCGTAGTTCCAGACATTGCGACATTATTGCAGATTAATAATCTTTTTTAGTTTTTGATTTCAGATTTCTAGGAGAGTTAAAATCGTGGGTATGGTCACGCACCAAATTTTTGAGACGCACTACTCCATCAGCTGATAACTAACGGAATTTTGATTTTTTTTTTTTACTTTTTATTTTTTTTTGTATGCTTCTAATGTGAATAAATAATGTATAAAAAAAATGATGGTAAAATTGTTGCTTGCTTCTACAGCACTTCAAAAATTACCTAAAATTCATGTCTCTAGACCAGAATACCCCCTTAATACTATAACTTGAGTCTAAAAGATCTGCTTAATATCGAATTGTTTAGTCTTTTTAGATATTAAGACAGAAAAAATTGAAATTAACGTTTTAAGTTCTTTGAGTCTGTGTGATCAGTTTCTGACTTAAGTCCTTTTTCTCTAACACCAAAGAAATAAAACTGACATTGCTTGCTTTCAATTAACTTTAGTATTTTAAAATTTCTAACATTTCAGACATCAGATAAAAGTTAAGGTCGCATTTGATGACAGCTCATTAAGAAGAAAAAGTAAATCTTAAACCTAACTATTTTATCTATCAAACCATATCGGTAAGTAGTACCTAGGTAATAGGAATAAAATGAATATAGATTGCATCATTAAATTCAACAATTTTTTCTTTAAAGTATTTAACTTAGATTTTTCAATCAAGCCATTCATTTTCATTCATTCCATACCAATGAGAATTAGAGAGCGGAATACCCGACCGAGAGTACTAAATGAATAACATACACACATTTTTGTATCTACAAAAAAATGTTTACTTGCATCCCATCCTAACTTTTTGATGGGATAAATAGGTACAATAAAAAGGAATTCAACAAACGAGCCAGACTGGACTGAATTGATTTTTATTTTTTGTTTTGCTTAGACACCCAAATCAGAATGCGAAAAAAAAAAAACAAATATGTACATACATTATGAACATCATAATATCTATCTACATAGTAGACCTATAACAAGAATAAATTTATAGCATTTTTTGTATGTTCTCTCGGGTGACGACGACGACGACGACGATGGCAATACCTACCTATACCTACTTTTTTCACACACAATTCCATGTAATCGACCTAAACATCATTATCGTCATCACCACGTGGTCAATATGAGATTTGATTTGTGAATTTTGAATATAAAGGAGCTTTTACTTATTATAATATAATCGAATATGTTTTTTTTTTTTTTTGATAAAGAAATAAAATAGCACACATCATATGTACATACAAATGTACATAAATACTACGTAGGTAGGTATTTGGTGAATGGAAAGATAGTGCTTGGGAAGTCGGTCAAGGGTTTATCTTCTAGCCTTGGGCTAAGCGCGCGAGAGAGGCTGACTGTGAGAAGCGATTGTAATTTATTTAATCGTGATTCAAACACGGACACACTGTGTTCCAATTGTGTGAAATAAGTGCGTTGTTGGTGGTGCACATTTCTCGCTCGCTGTCGTAGCTCATGAAGGAATAAGTGCAAGCAAATTTAATTTATTGGAAAGAAATAGTTCTCTGATTGATGTCACAAACTATTTTTCTAATTATTTCAGATAAAAAGTCCAGTCCGCCCCTAAATAACTTTCTTTAAAATAAAGACAAAATATCCTGATAAGGTTTATAAAAGTAAATTTGATTTTTAACTTTAAGACATTAGTCATTTAATGTTATAAATAAAATTGGTAGGTATAGGTACATATCAGAATTTTACTCGGAGAAAGGTTATACATATTTTATGTGGTTATTAGAATCGGTTCAAAAATGCAGATCTTTCTCTATGGCTGCTTAAAGTTTCTTATACTGTCTACTAATTAACAAGTGACAGAAAAAGGCAATCAGAAAACTACTTCAGTGATGGATAACTTCATACTTGGCTTAATATACATTTACTTATCTATTTTATATAAACCCTATTCTTTTTGAGTAAAAATAGTTATTTTGATATTCGTGGAATGGAATAATAGGTCTAATATTTTTAAAAACTTCGACAAATGTAAAGTGAATTTTGAAAAAACCTCTTCTAAGAATTTCAATGAAAGATTATTATAAGTTTATGCCTAAGTTAATATTATATATAAAAATGTATAAATTAATTTGACAAGTTTAAACTATACCCTTTTTAAACCCCAACGATATAAGGTACACTTTAAAAAAAGACATTGAAATTGATAAAATTTACTACAATCGTGATATTTGAAGTTTTGGTTTCCGAAAGTGTTTTGCTCGAGGTGATCACAAAAGGTTGAGATCTTGGGATCGAACATGTTTAGATTTTGTTTGTGATAAGTTCTATTCTAAAAATCGTATCAAAGCCTTAAAGAGAGATTCCTTGAACTCATGAAGTCCAAACGCAAACATGCGAACTGGTCAAATAAAATTTCATGATATCCTTTTCTATTTTTAATGTCATACGTACCTTTTTCTTTACAATAAAATAAACATTGATTGATTGATTTGATTAAATATCAAAATTAAACTCCTTATTGGAAAACAATATACAAAGATATAGAAACTGTTTCGGGAATTGCTTTGGAATCTTTACTTGTGGAATCATTTAGGGGTTATAGATAAGTACTACCAAATCTTTTATATTTTTTGGGTATTAGCGTCACTGTAGTAATTTTTTTCCCTTATTTTAAGGAAAACTCATTGCATCGTTTGTAACAAATTTTGTGTAGGTTGGTTTACCTACATTCTTGAATTAAGAATACCTATCTATGATCATCAAACCAAGCTTTAAAAAGGTAATGGAGGAAAATAATGGTAGGTACATAATAAATGAAATAAAATAAGTAATAATGTATGTAAATCATAATATTTTTTGTTTTGTAATAAAAAAAAAAAAAGAAACTTACCGTTGCCGCTTGACCCATATTTAATTGTTGTTGCTGCTGTTGTTGTTGTTGCTGTTGAGCCTGCTGTTGAGCTTGCTGTTGTTGTTGCTGCTGCTGTTGCTGAGCTTGTTGCTGTTGTTGTTGCTGTTGCTGCTGTTGTTGCTGGTTCTGCTGATGCTGTTGCAATGCATTTGCATCAATTTGACCTTGATTAGCTGCTGAATACCACCATTGTGATCCAGGAACAGCAGCTGCTGCAGCCGCCATATTCAGACGATAGTCATAGCCAGTGTTGCCAGCATTTGATGTGGCCACAACTTGTGCCATTGTTGTAGCAGGATTTTGAAAACTACTTGCCATTTTATATGAAAACAACTGTTGTGTCGCTACACCCGATGTTGTGCAATTATTACGCGACGCATCATTGTGCGCCTGCTGCTGATTCTGCTGCTGCTGAACAACAACTTGATGTTGCAATTGTTGTTGCTGTTGTTGTTGTTGCTGCTGTTGCTGCTGCTGTTGCGCAGCTAATTGCTGTTGATGATGTTGATTAATTAAATGTTGATGATGTAAAGTTTGTTGATCTTGTGTAGCAAGCGTAGCCGCTGCTGGCCACCAAACAGCATCTCCTGCTGCTTGACGATTTTCCCAAGCACCACGATGGTGCTCCGACATGTTTAATTTTTTATTTATTTTAATTGCTATTATGTATTTTTTTAATTCAGTCAGTTAATTTTTTTTTTTTTTTTTTGATTGTGTCTAATTATTTTTATTTAAAATCACTGTATAATGCTCTTTGGAAGGTTTTGTTGAAAATATACTAACGACAAAAATTTACTAAAAATTTAAACGGAGACGTTCAAGGATCTATGTATTTCTATTTCAGAAAATTTATATTTTTCACTTTTAAATAAACGAGGAGAGAATTCAACGATAACGAAGGGATGCACATTACAAAAATAAAAAAATAAAAAACTAGAAGTCAGCTTGCAACTAAAATTAAATTATCTTTTTCCATCATAAGCGTTACTGGTGCTTCTGCGTTTCTACCTCTTCTATTCCCTTTTCACTTCTTTTAAACCGAGTTGATTTTATCAGTTACAATTACACATTTGCGTTCCTTCGTGGTACACTTTGCATTGGTTGCTCAAATCCACTCAAAATTTACAGTTATTCCATTTCTTTTTGTTTTAAATTTAGATACAAGCAAAATTTAAAAAACACACCGTTAATTTTTAATCAAAATTATTATTTTAAAATTTAAAAAAAAATATTTAAAGCTCAATACAAAATTATTTTGTATGGCAAATTATCCCCTTTGAAACAAAATGTCGTTGGACATGCTTTCTTCTTCTTTGTGGAATTTTTTAAAACAAAAGAGACGCTATAGTGCTAGCCCTTGGCCACTAATACACTGCTATATATGTATACACACTCTTTCTGCATATACAAGCTATATAGAGACGTCGTGTGAAAAGAAGAAACAAGAAAACGGAACGATGATGAAAATGTAAAAAAAAAAAAAAAACTTGCAATATCCAACCGGAGTAGTGCTGTACAGAGCATACCCTTCGCCTTCAGTTTCAGTTTCCTCCCCGCCTATCAACCTATGTATGATGATTGTATATATTTATATATAAATATATATACTCCCATATATACTCTTATATAGCAACAATATATAGAACCACCACTGTGTACCGTCGACGTCTTGTCGTTTTGCCTTTGCCGTTGCCGTTTGCCCAGTAATTGAACACACTCACAGCACAGCCTATCTCTTCGTCTTCTTTGGTACCGGAGCAGAGCTACGTACGTACGCCACTGCCACTGCCACTACCAACCAACCGAACCGAACCAAAGAAAGATAACGAACGAGATAAAAATTAAACTGAATTAAAATTTAGAAAATTTCAATTTCGCAAATATTATGTACAAGTACAACAATTAATTAACGTCACGCATTATATACCATCATAGTAGTAAATTATTTACAAATATGTACGTAGATAAATTTTATTTATGGACACATCCGCCACACCAAAAACACAATTTAACAAACGTTAATTAAGAACTGCATTAATGAACACATCCCCGCTAACAGCTACAATTTTTTTTTTGTTCAAATTAAAACAAAAAAAAAGTAAAACGGTTGCATTTAACGCACAAGACAAGAAAAGAATACAAAATAAAAATCGATACACTTCAACACGAAAATGTCATTGATTCGCGGAAATCGTTTTCGTCTATTTTTAAAAATGTAAACACAAGAAAAATGCGTTTTGTTTTGATTTGAACAAGATTACCCCGATGAGATGATGTTGCGGCAACACGATAAATATAAAAAAATATAATGCGAGCGAACGAAAGGAAAAATAATAATAATACAAGAAAAAAAGAAAACACGTACGACATCAAATACACTTTGAAGTAATTAAATTCATTATAGTAAACATCGTGTTGTCGTGAAATAAAACGGGCTGCTCTCTAACACGCGGTCTCTGATGATTATTATGGAACGTTTTTTCCTTTAGCTGAATTGAATATAGCAATATAGGTGGTATGGTAGGTAGTTATAGGGTACTCTCGTTTGCCTTTGCTGACTTACTTGACTGACAACGAATAACCATAGTATAATATGAATAACAGTGCGACGGACGCGGTGGCAGATAAATCGTTTCAGTTTTGTGTGGGGAAGAAACAGAAAGAACAACGTTCAAAAACTGAAACTGCCTTGGTAACTACTATTTATCTCTTTCTTTTCAACTACCCCGTTTTTTTTCGTTTTCTTCATTTTCTTTTTGTCGATTCTTGTGTCTCTTTTATGTATTTCTTTTCGCTCAATATCAACTTCAGCAATATTACCTCAAATAGGACATATTAATTTTCCAAAAAATTCAGCAATATGGAATGCATTGAGAATATGCACTCGCGGAAAATAAAAACACTCAAAAGTGAGAAAAATTTTATGAAATTTGGCAACATTGGGACATCATGTATATTATGCAGCATTCATCAAGGAAAGCCAGAAAGAGAAAATCAACATCGAAAAAAGAATGGATGGTGTTTATAGTATATACTCACTCACTCATGCACATATTTATTTAATTTCGACCGGTTTTGAATTTGAAGGCTCTTGGTATAAGAGGGACGCGCTAGATATACACTCAAATTCGAACCAGTCAGACGACAAGACAAGAGAAGCAGATGAAATGAAAGAGGCCAAGAGGAATGGCAAAAACTGGTTGTATGCATGTATGAGTGTTTGCATGCAGCCAAGTGAAAAATATACTGCGCTGGCAAAACACCAATACTCACACTCCCTATATATAGAATTTTGTGTCGTGTTTGATTATTCTTCTTTTTTTTTTTGTTTTTCGTTCTTCTTTAGTTTTGGTTTTGGTTTTGTTGTTGGATTTTCCTTCCCTTTTTTGCTTTTGAAATTTGAAAGCTGCGCAATTCAACGAAATATCTTTGTCTTTTACTTTCCGCTTCGATTTTTTGAAAATGCGAGGTGAACGAATTTTGTCTGCCTCTGCATATACATACATACAAACATGTCTAATAATATATAAAGATAAACCAACGACACGATGAAAATGTAGTTGTGCATCAGCAAAGCATATTATATAGTGTTGCAGTTTGAATTTTAATTCGAATTTTTCACTCAGTATTTATTAGTACGGCCAGGTCGCTGCTGCTAGGCTAGTGGTGCGTTCTTTTTCTTTACAGTAGTTTTAACTATTGTTACAATGTGTCAAAAATAAAATGTTCAAATGTCATTGCTAAAAATTTAACATTTTGTTACAATTGCATTAAATTTTATATATTTTGAATAGGATCTAACTTCTCCACTTTCTATGGATACTTACTAAGTTATTTATTAAAAATGAATCAAATCGAAAGAGAATTGCTAGTAACTAAGCAAAAATAGCTATTCGAGGAACCCACGTCTATAAAAAAAATTAATTTAATTAGAAACAAAAAAACACCCTACTTATTAACGAACAGAAAAAGATAACTTAGAACATTTGACCATTCAGCTATAACTTTTTGACCAATTGGCAATTTATTTCAAAGGGAAAATTAATCGATCCTGATTCCTGACACATCAAAACTATACATTTATAAATAATTTTTTACAACGTCTTGATAGTAAAATTTTCGAATGTAGGTATGAATAACGAGGGCACAATTTTAGTATATTCATATTGACTCACTTTATTTTATTTAAATAATTTATTAACTAATAAATTAAACTTTTAAGAAAGAAAGGTGAACGACCTATTTTATTTTAATCTTATTATTGTGTGATTTCAAATGATAATTTACATTGGCATTGCGCATATTTTATGTTTGTTTAAAAGTTAGATTTACAAACATAAATTCGTTCAAATAAACAAAGCTTCAGATTTTGTAGAAAAAAGGAACACTTTGCCCTTAGTGAGCTACATAACTGTCATGTCTTAAGTTTTGTAAGATACTAGATAATAAAATGAGTAAGAGATGTCTTTAAAAGGAGTTTACGATTTTGTTGATAAAAAGATTGGCCCTAAGTGTGCTACATATCTTAAGTATTGCAGGAGACTAGATATTAAAATAAGTAAGAGATGTCTTCAAAAGGAGTTTGCATTGACAGTAATCACCTCATCACTGCATGTACCAAAAAACCGGACATTGCATTTTGTATGCGTTTGTGAAACAATTATGGCGCAAAATAGTGAACGGGTAGTGAAAGTTTGTATGCATTGTTCTTTCTCTTGCCTAAATAAAAAGTTCTTTGAAATGTTAGCTAAGAAGTGAGAGTCGCAATTCTTTTGTAGGTTAAAGTAGTAACCGACCACTTAAAGTTGCCTCTAACAAGGAACTGACAATTCCTCCAAGAGTCATGAAAAGTGCTTGCTCAAAAAAGCCTGTAGATCTCCTCTATCCCTGAAATTAATCGAACACAGGAATGGTATGCATTTTATATTGAAGTCCAAGTCATTAGGCCTAAGTTCTCTGCGGACTGTTGCGCCACCTTATTTATGTATTTAGTAACCGACTACCAATAAATTTAATTTGTTCATTACACAAATTTCAGTCTAGTTTTTAAAAGTATATAACTTGGTTTGGTTGGGAGAAATTGAAAAAACAACTAGTTTCACTTTGTTAAGGGGTGGACGTAGGAAAAGTATCCCGCATTCGTGTAGTGTGGCTAAAAATGAATCTCAGTGAAAATTATAGAAGTGACCAAGACCAAGTTTTAGTAACAAAACACCTTACCAGCCAATGACACTATCCAAAAAAAAGATTAAGGATTGATACTATACAGGTTCCCAAGTTTCAGACTTCAGCACATACCTAATTCCTTATTTAATTAACTTGTAGACTATTTTAGCGCACACATTTATTGACACATAGAAAAGGGATCCGACGAGACTTATGATACCTTTAGGTAAGAAGTTACCTATACTGTCTTTTCTTTTAAAGACTGAAGTTTAAGACTACCGACATACCTATACTTTTGGGTCCTTCTTTACTTTATAGAAATTTCCCTTCAAAGTTAAGGTAAACGTAAGCAACTCAATGAAAACTTTTGAATTTTATGAATCCAAATTTGGGCTTCATTAAAAATAAAGAAAAAAAAGGTTGTCAGGACTAAGAATAAGAACCTCCTTACTAAATTATAAAAATAGGAAGGTAGAATGGAAGAATTCATCCAAAATCAATTATCACTTTCCTACACTAGATGGATGGCCAACATGCCTAGGTACCTATCAAAAACAACAACAAAATTTTATAAATCGGTAGGTAGGTAGGTATACTTTCCATATAAAACATGTACATACATATGTAACTACCTACATGAATCTGTACATAATGAAGAACCAATATTTTTCAAAAGAACATTTAATTGAGGACGATTAAACTTTCTATAGGCATCTGATTAGATATTAAACTTTAAATAACAATTTTGATCTATTAGATAGTAGTTAAGTTATACCTACCCTACATAATATGATAACTACACACTTGTGTCTTTTTTTTTCAAAACAATCTATTCTTTGGATTCAATATAAAGGCATACCTATCTACCTACCCAGATAGCGTATAGAAAAATTGGCGCGAAATTTTATTCCAACATGAAATCAAATAACTTACGCCGTCACTAAAAAAAAAATATAAACGGAAATTTATAAAGATTATGGCGAGGCGGAGTGGAGTTGTGAAGTAGCCTACTGTACCTTACATTAGTGGACAAAAAAAAAAAACAACACATAAGCCAAAATTTAAGAGAAAACTAAAGAGAATATCTTATTAGGTATACAAATTTCAACCAAGCAAAACATATATGTATATCCACGCACATACATATGTAAATATCTATATATGAAAAATTTGTTCGTATGGCTTGTCTACGTAGGTAAAATATATGATGAAATGCTTCATGAAGCACAAAAACTTATTGCTTTTTACAAACGATTTTTGTTTAAACTCCCTATGCAACAACGAAATTATGTTTAAAATTATATTATTAATTATTTAAGACATTTTTTAAAGGTAACTCAGGTAAATTTGTATAAGAAAATATAACAATTAATCACTATGCAAAAAAACATCATCTCTTAAACTCCATATTTAAAATGTATACACAATTTTCTCTCTCACTCTCTCGAATTCTCTTGTATACGTTGCATAAAACTCACAAACACTAATTCAAACAAAAATAAAAACAAAAATAAACATCGAAAAATTCTATGTATTGGATTCTTCGACTGCTTGGTTTTCTTTTTCTTTTTTTTTTTAATTTGAGCAAAATTGACAGAAAAATGTATCTTTTTGTCTTTAAATTATTGCTATTTCATTATAAATAAGATTTAATTAAGTTTTTAAACACTTTTTTATAAAAGTTACAAGTTTTTGGGTCCATAAACAAAAATGTAACCATGCGATGTTATTTTTCTTTTTCATAGCATCCGCCATTACTTTTGTGTACTTTTCCGATGAGAGCATTTTCGTTGGTATCCATTGTTTTATTTAGTCTTTTTTTTTCTTTTTACATTGTATATACGTTCACTTATTTTTTTTAAGAAATTCGCATTAATTTTTCAACATGTCGGAGCACAATTTTTCTTTTCGACTACAGCCATTTGCCACTCGCTTGCAAACACATTTTCAACAAATATAAAATAATTTAAAAACAAATAATTTTCTTAATATAATAAATTACATTGCATCACAGAAAAAAAAAAACAGAAAACAAAATATTTTTAATAATTACCGAAACATTATTTAATTGAATTTATTTTCTTTCACTTTATACAGAAAAAATAGGGAATAAAAAAACAAATAAAAATTAATGTTGTCCCGTCTGCCATTTACCCCACCCCCATCTCCTAAAAAATAGGCGTGGCGGCGTGCGGGGTTTTCACATTCACATTGCATTAATCTTTCAATTTCATATAACGTTACGTTAACGATAACAATTTATTTCTTTTCTTATTAAAATTTGCAAGTTAAATCGAAACGAGATAAAGTCGCGGTGAACAAAAAAAAATATATAATAAAAACAAATAATACAAAAGAAAAGAAAAAGAAGGAAAACTTACCTGAATCTGATGAAAATGCTCCATGTAGATAACCAAATAATGTATACGGCCAACGATGAGAAGAAATTACGGCGGCTTGTGCTTGCACCAAGTTGTATGAGAAGAACTCCACACACTACTCTTTTGTGCCGTCGTCGTTTGTCCCGTGTCTTGTGTGTATTTTTCTTTTCTTTCTTATTTCAGATTCAGACTGAACGAACGGGGGAAGGACGAGGAGATGATGATACACACACACACAATCGCGCGATCGAAAAATTACAAAAACAATTTTTCAATTCTCTATTCTCACAGTCACAGTTATTCAGCAAGGAAAATCGAATTTGACTAAAAAGAAATCCAAAATCCAAATTCAAGCGTTGTTGTTAAAGAGAAACTCAAAAAAAGAGACAACTTCAAATTCCAAAACCGCACAACGAAACGATTTTTTTGTATTTATTTATTTCTTTTCTTTATTGTACGACGAAAAAATACAAGGGATTTTCTGGTCTAGGTCTGGTCGGGTTGGTTTGGTATTTGGTTCGGTCAACGGACAACAGACAACGTCAAGCGTCAAGTATAAGTATATTAAGAGAAAACTGCTCAAACTGAAGCTTGTTCAGGAAATTTTACAATTACACAAACAACAATTTTTGCTGGAGCACTGGTGCAAATTTAAAGGTAAACTGAACGCACTACGACGAGAGGATAATAATGGAGGACAACTGAGTTCGACGGAGTTTCTTCCACAATGCCACAGTGGATAACAACCAATTCGTGTATACGTGTTTGCCTTTGCCTTTGCTGGCCTTTGCTTTGAGCAGAAAAGTAGAAAACCAAAGACCAAACGTTCGTTCGTTCGTTGGCCAAACTATACAATCTACTCTATAGTCTATACTTTATACAGCGCACTATGTTTTGTTGTTGGTGGGTTTTCGTTTAACTGCTGCAATAGAGTACATATGTGAATTTGGTGCGTTTGTGGCGGAGCGGCGGCGTTAGGTGTTTTTCAATGTATTGGTATGAGTTTTGGGGATGTTTTTGTTTTCGTTATTTTCAAATTGGAATATTTTCTAGATTCGTGTTTTATTTTATGTACATAAATGTATACAAACGCCACCATGCATACACACGTTCAAAAAACACTATATACCTTATACCAGAAATTTGCGTATAACTTCGAATCTGATAATTCTGATCTGAACTTTGATGATGCAAAAGCAAAATATTTCCCGGGACTCGGGATTTAGGATTTTGTGAAGCTCCAACTCAGTGTTCTCTTCTGTTCCTTGCACTTAATGGATATCATTGCTAATCGAAATATGGTTATGGTAAATGAAGTTGAATAAATAAAAATCGCGCGCCTTTGTGCCTTTCACTTCTGGAAACTCAAGAATAACCAGAGCCTGAGCCACTAGCCAGCCCGCAGTCTTATTGATTTTGTTTGGCTTTATAATAAAAATATTAAGTAGCTTACGTTTTTTTTAACAGAAGACCAGTGGATTTAGAATTCTACAAATTTGAACTTTTTTTTTACAAAATTAACTTATTTTGTCTTTACTTTATTGCGATGTTAACTATTTGTTTTTTTTTTTAACACAAAATAAAAATCAAAACACGAAAATTAGGTATAATTTAGCTCCATTCCTTTGGCTTTGAGTTATCTCACTTTAATAAGAAAGATAAAAAAGAACGCTGACGATGATTAACGTATATCTGAGAAGGACAGATGTACCAACAGCTGTATATTTTATTGCGCAGTACATTCGTCCGTTCAGGGAAAAAGTAAATATATTTCAGGGATGCCACTTTCGAGTTTTTCTTATGGCAAGTGAAATAGAATGCTAGACACTAGAAATTGCTGCATGATTATTGCATTGGTGAAGTCTTGGCTCAATTTTAATTTGATTTATATTCGCTAATAATTATTGGGGCGACTTTCCATTACCGCAGCACGAACGTCCTACTGATTTTTTTTAACAGTTAGGTAGGGGTCTCAATAGAACATGTTTTAAATATTAGGGCGAGGAAATACCTTTAAGTCATAGAAAATAATATTTTCTTTTTCGGACTTAACCCTACTTTTTTTGCATTGCATTTTTTGAGTCTAAAACAAGTTTTTTTTTAATCGAAAGCACGGCGTACTAACAGCTAGGTATGTAAAGTTGGACATGCTGCCCTCCTTCAAGCCTTCAAAAAGGTAAATACTTTTTGAATAGAACAAAAAAAACAAAACATTAATTTATGACTCCTGAATCTTCAAATGCGAAACAAATACTCCAAAGCCAAGCAGGGAGATTGCATATTTCTCTGTTTGTGCGCCGTCGTATTATCCATTACTAAATAAAGTAGTAGTACCGTCAGTTTTAAAAAGAAAATTTCACCAACACACTAAAATGACTTTAATTTCATGTTCCATGAGACACAAACACGCTTCAGCTTCGGCTTTGCCTGACGTTTACGAGTTCAGCCATAGGAATTCAATGCATGCTATCACAATGGATCTTCGACCTCACGTTTCGTTTGACAATCGTAAGGAAAAGAACGTTATGTAACGTAATGTGACTCCAAACGGAAGCTCTAGTTCATTTATCTGAACATTTGCTTTGTCTGACAGCTCATCAGCTGTAAAAAAATGTCAACAAACAAAATATTTGCTCTTATGAGGGATGAAATAATAGAAATGTCATTCAAAGCAACCTCGAAGCGGGCCTAACGTAACGCAGACGAAGCTGAAGCGTGTATGTGTTTCAGCCATTAAGGGTATTTCACCTTCACAGCAGCGCCACTATCTGATCCAATGGGGTTTTGATTTTTTGAAATCATGCAAGGAAGAGGACGCATTGGGGTATACATAGAAAATGTCATTCCAATCGGTCTAGCCGTTTAAAATACCGACCACTGCACCATCTATCAGGTCCTCTCTAACACTGAGTTGCTTAATTTTCGCTGATAGTACACTGAGTTCAATAAATTTAAGTGAAATTTTAACGATAAATGTAAAGATTATAAGATTATTTTTTAACAGTTTATATTTTTAAGAGTTCTGAAATTTTTGTCAGAAAGATTGAAGGAGTAGGAAAATTAAATATAAACACAACTCACTATACAATCTCACCTAGAAATTGTGCATAAGATAATTGTGGAGAAACCGAATACAAATCTGTTCTCAGATTTCTGACAGTAAAAGAAGCTTTTATTCTCTTTCAGCCAAATAAATGAAGGGTTATATCTAAGTCCATGGACAAAATGATTTGAATAAAACAAAATTCTTCTAAGTGACGTTTACTAACTTAAACCACCGAAGAATTTATAAGATCCAAATATGTCAAATTTATTCTAAATTAAAAAAATTAGTGAATATTTAATTTTGTTTTTATAATGTGTGCTTGATTTTCCGAGTTTTTTAAACAGTTCCAATTATTGGAGAATCAGCCTTCAACCAACAGAAAAAGAAAAATATACAAAACCAGTTATCATCCAAGAAATATGGGTTATCCAAGGATAATATGAGGAAGCTCATCCGATTGTTGAAGATAATCTAATTCGGGACAGAAAAAGTGGAAATATGCCTGTCGGTTTTGTCGGTCGATACTGGGGTCAATGACTTTGTATAGACATAATCTTATCTCTTATTCCCTGGTTTGGTAAACTCACGAAAGAAATAATAAGCGGTTTTCATTAATTCGACTGTTGCAATTCATAATAGATTTCTTAACAGATTTTGGGACACCTAAATACTTGTTAAAAAAGACAAGTAACACACAAAGAAAAATATTCTATTTATATTTAAAGCTATTTTTTGTAAATTGTTTTGTTTTGCCTGAATATTTAAAATAATTCTCAATGAATCAAAAATTGAAATGTTTTGAAAAATAAAATTTAATAAACATACCCCTGAAGTATAAAGAAATAGTGACAAATTAAAACAGCTTATTTAAAAACATTGAGATATATTTTCATGTTCTACTCAAACCCCACTTTTTAAATTAATTTACGATAACAGTTTATCATTTGTTAAGTCTGCTATTACACGATGCCTCACCACTCAAATAAGTGCGAAAAAGAAAGCAGATGTGAGAAAATGAGATGCAAAAAAAAAACAAAATTCCCGGTTTTAGGGATTGTAGTATTCGCCTAACTCTAACAGTTGGCATCAACATTTTATTTTCGGGAAATTTGGAGTTACTCACTTTTCTGTTTTCTTAAGCTAGGAGCGCACATGCAACTTTTTCAAAACATCGCGCACATAAGCAACTCCGAAAGTAATCAACGAAATAAACAAATACACAGGAAACATTTATTCACATTGACTAAATTTTCTCCCTGTTACATTAACAGAAAAATATTCAACGATTTAGTCCGCGTAGTTACCTATAATTCCTTGTGACATAAACTAAGGAATTAGTTCGAAGTGATCGTATAGTTTGTGTCAAAACACAAACTAAAAAGTTGCACGAATGGGCAAACTATCAAACAATTAAATCGAACGAAAAGGAGCATTCAAAACAAAACAAACAATAATTGTCAAATTTGAGGCATGGGGCACGAGTCAACGTGTAATAGCACTTGCCAAATTTAAAAGGAAAGACAAAAGTGAGACGTGAGTCAACGTGTAATAGGGGACTAACGAGTTTGGTTTCGATTATGACCTAAACGCAGACATTCCAAAATATCACAAGAATTTGAACGAACACAATTTTAATTAAAAATAAGGCATTCATTTTACAAGAATTTGAACGCACCTTCGGTCTCATAAATGTCAAATTGAATTGTATTGTTGTTCTTATTTATGTTTTCCTATTTATATTTTAGCACGCTTTTAAAAAATTTAGCCCAGAGCATTTAACTTTTTGAACAAAATGAATATCCACTGGAGAAAATACGTTCTTTGGTTTGCCCAAGAACATGTTGATTTTCGAAAGGCTGTAAGATAACTCTTTTAAGTCCTTAAATCTTATTATTTAATATTTATTTCCTAGGAAATAGACTCCATCGCAAAGTTGTTCGACCTAAAATTTAATAAACTCTGTCCTGAATCTTTGGTAAGTAATTCATTTTGATGATAATAAGCAATCGAACTTATGTTGGCCTGTTACAGAAACCTTTTTGGATAGTGGAGTTCCCGAATGAAGAGACGGCTCTTAAAATTGCTTCGCGTTCTGTTTTGTTGCGATGTGTATTAGAACTTTGGTCACACTCAACGTCATTGCCACAATTCCACAATAATGTTCGTCACTACATTTCTCAAAAAGAAAACCAGACCCAACAATACTTTCAAAGTAATTGTTCATTCAAAATCAACATCGAAACATATAACAAACACTTTAGTCAAAAGGAAAAAATCACAAAAATCGAAACATTCGACTATCTTCCTCTCGAAGGCCGTGTTGACTTAAAAAATCCATGCGTTGAGTGGTGGAATATTGAATTCTATGGTCTAAACCCTCAGGATGTCCCAGAGGAACCTGATGATTTACTTTTTGGCCGATTGGTGATAGACTATTTTTTTACCTTGAATTGTAATTTAATTTTATTTTTTTGTTTAAACAGGTAGCAAACGGACAACGTCATTTGATTAAGGAATTCTCGCTAAAGAAGCGCAAATTCATTGGCAACACTAGTATGGATGCTCAGTTGAGTTTACTGATGGCAAATCAGGCCATGGTACAACGCGGTGATTTGGTTTTTGACCCATTTGTTGGTACCGGTTCATTACTTGTTAGTGCAGCAAAGTTTGAAGGTAGGTGGAACATTTCCCGTTTAGTCTTAAAGTTTTAAAACTTGTTTATTTTGCTAGGTTTTGTAATGGGTGCAGATATAGATTATATGATGCTTCATGCCAAAGCCCGTCCAAGTCGAATTACTCAAAAAGTTCGAGAAAAAGATGAAAGCATTTTGGCAAATCTCAAGCAATACGGATGCGAAAGATTCTACATGGATGTCGTTGTGTCAGACTTCTCGAACCCACTTTGGAGAGAAGAAATAAGATTCGATAGCATCATTACTGACCGTAAATTGCCTTTGCAACAACTATACAAACAAAAATAACACAATTGAATTGTTTTGTCCCCATGTAGCTCCATATGGTATTAGAGAAGCAATTGAAAAAATAGAGACAAAAACGTCCAATAAAACGCAAACCCGGAATGAGGATGCGCCGCACTACCCGTCTACCTCGCAATATTCTCTGCATGATTTATTTTCAGATTTGCTTGCTTTCGCCGCGAAACACCTTCGAATTGGTGGACGACTAGTTTGCTGGGTTCCATTTCATCGGTAAGTATAATACCCAAATACTTGTGTGTTTTTTTTAAATTTACTTTCTTAATTAGAGAAGATTATTCAAAGGACTTTTTACCGCGATCTAAACACCTTGTGCTTGTTGCGAATTCGGAGCAGCCACTAACTGGACAAACAAGTCGAAGGCTTTTGACTTATGAAAAAATATCTGAACCCTTGGATGAATGTACACCAGAAACCGAGATAATTGAATTTCGGGAACGCTATTTTGATAGTGGACTAGAATCAAGGACCGAACGTAGAACACGTAGGGCTGAATTACGTGAGATAGGTAAACAGGAAGCCCTGAAAAGGGGAAAAGTACTGACAAAAGATGGAAAAACCCACAAGACCGAGTTAAATAAAAGTCGGAGGGCGAATTTATAAGGTATCACTGTGTTCTTTTATTAAATTTTCATCATCCTCCCACTCAAATCTGCATTCGAAATTTCGACTGAACGATTCCAATAAATGTGGAATAGCATCATCGATTGAGATGCTTCGATTAAGTTCTTTTGATAGTGATGTTACTCCCTTATTCTCAATACCGCATGGTACAATATGTTCGAACCATGAAAGATCCGTGTTGCAATTTAAACCTATTCCGTGGGTTGTGATGTATTGTGAACCGTGAACACCAATTGCACAAATTTTATTGTCTCCAACCCAAATTCCTGTGTCAGCAGTGGTTTGAGCATTCGGTATACCCATCGACTTACACAAGTCAATCACAGTTGATTCTAGTTGAGCGATATACCATCTCATGCTTGGTTTAAATTGTTTCAAATGCAGTACAGGGTAAGCCACAAGTTGTCCTGGTCCATGAAATGTAATTAGCCCACCTCGATTGGTTTTGTGGAAATCTGCACCGAGGGATTGTAGGTGTTTCTCATCTTTTTCGGTGTATCCTTTTGTGCGAATGCCAATTGTGTAGACGGGGTGATGTTCCAGCAAAATGATGTAATTTTTGAAAGAAGCAACATTTTGGACGGATTGTGCGGATATTTTTTGTTGAAGTTCCAAACCACTTTTATAGTTCAAAATATTTTGAGGCCTTAAAACTTTTATTAATCGGCTCATTATTTAATACATAATAAATTATGACTTACAATAACAAATCTTATATATTCAACCTGTCAAATGTCAGCTGTGTGCCTAGTTGATTTTTTTGACATTCCGATTTCCAGCAGAACTTTTCGTTGGCATCCGTGGATTCGTGCAAAACGGATTGTTTTAAGCACTATTCACATGAGCACGACACGAATGAACGAATATTCGTCGATTTTGACATTTCTTTCACACGATATTTTTTAATTCGTCAGGAATGAAGTTTGACAAGGAGCCACAAAAACACCATTTACCAATGAAACCAAAACAAGAATAATGTTTTTAGGTTAAGTATGTATCATAAATTAAATAGAAACTATATTGCTATCGTTTTGTTAAGAATTTGTGTGGAAATATGTCTTCAAACGTATATAAACTCACATTTTGTAATTCGTTTGTTGGTCGTGCTCATGTGAATATTACTTTATGATTTACAACCAATAAGTATATAAGGGATTATTCACATGAGAACTTTCGTCCATTATGACGAATACATAGATTGTTTTTATTCATTATTATAGATGTACAACAAGGAGTAAAATTACATTAACAACTAGAATGAGGTTAAAACGCGTGGGAACATTTTATTCATTGAAGTGTGGATTGTATGTGGAACGTTAATTGAGTTTGACAATCGTAATTACCAAATTGCAAGTCGCAACGAACAATTTTTTTTCTTAAATTTATCTTAGTTTGACAATAAAAAAGCCTGAAGATCAACTTAAGCTATTTTTCTACCTTCTTGTTTACAATTTGCACGGAATTTAGGTTTTTACATTGGTTAAAACCCTTTTATTCATTTATTCGTCGGTCGTTGGTAATTCTTATGTGAAAAGTCCTTAAATATGAAGTCAAACAATTTTAGATAATCTTAAAGCTGGCCCTATACGACCGAGCCATTTGGCTCCAATCCATTTGGACAAAGTGTAAATTTGCCCGAGATCTAAAAACTAATAAACATAAATAAGGTTTTATAAAATAAATTGAAAATTAAAGTCTAATGCCCAATTTCATAAACAAACACTAAAAGCACTTTTATCTAAAAGCTTTTTAAATTTTATCAGGCCTTTAAATTTTTTCAGTTTCACCAAATTAAAAATGGGAAATTTCAGGGATATTTTTGTTAAAATAGAGTTCTCCTCAAAACCTTGTAAAAAGAAAACCTCTTTTTTCTTTCTATTAAGCGAATTGTGTGAGAAAAAATGAGAAAGCATTATATGTTGAAATAAATGACAAGAATCTCAAAATACAACAGAGTAAACAAATCAAAAACAAACGTTTGAGTAATCGTGTGGCTTGGGCGGTGGCGTATAACTATATATGATGTTCTTCTTCGTCAGATGAAGATGACGAATTAAAAATTAAAATCATAAAAATAATATTATAAATAGTAATGCAATGTTGAATTGGTTAACCTATTCATTCCATATCTAAAATATCTGCCATTTTCATTTTTTTATGACACTCTTAAAATTTAATGAGCCAAAAACGGGCATTTAGTTTTGAAAGGGGTTTAAAAGCTTATTTACTTTAAAAACGCTTGGTGAAACCAAAATATCCCATTTTACAGTTTAAAATCTTGTTAAATGTTTAAAAGTTGTTTATGAATTGGGCATAATGGTTTTAAAAAATAGTAAAATTAAGAAAATTTGAGGGGTAACGACCAGTTAAATTTTGTTAGTGAAACACTCAATTACAAATGAACAATTTAATATTACTCTACGATTTGAACTGTCATTTTGACAGAGTACTAAAAATGTATACGTCAGGTAAAAAGAGTTCAGATTTGTTCTGGTTGTTGTTTGGTAGCAATATTTTTTAGAAAAATTAGTTTTGAAATACTTGTTTTTTTTATAAATGTTCATTATTTTAAAAATGGCTGGAAACAACATTTTAAAAGGAGTAGATAGGTAAATTAGATGAAGGCGATGAAGGAGGTACTATGGTGTAATCAGCAAATATTTTCGATTCGAAGCTGAATTAAAATCAAATTTTAATTTTAGTATGCACTCCTTGCTTCAGCCACAACTTCAAAGATGACTAATTCTTCAATAATTGAATTGTCTAAATCGGCAATTTGAAACTTAAGTTTGTCCAAAATTAATATTTTTCGTATATATATTTTTAGACATATCACTGGTGTCACTGACGTATTTATTAGGTTATTACTACTTTTCTGCATTATGCAGATATATGTAAATCCAGTTTAATTGTTAAAGGTCATTTAAAGTAATTTTAGAATTCCTTTTTTTCCGACGTTTGTTGAATATTAAATAAAAATTGACTTTAAATTCATTCCATTTATTAATGATTAATTTTTATTAATTTATAAAACCCGATACAACCTAATGGATCCAGAAAAATTTTCTTTTCGACGGAAATACAGATTTTCAAAACAAATATCATAAAAGTTATAAACCTTTTGCGTTCTGATCTTCAAAGGTTTACTCTCAAGTTGGTTACATCTCTGCTGATCTCCAAGTGATGGCTTCCCTAAGATAATAGGGCCGAAATGAGGTACATAAACATATGAGTTTTATTGTTATTTCCACTATAAATAAATAAATTGGGTGGCTCAATAATCGGTTGCGAACTAGGGCCTAGGGACTTACAATTCTCAACCATTCATATGTTGGAGTACTGTTGTCGGGGATGGAGGGGACCTACAGTCTTAAGCCGAATCCGAACGGCAATTTAAGAAAGCACTTTGGATGAAAAGAATTACTCTTAAAGAATTTGTCAATTCCTCGCAAGAGGCAGTACCCGTGCAAAAAAAAATTAGATGGCATAGGCAAGAACTATGGCATGACAGTTCAATGCACTAACCATCATGCGACTTGTTATTTCCACTACAAAAACAATTTTTGTAACATATTATTTGTTTCTTCAGATGCAAAATGATGGGGTTTTATGTCGTAAATGTGTCAAATTATTTTTTCCGTTAACTCTTGAATTGTTGCTTGCTCAACAAAAATAAGTCCAACGGTTCCAAATCATATGATCTTGGTGGCCAATTGACAACGCCACCATGTGAGATGACACCGCCATTGATTTTGTCACACCGTCCGGTCCTGTTGAAACCACATGTCGTCCACATCCATATCTTCACGATAGCGAACACCATTAACAGTAACTGCATGATTTGCCTTATTTTAGAATAAATACGGCCCAATGATGCCGCCAGCCCATAAACCGCACCTAACAGTCACTCTTATTGGGTGCATTGGTTTTCGCCAATCACTCTTGGGTTATCATTCGACCAAATGCTGCAATTCTGCTTATTGACGACTCCAGTTAAGTGAAAATGGGCCTCACTGCTAAAGATGATTTTCTTCTAAAACTGATTATCCACTCTTGTCATTTCTTGCCACCTTTCTGATCATTTACGACGCTTGAAATGGTCATGAGGCTTTAGTTCTTGAGTCAATTTTTGACACTTCTCTTTCATTGTTTGTTCTCATCCACAAAGTCAAAGTGTGAAAATAATAATAGTTCCGATGAAGAAATGTTGTTAGTTGTGTAAGACTTTTGTGGGTATGCTTTAAAAATTTTCATTCAAAAGAAAAAAAGGAAGTAGATTAAAATCTGGAGAGAAAAATCAAATGATTAGTCATCTTTTTTAAATTATATAAGGATTAATGAAGAAACGCTTGACCTACTTTTGTCAATACAATTTCAAGAGACGCGATATCACCAGCAGATAAATTTTTATCGACGGATAAAACACTCCAAAGTTTAACATATCAAACCAAACTCTCTCAACCATTGCTCTTTTTTTACTCTGTTAAGCAGTATTCACATGAGCTCAACCAACGGACGACAAATGAATTACAAAATGTGAGTTTATATACGTTTGAACACATATTTCCACACAAATTCTTAACAAAACGATAGCAATATAGTTTCTATTTAATTTATGATGCATACTTTTACTTTTCAATATCATATAATAATTAATTTAAGAAAACAAATTTATTCGTCGCGAAACAAATTGTGATTGATACGAACTGTCAAAATTTATTCGCGTTCCACATTATTCACACTCGCAGCAAATAAAATAATTGCGCGTACTTAACCTTAAAATCATTCAAAATATGTAAAGAACTTTTCTGGATATTTTTCCAGCTGTCTTATTAAGGAAAATTATTCTCCTTCAATTTTCCGATTTGCGGATATTTTTGTTTTAATCTATTCCATTTACTTTCTAAATGATTTAATTTTTTTTAATCTAAATAATCTTTTTAACAAGGAGTATCTCTACCCATTACAACGATGTCACCAATATTACGAGGATATTGCACTTTGAAGACACTCTCAATGCCATATTTTATACCGAGACCGAGAATTCCCACTAAATCAGCACACCATGAGTCGCTTTGAAGTCTGTCAATAAACTACTTATTGCTTCACGATCTGCTGCCCTTATATCCTCTGCTTTTTCTGCTAACGCATACTCCAAATCGTGAATATAGGCTATAAAATCTGTACTGTTTACTATTCGCGCGTGCTCACTCAAATAGATGCACATGAAATCTTTTTCTTGTTTTGTTTATTAACAAAACACCAATGACTTTTTTTTGAACAAAAATAGCTTCGGCTGCACTTTCTCAATCGTTTGTTTTCAAAAAAAACCAATAATGATAAACACAAAAAAAACAATTGTCAAAGTAAAACTTCATTCGTGACAAATTAAAAACTCTCATGTGAAAGTAATGTCAAAATCGACGAATATTCGTTCATTCGTTCGTAGTTGGTCGTGCTCATGTGAATAGTGCTTTAATGTAGTCCTGATGGTGGGGATCGTACAAATCAGGATACATTTCCAAATTTGGAATTAATTCGCTTATAAGCTTTGTGCTCCACTTGAAATTGTCCGGCGGCATATTTCTTGCTGACTCGGAAACACTAGGAACAACGCAACACCAAGAAACAAAGAAAGGCAAGAAAAAGAAAGGCCAAAACCCATCCAAGACAATTCTGAACCCACAACTCTGAGGGTTGAGACTGTTTAAAGTGTTTCTATTTCACCTACTTTCTCTTACGCACTTATTTGCGTCTTTCTAAAAACCTCTGTAACACATTGTTACAATTTACTTTAATTCAAGAACGACCCTCATCTGAGAGAGACATAAGCCCGCCCATACGAGATGTTTCATTGTGCATTCACCTTAACAAAATGAACACTATGGAGGATAGTGTTCATTCTAATAATAAAAATTGGTTTGTTTTGTTTTGACAAATCTTCTGTTTGAGAAAATTCACACCCCAACGCAGAAGTGTTGTTACATTTTCGTCCAATAGTTTTTCGCGATGCTTTCTTAATTTTTTTGTTTTTCAATTCTATTTATGATTTCAAATCATTAATATAGAACAATCTATATTAATCAACTAATAAACTGTTTGTATTCACATAAACTTTGTTTACGGTAAAACAACTAACGAAGTCGTGTGAAAAATCCTTCTTTCGTAATTGTGTCGCTCAAAAAAAAAATATGTCTACAAAAACCTCATCTTCATCCACGGTAGTTAGTGCAGCGAACCAAAACTCAAAAAACATCTATCCCGCTGGCGTCACCTCTTCGAAGGTCGGCAACCTGGAGTTTGACGATTTCACGAGTAGCTCCATTCTGGAGTTTCTCAACAAAGAACAAGAGTGTTTCTATGGTTCCAGCCGGGACACCAGCGAAATAAACGATGAAATCATATTCGAGGAAGTCAATCGATTGGCTGACAATACAGACACTCGTAGTGTTGATGAGATACTTCGCGAAGCCGAACTTCTGATAAATAATCAACTTGCGGCAAGTGTCTCATCGGTCGCAGTAAACGGTACAAATGGTGGTTTCGAAATACACAAGAAATCTAACTTCAATAATATTGGTGACGGATATCCGGAAAATATTTGTCCACCGGTTGTTGTAAAGGAGAAAGATTCGCCAACAAAAATTGTTAATAATTTCGATAAAGTAGTTGATAATGTGCATTTGGATTCGGTAATATCTGATGAATCAACACCAAAGGATATGAGGAATTTTACAGCAAATAATGCAGATACAGATGACATCGATGAGGATATTACTGATACGGTAAGTTGAATTTGTTTATACCTAATTATATTGGAACTGAACGATTGGCTACTGCCAATGAATATCAATTGTTTTGGTTTGTCTACATACATACATAATGTACATTCAGTATCTCCCTTCCTTATGCAACATTTGTGTGTCTCTGATAAAGTAACAATTCTAATTGCATATTCTTAGGCACTAAGTCATTTTCATTATATTCAATTTCTAAGAAAAATCAAAATCTAAGAATAAAAATAGATATTAAAAAAAGGTATTTTTAAATGTAACATTGTTAATAGAATTAAAGAACATTTTGAATGTATCATTGGTAAGAAGTTTAAATAAAAACAATTCTTTTAAACATACATAAATTATAAATTAAAAAAAAGATAAATAGACAACTAGCTGATAAGTAGTGCTAGCATTTGTATGCACTTAAAAACAAAAAATATGCGCTTAAGATATGCTCTTAAAAATGGGAAATATGTACTTAAAATATGCATTTAAAATCATATATTTAACCTTGTATCTCCCTCTTTTCAATGAACACAAAAAAAAAACTTTTTATAAAGAAAATCAGTCTTTTATTTTATCATTTAAAGGAACTAAAAAACAAGTAGGTACATTACAAAATTAAAAAATACACAATAAATGAAAATTACATCAGCATAAGAAAAAGAAGGCATTCCTTTGAATAACATGTATATTTTCATAATCTTCACACTTTTTCGCATACTAGCTGTAGTCACATACCTGTGCTACAGAGTACGGTTCTTGATCTTTTATCTGCGTTGAATGATGACTACTTAGTCGGTCCTGATGGTATTCCCCCGATAGTACTAAAAAAGTGTAGTAATGCTTTAGTTGAAGTTGTTACGTTTTTATTCAAACCTTCTCTAATAACAGGCAAATTTCCCAGTATGTATAAGAAGTCATTTCTAACACCAATTTTCAAGAAAGGTAACAAGTTGGATATAAGCAACTTCAAGCGTATCATATTTTAGTAAAAATATCATTTGCGAACAGCAACATAATTTTGTGAAAAAAGATCAACCGTTACTAATCTCCTCACATTCTCATACATATGTATGTTCAAACGCTTTAGAACAAGGTTATGAAGTTGACTGTGTATACACTGACTTTTCTAAAGCATTTGTATCGTCATGTCTAGAGATAGATAGATAGATAAAAGATTTTATTAATAATTCATTGTTTACAAAATCAGTACAAAATTTTTCACAAAATCTTAATAGTGTAATGTTAATATTACAGTATTATTCACATAACTTTATGTTGTCTGTCAGGTTGGCTAAATATATACTAATATAAATCTTATTACAAAATTATTGAAATAATAACAACAACGTTATTCTTTATATTTCGTATTCCTATTAATTATTAATTATTACTTATTTTTTTTTTTTTAATAACAAAATTCATTTAATAATAACTCTCTATACTTTAAACAATAATTTAAAAAACTGAAGAGAGATTGAAAGTTTTTGCCGTTTAAAATTTCATAAAGGTCTTCTGAAGAAAGTACATTTTTACCGAAACATATATGTCTAGAGTTCTTGAATACTGGGCATCTGCCAATAAAATGGTACGTGTTTTCCACTTCATCTTGATTGCAAATTGTGTAAATACCGACTGTATTTTTTTTTAAAGCTTTGGCGTTAATATTGAGAAGCCCACCCCTAGCTTTGAGAACGAGGCTAACCAAATGGGAAGAATTTTCGTCGGAAAAATATAGTTTAGAGTAGTATTCGAGTTGAGGGTAAAGATCATGGAATTGTGAATTTCTGGCACTACAAATGTTTTCCGAGGTTTCGAAATTTATCAAGCTTTCAATAATATTTTCATGCAGATCGATCAAGGAAGATGGAGAAGTAAAACAGTTAGTATCTATATCTAAACCTAGGTTATTGCATATATCTCTCCATTCGCGGGCCCAATAAATGTTTACAGCGATTGTATCCTCCGCAAGGATACGTGTTAATCTTGATCTAGGCAGTTTAAGAGTTTTTCTTATGTAGTTAAAATGGAATCGTAGAGTTTGAACATAAAGAGAGTTAAGGCCAGTTTCTAAATGTAACATATAGTTGGGGGTGTTACTGGGGAGGTACAGCATTTTTTTTTATGAAAAACCGAAATAGTTTTTCAACCTGCTCAAATCGCTTGTAGCCCCAAACCTGAGTGCCATAAAACATAATTGATTTAGCTGCAGTGTTAAAAATCTTAAGTTTTTAAGAAATTACTATTTAAGAGTTTTTAATATAATTTGACCACTTTGCATTAATTGCATTTTTTGAAACAACCAGCCTAGAGTCGAGATGTTTATTAAAAGACAAATTATAGTTAGGTATAACACCCAGATATTTATAATGGTTTACTATTTCAATGGGGTTCTCTCCATAATTCCATTTCTTAGAAATTCTTGCACCATCACGGAAAACAACTATCTTTGACTTGTTTAAGTTGATTTTTAGGCCCCAAAAGGAGCAATACTTGAAAAGATGATCAATCATTAGTTGCAAATCAGCAGGGCAGTTAGAGAGCAAGACGAGATCATCTGCATAAAGTAAAATCTTAATCACCATATTCGCCACAAACACCCCAACGGGTAAGTCTTCATGAAGGTCATTCAGATAAAGAGCAAATAGAAGTGGGCTTAACAAACACCCTTGCTTTACGCCTTGGCTAACCAAGAAGTACTCCGACAACGATGTTTGATCCCACACCCGACATGTCGTGTTCTCATAAAGCTGTTGAAGGATTCTGATGATATTTGAGGATAATCCGAAACAAGAAAGTTTATAAAATAATGAATTTCGTGGAATTGAATCAAAAGCGCAGGAAAAGTCCACAAAGAAAGCGAAAGTGTTTTTCTTTTTCTTGCGGTTAAGTTGTATAATACTTGTGAGGTTGAAAATATTGTCGGTCGTTTACCCTTTACGAAAACCTGCCTGGAATTCACTGAGGATACTATTACAGTCGATCCAGCTATTAATCCTATTAAGGATAATACCAGTGAAAATTTTATATATTGAATCAAGTAGCAAAAGACCTCGATAGTTCTCAACACAATTTTAATCCCCTTTTTTGTAAAGTGGAATAATAATTGATTTACGAATAGAAGAAGGAATCCATTCGGTGAGATAAATTTGATTGAATAGACACAGAACTTCTTTTAAAAAACAAATTGGAGCATTTTTGTAAAATTCATAGCTCACTCTATCCTCACCCGGCGCTTTTTTATTCTTTGCTCTTTGTATTACATGCAAAAGCTTCCACATATCAAAAGGAGAGTCAAGAAAGTTATCTATTTTTTCTGGCATAGCCCAAGAGAAATGAAGATCATTTACAGATTTTAAAAAAAGTGACCTAAAATACATCATAAAGTCTTGACTTTTAAGATTACCATTTTGTTTTGGTTTACATTTCTTCATCGAGTTAGCTAACTTCCACCAATCACTAGCATTCCTAATTGTGTTAAGCTTTTCAATGCTTTTGTATGCAAAAATGATTTTTTTATTTTTGCAGATACCTAAGTACTTAGACCGCCTCTCTATGTAAAGTCTTTTACATAATCCGATATTATATTTTCGGTAAAGATTGAGCTGTTTTAACATCCTATTTCGAGCGCGAAAACATTCATAGTCAAACCATTTATTTTTTGGAATAAAACGTTTACAAGCCTTACCCTTACCGGCAGCATTGTTAATTTTGTACAGGAGAGAGCTGACTTTTTCTTCTATTGTGATATTTGAAAAAATATAACGGCAGTTAGATAACCGACTGAGCGTAACTATATATTTTACACGATTATTTTCGGACCAGTAGAGTTTTTGAGGGAGCACCAATTGCGTATCATTCTGATATTCATATCGTCATGTCTACGCTCAAGTGAACTTCTCATTTTGGCTGACGATATGAAGTTTTCAAAATAATAAAGTCCACCCATGATCGTATTTTTTTACAAGCCGACATTGATAGTTTCACATTTTGCTGTGCAAAAAATAGCCTTTTACTCAACCCTTTAAAATGCCAGACTATAACTTCCACTAAAAAATTAATCAGTTACGTATTTGACTACTGTTTATCACAGCAAAAACTCTCTCGTGTCTCCACATTTAAAGATTTAGGTGTACATTTCTGTTCCAACTTAGAGTTCACACATCCCATTAATTTTGTTGTTGCTTGCTATAAGTTTACTATTTTCTGAAATTCTGAAGTGTAAAAAAAACTTTTTTTTTTCAAAATAACACAAACAATAGAAAAATTGACATAAATCATGGAATTCATCTCAAAGTTTTTAAAAATAAAGCTTTAGCGATTGGTCCTTTAAAACGTCTTATACATGCATCGAAAAGGAACGTTCTACGTCATTTGACGTAAGTGTAGCATTCTTAAAGGCATACATTTCATCAGTTGTAAAGTTTCTCAAATAATTTTCATAACTGCAACTCAATGTAAATGCCTTGCATATATTTCTCATTGTGGAAAACACTTATTTTTTTACTAAAACATGTTCAAGCTTCTTTTGTATGGCTAGAGCAAGAGATCCTTAACAGCAGTTGTTTTTAAAACAGCATCTTCAACTAAATCAATTTGATTTTTTAATGAGTCCCTTTCCTTAAGCTTTGTTATGGTATCACAAAGAAAACTGTAACTGAGCTAAGGAATATTATTTGGCTTTTAAGGAAAAGCTGGTTCAACATCTTTTTGCATTTTTAATTGCAACAGCATCAGAAACACTTTCTCAAACTCCTCATAGTTCTTTGCGTAATATGCAACTGCTTGTAGCCAGGCTCCGCACCTGGAAAAACTATCTTTGTTTCATTTGTTCTTACGATTTTTGGTAACGAATTTGAATTGATAATTAAAATTCCTGGAATTCAAGTGCAATGCCCAAAATAATATTACAAATATTTTATAAATTTATAAATTATAAAAGAAACAAAAAAATAATACTAATTTGGCTTTTATTTCATCATCATTTTTATCTAAAAAAACTTTGCTATTGTATCGACTACAGTCCACCCCTCTCTCGCTGTAGCCTTGATTTGTGCTTTAGGTAGCACAAATCCATAATAACCTCGATCTCTGAGCTCCACAGTATATACATACTTTGTTCCCAACGACGCTCTGCTCCAATCATCTGAACCACCTCCAGCAACACCCAACAGTTCATAAGTTGTCGCAGCTCTATAAGCTCGTCCTGTTTCATTTTGAATATTCTACAAATATAGACATAAAATATTTTGTGTGTTGTATACAATAAAAAGTAAACTTACATTTACAGCTAATTCAGCGGCTTTTTGGAGATCCTTGTGATCTCTTACTTTTGCAGTCTTATAAGCCCACGGATATACAATCATTTCACCGTAACTATGATAAGTCAAATAGGCTCCTAGATTTTTTTTACGTCGACCTAAAAATCTAGTTACTGCTTGGGTTTCCAATTCCGATGCTGGTGCGCTACCACGATACGTATCCGAGCATGGATTTGTCGATGAACCTGGACCTTTCCAATTGATGTCAAAATTTCTATTCAAATCAACACCAGAACAGGAGTTACGACTGCTCTTGGAACGATTCTTTCGCCACATACGATTTGTACTTCGGCTGTACATATAACCATCTGGATTCATAACAGGCATTATATACCAAGTTTTTGATGTTAGATATTTTGGCAATGTCGACCAATTGGACATCAAGTTGTCTAGAATGTAGGTAACGACAGCAGGGCTAATCCATTCACGGGCATGAATGCCACCATCGATCCATATTTTTTTATTATCTTTTGGATTATCTGAAATTCTTAAGTGAAAACAAAAATATTAATTTACGTGCATTAAAATATTTCAAACAAAAAACATGTGTTTACATTTATTTTTGTATTATTTTCATATCATGTAATAGTTCCTAAAACTAATGTTCAATCTATAAACCAAAAATCTACATATGTCATCAAAACATAGATTTTTAATTAAGTAGTAAAATGTTTTGTGTATTTTGTTATCAAAAAGCTGATTTCATTTATTTTTTTTGTTTTTCTTGTTAAAATTTAAAAAAATATAGAGTAAGTTCAAAATAAATAAACAACAAATTTAAAAGTGTCGCTTTTGGACGGAATTTTCTTATAGGACTTAAAATTGGATTTTTTTTATTGAAGATTTAATTTTCTATGGTACTCAAGTTAATTAGCCAACAAAATTTAATCTCGGCAGACTTCAACCTTTTGATAGGAGCGACTTTTTTTTAATGTAATTATTTCATTAAATTAATATTTTTAGTACGGTTGGTTATTTTAAAAATTAGATTTTGTCCATTTTGTTTGTTGTTGCTTATTTTATTATTAAATATTGTGACGCGAATTAAAAATTTAAGCAGTAGTAGTAATAGTTTTAAGCTATTTCATTTAAAAGCTTTAAAAACATAAGAAATGAGGGTTGTTTCAAGTTCAATGTTACGAATATCAAAGAGTGATGAGACGCTTAGAGTTCACGAAGAACTGCAATACGACTTTGTGATTTGTTCAAACTTTTTGTAATCTCAATATCTTTGAAATACTGAGTGTGATCTAAAAATGAACTTCCATATGTGTTGTAGATACGTTAATAGCAAATGTAAGCTTGATATACTCTTCTATGACCTTTCAAAATTCTTCAAGTCATCTTCCAGAGTCAATTTAGGACATGTTCGTAGATTATTCTATGACTGCCTTTGGAGATTTTTCTTCTGCAAGCATCTTTATACGGGACAATACTTTAAAGCTAAAAAATGTCCTGATGGAATACCATCATTTATGTTGTAAAATTGTTGTCTCATGTTTCCTAGCCATTGTTCTTAGTTTCCAATTCTTTGGAAATACTTATATCTAAATCCAGTTTATAAAAAAGGCTCCACAAATTTAGTTACGAATTATCTGACCAAAAATCACCCGAAGAATTTTTCTCTCGAAGCATCCTAAGACGTTCTCATCTTTCTTTGACAGGGTCCAGGCCTCAGCGCCATAAATGAGAACAGCGATGATGAGTGTCTTATAGATGGTGATTTTAGATGCGTTTGATTTCAGCTCTGGTGTCGTTGTCTGTGTTAATAGCGGTGCCTAGGTAGACAACGTCCTTAACTACCTCAAAGTTATAGCTGTCCATGGTGACGTTTTGTCCAAGACGTCGTTGTTCAGTGCCCTTTTTTGATGACAGCAGATACTTGCCCTCATTGACCACTAAACCCATCTTCTTCGCTTCCGTTGCAATGCTCAAAAACGCTCCACTGAAATCACGCTTTGATCTTCCAATTATGTCAATTTCATCTGCGTATCCGAGTAATTGGATGGTCCTTTGGAAGATTGTGCCTCTAGTGTTGACGGTTGAGTTTTGCACAATTCTTTCCATAACGATGTTAAAGAAGTCGCATAACAGTGCATCGCCTTGCCTAAAACCTTTTTTGACATCAAATGCATCGGTAAGATCTTTTCCGACCTTGATAGAGCAGCGTGCATTCTCCATCGTCATTCTGCACAAACGGATAAGTTTGACAGGGATGCTCTTCCCTATAGATGCTGTCATACGCGGCTTTAAAATCGATAAAGATGGTGGGTATCGATTTGAAGCTCCTGGGTTATTCCTAAGATCTGCCGTAGTGTGAATATTTGGTCTTCTCATGCTCTCTTTTTTTGCATCTAAGAAGCCGGTGTTCCTCTTTCCTATTCTGCTCGTAGAGCTCACGAGCAGCTCTAGTCCTTTTGTGCAGCACCGTTTTGTATGCCTCTTGTTTCGCTGCGTGCGCTTGCCGGCATTCGTCGTCAAACCAGGGGTTTCGCTGTGGTGGCCATGTGAAACCTAGCACTTCAGAGGCGGCATCTCTGATGGCTGCAAATCTCTTATGCTTTTTACTCTCCTCATAGCGATGGGCAGAGAGTTCCAAAGGCGTACAATATGAATACAAAAATTGACGCTCACTATTTAGAAAATTGTATCGGAGTAATATTAACGCAAAGAACCTTGTTGAATGAGTGAAATTTAGCTTACCGTATAGATAATCAGGTTGTTGTGTTTGGATGATTTCATGCAGGTAACTCAGAGAGCGAACATTTTTTAACCTGTCTAGGCTACAACCAGAAATCCGTACCGCAAAAATGGACATGTGATCATAACGACGTAGATTATGAATATAGCGGCAATATTGTTATAAAGAAACATTTAATTTGCGGCTAGTCACACAGTCTAGTTTACAAAAGATTTCTTACCCATACAGCACGATTGGTAGTATAAGGGCCTTAGCAAGCAGCAGTTTAGTTTTGTTCGGGATGATATATCGAGTGACTTGAAGAAGGCGGAGACTTCCATAGACTTTACCAATGGGACTATTAAGGTGGTATTCCCAAGTTTCTAGCAGTGCTAACATATTCAATGGTTTCGTCGTCAAGTCTCAAAAAGTTTAAACAAGATAGATCAAAGTTTTTGCGTTAAATGGGGAGGGATTTTGATTTGATAGGGTTAAGGCGGATATCGTTTTTAGCTACCAAAAGGTCGACTTATCAGAAGCTGCACATCATCAGCATAAAGATGAATTAAACAATGTGTAGCAACTTGTGGTAATTCATTTATGTAAAGTGAGAAGAGGTTTGGTCCAAGGATCCCTGTTGGATTCCACTTAAAATATTGAGAAATGTGGACGAGTATCCATTGGCCACCACGTATTGTTGCCTTCCAATGAGATACGAAAGAACATGCTTACAGGACTCTAAAGAAACTCCAAAATTAATTCGCAGCTTTCTACAAAGAATTGAGTGTTTAACAGTATCAATAGCCTTTAAATAACCTAACAGTGTTAGCAATGAAACATGATCACTGTCCATTGCCATTTTTATTTGATCAGTTACAAAAAATAAGGCTGCTTTGCAGCTGCGCTTAAGTCGATTACCAGGCTGACAGGTACTTAACAGATTGTTGATTGTAATATATTTTGGATCACTTTCGAAAGAAACGAAAGAATGGCAATCGGCGGAAATTCTGTAGCAGTACCTGTTTGGTTTTTTTGGGTATGGAAATAATCTTAGCCTTCTTCCATTCTAAAGGAAACTCGAAAGTAGTCAATATGCTGTTAAATAAGTAGGCTTCATAGCGCAGTATATATTGGAGCAGTAGTCTCAAGAACTTAGGGTCCATTTGGTACAGTGACAGTTTATTTTTATAAAAAAAAAACAAAAACCTAAAAAAAAACATTACTAAAAGTTTGTTAAAATTTATTTTTGACTCGAACATCTTTTTAAAAAATTTTCTTATAGCAAATATTGTTTTTAACATTTGGTAACATTTTGAAAAAAAAAATCCAATTGACAGTTTTTTTTACAAAAAATAAAAACCTAAAAAAAAAACAATACTAAAAGTTGGTAAAAAATTTACTTTCGATTCAAATATCTTTTCAAAAATTCAAAATATTGGCTTCAAACTAATCATATCTCACAAAAAACGTTTCTTTTCGATATTCATTAAATTTTTCATAAAAACATAAAAGCTACAAAAAACAATAGGAGATATTGAATAAATACATAAATTGGGTGGCGGAACAACCCATTGAGAAATAGGGCTTAGTGACTTACAACTCTCAACTACTCTTGAAATTAATTTCATTCATACAATTTGTGTTTGTTTATCGAGAGAGCCAAATTTCCTCGTCTCCGTCCCTTTGAAACCCCTTACTCTCATTTTTTATAGCGTGTTGAATTCGTATCGGTGATTCGGTGTATACATGTTTTCACCACGGAGAGCAGAGAGAACTGAGACATTTGATATTTCTTTCTCTCTCTGGTTTTCACAAATTAATTCTAGCAAACAATTTTCGTTTGTCAATGAATTACGGTAAACGTTAAAACGGAAGATTGTGGTGAATTTGTTTTTCTTTTCTCTTTCTTTGAGTTACAGATAGATGGCATTAACAACCAAAACCAGAAAAGATGTGTTCAGAAAGAGTGTAAAAGGTTAAGGTTTAGACTAGACTTTATTTGTTATGAACAAGTACATGTTTTTTATAAATGTATGTTACTTTTACTTTTGTACAAAATTACTTTTCGGCTTATGTAGTTAAGCCTTTAAAAGCAACACACTATAGCTTAGTGAAAAGGAGTAAGAATAGCTTATCGCCAATTCACAAATCTTATGCAATGAAAATTGCCACCTGCAGTAACAAGTTGACGGCCTTTTTATTTAGTCTCTACTTAAATCATTTATTTTCAGAATTTTGGAAATGTCGTGAGTACTGAAAAGAAAATAAGCAACGAGTACACACAAATAAAATAGGAATGTAAAAAAGAGATGAGTGTATAAAAATGTTTACAATGTTCTTGCGTTGTTTTATTTTCATGATCCATGTTTACATTCTGTAACTCTCGTTTTCAATGTTCCTGCAACTCTTGCATCGACAAAATTAAGTCGATGGACTCTGAAAATTGAAACAAATCTGATTGCTCATCCACAGTTTTGAATTTTCTTTGAACACCTCTGAACAGCTGACTACATCCGCCATATTTCAAAGGGGGTCGCCATTTTTCATATGTGGGGAGTGTGCACATCTTCTTGCATAAGTGTTTGTTCCCCATATTTTTTCTATATGGAGTTAATACAATGCAAGTTTATGTGCAAATCGCAGCTTGTAGGCAAAGAGAGAGCAACCGTCGAAGTTGGTTCTATCTGATTTTTGTATTGTACTCCCACTATTAAAATTAAGAATATTTTTCCTAGACTATCCGTAGACTGGTCGTAAACTTTTTAAAACTTATATTAAATTGTAAGCAATTAAAATTAATCTCAATGACAAAGTGGTTGTGTTTTTAATGCACATTATGATTTTTTCAAAAAATAAAAAAAAAGATAACAATAATGAGATAATTAGCATCATGCGGACTCATATGTTTGCTTTTCGCAAATATTTGAAAGATAAACATCTCATGTCTATTAAACTTATAATACATCGTATGTAGGAATAGAACTCATTGTTTTTTTTCTATATTTCCACAAATACAAAATAAAACTTTGAATAGAACTTTTAATTTAAACAAACAAAAACAAAAACAAGTGGTTGAAAAATAATTTTGTTTAATGAAGTTTATTATGTAAAGAGAATCGTTTTTTTTTTTTTGGAATTTCTTTGATATTTTGCTTTCAAGGTTATCAATGTAAAAAATAAAAAAATATGTACAGTCAATCCCAAAATTGAGCGTGCACTCATATGAGACATTTTCGGCATATTCTTCTTTATTTATTTTTTTCATATACAGTTGTGTTCATAAAAATAGCAGTGCTGGGCACATTTTATGAAATTGTCAATTATTTAAATGATGGAAATTCTTACAAAAAAAAATTAACATGTTACTTGCATCTAACGGTCTTTCGTTTTCATATTAAAGACTTTTAGCTTGAAGTTATACCTTAGTTTTCCCGCTGAACACCCATTATTTCAAACTCTCTGGATATAGAGTGATCATAAAAATAGCAGTGCTCTTGATTTTATAAGTAAAAAGTGTTAAAAATTATTTTTTTTATTTTTCGGTAAGTGAATATTTCACTATTTAAAGTTTTAAGTATTTGTAACATACTAGGATATACAAAATTAATAAAAATCAGCTCAAAAATAAGCTATGGGACGGTCAAGACACTGTACCGAAGAAATTCGAAAACTGCGTTTGGAGGGAAAAACCTACCAAAATATTCAAGACATCCTAAGCTGCTCAGCAAAAATGGTCAGTAACGCCTTAAAATAACAAAATAAACCGAAAACGCGAAGCCCAAAAAGGATGGCTACTGAACGAACAGACAGACAAATTGTTCAGCTAGCAAAACAGAACCCTTCCATAGGCTCTAGGAAAATAAGAAATGGACTTCAACTGTCTGTTAGCCCTGTTACAATTCGAAGTAGTCTTTTATAAGCGAAAAGGCATGTGGCAAAGAGAATGGGGTTTATTAAATCACATAGAAATTGGGAAAAAGAGAAATGGAGGAATTTTCTGCGGAGCGATGAAAGCAATGTGTGATGAAAGAATATGTGAGAAGACCCCAAAGTGCAGCAAACGATCCACGGTGCACTATATGGGCTTGTTTTTCATACTACGGTGTCGGGTCTATTTATCCCATTGGGGGTATAATTGATGCAACCGAGCATGTGAAAATTATCTAGGAGGTTATGTTACCCTATGCTGAAGAGGAAATGCAGTTGGTTTGGGTATAGAAACAAGACTATGACCCAATTTTTTTTTTATAATAAGCGCACACTCAAAGGGATATATTACCCTTATTATGTAGACACTGTGTGAGCACTAGGAAAGGGAGAGGGAGTTTGAAAGGAGATGTCGGTGCACATTGGTTTTGAATTCCTGAATATTGCAATAGCTGGGAAAGACAGAGTGTGGCAAGGTATTCCACATTCGCATAGTACGGCTAAAGAACGAATCTCTGTACTTGACAGTACGACCGAAGTTGGGCTCGAGGGTATATTGATAAGCATTCCTAGAAGCGCGAGTATTACGGTTGAACTGTTTAAGGGGAGGAATACAGCTTTCTATTTCTCTAGAGCATAAACCATTAAAATAACGGCAAAAGAGGGTAAGACAAGAAACATTTTGACGATGTTCAAGTGACGTAAATGATCTTATGATGGTAATATCACCAATCAATCTAAATGCTCTACGTTCAATACTATCCAAGAGGCTTTAGTAAGTTCCAGGAGCACCAGCCCAGATATGGGAGTTATACTCAAGCTTTGGACGTATATAAGTCTTGTAAATAACAGCCAGATCAGAGGGGGAGAAAAACTTCTTGCATCGCCTTAGAAAACCCAAACATCTTGCGGCATTTTTGGCGACATCGCGTATGTGATCATTCCACAAAAGGTAGTTAGTGGTACACATACCGAGAATATCGAGATGTTCAGTTTCCTCGATGTAAGTGCCATTTATGGATAATGGCAGGGGGGTATATTTCGCTTTAACGATACAAGACAGCATTGCGTTTTCGAAGCATTAAATTCCACGGGGTTTCTTATTCCCCATTCTACAATACTGTTTAGGTCGGAATTTAATGAGCTTATCATATTTTGTCGTTGCAGTTCCACATCCGAAGAAGAGGGGTGTGAATCTGAAAACGAATATGAAAAGCAAAGAGTACTATCGTCAGCGAAACAATGTATTGGATTAGATGTTGCAGCCAAGAGATCATTAATAAAAATGAGAAAGAGTGTTTGAGATATAACACATAAGCCCTGGGGCACACCAGCATTTATTTTGTGGTTTTCAGACTTGAATCCATCCAATACAACTTGTATTGAACGATTCGAAAGGTAATTACTAATCCAAAGAAGGAGGCATTCATGAAAACCAAAAACAAGCATCGATAATAGAGCCTGATGCCGAACCCTATCAAATGCTTTTAAAATATCTAGAGCAATAATCTTACTTTCTCCAAAACTATGGAAAGATTTGTTCCAATGTTCAGTGAGATGAACCATGAGATCACCAGTGGACCTATTGCTACGAAAGCCGTATTGCCGGTCATTAAGAAGCTTTCGATATTCAAGATATTTCTTGAGCTGATAATTAATCAGCGTTTCCATGACCTTTACTTCAATTCAAAAATTATTTTTAATGTTGTGACATGTATTTGAAGAATTTTTGAGTTTATATTGTTATTATAATTTGTTAATTGTTTTTGGAGTTTTTTTTTGTTAAAGAACATAAAATATTAAACGAAGTTACAATAATAAATATCAAATTAGAAAAACATTTTTTTTTCTTTTTGGTGTACGCTCAATTCTGAGAGTAACAGTATATGAAAAAGGCAGTTGAGCTAATATCGAAATTAACACATCAAATAATGTAGTTTGTTTATAAATAATAATAATAACCATTACAAAAATGTTGATTATTAAATTCACATTAATTGACAATTGTTAATGTAAGCTCAATAAAGTATTACAACGCTTGTTATGCGACATTTTTTATAATTAACTTAAATTTGAATTAAAAACCTTGCTGCCCTTTATCTAATGACTGATTTAATAAATTAGTATCAATCTACATTTAAAACATAATATCAATTATGGAAATATCAATCACATCTTCTAAAAATGGCTACCAAAATTAAATATCTATAAAAGGTCATTACAGATAACATCAAAGAGAACCTTAACATAGTGTGTATATATTTTTGCCCATACCCGTTTGTAAATTTAATTTATTTACTGTGTCCTTGACCATCGCAATTTTATTTCAAGGGCATTTGAAGCTTCAATGCATATTCAATCCATCGATGATGTATAAACGGAATAACGTTTACTTAAATTCTATTTGCAAACGAAAATTAATTTTCCATGAGAAAACGTTTTTTTAGGGTGTTGAGATCGAAATAGGTAATAAAAAGTATTTAAGTAAGATATAAAATTAATTTAAATACATTTAGAATACAAAATAAAAGAATTTGAAGTAATGAATGGAACTTAGTAAACCTTACAAAGAAATAATAGGCAGGTTCAGGACCAATAAGGGACTTTGTTTGCAGTCAACTGTATTTCTTGAACGCAAAGTCGGACCAAGGTAAATAGTTCATTTTCAAACCTTGTTAATTTTATACTTGGAACTTTACTTTACTAACCTCTATCTTCAGTTAAGAGATATTGCTTTTTAAGTTTCTGAGGAAGTTATTGTAATCGGCTCGATTTATTGAATTGACGTCCCTAAATTTAAATCAAAAACTTTTAGAAATGTCCGTGTGTACGTATGTACGTTTGCACATTTGGGAGAATTTGTTTATCGTCCATATCTCAAGAAGAAGTGCAACATGAAAATGAGAACAAAATTAAAAGAATGCTACTAAAATTGGTAAAAAATTGTTTTTTTTTTTTGTTTAACTAAAAATCTCCGGAATAAAATAAGGTATTGAACCCGAACTTATTTCATTATAATCAAAAATTATATTTTAAGTGGCGCATGGAACACGATTGAAATTGTTTTTCTTTGTTGTCATTGTATTAGTTAAACTTCATGTTCGTGTTAATTTGGATTTGAGCTCAAATCTAAAATAAATCAATTTATGTCGCCTCATGGAAATTTGTGTTTGACAGATCTAGATAAAAAATAAATTGATTTATTTTACCCATGGAAACCCCATTTGTTAATTTGTTTACAAAATATTTAATTCGAAACGTTTTTAGGAAACACGAAAACCTAATGGTTTTTGACTCAAGTATTACGAGAACAACCAAAACGATTGACTTAATATTTTCTATACCACACAAAATATTGTTATTAATATTTTGTTGAACTTTTAGACAGATAGACAGACGGACACCGAAGAGAAGTTATCAGTGATGGTCGCATCCCAGTCTCTTTTTCCTTTTCCAATTTGACAAGGGAACTTTTTTACACAAAACTTTAAATGGAATAAATCACAGAGTAATAAAATTTCTGTTAAATGAAAAAAAAAAATGACCAGCTAACATTTTCAAATAATTAGACTTGACTTGATTGTATGGGAGGTTTTCCAGTCAACTTTCGAATATCGTTGCCTTTATCCAACCAATTATATAATAGAAACTGGCATGATATAGAGATTTTGATTTTTTTTTTTCAAAAAAACATAATGATTTTCTAAAATTTGTAAGACTTCAGTTATTCGTCCTATCTTCAAAAGCGGAAAAAGATTGAAACTCACTTCAGTCTTGAAGAGATTGTTTTGAGACGACTAAACAAATTTATTGAAAAACACTGCTTGCTGCAATCCAATCAAAATGGTTTTCAAAAATGTAAAAATATGGGAAAACCTCTGGTCTCATGAAAACCATCAAGTATTGGTCAAGTTCGTGGACTGCAGCAAGGTATTTGACACGTTGAGTCACGATATCCTTTACAGAATTGGCATCAGCAGAACTCTTTAAAAATTAATAGTTATCTATCTCTCCAAGTTGGAAGTTCATGGAGTAAGAAAAGAAGGTGCACACATGGTGTACCACTAGGATCAAAACTGTGTCCTGTTCTTTTTATACTTTTTGCAGATGCAAAATACCTTAGAATAACAATAAATGAACACTTTATGTGGCACCAGCATATTAGTAACGTAATGCAAAGTTTAAGGAGTGCTATTTTTTCTTTATTTTATCTGACAAGATATTTAACAAAAGATGTTAAAACATAGGTTTGCTATTCGCTTGTTGAATCTCGAGTAAGATATGGAGTATTGGCTTCAGGAAATGCTTCGAAAACGCATACCGATACACTTATTAATCTACAAAGGAGAATTGCAAACATTTTTAATAAAAACCATTTACATTTGTAGTTCTTGAATGTGGAAAATTTTATTCAGAATGAAAGAAGTTCTTGAATACTACGACGGTTAAAGATTCCAGCACCCTTTTTAAATGCACTTGTGCTATCCCTTTTTCCAGCCGTCAAAACACTTCTGAAATGAACTTTTGGGTATTGCCTTGAACACATTCAGCAATGTAGCCTTAATGTCCTCAATCGTGGCAAATCTTCATCTTTTATGGGCCTTTTCAATTTCGGGAAGAGGAAAAAGCCGGAGCCAAGCCTGATGAATATGGTGACTGACTCACTAATAACGACTTGTCAGCTGCATTATCATGGAGCAAAATCCATGAATTTTCTTTCCACATTTCCAGTCGTTTTTTTTCTTATTGATTCACGTAAACGCCGCAAACCTTCAAGGTATAGTACTCTTTGATTACCATAAGCTCTTGTGGAAGGAATGCCTGATGCACAACGCCATGGTAATCAAAGAAAATGATGATTGGGCTTTGGTTTTGTCGTAATTACCATGTACTCATGATTCGTCATCAGTTATAACCCTTTTGAGCAAATCAGGATCATCATTGACATCATTCAACTTGTCTTGGACAATGGTCATGCGGTGCTGCTTCTGATCAAAATTAAACAATTCTTATTTTGAACAAGAAAAAATCGCCGAGTACGCAAACACAAGTCTTACCTTTATGCCTCTTACATAAAAACAACACATGCAGCCCCGTCGAGAGGAGGAAAGGGGGGCCCTAGTGCCCGGGATTTTCTAGGGGCCCATAAAATTGAATTTTTATTGACATTGAAATTTTAAATTTAAATATTTTTTTTTCAATATACTCTATACCTATTCCCTCTTTTTAAGGGCCAGAAAATTTAAAATCATTTATGCTTTCGCAATCGGGCAATCTATCAGTCACAAGCTAGTCGATCTAAGTCCCTGATTATTATTGGCGTACATTTTTTTTTTAAATATTCTATTTTTAACTTCCCATAGGAAGTTATTGTAATGGGTCCGATTTGTCGAATTGAAAATAAAAGATTTTTGGAAAGATTTATGTGCGTACAGGGAATCAAAAAAGTCTGCGTACAAATAAAACAAATTTAAATAACTTAAAAATTCCGCTTTATTTTAGGAATAACTTCAAGAAATATGCTTCCGTGTTTATTAAATTTTATGTATTCTTACAAAATAAAAATTAAAGCTTATAAAAAAATTCACAAAAAAAAGATACAAAAAATTTAAAACTAACAAATTTTTTTCTAAAAAAGTCTGCGTACGACACTGTATTTTTTAACTTAATACCTTGTTTGGTATCCCTTAGCGCTAATAACAGCTTTAAGTCGACTTTTCATTTGCAAACACTAAACGCTTCTTAGCGTTCACTTTTGAGATGTGCGGCTTCCGTCTTGCGATTCTACTTTTATTTTTTCTTAGAACAACTCTTACTGTCTCTGGATTAATGTTCACATCAAAATCTTGTAAAATTCCTGACGGGATTTTGGGAGCACTTATTTTAGAATCCGGCTTAACTTGACGCAGTATGTGGTGTTTTTAGGGCGCCCTGACGTGGTTTTACTTTTAAAGTTCTGGTACTTTAAAGTTTTTTACCACTCTTTGGATATCACCAATTTTTCGTAATGTAGTCCCCTTGTTGTAAAGCTCAATAATAATTGAATTGGTATCCATAGGAATTTCACTATTTTTCACTTTATCAACCAAAATTCCAATAATTTTCAGCTTTGCTAACTTAAAATTTCAACTGATAATAAAATGAAGAAGCCAGCAAAACATAATTGACAAGATAACAGTTAATTTCCCGTTGCACTTCACAATTGTTTCTAAGCAAGAACAGTGTCGTACGCAGAATATTTTGGGACAAATTTTGTTAGTGTTTTTATTTTTTTTGAATATCTTTTTTTTTTTAATTTTTTTATAAGCTTAAATTTTTATTTTGTAAGAATACAAACAATGTAATAAAACACGGAAGCATATTTTATGAAGTTATTCCTAAAATAAAGCGGAATTTTTAAGTTGTTTCCATTTGTTTTATTTGTACGCAGACTTTTTTGATTCACTGTACGTTGGTACGTTCGCGATGTTTTTTTCGTTGTCCTTAGCTCAAAACCCAGAAGAGATATCGACTTCAAATAAATGTTGTTATATTGTTATAATGCAGAAAAATGCAGAAAGGGCTCTCAAGAAAATTGCATGATTGTGGTGAACATTTTGGTTAACCCTAAATATCTCACGAACGAATGATGCTAGAGACTTGAAATAAATTTGATATCATGTATTGTAACGTGATACCAAACAAATGTATTTATGGAGAAAAATCCAATTAAAGATTTTTTTATAAATAAAAAAAAACTGAAAAAAAATTTGTCACCTCGAAAATTTTACGAATAAATTTTATATATAAATATTATAATTATATTATCTCCAAAACAGTTTTTTGCAAAAGCAAATAACGTTTTTGACATCTGGTAAAGTTTTGAGAAAAATCGAATTGACAGTTTTTTTTATAAAAAATAAAAACCTAAAAAAAAAAAAACAAATTACTCAAAATTGGTAAGAATTAAAATTCGACTCAAATATCTTTTCAAAAATTTGAGGTTATGGCTTCAAACTTATTTTATCTTATAAGAAATGTCGTTTTCAACATTTGAAAGCATTTTGAGAAAAATCGAATTGACCGTTTTTTTACTTTTTTACAAAACACAAAAGCCTAAAAAAAAATAATAATAACAGTTGGTAAAAATTGATTTTCGGCTCAAACATCTTTTCAAAACCTTAAAACAGTGGCTTTAAACTACTTTTATCTTTTAAGAAATATTGTAAAAATTGATGTTCGGTTCTCGATATCTCGTAAATAATATAAAACATTGGTTTCAAATTAATTTCATTCATCCAATTTGTATTTGTTTATATTATAAATGAAAACTTTTAAGAAATGCTACAAAAATTGGTAAAAATTGGTTTTCGAATAAAAATCTCGCTAACCAAAATAGATTTTGAAATCAAACTATTTCATCATATAATTTGCTTAGAAAATTTTTTTTTATAGTGTACGCGCACTCAAGGGGATATGAATACCCTTTAAATGATTATACACAGTGCGAGTAATTAGGAAGGGAGGATAGGATTATTAAGGAGATACCGTTGCACATTGGTTTTGATTGCCTGCTCATTGTAATGAGTGGAAAATATTGGGTCTGGTAAAGTATTCCACATTTGTGTAGTGCGACTCAAAACATAATCTCTGTACTTTACAGTACGACCGAAATTGGGCTCAAGGGTAAACTGATGGGCATTCCTAAAATAACGAGTATTACGGTTGAATTGTTTGAGGGGAGGAATGCAACTGGCTATTTTATTAGAGCATTGCTTATGGAAGTAGCGATAGAATAACGAGAGACATGAAACCTTACGACGGTGCTCGAGAGATGCAAAAGTTTCAGTTAGACAATGGACACCTATCATTTTTACAGATCTCTTTTGAATTCTGTCCAAGAGACTCAAGTGGGTTATAAGAGCACCTGCCCAAATATGGGAATTGTTCTCAAGTTTTTGACGAATATAGGCTTTATAAATTATAGCCAGATCAGAAGGTGTAAAAAACTTCTTGCATCGTCGGAGAAAACCTAAACATTAAGCAGCATTTTTTGCGATGTCAAATATGTGATCACTCCACAACAAGTAGTTTGTAATGCACATACCTAGGATTGATAGCTGTTCAGTCTCCTCGATGCAAGTACCACTCATGGATAGTGGCATTGGGGGAGGGTTACGCTTTTGCGACAGTAGACAGCATTGAGTTTTCGAAGCATTAAATTCTACACGGTTTTTAATTCCCCATTGAACAATGCTGTCAAGATCTGAATTTAATGAGCTTATCATATGCTGCCGTTGGTAGTCCACATCCGAAGAACAAGGATGAGAATCTAAAAACGAATATGAAAAGCTGAGGGTATTGTCATCCGCGAAACAATTTAGTGGGTTAGAAGTCTCAGACAATTATCATTTATAAAAATGAGGAAGAACGTCGGCGTCAAAACGGAGCCCTGGGGCACACCAGCGTTTATTTTGTGAATATCAGATTTGAACTCGTCCAATACTACTTGAATTGAACGGTCCGAAAGGTAATTTCTAACTCAATGAAGAAGGGATTCATCAATACCAAAGCTCTATAAGAGAGCTTGATGCCAAACTCTATCAAATGTTTTTGAAATATCAAGTGCAATAATCTTACTTTCTCCAAAACGATGTAAAGATTTTTTCCACTGTTCGGTGAGATAAACCATAACCTATTGCAACGAAAGCCATACTGCCGGTCATTAAGAAGCTTTCGTTCTTCAAGATATTTCTTAAGCTGAAAATTGATCAGCGTTTCCATGACCTTGGAAAAAAGGGATGTAAGTGTAATTGGACGATAGTTGGATGGTGAGGAGGATTCGCCTTTTTTACGAGTTGGCTCGTCAACTAACTGAGTCAGGTGGTTTATCTCAGCAAAAATCTCGACATACCTTCCTTCGGATGTTGTCTGACCCGAATAACGCAGCCAAGAAGAATTGTGTACATTGAAATCGCCCGTAACAACGATCTCACTGCGCGAAAAATAGGATACAATTCTCTGACAACTGACAACTTTTTTTTTAGCAAAACACGAAAACCTACAAACCTTTTAAGCAAGTCAAATCTACAGAAGGGATGGAATGTTATCAGTGTGGGTTGCACCCCAGCCTCCTTTTGGTTTTGAAATTAGAACATACCATACCGTGACATGTGTGTCAACACAAAAAAAAATCAAATTAGAGTGTAAAGAGCGCTAGAAATTCAAAAAGTCACCTTACTTTTTTAATATTAAAATCCAATCAATTCAAATACTATGAAACTTTTGAAATATGAATAAATAAAAATCTAAAATCTCAATCTATAGATTTTCAGTTTTTCTAAGAAACTCACATAATTACTTGACTTTCATTAATTATTCACGTACTACAAACAAAACAATAGTGAAAGCATTTGAAATGAAATTTAGTGTCAGGTATTTGCCCAAAAGTTCGAAGTAAAATATTACCTTCCGCACATAATATTTGTATCTAAAATAGCAAACAATATTCGCCAATTAACATTCCTCTCTTACCAAGTACACGAGACTTGAAGCTACATTATCCGCCTTGTTGATCTATTAAGTGGAACACTAAATGAAAGCGAACGTGGTGAGTCTGAGTATACACTTGAATACAATAGAAAAAATACTATTTTCACTTTCGAATGTTGATTGATTCTATTTTTGTTTAATATGGAATTGAAAAAAATTTAATTAGCATAATTGTGTTAGATGCAAACGGTTAAGTTGGTAAAACGATTATGTTAAATGGGTTCCTGTAATTTGATGTAAACGACGAGTGTTTGCTAATTTAACGTGTATTCATTTAACTTGTGCTTAAAAGCCGATTCAGGGCAACATTAGATTATTTGGTCTTACAATTTTATCTTTTTTTTATTGACATGGAAGAACTTTGGTTTGCGTATATTGTTAATTGGTTTAGCAAACGCTTTCTTTTGAAAAGTAGTCGTTAGTTGCGAAACTAAAAACTTTTAGGCAGTAGTCTAAATTTGCATAATATATAGTTTAAACAATTATATTGTATGACATTTATAGTTTTTTTGGCCGGAAAAATCCTCATTCAAACCCTCCAAGTGGGTGCCAGGCGGGTTATGATCACCACAGTAGTCCTGTGCGTTTTTGGCAGGATGGTGATTAGCTAAGGTTGAGTTGGTTCGCTGAATTGTTGTAACTCCTCAATAGTGCAACGTTCGGAAACCCAATTTAATCATAGTTTAGAGGTTCCTACTAGTTGTCACTAGTACCGGGAGTCTTTCTCCCTCTGCTAGCCGCAACCTTTACTTGAAGGAATTACCCGTCAGTGGAACAGCTGTGACGCTCGGCTGTCCCAATGGCGGCAATTCCACACCCCACCTCTTCCCCGCTCCTGCTAGGACATTTCAAGCGGAAGGGACACCCCATCCGGAGAGACAAAATATGCGACATGTGGAATTGACACATCTGTGTCACTCTGGGCCGGCCAACAAGAAGTCCAAGAAGTCAGCCGCAGTCGGTGTCATACCGGCGGCGGAAAGAACCCCGGAGCAAACGTGAAAACTCGAGTGGGCTAGTGGCTTTCTTAGCAAAAATATCAAACCGACCTGCGGCGACTCAACGTCAAAGCGCAATAGGTCTTTCGAGGGCGACAAGCCTGAAGCAAAAAGTCAGAAGGTGCATTCCAACAGCACAACAGCCTTCAATAAAGATTTTTCCTTCTGCGACGCGCTCAAAGGAAAGATAGAAGCCGCGGTCATTGACAAGAGTCATGTGGATGGTAACATCTCTCATGATCATTGGGCAGACGTCAAGGCTCACCTCGGTTTCAGATTTTTATCTGTCATCGAGGAGAATCCGGGGCCTCTCCCAGACACAGACGATGCAGGATGGTACCAAAATCGTATTAAACTCATCGCCTGTGGTGATCAGAGATCTTTCGATCTATACAAGGCTGCTGTCAATGGCTTTCCAGAAGTCTGGCTGGGTGCCAAGCTCGAGGTTGTTTCAAGGGAGAATATTCCTTGCCGGCCAAGAGCACGTATAATGGTCCCGGCCCTACACAACTGCCCAGATATGATGATGAAATTGATCAAAATAAGTAATCCAAACCTGCCTATGCACGACTGGAAAGTACCAAAGGTTGAGAAGGAGACAGTGGGTCACTAAAGATCAGCTCTCGTGTTGATCAATAGGGAATTACTTTCTCCACTGGCTGCGACCGAAGGCGTGATTAGGTATGGTTTCTCTGAAATCGTGATCGTGAATTAATACTCTTTTCAAGAAGATATAAAATTCCTCAGATTAGCACACCCAAGATTAAAGGAATACCATTAAGCTTTTCCGACCAAGTTAAATATTTCGGCCTCATTTTAGAGAAAAAACTAAATTAAAAGGCAAACATTGATGAAAGAGTAAAAAAGGCTTCTGTAGCGCGTTTTACTTGTAAAAAGGCCATACGATCAAAATGGGGCTTCTCCACAAAAAAAACCCACTGGCTATACACTTCGGTAATCAGACCGATACTCATTTATGGAGCCGTCGTATGGTGGACCGCACTGGACAAAATGGTAAATCTAAATAAGCTCATCAAAGTCCAGCGGTCAGCAGGTATGTGCATCACAGGAGCATTTCGCTCAACACCAACCGCAGCACTGGAAGTGCTTTTAAACCTAACACCTCTTGACATCTTCTCCAAAATGGTGGCAGCCAACTCATGTGTGAGGCTAAGAGCCACCTCTCAATGGAACAGTAACAATACTGGACACACTACTATTCTATAGACAGTTTCAGATCTATCCCAGATCGCTTAGGCTATACCACCCCAAAAATAGTATTCGGTAAAAGCTTCCATGTGTCCATCCCTTCAGGATCCTCCTGGGAAGAAGAGAGACCCCTGGAAGACGATGCGGTACACTTCTATACAGACGGTTCAAAGATCGATCACGGAGTTGGAGGTGGTATCTTTTCGGAACAACTGAATCTCAGTCTATCCTATAGACTTCCCATTCAATGTATTGTATTCCAGGCAGAAGTAATGGCGATTAAAGAAGCACTATCCTGGATCAAAGAAAACGTTATATATTGTAAGGATATACGAATCTTCTCAGATTCTCTTAAATCTCTCGCGTCTGTCTGAACAAACTCTCAAACAGTCCACGATTGTCGATCATCTCTGAATGAGATGACAGAACAGTTTAACATTCACCTCATTTGGGTGCCGGGCCACAGAGACATTCCGGGAAATTGCAAAGCCGATGAGCTCGCCAAAAACGGAACACTTCTGCCTTATGTTAGACAAAAACATAACATAGGAACACCACTTGCTACATCCAAATATCTTCCCAAGCAATATGCTCTAGGAACAACAAATGCTAGATGGTCACAGAGTACCACCTGCCTAGCAACCAAGCAAATATGGCCAAGTATTGACTTAAAACGGTCAAAAGGCTTGATATCACTGAGCAGACAAAGTATAAGCTCTACAATTGGATTAATAACGGGGCACTGCCTCATAGGTAGACATGCTCTGAGGCTAGGGGTCTACACAAATGACTTCTGTAGAAGCTGCATGGACGAGGAGGAAGAGGAAACAGTCCAACACCTTCTATGTACATGTCCAGCACTCTCCACTAGAAGCAATAACTTTCTCGGTAATCCCATCTTCCATAATACCAGTGAACTGGCAACGATTGACACAAAACGTCTCTCTAATTTTATTAAAAGTACGAAATGGTTTGTTTAAGTTCATTACTCATCCATGAGTAACCTCATTATTGGTATCACAATGGACCCTTGAGGTTTTGAAACTTTGCTTTCCTCAAAAAAGGTTATATTCCATTTCTGTTAATGCGAAAAACGTAACAAAAATTCAAAAAACACAAAAAATGAGAAAGAATCTGATATCAAGAATTTTCTGTTTTTTTGACATAGTTTTTTCCAGCTATGCCAAGCTGCTTGAAAAATACAGACGACTCCTGGACAAATTCAAGTAATGAATCGCTGAACTTACTATTGGACACTCACTTTCCTGGTAGTTCTCTTACCGAAACTTGCAACAGTTATATAAGTTCAAGTTCAAATACAACATATCCACTAGGTCTGATCACAAAGGATAAGCTACAATGGGCTCTCAACAGCTTCAAACCATTTAAAGCTGCAGGACCAGATGGAATAATACCAGCCGAGTTACAAAAGACTTCTGACATAATTGCACCAATCCTTGAGTCAATTTTTACCAGTTGTCTTTACCTGGTCCATGTTCCCTCGGCATGGAGAGAAGTTAAAGTTGTTTTTATATCTAAAGCAGGTAAATGCTCCCAAGTCAATCCTAAAGATCTACGACCTATAAGTCTATCATCATTCCTTCTTAAGACCTCGGAAAGATTGATTGATATCCATTTAAGGGCACGTATCGATACAAGACTTCTGTCTTCGTCTCAACATTCCTACTGTAAAGGTAAATCGGTGGAAACAGCGTTACACATCGAAGGTGCCTTAAACAACGTGGACACATCTGCAATCACATCTGCACTGACATCTCTAAATGTAGAGAGTTCGCTTCGGGAGTTAATTCATTTAATGCTTACTAGCAGAGTAATTAACTCAAAACTGGGCAACTCTTCTAGCAGACGATTCGTTAGTAGAAGGACACTGCAAGGTGGTGTTCTATCCCCTCTCCTCTGGAACCTAGTGGTGAATGGAATCCTAACTAGTCTGGATGCGGAGGGTTTTAGAGTGATAGCCTATGCGGACGACGTTGCTATAGCAGTTTCAGGAAAGAATCTTAATATCCTAAAAGAACTCTTACAAAATGCCTTGGACAGACTAATACTCTGGGCTGATCGGTGTGGACTGGGTGTTAACCCACACAAAACCGATCTGGTCTTATTTTCGAGGAGATACAAAATTCCATTTGTCAACCCTCCTTACATTAAAGGAATCCAATTAAAATTCTCAGACGAGGCTAAATACCTAGGTCTTGTCTTAGACAAAAAATTAAATTGGAAACGCAACGTACAGGAAAGAGTCAAAAAAGCTACTGTAGCTCTTTGTAGCTATAGGTAATAAATGGGGTTTACAACCCAGAATCACGCACTGGCTATACACATCGGTAATCAGACCGATTTTAACGTACGGTGTGGCAGTATGGTGGACTGCTTTAGAGAAAGGTATAAACAGGGATAAGCTAAATAAAGTCCAACGTTCAGCATGCCTATGTATAACCGGATCGCTTCGCACGACCCCGTCTGCGGCACTGGACACCTTGCTCTACCTTGCACCTCTTGACATATTTAGCAAACAAATAGCTGCAAGCTCTGCTATTCGCTTCAATGCTTCGTCGCAGTGGACTAACAACAACATTGGCCACTCCGTAATTCTAAGGTACTTAGAATCAATTCCAAAGCACACAGACTACACCACCCCCCAACTACAATTCGACAGAAAGTTCCAGATTTCTATACCTACCAGATCTTTTTGGAAGGATAGGACATTCTTGGAGGATGAGTCAATCCATTTTTACACAGATGGCTCAAAAACCAAAGAAGGGGTTGGTGGAGGTGTGTACTCTGAACGACTGAAACTATGTCTCTCATTCCGCCTTCCCAATCATTGTAGCGTGTTCCAGGCGGAACTTTTGGCGATTAAGGAAGTCTTGTCTTGGCTCAAAGAAAACGTGATATCAACATCTGATATCCGTATTTTCTCCGAAAGCCAGGCCGCTATCAAATCTCTGGACTCAGTCTCTATACAAACTCTATAACAGTCCATAACTGTCGATCATCTCTAATGGAGATGGCGCAACAGTTTAATATTCACCTTTGCTGGGTGCCGGGCCATAGAGACATTCCAGGTAACTGTAAGGCAGATGAACTCGCCAGGAACGGTACAGTACAGCCCATCATACCACGTTTGGCAAGTACTGGCATACCAATCGCTACTTGTAAACTGTTTCTAATGTAAGAAGCTGTTAGGAGGGCAGGCACCAGGTGGAACAACATCACCACGTGGCAAGCCACAAAAAACATCTGGCCAACACTGGATTTAAACCGTTCAAGGTGCTTGCTCTCTCTTAGCAGATCGCATATCAGCTCGATAATAGGTGTCATAACCGGGCACTGTCTAATAGGAAAGCACGCCACGAGACTAGGCGTATTCTTAAATGACTTTTGCCGGAGCTGTATGGACGAGGAGGAGGAGGAAACGGTTCTTCATCTTCTCTACACATGCCCTGCTCTAGCTCGAAAAAGCAAGAATTAACTGGTTCCATTGAGCTTAGGAGGAAGCTTTAAGATTCATGTGGTATCACAATGGGTCATTAAACTGGCCTAAGTGTGTCCGTTTCCATCTTGGACAGCCACTATAACCTAACCTAACCTAAAGAAGTCAACAAAAATGGCAGAGAGAAAAATGTTTGGTCTTGAACTTAGGGAAATAAGTGCATTTAAGTCCGTAAATACAGTTCTCATTTTTGCTGTTTTTGGGACATTTATATTCTTGAAATTCATGTTTAAATCTCAGTTCTAGAACATCTAAAACAAATTCCCGTCAAAATGTAGATTTCTTTAATTTGCTACGACTTTTATTCAACAGAAAATCAATTTTAAAATAAATATCTTTGTCGCCTTTTCTCAAAAATTTAAATGCCATTCAAAAAATAATGACATTTTCGTTCATCAAAAATCATTATCAATTTAAAAATTTGACCATCGACAAAAGCATACATTGAAAGACAAGATTATTGAAATCTAATTAAGTTCTTGAGAAAATTTGAAAACAAAACAACGCCTTTTTGAGGGATACCCTTCTGGAGCAATACCAAAATATGTTTTTCTTGTAAAAAAGGCCGAATTATGAAACAAATTAGAGAAAGTTCCGAAAAATCTATCGGTTAATTTCTGAAAAAATAGAATTTTCGAATTTACACCAAAGTGGTTTATAATTTAGGGGCCAGGACTGACAGACAGACGCACACTAATTAAGATTTTATCTAAAAGGCTAAGCTTAAAGTTAGTTTCCACAAGCTTCCACATTCAGATTTTAGTATTTTTATGTAACTTGACGTATTGTCTTTGGAGTTCTAAAAAGATCGGGTGCTCATATGTACTTTTTTTTTTGTTAATTACTACCTTAGGAAGTTTTAATATAAGATCTTCCTATTGGTGCCGGTTCATGTACGAATGATTTATTTTTAGGGCGGATGGAGTTATTTGAAATCATGAAATTGTCTGGAAAGCCAACTTCAAGAACGCGCCCAATGCCCGGACACAAATTTAAATGAGCTGAACCATACTATTTCACAATTTTCGTCAAGATTTAAAGAAAAATGGACAAAATCTGATCGCAAAGAAATCCGATTTAAACATACAAACAAGAGTGGCTTCAGACATCTATAGGTTTCAAGCGGCATAACAGTAACCCACATAAACGTGGACGTCCAGAAACAACATTTCAAAACAGTTGCGATCGATCTAAACGCCCGAAAACCGCAAATATAAGATCTAGTTTTTCTGCAGTTGAATTAGGATTAGCTGCAAAGGTCAACCTTAGAGCTGAGGGTTATTCGTCTGCATCAAAGTTATTGGAAGACGTATTGCGTTCACCTTACCGTGCAGATAGTTATAAAAAAGCGTATCAACTACATGAAAATGCAAGTGTGATGAAGATGTCAGGAGAAGGAGCCCTTTCAACTGTTGTGGAAGCAAAACTAACACGCTATCAATATAACGTTATAAGAAATAGAGACCCTAATAGATTTCCGTCATATAAAATAATTCAAGATGCAAAAAAAAAATGCTATCCAGATTCAGAATGTATAAAGGTTACTGCATCTTTCGCTGAAGTCACTGTTCAGGCTCTAATGAATCACATGATTGAACGTTTGTTAAAATCACAAAAAGAGGTTACTCTGCTACTAGGAAATGAAAATTTAAGCAGCTTGCAATTGACTTCAAAGTGGGGCTTCGATGGGTGTTCGGGGCATAGTTCATATAAGCAAAAGTGCTTTGGAATGGAAGCAGATGATTCGAGTGTTTTCATTATTTCAGTTGTTCCTTTGTGATTGGTTTATGCAAACATGAACAGAAAAGAAATTGTGTGGCAAAATCCACGACCTTCTTCCACCAGGTACTGTCGTCCCATTAAAATATATTGTGCTAGGGAATCAACACAACTTTCGATCTCTGAGAAATTACAAATGGATACCCTAATTCAAAATTTAAAGCCTTCCGAAGTCACTATTGAAGACAAAATCGTTCGAGTTTCACATAAGCTTCTTTTTACAATGGTAGGTGGTAACGTCTGCAATGCTTTGACTAACAATATTTCTTCTCAGCGATGCTTTATCTGCGGGGCAAGCTCTAAAGAACTAAATGATATTGATAAAATGTTGTCGAAACACGTTGGAATTTGGTCTTTCAGTTTTGCAGTTGGATTCGAGTTTTCGAATGCCTTTTACATGCTGGCTATAAACTTCCAATCAAAAAATGGCAAGCTAGAAAAGAAGACAAAGAAGTTGTGGCATTAAACAAAGCTCGAATACAAAAAGAGTTTAAGATTCAAATGGGACTAATTGTTGACCAACAAAAGCCAGGTTTTGGGAATTCAAATGATGGCAACACTGCCCGAAGATTTTTCAACAATGCAGGTCTAATTTCGGAAATATTGGGAATTGACAAACTTCTAATTGAAAAACTTCAATTAATTCATATCAAGTGAATATGATATTAACATCGATAAATTTCGAATATACACAATCGATACTGCAAAACACTTCGTCAATTCCTACCCTTGGTTTTATATGCCTCCAACTGTGCTTAAACTTTTAATTCATGGACCGGATGTTATTTCAGCTGCCCTTCTTCCTATAGGCCAATTATCCGAAGAAGCACAAGAAGCAAGGAACAAAGACTTCAAGAAATATCGGGAAAATGTTCCCGAGAGAAGAGTAATTAAGATGTTTTTAATTTAATGCTGGTAACATCTGATCCTCTGATTACGAGTTTAAGGCAACTTTCGCAAAAACAACTCAAAATTTTTCCGAAAGCAATTTTTGATTTAATTATTTGTTCATAAACAAAAAAAAATAATGTATCTTTCGAAATTCAACAAATGAATTAATTTCAGTTTTCTGGGTATCCTGCCCCAGTGTGAGAGGGTTGGAATGGGGGACCCACTTTTTTTTTAACTTTTTTAACATCGTAATGTAATGTTTGATTCGAAATTTTGTACGAATGCAATACTTGCCGCATGCAAACTTCCAATGTGTCGCAAGTAAAAATCACTTCAATGTTCACAATTTATGTGCATAGAAAAAATAAGATGGAATTGAAGGCTAGTTTCAGGAATTTAAAGGGAACTTAACATAAAATTGAAGATCTCTTATTCAAGGTTTCTTCTTAAAAAACCTAAATCTTTGGTCTTTTTCTTGGAAACAAATGTTATGAAAATAATTTAAAGCAATACTCAAGTTACAAAGATTTAAAATGTTTTTGACAACAAACCACTTTTTGGTGAATGTTGCTAAATTACTAACAAATCTTTACTTACACAACTTACTGCATAAGCTTTATGGCTCATATGACCCCCCTTTTATTTTAGATGTATCAATTTTATTTAAGCTCGAAACTTCTAGCTGAACTACTTAATAGTGGAAATAACTCGCTATGATATTTCTATTTATTGACAACAAAAATGACAAGTCTAACTTAATTGTTGTATTTTTGATTTGTTTTTATTCTGCTTTTCATTGGCACCAATTCATTGGAAGTAAACTAGTTTAGCAAACAAACAAAAAATTGGGAGTAGAATGATAACATTTAAAACAGTTTTGTTTTTTGTGTTGATTGATATGTTTATGTATAAACAATGTTGGAGGTAAACACATTTTAACAATTAAAATTGGTCATGCTTCTTGTTGCTTTTAGAACTTAAACAAAAAAAACCTCAGGGAAAATAGAACAACGTGATGTTTTTCTGATATAAAATGAGTAGAAATGTAATCATAGTTTATAAAGAAATCAAACAGGTTTTAAAGCTGTTTTGCATATTTTTCTGTCTAGTGTAACAAATTTTACATTTTTATGTTTTACAGCGAACGTCGCATAAAATTCAACAAGTAAGGTAGCTTATTTTGTGTGGATATTTCGTAGGTGTTCAAATGGTAGACATGTGCATTCAAGAGGACACAAGCGCCCACAGGTTTTGTCTCAAAGCCCACCTCCGTCTATCAACTCCTACTCTCACCTCCCCGCGGTGAACATCGGGTGCCTAGTACCTCAACTGGAGATTGAGTTCAAACCCCAGTGGAAAGTCGAGAGAGGTGTTTCCACTAAGGCACCTCTCCTTATCCAGACGATAGAGGAGGAATTCCCGAGATGGAATCAACGGTGGCGTCTACAGTTCTAGTAAGGTTGAAATACTTAGTGAACACCTTGTAAGGCTTCTTCGACTTGTTCGGAGCCCAGGCCTTTAAGGAGCGGTTTATCCGGCTCGCCTTTCTTGGAGTTATACTAAGGATCTGGCCCTCCAGGTTGATTGTTGTGCCGTCGGGGTGACTGCCTGGCCACGAAAAAATACCTTTAGTTTCGAAGCACCAACAAGCCTCGGATACGGACGGATTCACTGTTGACAACCCACGCAAACGAAATAAGGACAACGAACTTCGGATATATACGTGGAATGTTAGGTCCCTTAATAGACCACGTGCAGCCGAACAATTAGCGGAAGCCCTAAACTGCTGCAAGGCAGATATTACAGCCATCCAAGAAGTGCGATAGGATGGACCGGGCAAACGCAAACTAAAAGACTGCTATATCTACTACGGCGACTGCTACCGAGAACAAAGACAGCGTCTATTTGTGTGTGGATTTGTTGTTGGAACTAGGCTCAGGCAAAAAGTCTTGAGTTTCAACAGTGTGAGCGATCGCATCACGACAATCCGCATCAAGGCTAAATTCGCCAACATAAGCCTAATATGCGCGCATGCCCCAACAGAGGAGAAAGATGAAGACACCAAAGACATATTCTTCGAGCTCTTGGACAAGACATATGAGCAGTGCCCTGGCTATGACATTAAAATTGTCTTAGGAGATTTTAATGCCAAGCTAGGAAGAGAAGACATCTTTGGTGGGATAATCGGGAGATACAGCCTGCACGACACCACCTCCGACAACGGATTCAGGGTGGTCGATTTCGCTGCAGGGCAAGACGTTCTGGTAGCTAGTACGCAGTTCACGCATCTCAATATCCACAAGGGGACATGGAAATCTCCTGATCAATCAACCGTCAACCAGATTGAGCACATTGCGATCGACGCACGACACTTCTCCAGTATGCAGGATATCCGAACATTCCGAGAGGCCAACATTGACTCGGACCACTACCTCGTTGTAGCCAAGGTACGGCTACGGATATCCCGATCCAAGCCAAAGCAAGGAAGTACTGTGAGAAGATTTGACGTTAGACGGCTACAATCGCAAGAGACTGCCATGTCCTTTTCCGATCGAGTCTCTAATAACCTCCTAAGAAGTCCTATGCTTCCTGCATTAAGCATTAAAAACCAGTGGCAACATTGCCTTGCAGCCATCAGAGATGCCGCCTCTGAAGTGCTAGGTTTCACACGGCCACCACAGCAAAACCCCTGGTTTGACTTCGAATGCCGGCAAGCGCACGCAGCGAAACAAGAGGCATACAAAACTGCGCTGCACAAAAGGACTACAGCTGCTCGCGAGCTCTACGAGCAGAAGAGGAGAGAGGAACACCGGCTTCTTAGAGGGAAAAAAGAGAGCATGAGAAGCGCGCGATCGAGGAGATAGAGGGATGTCACAACAGGAATGAGGTTCGTAAATTTTACCAAAAGGTAAAAAAAACCTCCCAAGGGTACCAGCCATGAACCGAAGCTTGTAAAGACGATCAAGGGAACATCGTAGTAGAACCACAGTCGATGCTGAGAATATGGAAAGATCACTTCTCCAAATTATATAACGGCGATGACGAACCGAATTCCGCTGTAAGGGAGATAGATCCACTCAACCTCGGCGACGCAGATCAACAATTTCGCCTACCCGACCTTGACGAAGAGAAGATAGCTATATATAAATTGAAGTCAAACAAATCTGCTGGAGCTGACGGCATCGCTGCCGAACTATTCAAAGCAGCTGGCGATGACTTGGTACGGAGCATGCACCAACTCATCTGCAAAATATGGTCGGAAGAAAGCATGCCCGATGAGTGGAATCTCAGCATAGTGTGCCCGATACATAAGAAAGGAGACCCTCTAAACTGAGCCAACTACAGAGGCATCAGACTCCTTAACATTACGTATAAGATCCTCTCTGCCGTATTATGTGAACGTCAACGTGAAGCCATTCGTCAACAACCTGATTGGTCCTTATCAGTATGGCTTCAGACTAGGAAAGTCCACTATCGACCAAATATTCACACTACGCCAGATCTAGGAAAAAACCCAGGAGCTTCAAATCGATACGCACCATCTCTTTATCGATTTTAAACCCGCGTATGACAGCATCTATAGGGAAGATCTCTACCGAGCAATGTCTAGTTTTGGCATCCCTGTCAAACTTATCCGTTTGTGCAGAATGACGATGGAGAATGCACGCTGCTCTATCAAGGTCGGAAAAGATCTTACCGATGCATTTGATGTCAAAAAAGGTTTTAGACAAGTCGATGCACTGTCATGCGAATTCTTCAACATCGTTCAGGAAAGAATTCTGCAAAACTCAACCGTCAACACTAGAGGCACAATCTTCCAAAGATCCATCCAATTACTCGGATACGCAGATGATATTGACATAATTGGAAGATCAAAGCGTGATGTCAGTGGAGCGTTTTTGAGCATTGCGACGGAAGCGAAGAAGATGGGTTTAGTGGTCAATGAGGGGAAGACCAAGTATATGCTGTCATCAAAAAAGGACACTGAACGACGACGACTTGGACAAAACGTCACCATGGACAGCTATAACTTTGAGGTAGTTAAGGACTTTGTCTACCTAGGCACCGCTATTAATGCAGACAACGACACCAGCGCTGAAATCAAACGAAGAATAACTCTTGCAAATCGCTGCTTCTTTGGACTTAGAAGGCAATTGAGAAGTAAAGTCCTCTCTCGAGCATGTAAAATCACCATCTATAAGACACTCATCATCCCGGTTCTTATTTATGGCGCTGATGTCTGGACCATGTCAAAGAAAGATGAGAGAGAGAGACAGAGAGAGTCTTAGGATGCTTCGAAAGAAAAATTCTTCGGGTGATTATTGGTCCCGTACGCATAGATGGAGAATGGAGGAGAAGATATGACGACCAGCAGACGAGTCAAAAATATAGCGAGCAGAATTGTTGAATGCGACTGTAAGTTTTCGTTTACCTTATGGGAGTATAATGCTGGGCCGCAAACAATGGACGCAGGGCTCCATAAGTCTTACCAACTATGGTGTTAATGTGGTTGTCCCATGTTAAAAATAGATTAGATATTATTCCTAAATTTGTATCCGTCTACGAGGAAAGTAAGACAGGTCAAGAGGTGTTCGGGAAATAACTATACATTTAGTCTTTAAAGGATTTAGTAGAAACATATTTGCTGTGGACCAATTCTGAATCCTTTCAAGATCCTCATTTAAGCATTCAATGTAGTGTTCAATTAAACCGAGGGGATAATTTAAGTAGAGCTGCACATCATCGGAGTACAAAGCTAAGGAACAAAATTTCATTGAGTTTGGAATTGAATTAATGTACATTGAAAACAACAATGGACCAAGAATGGAGCCTTGAGGAACACCATTTAAATTCGGTAAGAAATTTGATAGCGACTCATTTATTTCCACAGTTCGTGATCTTTCAGAAGAAAAATTAAATTCACTAATAAGTTTACTGGGTAATAATGTGTGGTCAACTGAATCGAAAGCTTTCGAAAAATCTAAGAGGACTAAAAATGACACATGATCTTTATCCATTGACATCCTCAAGTCTTCAATAACATTGAGTGGGGCAGTGATACAACTATGTTTCTTCCGGAAACCAAAAAAAAATTGTTTAATTGTTTGTGAATGAGTCTTTCAAAGACTTTAGACAAAAAGGACAAAATAGCAATTGGCCTGAGCTCTATCCCTTTGGAATTTTTTGGTATTGGTAAGATTTTTGATAGCTTCCATTGCATAGGATAGTGACCAGACATGATGATGAAGTTAAAAATATGGGTAGAAGAATAGGCAGTAAAATTTTGAGAAATGATGGATGCATATCGTCAATGCCAACGGCTGTTGATTTAATTCAGAGAATTGATTCAACAACATCGGCAAAGTCGACGAAGGAAAAACCGAATTTGAAGAACTTGAGGTTTCAACAGAAGAAATAACAATACTTTTATCTATGTATTTCAGAGCTGAGGCACAATTTACTCTTGCATAGACCAAAGTTTCGCAGAATTGCCCATAATTTTAAACCTCTTTGCGAATGGCTTAGGTAATTTGAAAAACTACGCCTTTTGGCATTTCTTATTCCGGTCTCCACCTTGTTACGTAGCGAGCAGTAAGTGCGCCTTAGTTCTAATACTCGATATCGTACCCAAGCCTTATATGAAAGCTCTTTTACACGTATCGTACACATTGAAAAATAAAACTGGCAGGCCAGAGGGTGTGAAGAAAAAATTGAAACACCAATGATGGCAACACTTCCCGAAAATTTTTTAAAGATCCAACAAAAACCGCTCGAATAATAAACTTTGATACGGAGTTGGTTGAACGTTTTTCAATTGTTTCAAAATCATAATAAATCTGGTATCATAAGGCCACAAATTTTTACAAAATGTTGTTGCATGGAGCTGACATAATAGACAGTTATGCTATCAAACAGCTTTCGGAATATGTATTAGAAGCCATGAAACTTCGAGAAGTGTCAAAATGTTCAATTCGACAAATTGGACCGATTACAACAACTTCCTATGTTAAAGGATTCAGCAAAGTTTTCGAAAAAAAATCATTAATAGGGCTCTGACTAAGTAGGCTGCGGGCAACAAATTAATTCCGGATAAACAGTTCGGGTTCAAGGCGGGTCATGACATAATTCATGCTGCGTCTAAACTCGTTTCTGATATCCAATGGAATAAATCAAAACAACAATGCACAGGTGCTGTTCTGGTTGATTTGGAAAAGGCCTTTTACATTGACACCGTATGGTTAGAGGGTCCTTACCTAAAACTGAGCAGGCTTGGCATAAGCAAGCCATTGTTGTATGCTTAACGGTAGAAAGTTTGTTGTCAAAAGTGGCAATGTAACTTCTACCACAACATTCTCAATTAAAAATGGTCTTCAACAGGGAGCGGTGAATTCGCCGATTCTCTTCAGCATTTACACCAGCGATCTAATAGGTAGTCTAACAAAGGCAATTGCGTACGCCGACGATCTTATTACGTACAGAACGGCCCGAAGGGTTAAGGTTATTAGAATTCTCTTGCAGATTGATTTCGACAAGATTCAGCGATATTGCGAAGACTGGAAACTGAAAATAAATGTCCAGAAGTCGGAGTCTGTTCCGGACTCCGTTGCCTAGGGCCACGAGGGATACGTGCAAGAATTGGAGCAAGATGGTCATGGTTGATCTTCACGGGCAGCCATTAGCGAGCAAAAGTGCAGTGAAGTACCTCGGTATCTGGTTAGATCAGTATTTATATTTCAACAGACTTATAAATGCTGCTCTGGCCAGGGCCAGAGGAGCCTTCGCTCTGACGAAACGGCTGTTTTTTAGCAGTCGGCTTGACCCCAGAGTGAAGGTAATTTGCTGCATAGCCCTCATACGGCCGATGATCGTTTATGGTTGTCCTGTGTGGTTCAACGTTGCCCCTTCCCAGATAGAGAAGTTTCGGGTGTTCGAGCGGCAGTATTTACGACGCTGTACCGGCTTATATCGAACAGCCGAATCTTCTTATGTGCATTACTATTCCAACGAGGTCCTATACAACGGGGCCCGAATCAACAGAATTGACAATTTCGTGATAACACTCGTTCGAGGTCACATTGCAAGAGCTATGTCTTCGACTAACAATTTAATTTTCGGAGAGTTCTATCCAAACGACGAGTATTTTAAAAGTGCACGCTTGAGCGGCTTTATTCCACCAGAGGTATTCCTCTTTTTAGATAGATGTGGTCTGATACAGGACTCCTGTGCAATCGGGACGTCATGGCTCAAGGCCGAGCAGAGCTTTTTTGGTTCAATAGGGCTGTGTCCGAACGGGACCGAACTGATTGGTCGAAGCAGGAGAACCAGTTTTTTTCACGAAGGAATTGACAAATTCTCCAAGATTAATTCTTGTCATGAAAAGTGCTTTCCAAATTAGCCGTTCGGATTCGGCCTAAAATTGTAGGTCCCTTCCATTCCTGACAACAGTACTCGCACACAGGAAAGGTTGAGAGTTGTAAGTCACTAGGCCCTGGTTCACAACGGACTGTTGCTCCACTCAATTTAATTTAATTTAATACGATTTCAGTTTTTCTTATAAACCAAAAATAAAAAAAACCTGTGAGATTTGCCTTAAGGTCGAGATATTCTGTGCCTATAAATCCTATGTAGATTTATAGGTTTCATTCAAAACTTAAAGAATTATGGGAAGAAAACTTTATCAAACTGTAAAGTATTTCCAAAACTTCAACATTTAATACATTCACTTTGATATTACTTCATATCAATTTCAATAAATTAAATTTAAACCATTCCTTCTGGAAAAAAATCAATATTCTAATATCACACACAGGTACTAACAATTTGATTAAATCTTTTCCGCGTGACAGGCATTTCTAAATATGAAAACATACACAAAACATAGAACTTGAATCTGCTATATTCTCAAAAAGCATTTAATTAAGATTCTCTTCAGTTGCAAACCGATATCAGAAAATAATATATGCTACATATGGTTTAGATTTAAACTCTTAGCACGCTTACCTCATAACCTTCAATTCGCGTCCTTCAGCTGTCTTTCCAATCGTATACAATCGACATAGTTCTGGATTGGCCGCACGAATTTCCCTCATGAATTCATAAATAACATCAATGTCCTGATATTCATCCCAATTCATCCGTTTGTATTCACTCGATTTCTCTAGGTTTTAAACTTTAATTTTTATTCTCATTCATTTTAATTTATCATTTTTGAATCTGTGTAATTTCTTACTTGTACGAACAGATGTGAAATCCTGTCCAGCTTCGATGTCAACTAAATTTTGAATATTCTCAATGAGAACCTCCGTGGAGACATTTAATTGTTTCAAGAAACTTCTGGCTTTTTTGATGTTTTCTTTGGCAAATGATACATCGAGGAATTTTGAATTCTCCTTCCATACAATTCCACCTGTGACAAAAACAAAAAAGACAAAATAAACAACATCCGGTGAAGCAACAGGAAGTAGAGTGTGATGTGAGAAGTTTTGTAAACGTGCATCGTACCGTAACGACTCTCTAAAAGCTCCGGCACCTGTGATGGACTTTCGAGACTAGAAATATTGTATATCCTCCACAATTGCGCCTCGTCATAACGCACTGGCATTTCATTGGATTCCATTAACTGGCCATTAGCCAAATTAAGATCTAGTCCGATGTTTCCGGTTTCCTCGTGAGGAATTCTATTTCCTGCTGTCACTGGTGTCACAGTGACATTATTTTCACTACCCGAAGTGGGATAATTAGTAATTTCTTGTGGCTCAGTCAGATGAAGTGCCAAAGTCTCATGAAACAACAGACACACACTCACAAGCACTAGGGCTGTAAATTCCGTAGAAACGGTCATTTTACTCTTTTATCTTTTGTTTATTTTTTTTTTTAATTCTTTTGAATGGAATATTGCGCGAGTGCAATGGAGAAGTTACCGTCACAATCAAGTTTAAAACGTCGTTTATAAGTTTTAATTTTCGCGCCACCTTTGGGAGTTATTTTTGTGTACTTTTCTATTTTTAAAATGACAACGACAAAGACGACGACCGATGCGATGACGATGCGGCTCGGCGACACAACAACGTACTCGACTAAGCATCAAAAATGATTTGTTTTCAATTTTATACAACCCAAGCACGTCTGCTTCTGCTTCTACTTCTGCTGCTGCTGCTGCTTCTACCGCCCCAACAATGCTTCCCATCATCTGCTAGATTCATCATTGATGACGATGACGATCGCTTTAGCGTTTAGCGAGTCTTATAAGCTGTGACGTGAATTTTTGATTAACAAAAGATTAAGAATATTATACCTATATTTGTTTTTTAGGTTTCAAACATGGTTAATTTTTTGTTTAGATTTTTTATTTGAAACATAATCAAAAGAAAAAAAAAATGAGAAAGTTAATTTTTTCATATGAAATTGAAGAATTGGTTGGGGAACTTTTGGAATTCTTTGAAGGCATCGGGAAGTTTTGCTGTCATTTGTTTGTTTGTTGTGTCTGCAGTGAACAACAAACTGCTTAGTTATAATTTCGCCTGCTTTTCAATAGACCGAGACTTAGAGTTGTGAGTGTGTCATTTATTTTCTAAAACTTTCATTTGTAGTCTTAAAATTTAACCTCTTGAGTATGGGTACTTGAAGTTTAAGGGTTTTACCTGGGTATTGGCAAAGGCGGATCCAGGAGGAGGGGGGAGGGGGTCGTAGGGGCCATGATCACCCCTGGGAGATATTAATTATTAATTTTTTGTATATTTTTTATTTTACTTCCTTAAACATTGTTGCTTAAAGTACGACTTTAAACTGAAGACTGGACCAAGAACATAACAAGAATAGGATATTCAGCCCTATTCCAAAAACACAGCACAAATTCATCAACTTTTGACCAACGAACAATCCAGGATTTGTTAGTAACTTAACGACATTCACCAAAAAGCGGTTCGCTGTCAAAAACAACTCACATTTTTATTTTCACTCAGTTCAGAGTTTGAAAAAACTTTAGTCTTGCCTTAAATTATTTTCATAGCATAAGAAAAAATCTTGTATAAGAAATCGTCAATCTAAAAATATTAGATTTTTCAAAACTTTCTCTAAATTTTGTATTTTCGACTCAAATATCTTTTCAAAAATTGTAGATATTGGCTTTAAACTTATTTTTATAAGAAATATTGTTTTTAACATTAGGAAAAATTTTGAGAAAAATCAAATACACAGTTTTTTTACAAAAAATAAAAACCTAAAAAGAAAAAAATAATAAAAGTTGGTAAAAATTGATTTTGGACTCAAATATCTTTTCAAAAATTGTAGATATTGGCTTAAAACTACTTTTATCTTTCAAAAAATACTGTTGTTAACATTCAGTAAATTTTTGAAAAAATCGAATTGACAGTTTTTTTACAAAAAATAAAACTAAAAAAAAAAACAATACTAAAACATGGTAAAAATTCACTTTGGAAGGAAACAGCTTTTCAAAAATTAAAAATATTGGCTTCTCTCTTTTTTTTAAGGTTTCGTAAGAGCTAATGTACACGTGGCATGATGGTTAGTGCGTTGGACTGTCATGCCAGAGGTCTTGGGTTCGATCCCTGCCTATGCCATCTTAAGTCTTTTCACGGGTACTGCCTCTTGCGAGGAATTGGCAAATTCTCCAAGAGTAACTCTTGTCATGAAAAAGTGCTTTCTCAAATTAGCCGTTCGGATTCGGCATATAAACTGTAGGTCCCCTCCATTCCTGACAACATTACTCGCACACAGGAATGGGTGAGAGTTGAAAGTCAGTAGGCCCTAGTTCTCAACGGA